>NC_034181.2:66381060-67581060 GCF_002021735.2 Oncorhynchus kisutch | reverse complement strand
TAAAGGAAGGTATAGGCAGGGATAGTAAAGTGATGGACACTGGTGTTAATCAGGTGCTTGAATTAATTGAGTCACAGGAAGGAGTAGTAAAGGGTGGACCTAGTGCTATAGTAGGAGTTGAATGTACTGATAGTGATGCTGTTCTCTGTAGTGATGAAGTTAACTATGGAGTTGACCGTACTGATAAAAGCATAGATCAGAATAATTTGACACAACGGATTATAAATGCTGTTAAACCCCCAAATCTGACACATAAATTGTATCGGGGTCGTCGTGATGTTGGGGAGCACCAGAAAGTTAAGACCTGCCACAGAAAGGGGGAAATAATAATAAATGTTTAGATTATCATGCTAGTTCAATGGCAGTACATGTCGTCATGCAGCATAATGACACATGTGAGTTCCAATTTTGGGAGGAAGTTGACAAAACTTTAATGGCCATCTGGAACAACCATTGTCATTAATTGTAGTATCAAATTCTTAGAAATATGTGTAACAAGAATAGAAGTACAATTCAAAGTCTTGTTAATGAGATTGAGGAAGAGTTTGAGTTGACCAACCCTTTGAGCCTGTCACCCATATGTAATGACATATGAGATAAGCGTGACAGCACAAACTTAAGTCAGTGCAACACAGTCAGACAGTACACTAATTGATAAAAAAAACACCAAACAAACACAAGAGTGGGGAGAAGAAATGCAGTGAAACATAAATATGGTGAGGAATGGGTCACACATTAAAAGAAACCCAAAACACTTGTTGCTGTAAATAACCAAATAACAGTAAATGAGCAATGCTAGCATATCTGTGAAATTGGTATCAATTTGATAGTCGAAAGGATGTAGAATTTCCTACTTTTCTATGCAACTCAGAATCATGTCGAGTTCATGTACAGCCATTGCAAAATGGATGTAGTCTTAAAGTGGACTGTGACACATTTATACATTATATTGCTAGTGACAACAAGGTGAAATTAAACAAAATGGTGCAAACAGAGAATGTAAATTAGGCTCAGGTTCAAAACCTATTGCCTTTGGAGAGTTTAAATGATGGAATGTCAACTGCTCAGAGAAGACCCTTAGACTGCCAACTTGATATGCAAAATGTACACACTTTTGAGGATAAAGAACCTGCTTCTGAGTTTCATCCTGATGTAGCCAATAATTCACATGACGAAGTGTCAGTGGTGCTGCTCAATCAAATCTCAGACACCCAAGATATTGGGATTTAATAACCACTTAAAGACAGAACGTTGTGGTACAAGTTGTCATACAGGTTTATTAGATGAGGAAATCATAAGCTCTATGACAACTGATACAGATGAGAAGCATGTAACTGGAGAGGTAGGTTGATGTATAAATAAGCAGGGATACACTGAAATGTGTTTTGTCAGATGAGACAAACTTTGGATGGTTTTGGCATACCACTCTAAATAATGGTGTGTTTTCATTGACTCGTGATGAATGGAAGAGGGTCCATTTGGAGAGGAATGGTAGGTACAGTATTTGGTTAGTAGAGAACCTACTGAGTCTTTTGCACCTCACTTTAGCTGAGAAAGTAAATGTTTTCCTCTACAGTGATACAGTCCAATATGTATTCCATATACAGAGGTAAATAGTCAAACTGAATTACCAAATCATTTGTATTTATTAGCAAAAGATAAGACAACTGCTGGGTACAACACATAGCGTTATGGTTTCACAGAACTAAACTCAGCAAAAAAAAGAAACGTCCTCTCACTGTCAACTGCGTTTATTTTCAGCAAACTTAACATGTGTAAATATTTGTATGAACATTACAAGATTCAACAACTGTGACATAAACTGAACAAGTTTTACAGACATGTGACTGACAGAAATAGAATAATGTGTCCCTGAACAAAGGGGGGGTCAAAATTAAAAGTAACAGTCAGTATCTGGTGTGGCCACCAGCTGCTTTAAGTACTGCAGTGCATCTCCTCCTCATGGACTGCACCAGCTTTGCCAGGTCTTGCTGTGAGATGTTACCCCACTCTTCCACCAAGGCACATGCATGTTCCCGGACATTTCTGGGGGGAATGGCCCTAGCCCTCACCCTCCGATCCAACAGGTCTCAGATGTGCTCAATGGGATTGAGATCCGGGCTCTTCGCTGGCCATGGCAGAACACTGACATTCCTGTCCTGCAGGAAATTACGCACAGAATGAGCAGTATGGCTGGTGGCATTGTCATGCTGGAGTGTCATGTCAGGATGAGCCTGCAGGAAGGGTACCACATGAGGGAGGAGGATGTCTTCCCTGTAACGCACAGCACTGAGATTGCCTGCAATGACAACAAGCTCAGTCCGATAATGCTGTAACACAGCGCCCCAGACCATGTCGGACTCTTCACCTCCAAATTGATCCCGCACCAGAGTACAGGCCTCAGTGTAACGCTCATTCCTTCGACGATAAACGTGAATCTGACCATCCCCCCCTGGTGAGACAAAACCATGACTCGTCAGTGAAGAGCACTTTTTGACAGTCCTGTCTGGTCCAGCGACGGTGGGTTTGTGCCCATAGGCGACGTTGTTGCCGGTGATGTCTGGTGAGGACCTGCCTTACAACAGGCCTCCAAGCCCTCAGTCCAGCCTCTCTCAACCTATTGCGGACAGTCTGAGCACTGATGGAGGGATTGTGCGTACCTGGTGTAACTCGGGCAGTTGTTGTTTCAATCCTGTACCTGTCCCGCAGGTGGGATGTTCGGATGTGCTGATCCTGTGCAGGTGTAGTTACACGTGATCTGCCACTGCGAGGACGATCAGCTGCCGCCCTGTAGCGCTGTCTTAGGCATCTCGCAGTACGGACGTTGCAATTTATTGTCCTAGCCACATCTGCAGTCCTCATGCCTCCTTGCAGCATGTTCAAGCAGATGAGCAGGGACCCTGGGCATCTTTCTTTTGGTGTTTTTCAGAGTAAGTAGAAAGGCCTCTTTAGTGTCCTACATTTTCAAAACTGTGACCTTAATTGCCTACCGCCTGTAAGCTGCTAGTGTCTTAATGACCATTCCAAAGGTGCATGTTCTTAAAATGTTTATGGTTCATTGAACAAGCATGGGAAACAGTGTTCAAACCCTTTACAATGAAGATCTGTGAAGTTATTTTTGGATTTTTATTAACTTTGAAAGACAGGGTCCTGAAAAGGGGAAACTTATTTTTTTGCTGAGTTCAGGATACAACACGAGGCTTTAAGCCACTAAAGGGTGCTACTAAGACAAGACACATGAGGCTATAAGCCACAAGGCCATATAATCATCCAGGAATACAATTTAAACAAACTGGAAATAAATTGAAACCGTGATAGGATCTGTAAGAACCAAGAAAAAGCATAGAACCAGTCCTATACAATTACATATTAAAACATATTCTCTATCTTATATAGAGTAGTAATTCTCTTTAGTTCAGATTTTCCCTGGTGTAGTTATAACAATTTTGACATGATACACTATGGCTATGCAAAGCTGAAAAAAAAATCATACAGACTTTTGTTTTGAAGGAATAACTTGAAAACTGGAAGTCTTAATGCTGCCACCGGGACGCGAATGTTGCTGTCATGACGCTAATAACAACAGACCTTTGCGAAGCTGAAGAACGTGTATAACGTAATGAGGGGTAAGTTTAGTTTTAATTATGAGTGCGTGAAGTGAGCACGTCGTTTGCCAAAGTTGGAAACTACAGCTCCCAGTATACTATGGTCTCTGGATCACGTGATTGATCAACAGCAATACATGGGTAGATGTAAACCAACATACTAAACTCGTGATTTTAGTCTACTGCAATGATATGTCAGTGGGTTGTCTTTATTCAATACGCCCAACTTTATGTAAGGTTTGTATAATAATACACACAAGGCTTAGAATGAAGAGATATGAAGCAAGGAGGATGATCCTTCCGATCTAGTACATCTACATCAACTGTCGCGTCAAAACCGTCGCAAAGGAGGGTAGCTACGGTAACCAACATCCTGAATCCACGACAGAGGTCTGTCCTCACCAACCAACTATCAAGGTAAGTCTTACTTTAGGAGTTTACAAAGTTTGTCTGAACCTTGTAGCGTTTCATATAACAAGGTTAGCCAAACTCTGTCCTGGGCCCCCTGGGTCTTTTGGTTTTTGCCCTAGCACTACACAGCTGATTCAAACAACCAACTCATCATCAAGTTTTGATTATTTGAATCAGCTGTGTGCTAGAACAATAACGTGCACCCAGGGGGAAGGGCCCAGAACCGAGTTTAGGAAAAACAGTCATAAGGCATGTTGATATTCAGAGAGGAAGACGCAGAGATAGCTAGGCCCAACTCGGCTGAAAGTCTGTCGCCCACCAGGCAAGGAGATTTTGTATAATGAGTGTCGAGTTTTGGCAACAACAAAAATTGTATGGCTTATTTGCTATATTGGCATAACATCTCTCAATTGAATACAGTCGGTTGACGTCAACAACCCTCATATTTTTTTTTTTTTTTTTTTAAGTATTAAAATAATGATGTATATCAACCAATAAAAAAAAAAGGATAGGCGTGCTGCTTTTTGGACAACGACTCCCATTGTTAGGGCGGAGAGACCAGTAATCTTGTCAGTATCCATCTTTTATATTTTGCGAAAATCGAGTTTGGAAAACCCTGAACTATTTGATATATATTTGTTGTTATCACCTGACATTCTAGGTAGACTGGTAGGCCTTGGCAACAATGTCGGCTCCTCAACAGCAGGAACAAAGCAGAGCCCTGTGTGCAAACCCTGGGAATCCTGTTTTCTCATGTATGATAACCCCAGTGGTTAAAAACAATTCTCCTGTGCCATGGGCAAAGCCTCAAAGCCCCTTCTACAAGACCACCTCAAGTGACTATGGCATTAGTCCTCCAACATTTGAATCATCGCCATGTACCTACCACCCACTTTCACAAAGATTCACAGAAGACCTTGGGAACTGTGGGATGTTACGTGACAACTCCTTCAATACAAGTCTTGATCGAAGCAGGGTATATGACTGCCCTAATTTGCAAAACACTATCTGATTTGATTGACATGGTATAACATTGTCTTGGTGTTGATTAAACTACCTGGTGGACCTTCTCCATTGACAATGATTGGTGTCCTGAAAATGCATTTTTGCTGTACATTTAAGTTCTACAATATGCATGTTGTATCATTCTACTTACACACAAAGTAAAGCATAGTTTTACTTGCACTTATGTTATTTGTGACATACAGAAATGCACTAATAGCTGGTTACGTAAAGCAAGTTACAATGTTTGACTTTATTATTGTATCACTAAACACATTAGGCTACACTGAACAGGTGGGCTATCAGCATTCATTGTAGTGTTCCTCATTGCAAAAATATATATTTATGTATTAAAAAAATATCATTCGGAACAGGGTGCACTCCCTTGGATGATTTGTCTGATTTTGTGTGTGTCAGCTTGTAGAGTTTCATTTTGAGGATCAATCGTCAAAGCAGCCTGGTAATCTTGGAGACCTATGAAAATATTTCCAAGAGAGAAAAAAAGTTTAGCTGACTGCACCGGCCATGGTAGGCATAGGCTGCTAAACCAGCTATCCCTACTTCCTAGCCTAGGATATCCACAGCTGCATTATTTCAGTCACAAGGCCAGACGGCTTGTCATTCGGGGCAGAACAAACTAAATCTACTTTTTAGCCAGCAGAGGTCAGTGTTAGAGGGTAAAGTACAAAACACCCATCTCTGGGGCTACAGTACATCATCTTTACATTGTTTTTATTTAACTAGGCAAGTCAGTTAAGAACAAATTCTTATTTACAATTACAGCCTACACCGGCCAAACCCGGACAACGCTGGGCCAATTGTGCGCCGCCCTATTGGACTCCCAATCCTGGCCGGTTGTGATACAGCCTGGATTCGAACCAGGGTGTCTGTAGTGACACCTCTAGCACTGAGATGCAGTGTATTGTGCAAAGTATTCTCTTTTTTGCGTTTCACTTGTCCAAGTATGAATAACAATGAGGTCTAAAATAGAACGTGCAAAACGGGAGCCATAAAACTTGAGAAATTCCCTAGTTGATGTTGCACAGACCTTCAGTATAGAGCTCCAGTTCACAAAAAGCTGTGCCTCGTCTTACATGAGCTCTTGTTCTGGCACCTGCATTGCCAGCCACAGGTGGCGTCAACAGATCAAGTGCCTGCAATGAAAGATTGTGTGTATGAAGAAACATTGTTCTATACAACAATCTCTTTTACCAATGCTGTTGAGTAAAAGGAAACATTTACACAAGGAAGATGAATACTGACCCAAGAGGAATCCTCAATAGCTTTATGAAGATTCCTTAGTTTCAAGTGACAAGCAGCACGGTTTGAATACATGGCAGGAATCTTTCTGTTAAGCTTTATGGCAAGGCTGTAAGCATTGATCGCAGCCAAGTAGTTACCTGTTGCAAACAATTTGCTGAAAAACGGAGGGAAGACATTTAATATTAACACTATGCTTCATTGTTCTTATGATCACTGATTTTGACAAGATTAGCCTACTTACTCTCCTTTCTCCTTTAACCAGTCAGGGTTCCTCTCTTCTTCTGTCAGGTCCTTCAGCTCTGCCAGGTTTACATTTATTGCCCTTCTGGCCTCGGCCTGCTTCTGAAGCCACTGTTCCAAAAGAACACATTCATATGATTGGGTTGGATTGATAATGTTAAAAAAAAAAAAAAAAGAAACATGATGCTACCTCCCAGTATGGAACTGAGAATGGACAAATGCATCCTGTGTCCATAGCTTAAAGTAAAGACAAAGCAATCAATACCCATACTTAAAGGGAAATTCCACCACTTTTCATTGTCTCCGGCAGAATACCAGCATTTACATATGTGAAAATGGTGCGTTTAAGTTAAAATGTTCTACCCGACATCATAATCAAAAGTGAAAACATTTTAAAAACAGTGATTTTCAAACACTGCGATTCCCAGTGACGTGGGGAGAAAGAATATACCTTCCCTCTGGCAAGAAACTCGGTGCAAGTTTTGAAAATCAGTTTTTCTGGCTTTTAATCCTACCCTGTGATATCACAGAAGCATTTTTAGGACAGTTCTTATCTTTTTAACCACAGATCATAGAAACGTGCTGTTTTAACATACAGTATGTAGACACTGGTATGGTGCTGCAGCTAATGGATATGAGGTCAAAAAGTTGCGGAATTGCTCTATAATAAACCACAGTTCCAAAGATTCACTGATGAAAAAAACTGGTTAATACTTGAAAGTGGAAAGGGAAAAATGAGTTTACACCTCTTCCTCCTCTGGTACTCTTGATTCTCGTAGAGCCGTGGGAAACACTCGTGGTGTGAACTTGATTTGAATGTTGCCTGTGGATCTTGGAGCTGGCAAATCCACCTGTTTTTTCTTGCTGATTGATTGAACACTGTTTTTCTGATCTATGTAAGAAACAAGCAGATTTTCATTACGGAATACTCAACCAATCAACAAACTTATGATTGCAGAGTGTACAATTCGATTGTACCAGAGTTTTATTTACCATGCTTGACCTTGCATTGGTCTGATGTTCTGGGTACATGTATCTTTTCTGATTTGCTTTGTTTGTCAACCTTGATTCTCTGACTTTGTAGCTTTAGTTGGGCCTCCTCCTCTGCTATTTGCCTCTGCTTCAGTTTCCATGCCTCCAACTGTGCTGTTGCTTTCTCACATTCATCATCCTTCATTTTCTGGATCTTGGCTCTCCCCTCTTCTTCAAGCTGAAAATATAAAATAACTGAAAATGAAGATGTATTCTTAGCACAAATTTCAGAGAATATATTTTACAAGTGTATCACCTTCATCATGGTCTCCAGTGCATATTTTCTTTCTTCTTGTGTTTTCGTGGCTTTGGCTTTCGACTCAGCAGCAAGCTTTGCCTGGGCTTTCAAGAGTGCTCTTTCCCTGATCTCTCTCGATTTGTCTTTGTCATCTAAAACAGATAAACACACACATTGGTATTATTATACAAAGAAGATATAAGGCAAGAGCCTTATATCTTCTTTGTGTAATAATACCAATCAGGGTCAAATGTAATACATACAATTAAGTTGTAAAATACTGTGACTACTTTGCATAATGTATTGCAGCTACTTTATACCCATGTCCATGGCGTTGTTGAATAGTTGTTTCTGTTTGGCTTTAAGGGCATTCTAGAGCGTGCATTATTTCCCTATAAGGCACACGGTATATCAGCAGGGTAGAATTCAATGGCTTTAGTTCATTCTTACATGTTCTATGTTTTGAGCTGCTTTTGAGAGTAAAAGTAGAATTGAAAACATTATTGGCATTGCTGAATTCGATTTCAATAATAGCATGCTAGGACTGATGGTTTGGTTAGCTAAACTAGCAAGTCTGTTTGTTTAGTTACCAAGGCAACTACTGTAGCTAGCCTATCTAGTAAACTTGCTAGCTACTTCAGTGGATGTTGAACACATTTCCAGCAAAAGTATAGCCATGGTATAAAAGGGATATCAACTCCGGGCTCTCAATGCGTTCTCTGGAAAATAATGCAACTCCATGGAAGGTTTATTTCACTCTGCTAGCGCGTCTTCCATGTCATTTATTATTTTCAAATACATAGCCCCTCGTCGATTATCGTTTACATAGCTAATTAGACTAATATCTATATTGCTGTTAGCTAATGACTTACTGTTATTAATCACAAGGTGCTCCCACAGTCTCTCCTCCTTTTTCTGCAATGTGAAAACTGCAACTCCATTTCCAATTTTTGCTGTGCTTTTGTCATCATCTATCGGCTCAGACAGGAAGGCTTCAAATAAAAACGGGGGGAAATGTACCTAAATGAAGGAGGCAAAACAAATAAAAATGGTGGGGAAATGTACCTCAAAAGAAGGAGGCAAACCAAAGCAAACTGATTACCAAAGCAATTGCCCATCTACTACTGTTGTTAGCATTTAGGTAGGTACTAGTTAACTTTAGCTAGCTAGCTTTAGGGTGTTTCCAAAAAACTTTTACCTTCAGATATTCGTCTGTGGAAAAGATATCTACTTTCCCAACCTTTACTCCTTTTAATGGTACATTTATGTAAACAATCGTTTCTGTCTGTGTCCATGTGTAATCTTTGACAATCAAAGGCATTTCAAACCAATTTATAGTTAACTTTGATTTGCTAAATTGCTGTGAGTGTGTGGTGGTAGCTACAACTTTGGCAGTTGCCAAGGAAGAAGTAAAGTTGTTTCCGCGAACGATTGGTGTACTTCCTGTTTCAAAGTTGATCTCCTGTTAAAGGGCCACTGCCAGGCTAACCTGCTTTGAGCCCAGCTGCCTAGAGCCCAGCTGGACTTGAAGGGTTGAAGCAAAGAATATCTGACAGTTCTAAATGTTCTGATGTCGTGTTCCCAGTGCTCTAATGGGCTATTGTTTTAATGTCTGTTTTGAAGGTGTAAATCTGAGAGCCCAACATTTTCCCACATGAAAGCGAAGACACGATTTCAAAGTTGTATTTATTAAAATACGTTTTGCAATAAAATCTTTGTTAATTTAGAAAAAGAGTTTGTGGCATTTGTAATATTAGTGCATACATTCATTAGAAAGAACAGAATACAAAACAAATTAACAAATTAAGCTTTGGGTCATTGAAGAAATGAAACCATATTGTTCATGTTACAGAGGCTCATATCTAATCTATTACCAGACCTCGCAATTGAGCCCTGTTTGCCATTTTTTTTATACCTCTGCACAATTTTCATAAAACCATAATCAAATTGTTGTAACTATGAGTGAAATTAACATTTGAGATCATGTACCGGTACATTCAATATCCTAAATATCAAATATCCTATTTGAAAATTATATCATTTTTGGTGGCCAATCGATGTGGGAAAATACAAATACTCAATGTGCATGTACAATGAACATACAGGTTATTCATACATTACATTTACTAATAAACAACATTTGAAAATGTCAAGAAAATAATGCATCTGGTGTCAATCATCTAGTATGAAAAAATGAGCTTGAAAATCAAGCTTACTGCACTTTGCAAACAACGAGATATGTAAGTGGAGTTGTTATTCTGTAAGGAATGTACTTATGAAATGAAATAAAATTTTGGTACATGACCATTTGTGTTAAATTGAACCATTCTCAATTCATTAGGAATGGGGTAATAATATATTATTCCTATAAACATTATCAATATTTTGATCACACAATATTCAGCCTCGTCACAAACGGCTAATAAATTAACAGTCAACAACATACAAATGCAGTTTTTTCACTTGATGTATTTAAGCAAAATATCTAGAAGTGATGATGTATTAAAACAATTGTAAGGCTGTTGATCCTGATGTTAGCACTGAATCAGCAGTAAATATTAACTGCTTGTTCGTAGCAGATCAAAAAGTAAGCAAACATTGATACAATTACATTATACAAAATTGAGCACAGTACTATTCACAATGCCACATTGAGTAGTTTAAAAAGTTGTTGAGTAGTTTTGATCAGTAGTTTTGATTTGGTTTATAGAAGATTTAGATTTTTGTTTTTAAATGACTGACCATATGAAAACGAATCTCTGAACAATATCACCTACCAACATTTATGTCTGATGGGCCAAAGCCTAACTTGAGCAATGTACTCTCATAGAAAGTAGGCGGGATATATTTATTATAAATCAAACATCCCCTCACTGTCAACTGTGTTTATTTTCAGCAAACTTAACATGTGTAAATATTTGTGAGACATAAACTGAACAAGTCCCACAGAGATGTGACTAACAGAAATGGAATAATGTGTCCCTGAACAAAGGGAGGGGGGAGGTCAAAATCAAAAGTAACAGTCAGTATCTGTTGTGGCCACCAGCTGCTTTAAGTACTGCAGTGCATCTCATCATGGACTGCACCAGATTTGCCAGTTCTTGCTGTGAGATGTTACCCTACTCTTCCACCAAGGCACCTGCAAGTTCCCGGACATTTCTGGGGGGAATGGCCCTAGCCCTCACCCTCCGATCCAACAGGTCCCAGATGTGCTCAATGGGATTGAGATCCGGGCTCTTCACTGGCCATGGCAGAACACTGACATTCCTGTCTTGCAGGAAATCACGCACAGAACAGGCAGTATGGCTGGTGGCATTGTCATGCTGGAGGGTCATGTCAGGATGAGCCTCCAGAAAGGGTACCACATGAGGAAGGAGGATGTCTTCCCTGTAACACACAGCGTTGAGATTGCCTGCAATGACAACAAGCTCAGTCCGATGATGCTGTGACACACCGCACGAGACCATGAAGGACCTTCCACCTCTATATCGATCCCTCTCCAGAGTACAGGCCTCGGTGTAACACTCATTCCTTCGACGATAAATGCAAATCCGACCATCACCCCTGGTGAGACAAAACCATCCTGTCTGGTCCAGCGACGGTGGGACTGTGCCCATAGGCGACGTTGTTTCCGGTGATGTCTGGTGAGGACCTGCCTTACAACAGGCCTATAAGCTCTCAGTCCAGACTCTCTCAGGCTATTACGGACAGTCTGAGCACTGATGGAGGGATTGTGCGTTCCTGGTGTAACTTGACAGTTGTTGTTGCCATCCTGTACCTGTCCCGCAGGTGTGATGTTCAGATGTACCGATCCTGAGCAGGTGTTGTTACACGTGGTCTGCCACTGCGAGGACGATCAGCTGTCCGTCCTGTCTCCCTGTAGTGCTGTCACAGTACGGACATTGCAATTTATTGCCCTGGCCAAATCTGCAGTCCTCATGCCTCTTTGCAGCATGCCTAAGGTACGTTCACACAAATGAGCAGGGACCCTGGGCATCTTTCTTTTGGTGTTTTTCAGAGTCAGTAGAAAGTCCTCTTTAGTGTCCTAAGTTTTCATAACTGTGACCTTAATTGCCTACCGTCTGTAAGCTGTTAGTGGCTTAATGACCGTTCCACAGGTGCATGTTCATTAATTGTTTATGGTTCATTGAACAAGCATGGGAAACAGTGTTTAAACCCGTTACAATGAAGATCTGTGAAGTTATTATCTTTGAAAGACAGGTTCCTGAAAAAAGGGGAAAATTTTTTGAGTTTACATTTTGAAAATATTTGAATCACCAAAGTATTGCAATATCGAATTTAATGAAAAGTTCTCTAAACAATAAGACAAATCTACATGAGAAAAGCAAAAAATTTGAAAATATACACTAAAATAACACATCATAGATCTGAATGAATGAAATATTTTTATGAAATACTTTTTTCTTTACATTTTTTATTTTTTTATTTAACCTTTATTTAACTAGGCAAGTCAGTTAAGAACAAATTCTTATTTTCAATGACGGCCTAGGAAGTGGGTTAACTGCCTGTTCAGGGGCAGAACGACAGATTTGTACCATGTCAGCTCGGGGATATGAACATGCAAACTTTTGGTTAGTAGTCCAACGCTCTAACCACTAGGCTACCCTGCCGCCCCACATAGTTGAATGTGCTGACAACAAAATCACACAAAAATGATCAATGGAAATCAAATTGATCAACCCATGGATGTCTGGATTTGGAGTCACAATCAAAATTTTAAGTGAAAAACCACACTACAGGCTGATCCAACTTTGATGTAATGTCCTTAAAACAAGTCAAAATGAGGCTCAGTAGTGTGCGTGGCCTCCACGTGCCTGTATGACCTCCCTACAACACCTGGGCATGCTCCTGATGAGGTGGCGGATGGTCTCCTGAGGTATCTCCTCCCAGACCCTAGACTAAAGCATCTGCCAACTCCTGGACAGTCTGTGGTGCAACGTGGCGTTGGTGGATGGAGCGAGACATGATGTCCCAGATGTGGTCAATTGGATTCAGGTCTGGGGAACGGGCGGGCCAGTCCATAGCATCAATGCCTTCCTCTTGCAGGAACTGCTGACACACTCCAGCCACATGAGGTCTAGCATTGTCTTGCATTAGGAGGAACCCAGGGCCAACCGCACCAGCATATGGTCTCACAAGGGGTCTGAGGATCTCATCTCGGTACCTAATGGCAGTCAGGCTACCTCTGGCGAGCACATGGAGGGCTGTGCGGCCCCCCAAAGAAATGCCACCCCACACCATGACTGACCCACCGCCAAACCGGTCATGCTGGAGTATGTTGCAGGCAGCAGAACGTTCTCCACGGCGTCTCCAGACTGTCACGTCTGTCACGTGCTCAGTGTGAACCTGCTTTCATCTGTGAAGAGCACAGGGCGCCAGTGGCGAATTTGCCAATCTTGGTGTTCTCTGGCAAATGCCAAACGTTCTGCATGGTGTTGGGCTGTAAGCACAACCCCCACCTGTGGACGTCGGGCCCTCATACCACCCTCATGGAGTCTGTTTCTGACCATTTGAGCAGACACATGCACATTTGTGGCCTGCTGGAGGTCATTTTGCAGGGCTCTGGCAGTGCTCCTCCTGCTCCTCCTTGCACAAAGGCGGAGGTAGTGGTCCTGCTGCTGGGTTGTTGCCCTCCTACGGCCTCCTCCACATCTCCTGATGTACTGGCCTGTCTCCTGGTAGCGCCTCCATGCTCTGGACACTACGCTGACAGACACAGCAAACCTTCTTGCCACTGCTCGCATTGATGTGTCATCCTGGATGAGCTGCACTACCTGAGCCACTTGTGTGGGTTGTAGACTCCGCCTCATGCTACCACTAGAGTGAAAGCACCGCCAGCATTCAAAAGTGACCAAAACATCAGCCAGGAAGCATAGGAACTGAGAAGTGGTCTGTAGTCACCACCTGCAGAACCACTCCTTTATTGGGGGTGTCTTGCTAATTGCCTATAATTTCCACCTGTTGTCTATTCCATTTGCACAACAGCATGTGACATTTATTGTCAATCAGTGTTGCTTCCTAAGTGGACAGTTTGATTTCATAGAAGTGTGATTGACTTGGAGTAACATTGTTGTTTAAGTGTTCCCTTTATTTTTTTGAGCAGTGTATTTAGTTTAATTTAAGCTACTTCTAAAACTGCCTTCCCTATTAGCAAAAATGGAAGCCATGCTTGAAACTATATTTTGACAAAGAAGTTTATTTTGAACCAAGGTTATTTTCCCTTTATGCAGTAAGCATGTCTCTTAGTACTAATTATCATTATTATTTTACCTTTCCAAAATGAAAACAAAATATAAAGAAATGTTGATTTAAATGCATCATGTTTGCGCAAAAATAATACAATTAAAGCAAAGTGCACACATACTAAAAACATTTTTAGAGCATTATACATGTCTTTTATATAATAGGTTAATTTAAATGAGATTAATCTGTATACTGTTTTACAAAGTAACTTCATTAAGGCTCTAAATACATTCAATATCAACAGTTTAAATAAAATACATGGATCGTTCCACAAAATGAGTGCCTTTGGTATTTTACGTAGAAATTGTGCATCAATATTGAATTTTAAAAGCCTGTTATAGTCAAAGGTGTGCCCTTTAATATAGACCACATTCAACAAATCCGATTTTTTTTATATGAATGAAGACTTGCTAAAGTGCCAAAATTCTGCATTTTGACATGTTCCTCCGTGCACTCTGACTTCCAGGAAGAATTTATCCAAGTTTAAACCATCATTGTAAAGCCCTAGATATTTTATTTGCTTTGACAAAGTCATTTTATGAAGATTATTTAATGTGATTGGTGAATAATTTTAAGGTAAAAAAACAACAACCTGGCATTCATTTTAAGGTCAACCCTGTTATGTGAACTGAACTTTTGTTTTAATATTGTGAAACGATTCCTTTAAAAAAAAGGAAAAAGAAACATTGAACATCTAATAGTCAAATCCTATTGTAAAATCAGGTGAGCTGGTTCTACTCTTTTTGGCCATTTTCTGGTGTTCTGGGGGAGCATAACACGAGCATAACACGTTAATAACCCTGTTACCCATAGATTAAACAGGCTATTTTTTTTGAACATTTATACTTTTTTCTTAAGCTTGCATTCAATTGCCCCTCCCTGTTGCACACACAACTTCCATTTCCCCTGTCACGAGGGGATTTATGTCTGATTTAAGATGACATCTTCAACCCTGTTACTTTCAAACGTTTTTTTTTTCTTCTCACCAAGTTATACACCTCAAAAGGCATCGAATTGGTGGAACGTCCCACATGTATCGAATCATTTATACAAAATGTATCAGATCCAATTCTGGTTGTATAGCATACAGTACAGGTGTATGGCTTTGGAACACCACTCCAGCTGTGACTATCAACGTTTTGGGAAACAATCATACTGCTCAAAATCTGTCAAACAATAACAGCAGTTGAAAAAAATATATGATTAAAACGTTGAATACGTTTGCATCCGTCAATCAGTTAACCTGTCTGGATAGCTTACTCATACTGATGTTATAATAACTTATATAAACCATAGGCCAGGAAAGTTAAGCGAAACAGTAAGGACCTTGTTAAGAGAATGACATTATTGTGGTCAACATGGCCAATGGTACCTGCCCAAAAATAGGGAATACATATGACATTAAAAAGAACTTCAGTCTAGCTCTTGCATCGGTCTAAGCAGGGAACAGACACTGCTATCCAAATTATACCAAATCTCAAATAAAACAACAAAATGGTAAAAATGTAACCCTTCGTAAACCCTACGTAAAAACGTAAGGAAAAATGACCAACAAAGGAAGTATAGCAAAGGAAATAGTATAACCAGTATATTAATAATGTTACTGATGGCCCATATTCATGACCATATCACTCGCTGTTAACTGTTGGCTGCTGCCCTGCTGGCTGCCCTGTTATCTCCTTTGTTCTATGGAGCTGTGCCCCTTTCTCCTCCATGCAGATGTCACAGCCCCACACTGCCGACACCTCTGCTGTCAACAGGTTATAAGCTGTCTCAGTCATTCCAGTACAAACCCTGTGGAACCATTTTTGACATGAGGCCTCACACAGGATAGCTTCCTGGTCATCATTCACTTCATTCAGGCATATTCCACATGGAAACACAGGCTCTGTGGAGGAGTGGCTAGGCCTGTTGGGATGCATCAGTGTCTTATTGATGACCACACCACCACCTCCATTGCTTCTACTCCGCTCCAGGGGGGCTGCCTCCATGTGCCTGCCTGACTGTGGGGACTTCTTCAGAGAATCATTATTGGGATGGATGATGCCGTTGATTTTCTCTGTGGTGATAGGCTGACTTGCACCCTGACAGACCAGGGCGCCTCTATTCTTTGATTTCAGGTCGACAGAGTTTTTCTGACCCATGATCTCCTCTGAGCCATGGCTTCGTTTCTGTGGAGATGTATTCTGGGATGTACTTTTGCTTGACACCACCTCACTCATGTCCTGTTTAGGTGTGGGTGTATTGGACTGGGTAAAGCTGTTGTTTTGCTGCTGCCGAATAAAACCGGGACTAGAGTCCATGCCGGGTCGGGGAGGTGGATTCCCAATTGGGATGACCGCTGATCTAAAGCTCGGGCCCATGTCAGGAGAAGTGCTTTGGGTCACATTATGCAGATGCACCTGATTTAAGTTGCCACGGGGACCTGGTCTGAAAGATTGATTGGGTGGAAGTGGCATGATACTGTTGTTGTTTAATGGTGGATGGTTACCATAATTGGGATTTTCATGGTAACCATAGTTAAAGCCGGGGGGTCGATTGAACCCCATGCCCATTTGAGTCTGGGCAAAAGGGTGGAGCTGGTTTCGTATCTGGTAGGGACCCCTGTAAGAAGAGGGCATCCTATTGGGCATGAGGTGGTCCATCCTGGGCGGGCCATATCCACTGCAGCCAGGGTAGTGCGGGTTGCCAAAATATGGGTTCCCAGAGGACAGAGGCTTGAAAGATGGTGCGTTGTAGTTGTCATCAAAAGGATTGGCAGCCACTAGGTGGTCGGCACTTCGGTTTGGTGATGGAGCATACTCAGATAGGGGAGCGAAGAAAGGAGCCTGGGGACACACATGAAAAGGCAATGATAAAGGTAGTTGTTACAGAACTATGTAAGCAGCATCAAACACTTGACTATCAAACAGCCATTCAGAGAACTTCTCAAAAGTTTGATGAATAATTGAGCAGCATATTAGTTTTGTCTTGAAATAACATTGTTTTGACTGAATGAGTTTGGTCAATATTGGAAACCACAAGATTTTTGACCTATACAAAGAAAGGGAATCTCAGAAAGTTAGACTATTGACTATTGTATTTTACCTGTGCGTTCGACTTGCACTTTTTCTTGTCTGGGCTATCCAGCAAAACACCCGGCCCTCCTAGATCATCAAGCCCACCATCTCCACCTGAGAAGGAAAACCACACAAAATGTTATACAGTCATATAAAATGCAGGTTTCCCATTAAACTACAAGGCACACTTTTCACTCTGACAGACATTGTATAGAAAACCTACTTGTGGCATGCCAATATGTTGAACAACACAGAACTTGTTTAATTGTCTCATGAATGGCTTATTGCCTACACCTTCGTGAAGTCCATGTGCAAGCAGTGTCAGGATTAAATTATAAGAAAGGCTGGCTGCACACTGTTTTCATGTAGTTTAACCAAATTTCAATGGTCCAATCTTCTCCATTGAGAAGAATCTAAAATGTTTGGCAGCTTGCTGCCCCTATCACGTTGTCCAAGTTGCCCCTATGATATGCGGCAAGCTGTAAACTCATGTAACCTAAGTATGGTATAGTCAGTATACTTGGTAACCAGAACCAAATTACCAGTACTCAGCAGTAGCCTCTCCTCCTCTCCAGGGTATATTACCACAATAGATCAATACAGTAGAACTCTGTAACTCACCCCTTTAAAGTAGTGTACTAAATAGGCAATAGGATGCCATTTGGGGCTTAACCCTGGTCTATAGAGTTCCTGACAGCCTCCCAGTCTTCATACACAAGGATGCAAAGGTACATTAAAGGCTCAATCACAAAGACGTGTTGGATTGTTATGCCACTACAATGGCTGGTATCTGTTATCTACTGGGTCTGGGGGGGTCATACTGGGCTCTTATCTATTAGCCTATACACACAGCTCTGTAAATATGTCAAACATGTAACAGTTTTTCAATGCTATTAAAACCACCCAAATCTTCTCCTTTGGCGGGCTAGTTTGTGTAATTGTTATAAAAAAATAAATAAATTGCAAAACAGTAGGCTAGCTCTTGTATGATAGCCTACAGTAGACTACTGGCGCATGTGATGAATGATCATCAATGTTTTCAATTTCTGTAGCCTATATCTTGTTGTTATAAATAAATAGGGCCTACAGTTTATGCAACATAAATTGTCCCACAGAGGTAAAACAGACAGTCTGTTAACTAAATGCACTTCATATATCGTTCACGGCAATAAGAAAACCTCAGCTGGCTACATAAAAAAAACTTCGTGGCAGTTCCAAATTTGCGAACACATTCCGATAGTGAAAGTTTTGTTGAACTTTCCACGTCAGCAAAGGTAAATTAGATTTGGATAGTTTACGATATTTTTTTTTCAACTGAAAATGCCAGTGCTGTCTATTTATTTGGAGTTTCATTCAATACTTCAAAGGCCTTGAGGTAGGCCGATAAGCTCCTTCAACGTCGTAATTATGGTCGAGACTTGTGTGCAGCGTGTCGTGCCCCCACAGACAGCAACATACCACGCGCAGGAAGGGAAAAATATCGAAAACGCGCATTACCTCGGGTTCTTTTGAGCGAGAAGGTATCTTTATCCTGTTCTTTTGACATTACAGAGCTTCTTACATGACTTAAACGTGCATAATTGTGCTGAAAAGGTAACAGTACCCGACCGCTCTCTCCCCCCAGGAGCAATCACAACTATATGTGTGACGAGGATAGCTGCAATCGCTTGCAAAGTTTGGGAGGAGCAGACAAATTCAACTTCATGATATCCTGTGTCACGCTGGGAAATTATTGTTAACATTGTATCATTGTCACATATTTCTCCACGTGGCACATGACTGGAACTTGTAAAGCACAGTTAATATTAGATTTTGACAAACGGAACCTTTGTGTGACAGCACAGAGACCCCTCCACATTGGCATGTTGAATGTGTCTGCACTGCCGCTCCGTCAGAAGTGTCGGTGTATTGTGATGAACCGCTGATGTAATGATTCGACTGGGGCGGAAGCTAATAAGTCTAGTCTGGATATTTAGTGGCTATATCGGTCTGTCTAACAACTGTTTATTTGAAGTTTATTACATACTTACCACTCTCTTTGGATGAGTTTTGCGCTATTCATTATTCAAGTGTTATCTCCTTAAGTCATGATGAATTGCAGCCTAATAGGCCTAACTTCTCTACACACTTCAAAAGTTGTTTTTACTGTAGGAATAGGCTACAGTATTTACAAAAATAAAAATGTTTGCTAAATTAAAATAATAAAGTTGTTGTTTAGGCTACACTATACATTTTTTTGTTTCTTTTTCACAGCCATCTATGGACACCATTTTTTTTGGTAGGTTACAGATCTCTCCAAACAGAGGCTCTACTGTCATACACATGGGGTTAAACAATCCATGTATTGACTTTTCTCATCCATTAACAGTAATGAATTGCTGCTTTTTCAGATAAGGGAAGACCAATGATTGGATGGACTGTAATAACTGAAGATAATGCCAGAGGGGCCTTTAACTGACTACAAGAGGAGGCCTTCAATCTTTGGCCCCAAATGTCCGGTGGGGAAGACAACCATTGTCACAAAATGTACCAAAGGACATGACCTTACAAGTGCACTCCAGGGTCTGTGTACGTTTTGTTATTTTGATTTCCGAGTGAAAATGGAGAGTGAAAAACAGAACATCAACTTATTTTCTCACAATGTGAATTATTGTGTGGATTATAATTAACTGACAGTGTTGTAAGGGTTGATACCTTTTTTGTTAGGGCAAATCAAGTCTGACATTTTAATGTAGAAATGACAAACTTTAGAAGCCTTTTTTAAACCTTGAATACATTTAGCATTTTCTGCTGTGCAGGAAATTTCCTGCAACAACAGGCTGATCAAATTAAGATCCTACATCTGTATACATTTATAGATGTAGGCCAATTGTCATAGCAAAAGCCGTGTTCACAATTGAAGAGAATAGCATCCGTCTGCCTTTCAGTCAGCAGGAAAGGATGTTGAGCTATAAACCATATCAATAAAAAGGCTTATTTTAACTTACTGTATTGGCTACAATAACAAAAATCACGAAACATGCATGGACCCTCCAGGTAAGCCTCATGTGTCCCTTCCATGCCCCACACGCTGATACAATGGAGACCACCAAGTTCAACTTCAAGAATTAATAGCAAACAAAAATTCATGGCAATATGCATTGTGTGATCAACTATGGCAAATGTGTGAGTTACAAAGAAGGTTATTATAAAAACTACTGATACAAACAAATAGATTATCATTATAAAACTATTAAACTGTATTAGAGTAACAATGAGGACAGACATACCAATACGTGCAAGAAAGTTCACATTGTTTATTTTTATTTAAACTCAGAATCAGTCATTCTGAGAATAATTTGTTTAACTTATTTGTAACTTTAATTGGACAAGTAGGCTAACATTTTCGTCATGAAGAAAGTTGTAGTAAGGACCAAGGCTTGCCTGAATATCTTGAAGAAAAGCTGTTGGTGTGTGATCAAAGAGCAAACAGAAAAAAGGAAAACAAAACATGAACACAAAATAATGACAAAAGGTACATTCAATTTCAAGGCCTGTGCCTGCTCTTACTATAATTTTGAAACACAACAATGTGAGTCTGTGTATTGGTTACACAGACTCCCAATGTTGTGTCCCAAAGCTACTCTCACTACAACTGTGAAGCAGCTGTGGGTTCCCCTGAGTTTAACTGTAAATGACCCACAGGGCTCCACCATTGCAGCTAAAGCCATCAGCACAGCCTTTACAGAAAAGCGTGACTGCAGAAGTAAAGAGGACTCGGAGCACCAGTGAATTATGATTCACACTAAGTCCTCCACTTTATCCCTTTATATTGACATGTAAAAAAAAAAAAAAAAAAAAAGAGAACACAACTCTTGAGACACAGGACTGGATCTGCATCACTCGTTCTTCTATCTCTTGCATAACACTGACCCCCTCTGACTATAGCATCCATCACATCTCTATCAAAAGCTGGAAGAGGAACCTGAGGTAGAAGACGGTATATCACTTATCAGACATTCACAACCAATACGAGAATGCAGAACCCTCTCAAACATTCTGATTCTGAAAACATATATAAGAATGAGAACCCTATGGTTACTCTATCACAATTGAAAAGACGAACAATACTGTTACTGCTCAATAATAACTTGTCTATTCCAGTTTTTAGTTGTTATCAGAGAGCTGGATTGCGGTCACTGGGCATTATAACAATGCAGAGGATTACACATGTAAATAAAAAGCAAAAACAACTCAAATATTCCATATACAATATGAACTTGACATTTTAACACAGCTTTTCAGACTAATGCTCATCTACAACAGTTTAAAGGGGTATTCACATTCGTATCAAAGATTAATACATTTTAGGCATCTAGGAAAAAACTAAATTCAGTTGGTACTTTCTCAAAACTGGGGTATACGAAACCCCATAGAAATAACAATAATATATATTTCTCCTCCAGTGAGGAAAACGTTAAAAAGAATGTAGAGAAATTTATTTTTTGCTTCAATGACAAATAACAATGCACGTTTAAAAGCACTAACGGTGTACAACTTTCATCTTGGTTTGTGGTCTAATAGACACCCATTTATTAAGTAGTAATCAAAACCTAAATGGAGATAAAGCTTTTGGAACCATATAAAATGAGAAAATATCATGCAAAGATATGAGTCTAAATGGATCTTTTGCCAATGCGCAACAGTGAACTGAATTCTTTGGTATACATTGTTTGCCATTCAAAATAAAGTAAAACTGATTGTGTCACACTTCATGCAAACCGTCATCCTATTAGTTAGAAATCTGTTGATTGAAAATACTGTTGCAAAGTAGGATGAGAATCAATATAATATACTGTATTTAGCTCTGCATATAATTTCCCCCTACAATGTACACATCTAGTTGCAACAGTAAAGCTCTAAAGAAAACCAATATTAGGGTGATTTGGTTAGTGTGCATGACATTGATTATTGTCATTTTAACCATTATCAAGGGCCCAAAATCCTGGGGGCACTTTCTGAGAGAACCCGCATCTCAACTCAGTTGGTCACAGAACGGGGGCACACATGTGCAAGGCGTTCGATTTTTGGTCTAATACATGAGAAAAAACTCATTGTAATTTTCTCAGGGGCCCACTGAGAGATCAAAAACAATCAGAGGGAGCAAACAATTACTTTGTATGATAGCATCAGTCACCGCTGCACATTGGCTGTGATCAACAAATCAAACTAATCTGACAAGTGCTAAACTTATTTTTCTACTCTATGGTAAAGTATCAACTACTTAAAGAACAAAAAGGTAACTCAAATCTGTACTCCGTAGTACATAAACGTAGACAAAAATATAGATATCTTTAGAGATAAAATGTTTTCTTGGTGTTCATTCACTTCCATCGCACTGATTTAAAGCTTTTGGTTTTCAACAATCGTTCTTCACACTTCTCCCATCCCCATGTGTAAAAGAGTTGGACCTCAGATGGATCGGACTTTGGTATAGGAGCCTTTCTGTTTTGTCTCCGACATCTGAGGGTCTCTTTCCCCATTAAGGCCATTTATAAAGCTTTTAAGGTCTGCTGTATTGAAATGCGTCGACACAAGCATTTTTGGTATGTTCTTTCCCAAAATAACCAAAAAGATAGCCTGCCATACCACAGACACATTATTCCAACTGAATTCAAACAGGTTTTTCCACCTGTGAGTGGGGCATCACAAGGCTCTGAACCGTAACTGACAATGTTCTAGAGATACATTCATAACAGATCTATGGCAACTACCCTCTACAACGAACAGCTCAGCACTAAGAAGATACCCTGTCAGTCAACCATGGAACATTACACATGGCTTTTAAATGTACTAAACCTAGTTCCCTGAGTTCAGGAGAATAATAACACAACAAAATAATGCTTAAAAAGAGGTAGTATAAAACAGGAATTGCAAGGAAAACTGCACATTGACAACAAAAAATCTTAACCATTATTACTATGGATAACCTGAAAAGTGTCATACTGGCTTATTACTGAATTTCAGCAATTTATGTAGTAAATTGTACTGGCCCGTAATCTACCATAGCCAAGTAACCTGAGAAATAGTCCAATTAACCTGTGATAAAAATAAAACGACAAAGCTTTAAGTGAGATCTGCAGTACCCTTACAATCCCGTACTTCATTACAAACAAGGAGGAAAATGAATACAGGACTAGTCTGACCTAGTAAAAACAAATTGCCATCAGGACGCATTAGTTGTTCCATAAAGGAAGAGACCCCTTCCATAACTCAGGTATAAGTCATTATCATTCAATATATAGTTGGAGTTTACCGAGAGGTAAACTGAGGTAGATATTCAGCAAAAGAAGGGCTCACTCTACACTTTGCTCCAGTGATAAACTCTTAAATAATGTCAGAAATGTAACAGTCACATTTCACATTTTTGACAATCTCTTGAAACATTCATGGTGGGTGAGATTTCTTTCAAACACATACAAACATTTAGAATAAAAATAAAATGAGTACACATTCACTAGAAGAAGATTCTTTGATAAAAATCACCAGAACCCAAAACAGAGCCCAGTTCTTCCAAAGACCTGGATTTTTGGATAACTGCTCATTGTCTTTTAGAACAGTGGAGTGACTTTAGGGTTGAGAGATTGATGGGAGATCACACAGACTGCTAGAGAGAAAATGCAGGCTGGGAATTGTCTGGGGCCTGATCGTGATGATGGTTGCACGGTTTCTCCATGGAATCTCCAATCTCCAGGTCGAGGTGAGACTGCTCCCCCAGCTCACCCTCACTCTCCTGGGCAGGACTGCAGCCTGACTCCCCACTCTCCTCCTCTTTCAGAGACGCAGTGCGGTTGGTCATCTCTATGTCGTCGTGAGAGTAATGGCCCGAGTCGCCTGTCTCGTGGCTGCCGTCGCTGTTGGAGGAGCCCTCGGTGTCACCAGGTGGGCCAAACAGGACCTGCAGGGAGGTGGGCTGGTTGGGTGACGACAGAGACTCATCCTCGTAGCACAGCACTGTTGCTCCTGGCTGGTACGAGCAGATTCCATGGCTTTTCCTCTGGATCTGAGTAAGTAAGAAAGGGTGAACGAAGGGAATTCATATTGATAAAAGGAGGAATAGCTGCTAGTCACTTCCTATTGTGTTCTATTTAAGTAATGTTATGTTACTTGAACACTTTTGTTTTATCTTTCTTACCTGGCTTTTCTTAGCATTCATTTTTTTCTGATTTCTGAAGGAAAACCATTTATTTTTCTTCTCAGTGATTGGATAAACTGGTCCAAGGCTATTGATGATCAAATTTGTTCCACCCTGGAAATTAAATGAAATTTGCAAATCTCTGAATCTGTCTACAGTGGTTATTTTCCATGTACATTGGAGACATAATGCAAGAGGAAATGTTAGAGGAAAGGAAGGGTGTAATAGAGCCATATCCCCTTACCTTGGCATCAATGAAGTGGTCTGCTCTCATCATTGGCACCATAACATCAGCATTCTCAGCCTGGTCCTCAGAGCCCAGGTGGACCGAAGCAGAGGGGACCTGACCAGCCTCCTGCCTGATGGCTTTAGTAGCTGACGATTTCCTGTCAAACAATCCTACAATATTAATATAGAAATAACAGCAGAGGTTCTATCCAAACCAATGGGGCAGTCAGAAAAGTAATCTCATATCAAATTACAACAAAAATCACACTGAATCTGTTAAAATGGTTACCTGTTTTTGCCTCTGCAGACAAGGATGAAGGCACAGATGATGATGCAGATCAGTGCAATGCAAACCCCCACGATGATCCCTGTCATTGACTTCTGGTCCAGGTGGTAGAAGCCACCAGAGAACACTGCAAGACAGTTGTCACAAGTGATGAGACAGCCACTGGAGACATACACTCTTATCTAGGCTCTGTGTGGGTACTACATCTCCACACTGTGTATCAAAATCAATACAACTGGCAATCACCTCCCCTGACATCACAGAGATGTATTACAGTGTAAATAATTTAGCAGGAGACCAAGGCTGCAGGCCAAGCTATTGAATTTGAATTACATCTAGTAGGTCAAGTGACGACAACAAGAGGAATCCTGTCATGAAAGTCAATGAAAGAAAGACCAAGTATGCACCACATTAGTCACTAACCTGTAGCTGAGCCATGGGAGCGCCTTGGGTTGTGACCGGAGGTGGAGCCATCGCTCTGCACGGCCAGTTCCACGGTGTGTGAAAACGGCCCGTCTCCCATATCGTTGGACGCAGACACCTTGACCAGGTAGATGTTCCCCGGCTGTAGGTTCTCCAGTAGAGCCATGGTAATGCTCCCTATCACCGAGAAATAACTGATTAGTGACCTATGTCAACCCATTTCAGCCTCAGCAATAAAAGGAAATGGACATGTGAATATTGTTTCAACACGCTGCAGTGTTGCCATTTGCCACGTGGTAATAAATATAGCTGTTCAAATTCATCTCTAAATAAATTAACTGGAGGAAATATGCCTGATTTTTTTCTGCTCCTCTCCTGTTTTCAACTGACTCATGAAGAGCAGAGGTTTACAATTCAGTGGAAAAAAACATAACCTGAGGCATATGGGGGGATATTTGTGACCAGATTCTCAGGCAAAGGACAGAGGGTCAGGGATCAGAGGGCTCTAACCCCCCCCCCCCCCCCCCCCCCCCCCGTACCACCCAGCAGTAACGGTTGGGGTGACAGGGTTGATTTACAGTGGTGGGGGGCTGGAGCAAGGCAGGATGGCTTTGTGAACAGCCTCACTTTTGACCCCCTCACCTGTGGCTTAGAAGGAAAGATCAGATGCCTCACATTTCCTAGAGTCATCTGCTCCCAATTACGGCTATGCTACCCAGAATCTGTGTTCTTTACCCAGGAGCTGGACACTCTCGCAGCTGGCCAATATTACTTACTGCCACACGTCAGGCCTTTGGGTACACAAAGCATGTGTGTGTGTTGCTATGGCCACATTAACTATATGGTAGTAGTCCATAGTAACTACAGCACTCTTGACCAGTGTGTTTCAGGTTGAATGATTATAATCTTGAGGAGAATGAGAATATTGGACCTAAAGCCACAAAGACAGATCATACCGCACCCAATGCTAAAAAAACAACTAAGTATATAATCCATCCTTTGATTGGTAAGACAACAGGAGGGGGTTATCTAAGAACAACCAGAGATCTCAAGGACTAGTAACAAATACAGAAATGGAAGGGAGGAAGAAATTAGTTGATTTCCAATGGCCTGTATGGTGTGGAGCTGGGGCAGGGCTCTTTGTCTCTGCAGCCCAGTTTAGGATGCAGCTCATCTCTCTCTTTCTCCCTCTTTGGCTCACCTTCTCTCTGCAGCACCTTCCACTCTCCAGCTACCCAGGCCTTCCTGGAAGCGTAGAGGATGGTATAACGTGTCACCGCCAAGTTGGGCTCATCTGGAAGTTTCCATGACACCAGCGCTGTGTCGCCCTCGATCAGAGTCACTTTCACACCTGACGGTGGCAGAGTAGGTGCTGAGGAGGAAAAAATGCCAGTTTTACCCCTGAGGCTAAATCGCTGATGAAGATGTACAACTGTCATAAACAAAAAATTGCTCTTCATAACTGGTAATGAGTTGAGGAATACTGAAAATGTAAGTTTGAACCAGGGCCTACACCATAGCGACATTTCAATCAGAGTAGGTTCTTTGATGTCATTCAAAAGGACAACTACATCTCACAAGCTATGGCCCTTGCTTATGATTCCTTTCCCTAGAGATGTGTAATAATGCAGTGAGAGTGAGCATATAGACTACTGAGCAATTCAATGAATTTGCTCCTGTGTCTTTCTCATCCTTTCATGAGCAAAACACCATTGGAGGGAAAATGAGAGCTCATTGGCAAGGATCTGTCAAGTGATTGCGCTCTAGTTGTGATTCGTTTGCAGAACGCAGAGCCTTATGGATACGTGACTGCGAGAGTCCTGGTGAGATAAGCAGTCTTAAGACACTGGAATTATTGTGCCTAAATATTCTATTTCAGTAGGCTAGGAAATACCATCGGAGCCCCAAAAAGGTTGAGAGTATATTCTATTAATCTATACAGCATGTGCTGCTGTATGAAGCCATGTTGGTGCTCACCTTCAGGCAGAGTGCTCTGGTAGACCACAGGGCTCCAGGGGCTGGACAGTTGGTCAAGGTGCAGGCGGACAGCAAACTCATATCTGGTGTTGGGCTCTAAGTCCGGGACCAGAATGTTCTTCTCAGCACTGTAGAGGAGAACCACAGTGATAAAAATGGATTTACAGTTGAAGTTGGAAGTTTACATAGCCAAATACATTTAAACTCAGTTTTTCACAATGCCTGACATTTAATCCTAGTAAACATTTCCTGTCTTTGGTGATCCTATTTATTTTAAGAATGTGAAATGTCAGAATAATAGCAGAGAGAATGATTTATTTCAGCTTTTATTTCTTTCATCACATTCCCAGTGGGTCAGAAGTTTACATACACTCAATTAGTATTTGGTAGTATTGCCTTTAAATTGTTTAACCTGGGTCAAACGTTTCAGGTAGCCTTCCGCAATAAGTTGGGTGAATTTTGGCCCATTC
This sequence comes from Oncorhynchus kisutch, assembly GCF_002021735.2. Taxonomy (NCBI): domain Eukaryota; kingdom Metazoa; phylum Chordata; class Actinopteri; order Salmoniformes; family Salmonidae; genus Oncorhynchus; species Oncorhynchus kisutch. The sequence continues at coordinate 67,553,388 of NC_034181.2, read as the reverse complement.
CTCCTGACAGAGTTGGTGTAACTGAGGCCTCCTTGCTCGCACACGCTTTTGCAGTTCTGCCCACAAATTTTCTATAGGATTGAGGTCAGGGCTTTGTGATGGCCACTCCAATACCTTGACTTTCTTGTCCTTAAGCCATTTTGCCACAACTTTGGAAGTATACTTGGGGTCATTGTCCATTTAATAGACCCATTTGTGACCAAGCTTTAAACTTCCTGACTGATGTCTTGAGATATTACTTTAATATAGCCACAGAATTTTCCTACCTCGTGCTGCCATCTATTTTGTAAAGTGCACCAGTTCCTCCTGCAGCAAAGCACCCCCACAACACGATGCTGTTTTGTTTCATCAGACCAGAGGACATTTCTCCAAAAAGTACGATCTTTGTCCCCATGTGCAGTTGCAAACCGTAGTCTGGCTTTATGTCGGTTTTGGAGCCGTGGCTTCTTCCTTGCTGAGCGGGCTTGTCGATATAGGACTCGTTTTACTGTGGATATAGAATCTTTTGTACCGGTTTCCTCCAGCATCTTCACAAGGTCCTTTGTTGTTGTTCTGGGATTGATTTGCACTTTTCGCACCAAAGTACGTTCATCTCTAGGAGACAGAACGCGTCTCCTTCCTGAGCGGTATGACGGCTGCGTGGACCCATGGTGTTTATACTTGCATACTATTGTTTGTACAGATGAATGTGGTACCTTCAGGCATTTGGAAATTTCTCCCAAGGATGAACCAGACTTGTGGAGGTCTACAATATTTATTCTGAGGTCTTGGCTGATTTCTTTTGATTTTCCCATGATGTCAAGCAAAGAGGCCCTGAGTTTGAAGGTAGGCCTTGAAATACAACCACAGGTACACCTCCAATTGACTCAAATGATGTCAATTAGCCTATCAGAAGCTTCTAAAGCCATAACATCATTGTCTGGAATTTTCCACGCTGTTTAAAGGCACAGTCAACTTAGTGTATGTAAACTTCTGACCCACTGGAATTGTGATTAAGTGAAATAATCTGTCTGCAAACAATTGTTGGAAAAATTACTTGTGTCATGCACAAAGTAGATGTCCTAACCAACTTGCCAAAACTATAGTTTGTTAACAACAAAATTGTGGAGTGGTTGAAAAGCAAGTTTTAATGACTCCAACCTAAGTGTATGTAAACTTCCGACTTCAACTGTATACTGTATATGGAGATTATTAATCAGATCCAATACTTTGGCAATTGACCTGCAAATTCTTAAATCTGTACTAAGTGCCATCCTGAGTTCTATGACCATACTAAGCACCCTCTATCCAGTTAAATGACTATGTGCATGGAGTATGAAGAGGAAGGTATTATATAGGACACTCACGTCTGCAGGTAGAGTACCAGGGAGGCGTTCTGAAGGCCCACAGGGTTACAGCGGATGGTGTAGTTGACGATCTGGCTGGAGGTGAAGGCTGGACGCCCCCAGTGGAGGAACACTGCAGACGAGCTGTTGGCCTTGGCATACACGTGGTGAGGGGGTGGCGGAGGGGGCACCATACGATCACGGACCGCTGATACACACAGAAAAAAAAGAATGCTAGAGGTACTCATGCGTCGAAGGATTGATAACCATTATTATCATAACTATCATCTATCATTATAGACAATGGTTGCTTGCATTAAGTGAAGAACTTACAGACACATCCAGGGGTGCTGATAGTCTGGTCTGCCTGGTAGCCATCTCCTATGAAACTGAACGCCAGGAGCTTCACATGGTACTTCTTCCTTGGGTCTAAAAATAACAACATTTACATATCTTTCACTGTAAACCTATGGGTATAGTATACATCATATCATAGACATTCACCTCAAATTGACCAATGTGACCTACAGTGGAAGTGAGTGTGTCTGTCCACTGGGGGGCATTACACTGAACCAGAGGCTGTGTGATTTCTCCAACCAGTGGGCTGTGAGAGTGCTGGATCAGAAAGAGCATGGCTGAGAGGTCATTGAGGTTTGGCTGTGGAGCTCTGCGACAGATGCTGAGTGCTGGGAGCCCAGTCCCTAGGTCAGTTCCTGCCCTACTCAGGGCAATGAGGCACACAATTGAGGAGCTCCTCTATCCATCACTCTGCCTTTTCAGGGAGAATAGGGGAACTCTTCCCCCACCCAGGGCTGCTGGCCAGTGGTCAGTCCTATTCAGTTCCAGGACAGGGGGGTTAAACCACAAGACAATGCCCCCCCTAGGAAAGACAGAGCGGTCAATCACATGGCCAGAGTCAGTGGCCTTACAGACCCCAGGTAGAACAAACACTGCTAAGTTAAATGTTCTCTCTGTACCCAACAGGCCACCGATAAAAAGTTCAGGCCAAACACTATCCAAATGTTTCACTTCATATCTGCATTGATTAGTTAATTTGTCTCCTAGACTACGATCTCTTGTCATCCTGGAATAACCAGGTTACTGTGCATGATATATTCAGATAAGGAGGATAGGGTTGGAAAGGTAATACTTCATCATATTAATGTGTTATTACCCTGTTTTGTGCGTAACAATAGTATAGCTGTATTGGGTGAACCGGCTGCAGTGTATTAAAATATCATTACACAGGCAATTACAGGAAGCTCCTGCTCCAACCTAGAGGACCTTGCTGAAATAGCTGAGGATCTATCAAACTAATGGCTTACAGCCTCCTATGAATTCCAAGGCTCTTCAATATGTCACCCATCATTACACACACAGTAGGCAGAGGAATCTGAGCAAATTATCTTCAATCTGTGAGTGCTTATTCAATACGTTTATTTTGAAAACACTGGGACATATTGATTTGCATTTCAGTCATCAAAACAGCACTGAAATACAGTCTAGTCTAGAGGGAAATGAATTGCTGCACATCATAGGCCTACGTAAGAGGCTGTGGGATGACACATCATTATCCTACCGAAGAGGGGGGGGGTGTAAGTGTAGTAGGCTGTATAGAACGTCACCTATGCTTTACAGAATTATACAGCTAGATCGCAGTACTTCATGAGAAGATGTTCAGGTACTAATAACATAACTAGTATCAGTGGAATAGTGAGCACCAGTAACCGAAAGGTTGCTGGCTCGAATCACCGAGCTGACAAGGTAAAAAATCTGTCGTTCTGTCCCTGAGCAAGGCAGTTTACCCACTGTTCCCCGGGCTCCGAAGACGTGGATGTCGATTAAGGCAGCCCTCCGCACCTCTCTGATTCTGAGGGGTTGGGTTAAATGCAGAAGACATATTTCAGTTGAATGTATTCAGTTTTACAACTGACTAGGTATCCCCCTTCCCTTTGTAGAACATGACCACTAGTGTAGAACATGACCACTAGGTTGTGCTCCAGGACACATGCGTTGAGAGGAGCACAGGAGTGTGGATACAAACTGAAGTCATGCCTATCCTCAGTTCCAGTCACCGAAGCAGTCATTTATGAGTTCCACATTACTTACAGTTTCTGTGATCATGTCTCAGAGACAAATAAAAGGTAGTCAGTTAAAAAATGTATTGTTTTTTGCCCTACCACTACACAGCTGATTCAAATAATCAAAGCTTGATGATAAGTTGGAATCAGCTGTGTAGTGCTAGAGCAAAAAAACGAAACATGCACCCAAGAGGGGCCCCAGGACCGAGTTTAGGAAACCTTAAATTAGAAGATCTAAACCCAAGGGTAACCCATGTTGTTCATCTGACAAACTGCTAGAGGATCATATTCACTGCATGTGTGTGAAAATAGATGTTGTAATGGTGAGCAGGCTCTATATCTTCAAAAGAGTTGAACAGTTCAAAAAGCAATTACAGTCATTGTGAAAAATCAAACCACTTTGTTGAACAACCATCTCATCATGTTTACTATGCTCCAGAGTTAAAACAACTGTGTTTTTTCTAGGATCGGTCTGAGAGGCTTGAGGCTATGGGAGGGTCCAGGGGGTGGAGTCAGGGCTGTGGGAGGCAGGGGGATGGGCAGGAGGATTGTCAGAGGGGTGTGGTTTGAGCCACTAAGACCCCTAGCCCCGAGGAGTTTCAATGGAGCCAGCAGGTCAGGCCTAGATAAAACTCAGAAGGAATCTGAGGTCATGGGTGTGGAATACGAGTTGAGCCTCTTTTTTTCTCTCTCCGAATCCGTGTCCTTTCTCTGTGCCCTAAGCCTTAATGGTGAAAGATAAAGAAGGGACTTGCAGGAGGGGAGAAAACTACTTAAAAGTGTCTTAAAAACGATGTGGTATCCTCTATAGATTAGATACAACAGCTTAGAATTGGATCAAAGGAAATATTACTGATAATATGATTGCATAAAAATACGAAGATTCTCTCTTTATTTTTCTACATTATAGATGGGTCAATGACTAGGCTACTGTAGTCATTTGTTACAGAAAACATTTAGTTATGCTAATGAGTTCTTGTTTGTTGAAAACAACGATATGAAAATAGCTACACATATTTGTGAGGTTCCTATATCTTTACTTTCTCTAGTAAAAGACAATGAATTAGTGTACACTAGCATAGCTCCCTCCTGTCCCATGTCCACAGTCAGGCTGGCCGGCTTTGGACAGTCCCAGAGGCTTTTGTTCAGCCCCAGTGTCCATCTATGAAGAGGAGCAGTCAGGGTCTCACAGTCCCACCCCTGCCCAGCCACACAGCACAATGGGCCTGCAGTAATTACGCAGGAGAGGGGCTGCGAGAGGGGGCAGGCTTTGACATCTGGGCCATGACCTTTGACATGGAATCTGGGCAAGCTAAATCCCGCCAAAGGAGGGGTTATGGACACTGCTCTTAAGGGGTGGGGGGTGGAGAAGCAGGGGAACTGAGTAGAAAATGGGGAAAAAACACCAAGAGACAAAAATAATAAGTCACTTAATAGGTGATGATAAATAGTGCCAATAGGAAGAAATGGTGAAGCGAGAGAGCAGAACTCTTCAATGGGCAATTTCATAGCCGATATAATGAAAGCATGATTAGATATGGCGAGCTCAATTGTTCAGCTTAACTGCTCTTTGTAACCGAGGTGTGACCTAAAGTTATACTTTGTTTTCTGACCTAGAATAAATTCAGAACTTGCAAACGTGATTGAACTTCCAAAAGGAAATGTATTGACGTGTTAATTTTAAAATCTGTGAGTAATACACATGGTTTTGGGTAAGGTTATCAGGGATCTCCATGGTTGAAGATAAGAGGTGTCCCCACAAACCTCCCCCTCTGTATGGAGTCAACCATGCTTGCACTAACTGCCAACCCTGGTCAAAAGGAAATGTGTGTTAGCCCTGGCTCATTCAACAACACCAAATCCCTCACAAAGATAAGATATGCTTCAGTTGCCACATAATAATGGGCAATAAATCCCCCTGTGTGTAGATTCAAGGCCAAATGCTTCTTCTTAGATATCACAAAAACAAACATCACTCAAACTTGTTGTGCCTTACTCACTTTGCTTGAGAAAAGTTCATAACTAATTTCCTCAGAATAATACACAATCTGCCTAACCCTGCCATTGCTTAAAGATACACCAAAGTGAAGCTGGTTAATTTTCCCGTCAAGCCTGTTGGGTTAATCTTGCAAGGCTTTGCTCTCCCCATAAATTATGATGCCAGTTTGTATTTGAGGGGAAATTCTTGAGCTGTTTGTGGTCACCTGATTTTCTTTCTTTTTTTTACAGCCGTTTTGCAGATCCTGCAGGCCCCAAAGGCTTTGTTCTGCCCTGAGAATGGCCCCCCAGGCCACAGCAAGAAGGGTCTGAGCCAGGGCCATAAATGTCAACTCCCACACTGATCCACAAAGCAGCATATATCATAGGGGGAGCATATATCTCCCTCTGAGAGATTGAGCGAGACACACACACACACACACACACACATAGTTTATTGATGTAGTGGGCTCACTAATACCCATCTATCTTTTATCTGACACCAGGCATGCAATAACTAATGTTTTCCCAGAGAAACAACCACTCCACGATGGGCAAGGTGGCCCCAAGCTATGAGATAAATCTACTACCGTACACCCAGGCCTGGTGCCAACAGGTATGGGAGGTATGTCAACCATGACTATGCCACAGGAAGAATAAACATGAATGGGAGGGCCTCAGTATTTCAACACCATGTAATTTATACACTGAGCTACAACCTCTCACATTCCTAACTTAGAGAGCCCTTTCAGTCATGTGGAATGGTCTTAAGAGATCATTTAGTAGCCAGAGCAGAGCTGGTCTGTTTCTACTACACATTTAGAACTCAACCATGTTCATGTCTTTTTTTCTGTTAAAGGGGTATGTTATTTGTGCACTTTAGAGCAACATTGACTCAATAATACAGTAACGGTTGGCTTGTTGTCTTTACCACATCAAAGCTAAGTGAATTTAGGTCCCAGGGATCTGAAATACTTATCAAGTCACTCAGTGAGATTGGTGTTGTTCATAATCCCTTACTGATCGAACACATTCTCTAGTCTGTGTGTGGTTTCCGAACCCGGTTGACTGTCATAAGTCACAAGTGTCCTTGGGTGAAGTAAAGAGTTCAAGTTAAATCCTCTGTTAATTGCATTACTATCAGAGACATTACAGCGTAATCCTTTATCCTAGATAAAATCCAATTCATATTTTAATTGATGCTCCACGTTGCTCTCTACTTCAGACATGCCATGGAGGGTAAATAATATTATTATGAGAAGTATCCAGAGTGTTTTCTAATGGATAAAACACTTAATCAATTCAATAGTAAGTAGGCTGATTAAAAGTCAGTTAGAAAACAATGTCCTACTGGGCACAATATGTATACCACTGTTTATGCTTGTTATGTGACTGGTTGTTTTCTTGGTTGCAGAGCAGCCACCTCTGCTCATCAGGATAGTTTATTAAGGAACATAAGTCATGGTTTGTCACTCAAACAACAGTGAACAAAATCAATAGGGAAATGCCCTTTCCCACTGCTGTTCTGTCCTTGGAAGGTTAAATCAAGACAGGGCAAACATGGACATTAAAGCAGACCCAAATTGTTGAGAACACCCCGTTTTAATTCAAATACCCTGTTTGGAGATGTGGGTCACCTCCACGAAAATAAAACAAATACTTAACGTTACACTTCTCATATTGGTTTATTATCTATGTCACACTAAACTGACTAAAGCATATATCCGAAGGGAAAGCTGAGTCAAGTCAGTATTTTTATCTTAAGCTGTCTCTCTGTTTAACGCGCCACTTACTGAAATCAACGTTGTAAAAATGTGGTGCCATCGACATGAACTGAAATCATACCTAAACCTATCTGACACTGACAGTAATACGTGACAAATTAGAGACTTCTCCAACAGGAAGTCTCTCCCCTGAGGGGGGAAACCTTAGGAAAGATAAATGAGATGCATACTTCTCTTCAACATGTCATACTACAAGTCACATTCCATGGATACAGTGGGGGCAAAAAAGTATTTAGTCAGCCACCAATTGTGCAAGTTCTCCCACTTAAAAAGATGAGAGAGGCCTGTAATTTTCATCATAGGTACACTTCAACTATGACAGACAAAATGAGAAGAAAAAAATCCAGAAAATCACATCGTAGGATTTTTAAGGAATTTATTTGCAAATTATGGTGGAAAATAAGTATTTGGTCACCTACAAACAAGCAAGATTTCTGGCTCTCACAGACCGGTAACTTCTTCTTTAAGAGGCTCCTCTGTCCTCCACTCGTTACCTGTATTAATGGCACCTGTTTGAACTTGTTATCCGTATAAAAGACACCTGTCCACAACCTCAAACAGTCACACTCCAAACTCCACTATGGCCAAGACCAAAGAGCTGTCAAAGGACACCAGAAACAAAATTGTAGACCTGCACCAGGCTGGGAAGACTGAATCTGCAATAGGTAAGCAGCTTGGTTTGAAGAAATCAACTGTGGGAGCAATTATTAGGAAATGGAAGACATACAAGATCACTGATAATCTCCCTCGATCTGGGGCTCCACACAAGATCTCACCCCGTGGGGTCAAAATGATCACAAGAACGGTGAGCAAAAATCCCATAACCACACGGGGGGACCTAGTGAATGACCTGCAGAGAGCTGGGACCAAAGTAACAACGCCTACCATCAGTAACACACTACGCCGCCAGAGACTCAAATTCTGCAGTGCCAGACGTGTCCCTCTGCTTAAGCCAGTACATGTCCAGGCCCGTCTGAAGTTTGCTAGAGAGCATTTGGATGATCCAGAAGAAGATTGGGAGAATGTCATATGGTCAGATGAAACCAAAATAGAACTTTTTGGTAAAAACCCAACTCGTCATGTTTGGAGGACAAAGAATGCTGAGTTGCATCCAAAGAACACCATACCTACTGTGAAGCATGGGGGTGGAAACATCATGCTTTGGGGCTGTTTTTAAGGGACCAGGACGACTGATCCGTGTAAAGGAAAGAATGAATGGGGCCATGTATCGTGAGATTTTGATTGAAAACCTCCTTCCACCAGCAAGGGCATTGAAGATGAAATGTGTCTGGGTCTTTCAGCATGACAATGATCCCAAACACACCGCCCGGGCAACGAAGGAGTGGCTTCGTAAGAAGCATTTCAAGGTCCTGGAGTGGCCTAGCCAGTCTCCAGATCTCAACCCCATAGAAAATCTTTGGAGGGAGTTGAAAGTCCGTGTTGCCCAGCAACAGCCCCAAAACATCACTGCTCTAGAGGAGATCTGCATGGAGGAATGGGCCAAAATACCAGCAACAGTGTGTGAAAACCTTGTGAAGACTTACAGAAAACGTTTGACCTCTGTCATTGCCAACAAAGGGTATATAACAAAGTATTGAGATAAACTTTTGTTATTGACCAAATACTTATTTTTCACCATAATTTGCAAATAAATTCATTAAAAATCCTACAATGTGATTTTCTGGATTTCTTTTCCTCATTATGTCTGTCATAGTTGAAGTGTACCTATGATGAAAATTACAGGCCTCGCTCATCTTTTTATGTGGGAGAACTTGCACAATTGGTGGCTGACTAAATACTTTTTTTCCTCACTGTATGTATTTACAGAAAAGCTCAGCTATAAGTGGTGAGGGGCCGAATTTGGTTGACTCTTGGTCATTTAAGTCTCTTTTGTGGCCCTTAAAGCTTAACACAATGAAAGCCTTTGATGTGAATTCTCCTCCAAATGCTCTGCTCACAGCAGTCATAAAACACACCATAAATCTGCTCCACAATAACAGCTTCCCTCTCCTCTAAAGACAGCCCTGGAATACACTTCTGCCAGCTATTCTATCAAACAAGCACATTTGAGGTCATTAAACTGTTTCAATGAGAAACTAATGAAAAACCAAGACATAGTAAGTGTGTTTTGGTGATATCTATCTATGTCACATTACTACAACTTGGTTGTCCATTATTCCAGGAGGAAAATGTGGTTCATGAGGAAAAGGAGAATGCACACAAAAAGCCAGACTTCCTATGTTCTTTCTCTTATCTCTCCAACAGGTTTTACCTCAAGCTTTATAAAAATACTCTATTTTGAAAATAATTATCCATTTAAAACAACATATTTCATAAAGTACAGCACTTTAAAACCTACTCAACAATATAGCCTTGTGTTATTCTAAACAACAGCTGGTGGCAAAATGGAGGAAGTTTCAGCAGTCATAGTTATCACCCCTATCACAGTAAGACCCCTCCATGACAAAACACAAGAAAACAAAAAGGTAAAAAAGGACACGTACTGTATTTACCCCCCAATGCTTTCTAATCCTGGTCTAGTACCAGAGCTTCCTGATTCAAAATTCAGCTGCTGGCCACCTGGCCGACCTCCTCTGGCCACAGATGGTCAGTTGTCCACTGCAGTGGTGTGGGACTCCCTTTCCTTCCACACTCTCCAACGTGACAAAATGAATTTGACCCAGAGGCCAGAGAACAAGCATATGCCCAACACCCCTTCCTTAGTCCCAGCCAGCAGCTATTTCTAAAGCTGTTGGGGGGGACATACATTGGAAACCAGGCCAGGGCCGTAAGGTCATGGGGGGTTGGCTTCTATCTGGACCTCTGGACATGAGACCCCACAACTCACATGAAAAGACTTTGTCCTTCCCAAACGAATGGGATTTTCTGATCCTAAAAAGACCTTAAACATGCCTGGTGAGGACATGGAAAATGTTTTCTAAGAGCATCTTTGAGGAGGACTTTCATTGTGTAACCATGCATTGACTAGAACATATTCTTAATCTTGCAATTGAAATCCAAAATCAAGACAAATGTCATCAGCAACAATGTGAGATCATAGGGCGGGTGTACTATGTGGAGTCTACTCACCCAGGCCTCCAATGGTGTGCCTGTTGTCCTGGACACGCAGCTGAATGGGGGAACTCTCAGCCTGGCTCTCCTCGTGGTAGAACAGCCTGTAGCCCTGGATGCTGACAGAGTTTCCTGGTGCCAGCTGCCAGCGCACTATGATGGTGGTGCAGTTCAGAGGCTCCAACTGTAGCTCAGGGGCCAGAGGCACTGTGAGGAGACACGAAGAGAGATAGACCTGTGGTTAGAGGCACTGTGAGGAGACATGAATAGAGATAGACCTGTGGTTAGAGGCACTGTGAGGAGACATGAAGAGAGAGAGATCTGTAGTTAGTCACTGTGGGGAGACATGAAGACAGAGAGAGAGATCTGTGGTTAGAGTCACTGTGGGGAGACATGAAGAGAGAGAGATCTGTAGAGAGTATTTATTTAATGTAATTATTTTGTGAAGATGGTGCCGACAGACTTGGCAGCCCTGCATCTAGCTCCCAAGCAACTTTGCAGTATTGTTTTTGTTTGTGTTATTTCTTATCACAAGCATTTCACTACACCTGCAATAACATCAGCTAAATATGTGTATGTGACCAATACAATTTGATTTATTGAGGACAGTTCTGAGGATGTAAGGTTCAAACAGAATCTCTCTTTTTAAAGGTCATGTGTACTATTTATATACAGAGTTCAACCTGCATGACTCTTCATTTTTAGTCAGATGTCTTTATTTTAACCAGCTCATCTGGAATAGTACCAAGTCAAGGGAGAATATGAAACCCACCCAACCCCTGCTTCCCGATCAGGCCTTCTTTACCTTAAGCCCAATGGCCAGGCCACACCAATGTGTTCATAAAGGTCAATTTGCTTCATATTCAGATACCATTCAGAGCCTTGACACTATTGACAGTCCACAACTATATATTATGAAAGGTTAGCTAGTCCTTAACAAATTAAAGTCCTGTTCAGGAACACATTTGTTTGGGATACCCAAATTATTAAGAGTAAACCACTTAACATGGCAGAAACATGCTAATTTAGATTTCCCAGAAATAATTTGCTGGACAAATAGGTTCAAATTCACCAAAAAGCATTGTATTGCTAGAGATGCAGGATGGCAGGCTGTGAGCAAGTTGACTCTGTAGCTTGTCTTGTTCCTTGAAAACAGGAATGCTCTCCACCCAGCTGCTCACTGGCTTTATCTGATGGAAATAACCGGCTCCCAGCCTGTAGCCCCCAACCAGAGGCACATACATACCATGCCCCAGCCTGACACACAGATACACAGCCAGGCACAAACACACCAGCAGAGATGAGCCAGGTCCTCAGTTCTACTGACAGAATGCCTATTTAGCCGTCATGATCCTGGCTGAATTGTAGAAAAGATCCTGTTTGTTTCCAAAGGGACAGAGAGAGAGAGAGGGCAGCAATCCCTTCCCCCACCCCTAAGGCTCAGATGTAGCTCTAAACAGAACTATTCTTCCTCCCACCCAGAGGCCTGGGTCCCTCTCTTTTATGACCCATGACTGAAGCCATTCTGATGTTACTGACAGAGGGCCAAAGGTCATGGAGTAACAAACGCAATGCCTTAACAAGATTATTAGAGAGGACGCTCTTCTCATGGCTCTCTCTCAGACACTCAGCAGAGGACTGGGAAGAAGAAAGGTTTAGAGATAATCCAGCCTCTTTGCTCCTATATTGACTATGTGTAGAGGGAAGTGTGCGCTCACTGGGCGCCTGCAAGGCATGATGGTTTTATTGTGCATGATAAGTCAGTGCAGAAAGTAAGGCCTTACATGTTTATTTATATGATGTGGCAGGCTGGTAGCTTCACAAATCTAAGGTTGAAATTCCGGTTCATCAAAGATGTTATGGCTTACTTATGTCTTTTGTCTTTGATTGATTAGAAGTCACACAGTTGTAATCATATCTGTACAAACATCATATGTGCATGCAGAAACCTAGCATTGGACCATCAAGGAGCAGACAATAACTCATCACTACTACTGAGGAGCATGTGTAAATACCTTTGGCGCTGGATGCCTTAGGGGTGCGGTGGGAGGTCCAGGCTGACTGTTCCCCCCAGCCCACACTAGTGGCTGCAGTGATCCGAAGGAGGTAGATGGTGTCGGGCTGCAGGCCCTCCAGAAGATACTGGGTTTTCTCCCCAGGAAGCTCCAGCTGGGTGACGGCCTGGTCAGCACTGGTACGATAGGACAAGCGGTAGGCCGACACCCGGCCTCGGCTTAGCTTGGCTGCAAGGGGCTGCCAGGACACCTGGATGTCTGTGGGGCTGCGGCTGGTGAGGCTGAGCTCTGGGGCACGCAGGGGCACTGTGGAGAGGGAGACAGAGTGGTCATGTAGAGGCTTATACAGTCACCAACTTGTTCATTACTGTGTTACTGTCTCTGGTTTCTGTCTATATTTATGGTTGTTTTGTATCATGTTTTGGTGGGGACCAAAGGAAGAGTTGTGATTTCTAAAGTAACAGCTAGCTACTGAAACTATAATGAACAAACCCAGAGATACAAATCAGCTCACTGTGCGTCACACTCAGTCATACTGGATAATCAATTCAGTAAGTCTGCAAGTGTACACAATAAATAGATGTGATCTGATTTAGACTGGTATGCAATCATGTGTCAGATGTTCCCTTAGCCAAGGACAATAGACCAGTTATTTTCTATGGAACATGTAAGAAATGTAATTTTCCTTGATCATAAGTGGTAGTCAAGGTTGCACAGTGCAGAAACATTTAATGGGGTGGTGTGAACTGTGAAGGGCCCTTGTGGGGAGTTAGATTATAGTAGAGAGGGTCATTCCTGATCTCTAAAGATCAGCCTGACTAATGTTTAACCAGCCGAGTGGTCCACCATCTAATCCTTCCTTATTAGACTCCTCTATTCCTCTGACGCACCTCTTAGAGACGACCCCAATTAGACAGCCAGGGGTCAGCCCCACTAGATTCATTACAGGACCTACAGTACTGCCCACTCTCTACAGCCTATTCATTACAGTTTAAACACACTGGAAAACATCCTCTGAGTCCTCCATTAGAGTGATAGAAGACCTTACACAATGACTACAGGATCAATATGAAGCATTCTCTTTACTATTCATCTGGGGGTGTTTTTATTCATCCTGGGGTGACAGTTATGGCTGCACATTACCTCTGTTTCCCTGGGTTACAGCCTGATAAAGGCCAGGGTGGACTGTATGTTTGTGTATGTAAACGACGAGGCCTCACCATCCTCCAGGGTGTGCTGGAACACATGGTCTGACATGCGGCTGGCTCCCATGGGCATGTAGGCCACGATGTAGAAGGTGTAGTTCCGCGCTGACTCCAGGTCATCAATAATGTACCGGGTTGTGTCGTTGCCAATGACAACCTGATATTCCTCATTGTTCAAGCCTGGTTTCAGGGAAGAAAAGGGCACACATTTAATCAATTAATCAATTCCCACCCACAGAGCTGTAAGCTGCATGTACAGGCAAGGAGTTCAGAGGGGATCTGATCCTTCAATGCAAACTCTTTAGGGCACTAAAGGGGGACCTAATCATAAAAGGGTCTATGAAGATTTGCGTACATTCTGAGTACAAAGATAACTTTCCATAATCATCATTCAATGATTTCTCTCAGTATGCAGAGCAATTAGAACATAATCACTTTAGCTTTAGGAACCTCCTTGTCTGAGGCGCCTGATTCTTACAAAGTTACGATGTACATCTGTCTCTAACGGTGGGCTTCTGGTCCATTCAGTATGGACAATATACAAAAAGTGTCAACTCAATGAAACTGGTTCCTTCCCCTTTTATAGACAATTTAATCAACATTGCTGGGGCCAAATTCCAGCATTCAATTTTCCCACATTGCTGGCTGAGCCTAATAGCAGTTTAATTAGCACAGATTAGGAAGGTCCCGCAAAAGACTCACTTGTAGCCAGAACATATTGAATCGTCCAGCCTGATTTCTGACCTGGTAAACAAGATCCTTGAGAGTAAACAGAAAAGGCCTTGTCCGAGGGCCTGAAAGGCCCAGGAAACCTCCCTGAAAAGACACACAAAGCCTCCCTCCCAGTCCAGCTCACACTGTCCCAGTGCCTTGACAGAATCTCCTCTGTTGGATTAGCACACTCCAACACACAGACTAATTAGTTCCTCCTTTCATTAGAACCTCCATTTAGTGCCAAGGCTCTGTGTCTGAGACCTCAGGTGCAGAATGCATTGGTGCTACTACTACTGTCAATCTCAACAGCCAGCCATTCTCTGAGACCGGACAGAATGTTTCACGTAATCTTAATCAAGTGCACCAAATCCTTTACAGACGGCAGTTATTTAAGGAGAAAGGGGCAGATTTTCTAACTTACTTCCGTTAAAGTCCTTATCCTTACATAGCCTAGCAGGTGTTTCTTTTGCTGCATGGAATTCGTACATTTGGCCTATACAATGGTATTCCATAGCCGGCGATGAACAACAGTGCCTGAATGAACTGGATAACATTTGTGCTGAACTGTTACATTGTTTGAATGTGATTCTTGGTGCCTCTTCATCAACAATACAGGTTCCCAGGAAAGCTAAAGGTCCAGCAGTCAATGACTGAGGTTTAGTGACTACAGTACAGCCCTTGTATTCTCGTGATCGGTTCCTGTCTATCCAGCATCTCATCTAGTGTAGGGGGTTCCTACACATTTAAAACCAATGCACAGGGCTTGAGATCGCCTATGGAAGGCCAGTCCTGTTTGTACAGAGTAAGCTGCTGTTCTTTCTTCGGTGCAGTAATCATCGTTTTCCTTGACCTCTGCCCAGCAACCAACTATTAACAACAGATGGTCAATCCTCCACATTCTGTTCTGGGGGCAAGGAGGAAGCGGAGGATTCAGGACTCTAAACAGTGTTAACTGTTAACTCCTGGGGCTACCAAGGCCATTAATATGAAATTCCCTAATACATACGACATTAACTTTATCCTGCCAACATCAAAAATAGTTTCTGTTTGAAAAGGTACAAGACATAGAAGAGGCACCCCCTGAATTTGACATCATGTCTCACCTTCAGCCTTCATGTAGTGCACAGAGTAGGCGATCACTTTGTCTGAGTTGTACAGTGGTCTCTCCCAGGCCAGCAAGATGGCGGAGCTGGATACAGTGTCAGCCCGGATGTTCCTGGGCGCACTGGGCCGGTCCTCTGACATCACCACTATGAGCCGGGCCATGGACAGCACAGAGCCCTGCTCATTCTCTACCTGGCACTGGTAGATGGCATCATCCTCAGGGATGATCTGGTTGATCACCAATTTACTGTGGGACAAAACACACATGGCCATATTAGACTTCTGTCCCTCCTCCAGCTTCACCTACCAATACTAAACCTGTTGCTTACCAGCTCTATCATTCTCTTTCAAATCAGAAACCGTTAACAAGCCAAGGCAGTGGTACTAGCAGAGGAAGCAAATTAGTGGGAAATCCACTGAAATGCCATTTGCACATTTGTAAATGATTCAGCTTCCTTTCTTCTGTGGGAAAGGGCAACTATCAACAAAGACACCTACCTGTGGGGTAAAGGAATTAGGGATTCTGTTTCAATTAACATACAGCAGAACATACAATATGGTTGGTGTTTAGGAGGCAAGGATTTATAAAACAATGGGATGATCATATAGATAAAGAATTGAGAGGGAGACAAACAGGAGCAGAGAGTTATTAGCTACAGTCGATTTTGTGTTAGAGCTCAGACCTGTTGTACATCTTGATGCGTCCGTTGGAATGGACCTTCTCTCCGTTCTTCAGCCAAGTGATGTGGGGCGGGGGAACCCCCTCAGCCTGGCACACAAAGCGGGCCGTGCCCGCACGCGGACGGGTCAGGCTCTCCGGCCACTCCACCAAGGACGGAGGCGCTGGATAAGGGAAACGTCATAGATGTAACAAACACCAACAATCATGTCTGTAATAACAACTGACACTTATAGGAGCTCTACACAGACAACTAACATGTGTTTACCTAGCACAGTGATGTTGGCTGTGGCGATGGTATAGTTGCGCGTGCCAGGGGTAGTGGCTCTGCACATGTACACTCCTCCGTGTTGGGGTTTGATGTCAGAGATGATGAGGTTGCCATTGCCCAGCACCTTGGTGTTGAACACGTCGATGGACTTGCTGTCGGCTCGGCTCCAGGAGATGAGGGGTCGGGGGTTCCCTGTAGCCATGCATTCCAGGATGGCACTTTGGTGCAGGGACACAGTGGCATTCTGGGGCCCGGCGATGATACGAGGCCTCTGAGGCAGTTTGGGGCTTGGAGCTGTGGAGGGGAGACAGGATTTGACCAGGGTGCCCACTTCACTACTCAACATAAATATAACTTGGCTTTTATTGGGCTTATAACGTTTGATGCAATGCTTGTGAATATATTATATTTTAATCTGAAAAGAGTGCTATTTCTCCACTATCTCCCACCTGGAGTGACAGTGAGGGTTGCCTCTGTACTCCGGCGACGATTGGCGATGTTGGTCGCCACACAACGATAGTTCCCAGCATCCCCCTTTTCCACCCCATGGATCTGCAAAACGCCGCTGGGCAGGACTGTGATTCTGGGAGAGACAAGAACACAAAGACAATCAGTACATCATAGATATTAGTGGATGAGCCCACAGCTCTGATATTTCTATCCCTCTGACATGTACAGTTTAAAGTCGTAATAGACTTCTCCAATAATCTCAAACCTCATCTAAAGATAAAGTTAATGACATGGCATGATAATGAAATAATGAGAATGCATACCTATTAGTTGCCAGCGGTAACGTGACCCGATTGAACTCCCAGGTGATGATGGGTGGAGGGCTTGCAGTGACTTTGCAGGTGAAACGGGCGACTGATCCTTCTGTCACCACAATGGAAGTTGGCTGATTTGTAAAGGGGGAGATACCTACAGAATAAAACAAGAAATGGTGAGACACTGTGTACTCCAACAGTAGACACATTCTCTAATGTACAATATATGTTTGCACAGATATGATTACTAGCAATGCAGCCATTCGAAAGCAAGAACTGTGAAATTATGTTTTTCTAGTATTTTATTTCCCCCCATTCGGATCTATAAGACCAATCACCACAAAAATGTATGTTCATGGCCCAATATCCTCTCTTGCTCGGCAGCTCATCTTGGTGGATAAAGTTACATGTCTTTCTATCAAACTAAGCCTCTGTATCTTAGGACTTAAGGCCACTGTTCAGTTAAAATGGAAATCAATGACATTTATGGAAATAAGGGAATATATTGATCTGCCAGGCATATCTTATAAATATACATTACTTCACTTTCAGGTTACCATCTCACTAAAGCCATACCCAGCAAAGGCCAACCCACTTCAGTATCTGCCTGATAGTGAGACTGTAGTGCTGTGAAGCTGAACCTCTTTCTTAGAATTTTCAGTGAAAATAGGAAAATCTATGCGCACAATTATACCGAAATGATCACTACCCCAAATGCCATCCCCCTTATTCATATAATTGTCCATGAAACTACTTGCCAAGGAGCTGCCATGTCCCAACAAGAAAGCTATATCCTATTAAAATCAACCTAAATGCTGTACATCAGCACTGAGATTGAACATTTGCCAAGAATAATCATAAGGGCTGTTGACAGCAAGATCTGAAGAGCCCCACAATCCATCCAACCTTACCCCTCCAAAACAAATTCTCTCCCTGACCTCCTCTCCTTACAGCCTAGACAGAGTTCATGTGTTGATGCATTGCCGTCTAATCAAGACAGTCACAGGAAGACCCTTTGCCCTGAGATGTTGGTTAGTCCACTATTGAAATCAGCTGTTGTTTTTTTCTCCTTACAAAACATTGCCCTGTCTCTCACCTTCTCTTTGAAAATGCATAAGCTCCAGTTCTCCCTCAAATTAGGTGTTATACAAGCACCAGACATCGCATATCAGACGGGGTTCCCGAGGCCCTAACTAACTTAAACAAACCTGCATGTTACATGTACCTGTCAGCTCATCCTGGCTGGAGCACATTAAACCCTGAGGAGATCAGAGAGCAGAGGAAATCTCAGCTAGGCCCATCTTATTAATTAGCTTCTCTACTATGCACATCTACGCACATGAGCAGAGTTAAATCAGTCAAATGTGTGCCATGCACACAAAATCTTAGCGACCCACCTAATGACTACTGCTAATAATTCAACTGAAATAAAATTCCTCATACGCTTGCTGTAAAACTCTTTATATTTGAACACAGAGTCATTAAGCCCACAGCTGGTTATGAGGCCATGTGGAAGAGGAGGGGAAGCTTGATCCATTTTGTTTGAGATCATTGATTAATTTCCTGCTCATGGAGCAGCAGAGTTTGGGAAGATCAGTCAGTGAAAGATGATACTGAAAGTGAGGTCTTTGACAGGCCCAATGAATGGCCAGCCAGTGGGAACCTAAAAGGACTGCTCTATGCTAACAGCAGCATTAAAGGACAACATCACATGTAACCAACCCTCACAGACACACAGTCCTTTTGGGAAAAGTGCTACCTCTTCACAGCATCTAATTCCTAATTAGGCCTACCTCTAGGTAGTATGTCTCATATGCTTATAGTAATAAATACATCATTATAACTGTTTCCTTTAAGTCAAGTGTTACCTATATATTATTTGCCACTGATTTTATACTTTAATCCCATTGAGATAAAGAGAACCCCTGATGACAGATATATCTAAAAGTGTTGCCCTGCTGAGTGCAGCCGGATGGTGATGATTGGTGGAGAGGTTCGGCAACATCCTGCTTGGATTGGGTTTCCCTGAAACTGATTGGTTGTCAGACACCACCTGAACTGTATGGAAACTAAACTTCATGACAAACTTCATGTACACAGCGTGTGTCCCATTACTGATTTCACCTTATCCACCGTTAAGAATGATGTTGCAAGAAGTTCAATGTCTAGAATAGATTGTTCATCGTTTCAAAAAAGTAATACAAAATAACCTAGAACATTATGCTCCCCCCCCTTTTCAGTCACTAAGAAATAACAAAAAACAAAAGCCATTAAGGTAATCCACTGCTATCCACTCCCATCCCCCTTCTCAACTAAAGAAGGCTCAGGTCAATAGTTTGTTAAAGTTACTGTCCAGTGAAAATATTACTTTTAAAAGTTAATAATATGTTAAGTTATACCCAAATAATGGTGTTGACTCACGATCCTATACTCATATTTGTGGCCAAAGCATGAAAAACACTTAAAAAACCCCACATCAAATTTGTATCTCAAACAGACCATTTAAAAAATGCTTGCTATTTCATCATGGAGTATGATGTCATCCTCCTGAGGAGGATGAGATGGCCAATCAGCAGTCTACTCTGTTATTGGGGTACGCCCACACTGGAAACACTCTTTTCATGCCACTTCAATACCGAAGTGACTTTTTCGTAGCAGGTTAGGAGCCTTTACGCAGCAGATTAGGAGAATTAACAGCCAATTAGGAGACTGAGGTTAAGGTTAGGAAAGGGTTAAGGTTAGGGTTAGTGAAAATGCTCTCCAAACCTGCTACGAAAATCACTTTGTATCGAAGTGGCGTGAAAAGAGTGTGTCCCACGCCCACACCATTCCAACACACAAAATCTGTATTGTAACACACGTAATTACAATTTTTGGAAAGAAAACTATTTCACTAATTTTGTAATTAATAATACATCTTATTTCATATAAATCTGGAAACACTGGACAGTTACTTTATTAAAATAAATGATGGTACTGCTGCTCTTGATACAGACCACAATTTAAATCACATTTTTGGAAGGATTGAGATAAATAAAATCTTTACCAAAAATCCCCAGGTCTGGATAACATCAACTTAATTATCATAAACAAATCAAACCACTCCTGGCACAACTGGGACCCAGTGCAACCAATGGACTAGGCTACATCAGTGAAGGACTATATAAAGAAGACTACATCAGAAATACCCAAAACAAGTACCACAAAACAAAATCCTCTTCACCCATTTTCTACTCAGAGAATAAGGAATCAGATAATTCAAAGATACACGTGACATGTGTCTTCAGATTCAAAACAGCTGCATGTTCAGAATGCAATGTGCACCACTTAAGTAATGGATTAACAAACAGACTGCAGTGCTCTTTGACCTCTGCACACATCCGATGCTGTTTATGCTGCAGGGGCGAGGAGCCATCAGCACTCACAGATGAAGAGGCAGTCTGAGGGGAGGGGAGAGGGGCATCAGAGTACCTCTCCTGGGCTCTCTCTCTATCCAACTCTCTCCCCCCTCCCTAGGCTCAGTTATCTCGCTAGCCCAGTGAAACAATGATATACTCTCCCTAGTGTTTACCTTCGGAGGCTCCCCTACTAACTTTATCACAGAAATGACCTCTCTTCTCTACATTCTGCACACAAAAAACCTTGAACGCACATCAAACACAGCAGGCTTGCCAGGGGAGAAAATCCAGGGGTGGGGGTGGGCAACAGATGAAGAAAACATACGTGCAAAGATAGGTGCAAGGTTTATCATTTCTGATTGAACAGCTGTTGCCACTGACTTCAGAGAGGACCCCAATCAACATCTTCTTGCACCATAAGTCTGTATAATTGAACTATTACCACTCATCAAATTTCACTGACAATCAGCACACAGCACAGGTGGTACACTTCTAGCTGTATCCTTAACAAACCTTTCTCAGAGTACTACTTAAAAGCAACGTAAATCTCAAGCACTGCTCTCGAGAAACCTTGCCTAAAGGTAAACTCCACCCCGTCATAAACACACTGGATTGTGTCCTGGCCTCTATAACAGCCGATATGGATAGCTGGATGTAACCTGGGTTTCCATGTGTCGTGGTGCTGAACAGCGGGAAAGCCCTAACTGCCAGACTGGGCTCTCTGTGAATCCTGATCAGCGCACTGCACTCTGACAACTACTCCGTGTCGTCTTCAGGAAGTCTGTCCCTCCTAAACACAGCTTACCCTCGGACATTTCAAGGTAAAGACATTCTTGTTTTTTCCACTGGCCACGAACAGAGCATGTACCGTTCATGAG
This sequence comes from Oncorhynchus kisutch, assembly GCF_002021735.2. Taxonomy (NCBI): domain Eukaryota; kingdom Metazoa; phylum Chordata; class Actinopteri; order Salmoniformes; family Salmonidae; genus Oncorhynchus; species Oncorhynchus kisutch. Next base: position 67,532,121 of record NC_034181.2, on the reverse strand, counting down.
CAAAGCTAGAATGAACCAAATTCATTTAGGATCCATAACCTACATTGTTTACCCTGACCAGTTTTAGAGAGCTGCGCCACTTTGCATTTAACTTTTATTTTCAGAGCACTTTACTTCTAGTATTAGATTGCAGACTTTCAAATGAAATGCTAACTTCTCTAATGAGTTGTGTGCCACAAGTTTCTGTAGATGCCCATTTCTTTGTGTGAAGTTATTTTGAAGACAAGGGGACTGATCCTTTCACTGAGCCCCTGGCCACTTTGCTTTGGGCATTTTTAATTGAATTAGTTCTGAGCTGTAAGGTCTCTTGTGCATCAGGCCCAGTGCAGCCCTCTGCAGAGGAATATTTGCTGTGGAGAGAAGTGCAGGCAGGCATTGGATTGGGAGCATCATAGAACGGATACAGGGGTCCATCCCTGGGCAACACACTCCCACGGAGGAACAGAATGTTTAACCTCTAATCAACATCAAACTCATTCCTAAGTGTTGCACAACAGCAGCAATGCAACATGGAGGCATCCATCCCAGTAGCCCGGGACCTGGGGGCTTGAGACATTGAGCTTCCCAGATACTCTGTCTCTCTGAACAGTCAAAAAATGCTGGATTGACAACCAGAGAGATCCTTATTGATTATGGATTGCGTACTAAGCCTCAGTCTAAAATCTATTCTGCTAGGGCTTGTCGAGCTGTGGTCACTGCCATGGCTGCTCAAAATATACGATTGACCATCTCCTTTGAGTGATGATGGTCGCCAGAGGCAGCACCTAATGCTCTTAGGATGAAATATTAAAGCAGATGAGGCTCACACTACAATGACTAGATTATACCTTCAATTATCTCTGTGTGCCCATTTACCATTTACTTCTTCCAGTCACCTTCCAGATTACTTTTGAAACACATTAAACACACAAATGCTCATCATATGCACCTCTCCCCTGGAGCCTTGGGTATCCAGTTATTGAGCAAGGCCTCCATAAATGAAAAGGTGACTTGACTATTCTCCACCTTTCACAATGTGTTTCTGTTACTTAATGATTTCATTCAACCACCTGGAGAATATATAACTACCAAACCCACCTAGCTTAAATGTAAAATAATTTATTGTTTACACGGATGTTTTGCCCAGATGTTTCTAATGATGGGGTGAATGCCTGCGCCAGGCGGCCAAAAAAAAAGAGGATCTGGCCATCTGCCCCTTGCAGTGACCCCACCTCTGACCTCCAACCTCTACAAATCTTGTCCAGCACACCGCCCATCAAGGCAGAGCCCTGCAAGGCCACCCCAGCACTGCTGCAACGCTAACGCTCCCCTGCTGGCTCTCTGCAAACTGCCAATCAATCACTCAGAGCCTCCTAAAACTGGGAGGGTACTCTGCCTTTCCTACAGATATGAAATGCCCCCGCTAACATGCTCTTTCTCTTAAACCCTGTCCACTGCCATCCCATACTGGCACAGTAGAACAACGTTTTGCATAATGCTTTTCTTCATTTAGTCACTAGGAAGATGGGAGATGTTGGTGGATGCTGGTGCCGAGTAGGAAAAAAGATCTGTTACTATTGATCATGAACAAAGTGGGGATTCACAATAAATCAAATCTCTAACACAAAACATAATGATGGGTGTTCCATTATTAGTAATGACCATTTAAACCTCCTCTGAGGTTTTTCAGAATACAGACTGCACCCTTATTCTAAGAAACAGAAACAAGTTTGACAGCAACAACAAAAAATCTGTGAGTGACCACTGAAAACACCTTCACCAATGTCCGAACTAAACTATAGAATTATTCCGTGCCCTGACTCCCAGCTGGCCAATCTCTTTGTTTTCCAGAGGCCTGCTGAAGCCAGAAGCTCAGTAAACCGCAGGTCAGTGGACAGGTCAAGCCCGGACAAAGGTTCCCTTCGAAACTTCAGGGGCCAGCTCTGTCCCCCTTCCCCCTGGTTCCTCCACAGTACAGGGGTGCTCTATCAACCCAAATCTCCCCATCCCACCCCACCCGAGGACATGCTCTTTAACAAATGGGAATCCAATATTCAGAGCAGTTATATGCGCTCCTAATTACTATAGCTTGAAGGATCACACTGCAGGCACAAATTCTACCTCACTACTATGTAGGTTAAAAAAATGCTCATAATGAGGTGAGAAGAATGTGTTCTATATGTGCTGTATGGAGAGGTTGCCCAATGAGCATGTATAATCCACTAATAATAAAAAGCAAAGAATATCTTCACAGTAAAGCAAACCATAAAGCAAATGTTTATAGTGTGCAGAGTCAGTATGTGTGCATTCAGATACATCCCTCTGTGGTCAGGGGTTCACTTTGTTGTTCTCTGAGCTGTAACTCAGAAACATTCCTATGTTTTTTTTTTTTTGCAGGGACAGAGGAGCTCAGAGTTTAGGCAGGGCGTCTGTCGACAGGTCAATGGCTGCTTCTGAGCTCTGCTCTGCAGCACTAATTTCCTCCAGGCCTCTCGGTTCCTAGCAGTAGACAAACACAGTAAGTGGTCAAGCAGGGGACAGAACTGGACCTTTCTATCTACTTCAAGACCCTGGCTACATGTGTGACTTCTCCTCGCTCCTGATTGGAACAAGGTGGATGAGCACTGAGGCCAGATCCAGAGTGGCTGGTCGGGGATCTGCTCTGGCAGCTTTGTCTAAAGCGATCTGCAGAGCAATTGAGTGGAAACACTGGCCCTAATCTGGCAGATGACCTGGGCGAGGCTTGCAGCTTCACTACGCATGACTAGGTAGGGACTGGAGTTGGTCCTGGTCAGGTCATGTGGTCAGGAAACCCTCTGGGCCCTACTCATAATCAATGAAAGTATAAAGGAGTATTGATTCCCCCCACCCTTATGAGTCATAAGTGACAGAACAAATAGCATTACTGTAAGTGTTAAACAGTAGGACTGAAGGATGATTTCTTTGGATAGCATTGCAAGGGAAAGGAAGAAGCGAACAGCTATTTATGACTTCAACAAAACTCCTTGGCCTCGACCTCAAGGTCCAAATACGGACAGTTCTGAACAGTTCTGTACTCAACCCAATAAAACATTTAACCACTTTAGCATTCAACGTCATCAGACCTGTCAGAGGGCTCATCAAGAGCCATAACACAACTAAAGCTGTTAAGCATTTGGTTTTCATTTCAACCAATTTCTAGAAACATGGCACAGTGGTTAAGGGCGCTGTACTGCAGTGCCAGCTGTGCCACCAGAGACTCTGGGTTCGCGCCACGAGGTAGACGCACAATTGGCCTAGCGTCGTCCGGTTTAGATATACTTGTCTCATCGCGCACCAGCGACTCCTGTGGCCAGCCGGGCGCAGTGCGGGCTAACCAAGGTTGTCAGGTGCTAGGTGTTTCCTCCGACACATTGGTGCGGCTGGCTTCCGGGTTGGATGCGCGCTGTGTTAAGAAGCAGTGCGGCTTGGTTGGGTTGTGTATCGGGGGACGCATGACTTTCAACCTTCGTCTTTCAACCTTCATCTCCGAGCCTGTACGGGAGTTGTAGCGATGAGACAAGATAGTAGCTACTAAACAATTGGATACCACGAAATTGGGGAGAAAAAGGGGTAAATTCAACAACAAAAAAACACACAAAAAACATTCAATTCAGTGATAATTACTATGACAAATGTTTGACATGGTGATATTGATTTGTGCAATTCATTCAAATGAGGGACAGTGGGTTGTGGACAGAGCTGGGCAGTGAAGGGTTCAGCATGGGAGGGTGAGTGGGTGGGGAGGACCGCTCATTTCCTGACTTCATATGCAAATGACACATGAATGGCCTAAGAGAGGAAACAGTTTAGGAAGCAAGCAGTAAATATCAAACTGTGGAGGTTTCATGTAAATGGTTTGCTGCCCACATTTGATGAAAGGTCAAAAGGTGGCAAAGAACTGAGAATCCCAGAAAATAAAGATAAGAGGAACGCCCAGGTCTCTTTCTGTCAAGAGGGACTGAGTCGCGTAGTGCTTGGGTCTTTTCTGTACATTGGAATGCGTCACACATCAGAATGAGTTCTAGGTATTCCACACTATGTAACAAGAATAGCTCAGGCTAGTCTCTCTCCCTCCTAACCTTAACTCTGAGTGGAAACAAAAGGAGCTAGTTGACAAATCAATCCTTTGCTTTGTTTCCTTATGTTGCTTTAAAGGAGGCTATTTAATGAGTTTCAAATTAAATGCCTCCAATGGAACAGAACCCAAGAAACTCTTGAGTGATGAGTTCCTTCATAATGTGCAATGACCCCACACCACGTTTGTCTTTTCCCCCTTTAATAAATAATAAGGGTTCCTGAAAAAGAATGCTCAGCCTGGCAACTGAGGGGAAGAATGCAATGCTGAAAAGCCCCACAAATCAATCATTGGCCGGGGGAGCTGGGCTGGGCCAGGAAGCAGGCTACTGGAGGAAGCTCCATAGAGCCTGCAGAACAGCCCAATGGTCATTGGCCCAGGCCAAACAAAGCACATATCCCATGAGCACTGTGACCTCTCAGTCCCCTGGCTAGTGGGGGAGTGGGGTTAGGACAGGGACACTTGCCCCCTCCTCCCATCTCTTATCTGGTGTCAAAGTTCTCCAATCATTCAACATCAGCCCTTCACCCACCAGAGACAGTGTTTTCATTGTGTCTAATCTCTTCATCAGAGTGCTGGTTTTAAACAGTCAATTTCAAATCAGTACAGTCTTATACTTAATTAAGGGAAAGGGGGATACCTAGTCAGTTGTACAACTGAATGCATTCAACTGAAATGTGTCTTCCACATTTAACCCAACCCCTCTGAATCAATTATAGTGTCATGCTTTGTTTCTCTAAAATGAAAACAAGTCACCACAAAATGTGGCTTTGTGCTCAAAATCCAATGAGATGATGCCAATGGAGTAAATCTTGAAAGCATAACACATTTTTTGGGTAGACATACCTGTAGTTTGGGTCAACACTGATAGGGGACTGTTGAAGTAATTGATAAATGAGAATGAATGTCTAGCATTATTGCAGGGAGGATTTAAATTGTGAGTAATCTCAGTACCTAACATCTATTGGGCAATCTAAAGAAACCTTGGACCTCTGGAACTTCGGTCCAAGGAAACCATGGAAACCATTCCTGTCCCACAGATGCTGATGAGGGAAAAACGAATCCAGGCTCCGAGACTTATTTCTCTTAAATAATTATTTCAAACATTCACTTCAATCCATTACTGTGCCTTTAGGTTGGCTTTTCCTTTATTGTGGTCCTAATGCTGCCAAGCCTTTGCAGGTCTTATACATTCCTTAGCAACCAAAATAAACACTGGGGCTGTGGTCACACACGGAGAGAGCTGGTGGGGTCAAACAACCATTTTGTTGGAGTCACAAAGTCTGCTGTGGAATAGTGATTTGGGTGCTTTATTGTCGACCACAATATGAAGTTAGTAAACTGTTCAGCATTAGGAATCCTTACAACCATGTACTCCGTTTTTTAAAACCTTTATTCTGTATGCTTACTCCAGAGGCCAAGTATCTTTGCACTACATGCTTGCATTTATCGGGGTAGTCAAAACTGGTCCCAAATCCCTGCTGAAAAATACGGCATAGACCAGCATACATTTCAAGCTTGTCCATGCTGGTCCGATGTTGGTCAAGCTGGTTTGACCAGCATGTTCTAGCTGGTTATGCTGGTTGGCCAGCCTGGTCTATCTGGTTTTGCTAGACCAGGTTTTGCTATTTTAGACACTGGTGACCAGCCTTCACTGTGTTTTGGACACATAGCAGCTTATGTTGGTATTGCTAGTATATTGGTGACCAAGCTGGTTAAGCTGGTCTGACCACGCCCATCATTATCACATTTCCCAGCATGCTCTATTGCAGGTGATTTTTAGAATTGTTTGTTGTGTTTTTTGCATGTACATTGATTGATTAATTAATCTTATGTTAAACAAAGATAAATAACATACATTTTTCTGTTAGTTGGATTTATTGCACCCATTACTGAAATGGTTGTCCCAGTTTATTATTTGGGTAGTTTAATTTCTTATTTTTGCTAACCTTGGCAGTTATTCTGAATGCCAATGTTAACCAACTTATGCAGGCCACCTGCAAAAATACAGGTAAAGCTGGTCACCACAAAAACACAGCAAAACCAGCACCTGTGCTGAACCAACCTATGCTGGTCTATGCTGGGGTTTTTTCATCAGGGATGTGTGTGATTTGTTATATATTTCATGCCTCCTATCTATTCTCTCTTATGACACCAATGAGCAAGATATATTCTCTACACTGGTTTTGTAACCTTGAAAAAACACAACTGGGAGCTAATTTTCGAATCAATTAAAAACATCCCAGCACACTCACAGTAAGACCTTGCATCAGAACCGATGGATAAGGATATGGGCAAGGACATGGATATGGTTTTACAATGTCTGTGTATTGCGTAATGCCCTGTGAACCTCTGGAAACATGGTTTAGGATGCCTGGAGGGATCATACACATGAGACTGTCTCTACGGAGAACCCCATCAATCTGAGGAGGCCTATTGACAGCACTCACGTGGTTAGCTACCAAGTCACATGGCCGTTCATCAAGACACAATCCCCTCTCATCGTTTCCCTCAGGGCAACTGGCATTTAACGTTTCTCAAACCCTCCATTTCCTGCCTGTAATGGTCGACTTAAATCATTATCTCTGACTCAACACTGTAACATTTACTTGTTCAGAAAAATACCAGGTAAAAAAGGAAGTCCCGGCTTCAAAGTGGGCGCATCTGCTCCGAGGACAAAGGGATTTTGAAAGAGTCGAAACCAGATCTGAAAAGAGAACTAGCCTAAGATGGTCTTAGGGATGGTCTTCCCACATTTATAACATAAAACAATTAACCGAATTTTGTGTTATTTTTTGTTAAATTATGCCACATTCTTTCTAAAGGCCAGAGTCAGAAAGGACTTGGCAGCATGACTGATAGTGAGGGATATCTATTAAGGCCAGAGGTGAGAAGAGCCTCTGGGCATAAGATACAAAAGGTCCCCACATGTTGTACTATCAATCTTCCTGGTGAAGGATGCAACACATGAAAAGCTCAGAGCCACAGTAACGCTCACTCTGAAATCTTTTCACAGCATTCAATGAGGAGTGTTTTTTCAATGCAAACAGGGGCGTCATAAACGCCACCTAGGGCACAGTAACATCAATAAAAAGCATCTTAAGACCTAAGGATACAAAAACAAATAGGCTATGTCGGAAAGTCATATCATTTACAAAAAGTCACTTTATAAACTTAAAAATAATTGATTGAAAAAGCATAATTGAAGTTAGGATAATCACATTTGATTTTAGATTTCCAAAAACAAAATGTAATAAAAGTTTAATAAAACTCTGCAGTGCCATTGTCATAATTACCCTTCCAGAAGTGAATAGGCCCAGCTGTCCTAACCATTGATCTCTGGACAAACAAATGCCCCCCAAATAACTAATTTTAGTTAGGGGGCAGTTGGGGGCAAGGTGGACAAAGAAGGCCAGAGTGAAAAGCTTTTCATTAATTCTTCAGAGTAGCAGAGCCGAAAACCATAGTGAGGAGACCACTAGCCTCTGTCTCACTGGCTGGCCATGCAATAAAGTTTGGCCATTTAGACACTCAAGGAAAGGCTGTGGTATGAGGGAACGGCAAATTCAAAATTGTGTGTGTGTGTACTGTATGTGTGTGTGTGATTCTCGACAACCCCCACTGCCACCTTTGTTTTCTACCACTGAGCATTTCTCAGGTACGTGCAAATTTTATGAGCTTCCAGATAGACCGTCAAGCAGGTCTAAGTGTCCCTTTAAAACAAGCCTTTAAACTCTGCTGGCAGCCTTTATCACCTCTTAAGTTCATAATATAAAAGAGCAAACCCTCTCAATTAATAAAACTACAAACACACAGCGTCCTGTAAAAATCACAGCAAGGACTCAGGCCACAGTAATATCGGACTGAAACTTGCTGTATAGCATGTGAGAGGGTCAGAGTAGTTTTAGTGGCTTTAAGGCAGTCACCGTTTTCATGGACCTCATGCAAATCAAGGCTCATTAACTCTGTATTTTATTGGTATAGCATCTACAAGTCTGTAAGGCATCTTCCAAAACAAAAAAAGATTGAGGTTGTACTGCACTCAATTGTCCTGATAGTAATCTCGGTTAACCCAGAACAAAAGTATTGTGTAATTGGTCAGGTGCTCAATTAAGTTTTGGGTCTATACATGTTAAGTGAAGGGATCAAGAGATGCTAGAATGAGGAGCGGAACCAGAACGAGGAGCTTCCTTCCCAACGGATGCTATGGTACCGCTTATGTTTACGTAGATCTGTCCAAGAGAGATTATCCTATGAGTCATTTCAAAAGTGCTTGTAAAGGCCCAAAAATAGTAACTTTTCTCTTTTACATATACATCTAGGCCTATCTGGAAAGCAAACATTTTATCAATGGTGTCTGTTTGTTTTAGAGGTCTTCAATAGAATTCAGCTTAGGGAACTGAACCAGGACTGACAGATTCTTGTCTCTCGACATCTACTTGTCAGTGGATTGTCAGGATCATATCAGACAGGAGATGTGCTCCTAAAGAATAGTATTCCAACCAGTGGGCTCTTCAGGAATCATGAAGAGGACCTCACAATGGTAAATAATTGTAACAATTTCACAACTAAATAATTTCACAACAATCCTTCCCAATTTTACATGGATCAGGGCCTAACTTTTCCAGGTACAATTAGAATTAGTAACCATCACAATATTCTTGGACGAGTGCATGTCTTAAGTGCCACGTAAAAGCTCAGGTTTCCCTGTGAAAGCGAATGCAAGGGAGGGGGAAAAAGTAAATTCCTTTGTGCAAAAGAAGCACAGCAAGGAACATGGCCTGGGGGGTGGTGACACCAGGGAACAGGGTCCCTAAAGAGCAGCTCTGGATAAAGCTGCTCCACTGGCCCTTTAAAAGAATAGGCAGCAGGCTCACATACGTGCTATTGGGAGAAAAAAAAAGCATTCCAAAAGAACAATTCCCAGTGATCATGGAGCAACGACATGAAAGCCCAGTCCAGTGAATAGGGGTCATCTGCTCTTTAACACTGGTGTAACCGGCATCCTGGACAGCTCCTAACCTTTCAAACCTGCAGCTCCCTCATTTGCACACCAATGGACATATTATCCTCCACTCAGAGTATCTTTTTGGCTGCAGGCCTCAAACTTTGAAGTCTGTACCCCCCTTCCCCCCAATGCCACCACTGAAGCCTCCAATGCCTTCCCTTCCTCAGCTATTAGGTGGATTAGATAACCGGAATGCCCAACATTGGGCATTACACTGGCGAAGAAAGAAGAGAGATTAGACGCATCAGACTACATAGAAAATTATAGCGCCCTGCTGGTGATGAGAGAAAGACCCCTTTTTCCTGGGAATGGGAAAAGCCTATTTTATGCCTGTTAAGAGTGTAAAGTCTCCATCTACTCCCAAATGACTATGTCAGCTTTAAACATTTTAGCAGATAACTACAAGCAAGATCTCTCACTCTGTTTAATCATCACAGAGATTGTTGCTCTTCAGTCTTAGAAAATAAGGTGCTATCTTGAACCTAAAAGGGTTATTCAGCCTTCCCCATAGGAGAACCCTTTGAAGAAACTTTTTTTGTTTCCAGGTAGATCCTTTGGAATCCATATATAAAACACTTTCCACAGAGGATTCTACATGGAACCCAAAAGGGTTCTACCCAGAACCCAAAAGGGTTATTCTCTGGGCACACCCTTTTTTCTAAGAGTGTATATGAAACCTTTTGTTCAGTTGTATACCTGCTAAGAAGTTAAGAACTTGTGCTGATAGTGTGGGGCTTGTACTAAGCTCACCTCTAAAGTGGTTATGTTTACCATGCTTTTAAGGTGAAAACACAATTGTGACTCAGGGGTTCCATTGTTCATCAAGTAACTGTTATTATGACATGCTATGACATAACATCCTCAGACTAAGGCTTGGTTAACCTTTCAAAGTATTAAACACATTCAAATAAGTCACACAGATCCCATGCAGTTACATGAAATGGTAATTATAAGTAACTACACAGTAACTAATAGATTTGAAAGAGAATGTGGACAGTTTATGTTACTTATCTTATGTAAGTAAGTGTACAATGTACATCCAATGTAAACTGTTGTCTATTTTTCTACTGTGTTTATGAAGTTCTCCATGACCAGGCACAAACATGACCAATGACGTACATCTTCTGTGGCCCAAAGGTTGGAGGTCCTGCATAACCTCTCCATTATTCCATGTGGTGCTTATACACAACTCCAGTATGATACTTACTTGCAATTGTAAGACAGACTTTCTGGCTCAGGATGGCTCCATACTTGTTCTGAGCGAGGCACTGGTAAAACCCTTCATCTGATTTGTCTCCTCTCCTGCTCTCCACCTCCGGAATAGAAAGGGACCCGTTGGAGAGAATGTAGACGCGTTCGTTCTCTACAACTTTTACTCCATTTTTAAGCCACCTGATGGCAATAGGCGACTCTCCGTGCGCCTGACAGTCCAATATAATGGGATCTTTCCGCATGACAGTAACATCGTCGGGCTCTTTGATAAAAAATAACTCACTAAAACACAAAACACCTGTGGGGAAGAAAAGAGAACAGAGTCAGTGCCTGGCTGGAGTGGGAGAAGACTCCATGTGATGAAATTAGCGACAATTCTAGGCCAGGACCTACAACTATTCTACTTTGTCCACAGGCATATTGCTTTGGTAGGATCTACACTTGAAAGCATGTTAACATCATAGTGCCTACAGGCAGGGGCTTGGAGCCCATCCAACAGCAGGTTACTCCTATTTCATTTCTTTCTGCTCTAATTGAATCCTATTACTAGTGTCTCATAAAGCTGTGAAGTCACTGATTTCATGGCTCCATTCAGTGACAAATGTTTTACTGCACTCCCCAGCATGAAATTCATAAGTAGCTCCCCTTTCAATGATAAGACCGCCAGCTGTAAACAAGTAACAATCCAGACAGGAAGCAAAAGCCTTTAGAATTTTCCAAATCAAATGTGATGGCTTCACACATCTAATGTCCTAATTTACACCACATTATATTCATTGTTAATTGCCTATGTTAATTGTCTGCATCAAACGTCAAAGTGGATTATTTATGGAAATAAAATCAGTAGACAGTTTTTCTATTGATATAATAATTAATTTGTATGTACTGAATGAACATAACATGGCAAACCTATATGTTTTTTTGCTTTGATCAATACCTCAAACCAGGGCTGACGATGTTGTACAATCCACGTGTATCTGAATGCTGTGTTGTGCTGCACGTACACAATTGCATGCAGAAACCCGGGTTATCATGTAACTCGAGATACAAGCAAAAACCAAGCATAAACGTGTATAGGTTCTGTGTTTATCTAAATGTATAGCCTACATCGGGCAATACTCGAAGCAGTCAGTGGTCAGCGTGGCCATTTCATTGCCCCCTAAACTCCGGCCACTGGCAGTGCGTCCATTCATCTATAGAACTCGCAACTAAGGCTAAACTCTTCAACGTCGAATATTCGTTAATACAGAACACTTCAACTAACTTCTTCTTTATCAGTGTCAATAGCAACCCCTATTATACTAGTAGTAACGTTATGAGTACGGACACACTTCCAATGTCCAGTTCGGCATTTTCCCACCACTAAACCAGTCGCTATAATTTCAATTTGAAATAAACTCAAACAAAATATTAACTTTCTTACCTGAGATTGGAAGAAAGAACGCAAAAAACAGCAAGCGCTGATATAACTTCCTTTTAAAAGACTCCATTTATTCAAATAGTTCTCGCATTCTAACTCTCTCAGCCACTACCTCCAGTCGAACTACGTGCTAATCCAAGAGGAGAGTGACTGCGCTTCTGATCGCAGCAGGGATTACTTTTTTCTAGGGGGCAAATGGACATCACCCCACCCAGTCCTGCGTTCTACGGTTGAGTAATTCATGGGGGAAACGTATGGGGAGAGTTCCTCCGCCACCATCAGTCGGCAAATCAATACACAGGCCAACATCTTAATCACTATTTTTTTATGAGTGCCATAGCAGGTATACTTTGGTCAGGTGTTACTGGTATTAGTGTAAAGTTAATACACGAAAGTTAATGCATACAACACACCTGTGTGATTAATGCATATGGTTTGTTAATTTCCCTTATGCCTTTTGAAAACATGGAGCAGACCTTTACTTTGATGACTCATCAGGATCAATGATAATTCAATGATAACTAAGAGGCTTGGGAATTAGAATGATAATTCACCTAGACATAGACATACCTAAATAAACAAGGATATAGAGTTTCAACCATGGAACATGATTGAGTATCATTGAGAGAATATGATCCACATGCCCTCATAGATCTGGGGAGCATTATGCACAGCTATCATGCCCTGAGTGCAGTGCTGAATGATGATGACTAGAGTAAACCCACCACGAAACTCACAGTTGTTAATGTGCAAGGTGTGACTATGGTCTACTGCTTACTGAGAATTTAAATCCTGGGAAGCATCAGTTCCTCGGGAAAAGTGTGTTTGTGTGGAAATGGCTTTGGAGTTATAGTTCATGTGGATAGTTTGGATATGCAATAAATAATTTATCATGCTGTCTGTAAAAAGAACCAGGGCAATGTGTTATATTCTGTGCCTAATGTTTATGTGTGTGTGCATATATTTATTCATATTAGGTTATCCCAAGGCTGTTCCAACAATTGTCTATTTAAAAGTCCATTCAGATTTACTCAGAACCATCCTCTACCAGCTAGCTGGACTGTAGATCAAATTCCCACTCTAACCAAGGTATTGCATTTCATTTCAGATACTGTATAGCCAAAAGGATATTGGTCCAACAAAGCATATAACATATTTTACACCTGACAAGGTGAGTTATCACCAGTACTTTAAAGTACTACTTAAGTCATTTTTGGGGATATCCGTACTTTACTTCACTATTTATATTTTGGACTACTTTTACTTCACTACATTCCTAAAGAAAATGATGTACTTTTTACTCTATACATTTTCACTGACACCCAAAGAGTACTTGTTACATTTTGAATTCTTAGCAGGACAGGAAAATGGTCCAATTAACACACTTAACAAGGGAACATACCTGATCATCATACTGCCTCATCTGGTGGACTGACTAAACACAAGTGCTTCGTTTGTAAATTATGTCTTAGTTTTGGAGTGTCCCCCTAGCTATCAGAAAAAAAGGGGGAAAAATGGGCCATCTGGTTTGCTTAATACAAAGAATTTGAAATTATTGGTACTTTTACTTTTGATAGAAAGTATATTTTAGCAATTCCATTTACATTCATACTTATGTATATCTAAAAACAAATACTTAGACTTTTACTCAAGTAGTATTTTACCGGATGACTTTCACTTTTACTAGAGTCATTTTCTATTAAGGTATCTTTACTTTCACTCAAGTATGACAATTGGGTACTTTTTCCACCACTGGTTATCATGTTGTCTTCCAAGCATGCATTTATTTTTAATGCCCCTCAATGACGAGTCTGTATTCTAACACAAAGGAGTTGCAGTTAAGACTGCTAATAGCCACAGTTAGAGAACAAACTGACAGAAGAAGATGAAAAGTGGAAGAGGAAAATAAAGAGGTTGGTGACAATTACCTATCATAAGGGTTTAGGTTGACAGAGCATCATAACACTTCCCAGTTAGTCTCAATAATTCAGTAACTTTCTTAGTGAGATATCCCACAACATAACTCTGAGTGTCATTAAAATAGCAACCTCCATTGCATAATGCTCAGACATTTATGGACATCTTAAAACTTTTAAAAGCTCTTGACATATTGGCCTTACACACTATCAATTGCCAATGCCATATACTATTTACACCATGCATTTATTTTTAATGGCTCTCAAGGACACGGCTGTATTCCAACACCAGTATGATGCGTTTAAGACAACTCAGGGACAATTGATGAACGGAAAGAAGGTGTTGAGGAATTTGACCAACGTTCCCACTTTGAAAGTGACGACATGGATATAGAGAACTGGTAGAAGAACTCATTGTGAATACTTGCATAATTAAACATAATTGACAAATGAAAATGTTTCAGTCACATAGACCTTTTTTAAGGCATATGGGTAAAGATAGATACATTTGTATTTGTTTCAACACATGCCGGTAAAAGTCACTCCATGTCAAACAGGACAACTGCACTGCAAATGGTCACTCTGGAGGAGAAAAAACTGTTCATGGAAATGAGGCACTCTCTCCACCACTGAGAACTAGGCTCAGCAATTACCAGGAAGCATTGGTAGGAGCAGGACAACTGCTGCGTAAATGCAGAAAATGCAGATATTGATCCAGTGTCCATGTTTTATTATGGAGTGAGTTTGACCTTCCTCCCTGCTCCGGACTCTCATTCAGCAGCAGGGCCCGAGGCCCAGCTGTTGTGTCATTGAGTGTCCCCAGCCCAAAATATAACCAAACCTAAAGCTGATTCTCACAGTCAAGGATCAAGGTGTGCACTTAAAGAGAAAATGGATGAAAGCTAAGGTGTAAAAGTGGTGAAACAAAACTATTTTAGGAAATATAACTGAACTCGTGAAATATTTGAAGTTAAAATGCAAGTGCAAGGACTTACGATTATTAATTAGATTTGTATTTATTTATTTAAGATCTGCTAATTTTGAACTAACATGATTTACAATGTATAGTGCCTTATGACTGTAATAACTCTAAAATCACTTAGCCTAATATTGTTTGTTGGTCTGAACAATCAATGTGGACACACTATGATCCTCTTATGTAATAATACTACAACTATGTGATCCATCACGATAACTGAACATCCAGTAGGCTGCGTAGAGATATACTACAGTACCCTCCTGACGAATCATTGTATTAGAAAGATGTTTGTTTGTGACCCAGGCTAACCTTATGGCTTTTGCTCTTACATAACATGTGAAAGTGAATATGCAGCCTCATTTATGGTGACCCCTCACGAGGGGTCTCGAGGATGTTCGATTATAAATTGGTTTTGAGCACCTGCCAACACGACACTGTTAGGGGGTGGAGTGAAGATAGGGCTGCACATGGATGGAGGTCGAGCTCTGGGGCCAGATCAATAGGTTAAAAGTGGGCTGAGGAGTATCCGGCACCTCCATGGCCTTCTGCTATTGGACAAACCCAGTGTCATCCTGCTCACATACACACCCATCCTCACTGACCCCAGCAGCATCCAAAAGGCTGGCCTGAATTGTGTGTGACCTACCACCTGACCCTTCGGCCTGGGGGGTTGGTCTTTAGCCAGCACTTTGGGGATTGGGGGAAAATAGGGCAGTTGTGGGTAAGCTGAATCATATGAATGGGCCCTGCATGCTTTAGAGGGGAAGCCTTTCATTAACTTATTTGGGGATGTGGACATGAAGCCAGGGTTAGAGATAGGGTTTTGGTTGAGGGTTGATCTGGATGGTGGACATGAAGCTACGGTTAGGGTTGTGGTTGAGGGTTGAACTGGGATATGTGCATGAAGTTAGGGTTAGAGTTAGGGTTGTGGTTGAGGGTAGGGTTGAACTGGGATGTGTGCATGAAGTTAGGGTTAGAGTTAGGGTTGTGGTTGAGGGTAGGGTTGAACTGGGATGTGTGCATGAAGTTAGGGTTAGAATCAGTCCGAATTGACTAACACTACATCACTGATTTGATGCGCTCGAACACAGCCAATATGTAGGCAGTGTTCATTGTGGTCAAGCAAAACCTCTGTATCCCGGTGACGACGGGAAAAATCTATTTTTAAAGGTATACATATATATTTAAAAAGTGCTTATTGCACAGTTGACTTAAAGAGCCCATGACACATAGTGAATAGTAAAGAGCTGCATGTCTCTTTAAAGGTTCCGCTTTAGGAACACAATTGTTTTCACTATATATTTTACCTCCTGAGGATGTCATTCGAAAACATAATGTTAACTTTCATTGCTATATGGATGACACGCAGCTGTACATTTCAATGAAACATGGTGAAGCCCCAAAATTGCCCTCGCTAGAAGCCTGTGTTTCAGACATAAGGAAGTGGATGGCTGCAAACTTTCTACTTTTAAACCCGGACAAAACAGAGATGCTCGTTCTAGGTCCCAAGAAACAAAGAGCTCTTCTGTTGAATCTGACAATTAATCTTGATGTTTGTACAGTCGTCTCAAATAAAACTGTGAAGGACCTCGGCGTTACTCTGGACCCTGATCTCTCTTTTGACTAACATATCAAGACTGTTTCAAGGACAGCTTTATTGCATCTATGTAACATTGCAAAAATCTGAAACTTTCTGTCCAAAAATGATGCAGAAAAATGTATCCATGCTTTTGTTACTTCTAGGTTAGACTACTACAATGCTTTACTTTCCGGCTACCCGGATAAAGCACTAAATAAACTTCAGTTAGTGCTAAATACGGCTGCTAGAATCCTGACTAGAACCAAAACATGTGATCATATTACTCCAGTGCTAGCCTCCCTACACTGTCTTCCTGTAAAGGTAAGGGCTGATTTCAAGGTTTTACTGCTGACCTACAAAGCATTACATGGGCTTGCTCCTACCTCTTTCTGATTTGGTCCTGCCGTACATACCTACACGTACGCTACGGTCACAAGACACAGGCCTCCTAATTGTCCCTAGAATTTCTTAGCAAACAGCTGGAGGCAGGGCTTTCTCCTATAGAGCTCCATTTTTATGGAATGGTCTGCCTACTACCCATGTGAGAGACGCAGACTCGGTCTCAACCTTTAAGTCTTTACTGAAGACTCATCTCTTCAGTGGGTCATATGATTGAGTGTAGTCTGGTCCAGGAGTGTGAAGGTCAACGGAAAGGCTCTGGAGCAACGAACCGCCCTTGCTGTCTCTGCCTGGCCGGTTCCCCTCTCTCCACTGGGATTCTCTGCCTCTAACCCTATTACAGGGGCTGAGTCACTGGCTTACTGGTGCTCTTTCATGCCGTCCCTATGCGTCACTTGAGTGGATTGAGTCACTGACGTGATCTTCCTGTCTGGGTTGGCGCCCCCCTTGGGTTGTGCCGTGGCGGAGATCTTTGTGGGCTACACTCAGCCTTGTCTCAGGATGATAGGTTGGTGGTTAAAGATATCCCTCTAGTGGTGTGGGGGCTGTGCTTTGGCAAAGTGGGTGGGGTTATATCCTTCCTGTTTGGCCCTGTCCGGGGGTATCATCGGATGGGGCCACAGTGTCTCCTGACCCCTCCTGTCTCAGCAGTAGTTTATGTGTCGGGGGGCTAGGGTCAGTTTGTTATATCTGGAGTATTTCTCCTGTCCTATCCGGTGTGAATTTAAGTATGCTCTCTAATTCTCTCGGAGGACCTGAGCCCTAGGACCATGCCTCAGGACTACCTGGCATGATGACTCCTTGCTGTCCCCAGTCCACCTGGCCGTGCTGCTGCTCGAGTTTCAACTGTTCTGCCTGCGGCCATGGAATCCTGACCTGTTCACCGGACGTGCTACCTGTACCAGACCTGCTTTTTTCAACTCTCTGGAGACAGCAGGAGCGGTAGAGATACTCTTAATGATCAGCTATGAAAAGCCAACTGACATTTACTCCTGAGGTGCTGACCTGTTGCACCCTCTACAACTACTGTGATTATTATTATTTGACCATGCTGGTCATTTATGAACATTTGAACATCTTGGCCATGTTGTTATAATCTCCACCCGGCACAGCCAGAAGAGGACTGGCCACACCTCATAGCCTGGTTCCTCTCTAGGTTTTGGCCTAGAGTTTTTCCTAGCCACCGTGCTTCTACACCTGCATTGCTTGCTGTTTGGGGTTTAGGCTGGGTTTCTGTACAGCACTTTGAGATATCAGCTGATGTAAAAAGGGCTATATAAATACATTTGATTTGATGTCTTGAGAAATTAACTAGTCTTAAAACAGACAAATACTGTCATCAAAAAGTGCACAATAAAAGTAATTATCTGGCTTGTAGATATCAAACAACTATATTGAACAAAAATATAAACGCACCATGCAACAATTTCAACGATTTTACTGAGTTACAGCTCATTTAAGGAAATCTGTCAATTGAAATAAATTAATCAATGGATTTCACGACTGGGCAGGGGCGCAGCCATGGGTGGGCATAAGCCCACCCAATGGAGAGCCAGGCCCACCCAATCAGGAAAAAAATTCCCCACAAAAGGCCTTTACTACTGACATACATACTCCTCAGTTCCATCAACTGTCCGTGTGACTCGTCTCAGATGATCCCACAGGTAAAGAAGCCGGATGTGGAAGTCCTGGGCTGGCATGGGTTATTCGCGGTTTGCGGTTGGATCTACTGACAAATTCTCTAAAATGACGGAGGGGGCTTATGGTAGAGAAATTAACATTACATTCTCTGGCAACAACTCTGGTGGACATTCCTACAGTCAGCATGCCAATTACACTCTCCCTCAAAACGTGAAATCCCTCAAAATCTGTGGCATTGTGTTGTGACAAAACTGCACATTTGTGGCCTTTAAATTGTCCCCAGCACAAGGTGCACCTATGTAATTATCAAGCTGTTTAATCAGCTTCTTGATATACCTCACCTGTCAGGTGGCTGGATTACCTTGGCAAAGGAGAAATGCTCATTAACAGGGATGTAAACTAATTTGTACCCAACATTTGAGAGAAATATGCTTTTTGTGTGTATGGCACATTTCTGGGATCTTTAATTTCAGCTCATGAATCATGGGACCAACATTTTACATGTTGTGTTTATATTCTTGTTCAGTATAATATGAAAGGAGAACATTAGGTGGAATTTTCCATGTATTTGTTTTTCTAAATATGCTGCCATTTACTTTGGCATGTAATCAAAACATGTTTTCATCAAGATACAGAAGTTTTATTTCATTAAAACATTGATAGAAAATCCACTTACAGTTGTCAGAATGACCGTTCTGACAAAATATAAATTAAGTATCTCTTAAAATAATGAATTATAGAGTATCGGATGTTAACAATATATCCATTCAACTAAAGGATAAGAACATGTCAAACGATTTGGATGATTAAATTCTATGATAAATTACAATGCCTTCATTTGTAATGTAAGTCTTAATTACCAGTGAAAAGGAAAGAATGCACTTTTTTCTTCCTTGGCAAGTAAAATGTACTCAAGTCAAATGTGCACTTAAAAGCAGAGGATTTTAGCATGAAATCATACTCAACGTATGCATTCTGAAATTGGTAGTTTGGCAAAGATCAAGACACTAAGACTTTTATAACCATTTTAACAAAGTGCTTTACCTCATAAACGCACAAGTATAACATTTTGATTTAAGAGAAATGAAAAAGCCCATCATATTTTCCTTCATCAACAATCTGTAAACATACCAGCGTGTAAACATATGTTTTCTACCATTCATACAATACATTCTTTGATAGAGCACACCACTGCATATGTACAGTCAATTCCCTCAAGAAAATCAAAGGCAAAAAGACATTCGCAGAAATCTTTGAGAATTGACCATATCAATTTCTTGATATTAATTCAATAGTTGTTACATAGAGCAATTTGAAAAAAATACATGTACTCCTAAAAATAGAGTATTATACTGCTCTATAACACCCATGAATAGAGCAGGGCTCTCCAATCCTGTTTCTGGAGACCTACTGTCCTGTAGGTTCAGTCCAACCTTAATCTAGTGCTCCTGATTATGTTAATTAGTTACAACTGGGGTTTGAGGTGAAAACCTACGGGAGGGTAGCGCACCAGGAACAGGGTTGAGAGCCCTGGAATAGCGGAATAAAAAAATAATACATCCATCACTGAATAAAAAAACAGCAGAGGAAATACTTTGCAAGTGTGTGTGCAAGAATGAGAAAGCAATGGCAACATGGTTTTTCAATGGAGTCTAATGTGGAGTCTGTGATTTCCTCAGTAAGCTATACAAAAGTGCATTCACTGTCAATTGCGTACACATTCACTGATTGTACAAAACAGGAAGAAAACACCTGCTCTTTCCATTACATAGACTGACCAGGTGAATCCAGCTGAAAACTATGATCCCTTATGGATGTCACTTGTTAAATCCACTTCAATCAGTGTAGAAGGAGGAGACAGGTTAAAGAAGTATTTTTAAGCCTAGAGACAAGGATTGTGTCTGCCATTCAGAGGGTGAATGCGAAAAACAAAAGATTGAAGTGCCTTTGAAAGTGGTATGGTAGTAGGCGTCAGGCGCACCGGTTTATGTCAAGAACTGCAACACTGCATGGTTTTTCACACTTAAGTTTCCTGTGGTCCACCACTCAAAATACATCCAGCCAACTTGACATAACTGTGGGAAGCATTGGAGTCATGGGCTAGCATCCCTGTTGAACTCTTTCGACACCAGTGTATATACGGTAATGTATATCGAAGTCCAATGTCAATCTCCTCATGATAGAATGTTTATCATAGATGAACAATAATATCTGTATGCTATAATGCATTTGATAAATTGTATATAGATCTGGTTTAAGTATACATACATATTTACGAGACACAAAAAAAACTATTTGTAAACTTCACAGACCAAGAGTGATTTAAGAAGTGATTTTCACTCATCATCCATCCCTTCCACTGTGCAGGAGAGAGGAGCACCAAAGACCTTGCTGTCTGTGATTGTTCTCCATCTTCTCAGGCGGTTGTCAGGTCTGGACCTGAATATTAGGTGTTATATCAGCATTAAACAGAACTACAGCACAAAACTTGGTGCTAGCCCTCAGTTCACTGGCAGTAACTGCCCTTTTAACATCCGCGCCATAGGCCACACACTCCCCTAATCTACTCCATCAAAGCCTTGTGCATTCTCTATGGCGATGTGTAGCTTCTCCCTCAGCTCCTCAAACGACTCATAGGGAGGCAGGTCCAGCCGGTTGAAGCTGAAGACGGTAAAACAGAACCAAATTCAAATGCACATTTGTTGCAGTAACCAGGTAGGACACAATACAGCCAAACTGCTGTATTGTTAGTTACTCACCATGTGTGGGCTCTGGGTAGTTTGTCTCGTGTTCCCCACTGCTCAATGGTAAACAGCTGTGGTCCGTTAGACCCTGCGATTTCACAACATAAAACAAGATTAGGAGGTGAGAATCTTATACAAACACTTCTGGTTACAACTCAGAATCCATGTTTCAAAGTTCATATCAATCTATGTAATGACAAAATGGTTAAAAACATAACCAGAATGTATTATACAAATGAGTCTTAATACAGAGAAGTAGAGAAGAGGACTCACCGTAGAGCTCTGCAAAGCCATTCATTGGGACCCGGGAGGTGCCAGTCACAAACTGCAACAGGCGGATACGCTTCTCTGCATCCATCAGCAGAACAGTCTGAGAATGGTAAAATATAATTCAAATAGTTGGAATGAATATTGAGAATTCACCCTAAAACAAAGGCTGCACCGATGTGGAAATTCTGGGCCGATATCAGATATTTAGCGATATCCAACGCGTTCCTGGGAGTTTTCGCTTTCAGGAATGGGCTAATAATAGCTAATAGCTCAAACCATTTGGACGCGAAAGCCAAATTCATAGGAAGACCTTTTCTTCACATTGCCCCACCCACTTTAAAAAAACACCACAGACCACGGTCTGCATCATTGTCCTTTGTCTCCACATCAGACAGATAGACATAATATTTTTTTTTATACCAATTATCGTCCGATACCGATATGGTCACCGATCAATCCTGCATCCCTAACAAAAACATTCTAGAATCCAGAGGTTTCTGTTCTAGTGGTGGAGTATCCTCTTACCTTCCAGAACCACAGGATGACAGGCTGGTTGGGACAGTAGCCATTCTTGTACTTGGTGTTCTCCCTCCAGTCGTTCACATCCACGTCTCCCAGGCCACACATCAGGAGCTAAAGAGAGCGAAAAAAACAAGATAGAACATCACTCAACGATCTGGAAAGACAGGCTCTCAGTCATGCATACATTTCAGAGTGATAGGAATGACACCCACCTCCAGCTCATTCTCGTCAAAGATCTTGATGAGATCCTGGGGTATCAACTCATAGAATCCCTAAAACAAGAGAGAGGAACAAGCAATAAGTCAACCATTTCTTTCAATCTTATCACAACTCAATCAAAACATCTCAATAAAACCTATTGTTTACCTCCTTGAATGCGGTCATCTGCTTCAGTATCCTGTTCACGAACCTCCACTGCATGACAAGACTGACAAAGAAAAGGTTTACTTTGAAATGGAAGCATTCAAAATAATTAGAAAATAATTTCAAATGTATCTAATGATGCAGACATTATGTGGTGGGTGGTGGTTTCACTGTCCATTAGCAAACCCTTCTAAGGCCAAATATGTGACTTGTGGGTCACCAACAGGTAACCAGCTGAACAGCAATATATGGCAGTGTGTATGAGGCGTGTTTCCTCTTTCTACCAGCAGAGGGCTCTGGTGCTTACTGGATGTATTCCTTCTTGTTGTCATCGGTGACGACTATTTCAGATCCTCCTGGCTTCAGCTCATGCTGGTGTGTCTAAAGAGGAGGAAATGTCATGTCAGCATGACTGATACCAGAGTACCACCTAGCATCGACTTTAACCTCTTCACTCAATAGGCACAAGATAGAACAGAAAATACTTGGGCCAAACAACAAATAGGAAGCAGGTCCCACCTGTCCAAAGAGCTCTTCGTCTATGGTGAACCTCAGATCCAGGTCTATCGGGTCATTCTCCAATATCCACTTCAGGGAGTTGAAGTACTCACTGTCCTGAAATAACAACACAAAAACACCATTACCACTAATGGTGAAACACTGCTGTTTTAGCTGTCTGATTTATCATGTCTCTACTATCTGATTAGGTGATGGGAAGATGTGAGAGTAATCTAGATAGTATTAGGCACCTACCACAGACTCCATGTCCTGTAGAGTAATGGGCTTCTGCAACATCATCTTGTAGAAAGGCCTGATGAAGAAGGCTAGAAAAAAAATAACATGTCAGGATCTGTTCAACACACACCTAATCCTTGTGGCCCAAGCATAGAGCTGTCCTCAGCTCTTAGTTTCTCTACACACACACACACACACACACACACACACACACACACACACACACATACACACATACACACATACACACACACACACACACACACACACACACACGTGTAACACTACGTTTATACAAATTAATGATCTTTTACCAAACACAAAGTTCATGAGCGAAATCCCCAGCAGTGAGACTCACCATCCAGCAGCTTGCCATGGTAGACAGCCATGCCTGCCACACGGCCAATGAACTTGAAGTAGGACAGGTGGTCCTCATTGCAGAGGCCTGAGTTGGGGTTGATCTGCAGAGTATAGTTGTCCCTGACACAGAACAGGCAGAGGATAAACATAAAACAGCTCTAAAGTCATCCAAATCCTTCTCTGATCCATTCCAAAACATATCCCCTCATTAAAGTGATTCATAATGCTGTCAGAGATGTTATTCACTAACAAGCCCCATTGAGGGCATGTTCCATTTTTCCTTGCCTGAAAATGGAATTCTAACACATTCAAATAGACTCACGTGGCAGAATACTCAAACAGCCCATAATAGGGGTTGAACATCTCCTTGGAGATGAGGAAGAACCACTCCCTGGCCACGCCACCGTAATCCAAGCCCTTCTCTCCCTCAAACTCCACCCACAGCCGAGCCTTCAGGAAGTCGGCCCTCTTGATTGACAGGATTCGTCTGTAGGAGTCCTCTAGCACGGCGTTCCGCCTGAGCTTCATCTCAAAGCGATTGGGGATGTCAGCCTGGAATTGGAGATAGAGCAGGCTGAGTGAGTGGAATTTCTACTGAAGTGCTGAGTTGACATCAGATCAGGGGATGTAGCTAGACTAAATGTCATAGAAGATATTGTGAGGATGATTGAAAGAAAGACAAGATAGGCTTTTACAGTTTGAATGTGCTGTATATCTGGCCTATTTGTGAAATAAAAACAATGCTAACCGGTTTCTTCATCTTCTTCCGGAAGTATTCATACTTCTGTTTATAGTCTCTGGAGTAAGGCACAGCCTAGAATAGACAAGGATGGGAGATCCAATGACCGGAAATCAATTATGAACACATGATGAATTACGCGGTTTTATGGCCAACCTGGTGAACCTGACTCCAAAAAGAGAATGGGTCATATTGCATTCCTCATATATTACTCTATCGGAATCTAATAAATAAAAAATCTCTAGCTATAGCTTTTTAAATATATCATCTGTACTTACTGGTCCAGTTATGGCTGAATTCTGCAATCTGGGATCATCCCATTGTGTGTTCTTCGTATCTGAAAATACATCAGATTTATTCAGCATTGGTAGTAGGCATATGCATTTTTCACAAATTTTAATACATTTTAATACAACACGTATGTCATACATACTGTGATCTATGTAGAATATCCTCCCATCACTGTGGACCCTCTCCTCCCAGCCAGGCTAAGATAAGGGATAGCACAAACATTACTCCCACCATCATTTCCCCCCTTAAAAATCAACCATTCACTCAGCAATTTTCAACTTTAAGAGGCTCATCACATTGGGCTGCTAATTGCCTTCTTAGAATGCTATTATTGGGTATGATATCATTGTAAAGCTTACCGGCATTGGCCCGAGGTCAGTTGGGTCTAGCGAAGGTCTCCTCCTCATGTGCACAGGAATCTTCAATCTGGGGTCTTCCTGTTCACAGCCAGATAAACAGGAAATAAGTCACACAAACAGGAAGGAGCAGTGAGAAGAATGGCAGTATTGTCCAGTGGACATTCTGGCCATGATGATGCGTGACTAGACCCTATAGGTAGGGCCTGGGTGTATTTCTTGATCATGTGACCTGATCAAGAAAAACTACATATATATAGTACCAGTCAAAAGTTTGGACACACTTACTCATTCAAGGTTTTTTCTTTATTTGTACTATTTTCTACATTGTAGAATAATAGTGAAGACATCAAAACTATGAAATAACACATATGGAATCATGTAGTAACCAAAAAAGTGTAAACAAATAAAAATATATTGAATATTTGAGATTCTTCAAAGCAGCCACCCTTTGCCTTGATGACAGCTTTGCACACTCTTGGCATTCTCTCAAACCTGATTCATGAGGTAGTCACCCGGAATGCATTTCAATTAACAGATGTGCCTTGTTAAAAGTTAATTTGTGGAATTTCTTAACTTCTTAATGCATTTGAGCAAATCAGTTGTGTTGAGACAAGGTTGGGATGGTTACAGAAGATAGCCTTACTTGGCAAAAGACCAAGTCCATAATATGGCAAGAACAGCTCAAATAAGCAAAGATAAACAACACTCCCTCATTACTTTAAGACACGAAGGTAAAGAACTTTAAAATAACTTCGAAAGTTTCTTCAAGTGCAGTCAGAAAAAAACATCAAGCGCTATGATGAGAATGGCTCTCATGAGAACCGCCAAAGGAAAGGAAGACCCAGAGTTACCTCTGCTGCAGAGGATAAGGTCATTAGAGTTACCAGCCTCAGAAATTGCAGCACAAATAAATGCTTCAGAGTTCAAGTAACAGACACATCTCAACATCAACTGTTCAGAGGAGACTGCGTGAATCAGTCCTTCATGCTCGAATTGCTGCAAAGAAACCACTACTCAAGGACACCAATAACAAGAAGAGACTTACTTGGGCCAAGAAACACGAGCAATGGAAATCTGTCATTTGGTCTGATGAGTCCAAATGTGCGATTTTTGGCTCCAACCTCCGTGTCTTTGTGAGACGCAGAATAGATGAACGGATGATCTCTGCATGTGTGGTTCCCACCGTGAAGCATGGAGGTGGAGTGATGGTGTGGGGGTGCTTTGCTGATGTCACTGTCAGTGATATATTGAGAATTCAAGGCACACTTAACCAGCATGTTACCACAGCATTCTACAGCAATCCGCCATCCCATCTGGTTTGCACTTAGTGGGATCAACATTTGTTTTTCAACAGGACAATGACCCAAAGCACACCTCCAGGCTGTGTATGGGCTATTTGACCAAGAACGAGAGTGATGGAGTGCTGCATCAGATGACCTGGCCTCCACAATCACCTGACCTCAACCCAATTGAGATGGTTTGGGATGAGTTGGACCGCAGAGTGAAGGAAATGTAGCCAACAAGTGCTCAGCATATGTGGGAACTCCTTCAAGACTGTTGGAAAAGCATTCCTCATGAAGCTGGTTGAGAGAATGCCAAGAGTGTGCAAAGCTGTCATCATGGCAAAGGGTAGCTACTTTGAAGAATCTCAAATATAAAATATATTTTGAATTGTTTTACACTTTTTTGGTTACTACATGATTCCATGTGTGTTATTTCATAGTTTTGATGTCTTCATTATTACTCTACAATGTAGAAAATAGTACAAATAAAGAAAAACCCTTGAATGAGTAAGTGTATCCAAACTTTTGGCTGGTACTGCATGTCCTTTAAAAAATGGCGGTATGCAGGTGCTTGCTCTCTCACCCAGGAAGTGGTCTTAGTGTTGTGGTCGATGAAGAAGGGTTTTCCGTTTGGGGCATTGCGGACCTCCCAGCCCGCCGGCATTAAGCCACACTCCCTCTGTGAGCTGGGGGAGTGCTGGGGGGAGCCCTCAGGAGGGAGCATGGGGGGCTGGTACACAGTGGCGTTCTGGGACAGAAGAGCCTGGGCTGCTGCCTCTGAGGTTATCTGTAACATGGAAGGAGAAATGAAGATTAACACTATTGGCATACTCAATAGGAGGGTGGACTGGATCCTATATCAACATTATCTACAGTGTTTTCGGAAAGTATTCAGACCACAACTTTTTCCACGTTACGTTACAGCCTTGGTCTAAAATTTATAATTGATTCAATTCAAAATTATCCTCAGCAAAATCCCCATAACTACAAAGTGAAAACCGAAATACCTTATTTACATAAGTATTCAGACCCTTTGCTATGAGACTCGAAATTGAACTCCGGTGCATCACATTTCCATTGATCATCATGGAGATGTTTCTACAACTGTATTGGAGTCCACATGTGGTAAATTCAATTGATTGGACATGATTTGAAAAGGCACACACCTGTCTATATAAAAAGGTCCCACAGTTGACAGTGCATGTCAAAGCAAAAACCAAGCCATGATGTCGAAGGAATTGTCTGTAGAGCTCCAAGACAGGATTGTATTGAGGCACAGATCTGGGTAAGGGCACAAAAACATTTCTGCAGATTTGAAGGTCCACAAGAACACAGTGGCCGACGCCCGGCTGGTGGTGACATAGTAATACAGACGGGTAAAGGGTTTAAGTCTCCTATAAGTACTTTGCAGGCTCTTGATGTCGGCCGGGTGTAAAAGCCCATTGTAAAGTCTGTTGGGAGGTTAGTCCTGCGGCTACTGATGCGCAGTATGTAATCTGCAGAATAGGGTCTATCAACACCACTCGCGTGACTCGACTGGGTCTCCATCATTCTTAAATGGAAGATGTTTGTAACAACCAAGACTCTTCCTAGAGCTGACTGCCCTGCCAAATTGAGCAATCGGGGGAGAAGGGCCTTGATAGTCACTCTGACAGAGCTCTAGAGTCCCTCTGTGGAGATGGGAGAAACTTCCAGAAGGACAACCATCTCTGCAGCACTCCACCAATCAGGCCTTTATGGTAGAGTGGCCAGACGGAAGCCACTCCTCAGTAAAAGGCACATGACAGCCCGCTTGGAGTTTGCCAGAAGGCACCTAAAGGACTCTCAGACCATTAAAAACATGATTCTCTGGTTTGATGAAACCAAGATTGAATTGTTTGGCCTGAACGCCAAGCATCACATCTGGAGGAAACCTGGCACCATCCCTACGGTGAAGCGTGGTGGCAGTCATGCTGTGGGGATGTGTTTCAGCGGCAAGGACTGGGAAACTAGTCAAGATCGAGGCAAAGATAAACGGAGAAAAGCACAGAGAGATCCTTGATGAAAACCTGCTCCAGAGCGCTCAGGACCTCAGACTGGGGTGAAGGTTCACCTTCCAACATGACAACGACCCTAAACTCACAGGCAAGACAATGCAGGGCTTCGGGACAAGTCTCTGAATGTCCTTGAGTGGAACAGGAACTTCAACCCGATCAAACATATTTGGAGACCTGAAAATAGCTGTGCAGCAACGCTCTCCATCCAACCCCACAGAGCTTGAGAGCATCTGCAGAGAATAATGGGAGAAATTCCCCAAATACAGGTGTGCCAAGCTTGTAGCGTCATACCCAAGAGTACTCGATGCTGTAATCGCTGCCAAAGGTGCTTCAACAAAGTACTGAGTAAGGGTCTGAATACTTATGTAAATGTATTTTTTAAATAAAATTAGCAAAAGTTTCTAAAAACCTGTTTTTGCTTTGTCATTTTGGGATATTGTGAATGATGAGGGGAAAAAACAATTTAATCATTTTTAGAATAAGGCTGTAACCTACCAACATGTGGAAAAAGTCAAGGGGTCTAAATACTTTCCGAAGGCACTGGAACTACACAAGTTAAGTAGGTCCTGATTGGCTTTTCACATGACTTTGAATACTTCTTCAGTGCACTGTGGTTTGAGAGAGAGTGAGAACAAAAGAAGGAGGAATGCAGCCTACCTGGATGAGTGGCCGTGTCCAAGTGGTTATCCTGCTGTTGTGATTAACGTAGTAGGGTCTGCTCTTACTATCCTGCTTCTCCTCCCAGCCTGGAGGCAGCCCCGCTGAGGTTGCTAACAACTATTGAACAACATAGAGAGAGAGGCATCAAACAATCCATACAACAATACCTCAAGTGAATAGAACAATAACTTCCTCTGAATCACTGAGCTACATGCTCAAACCTGATGACTGCATTCTCACTGTCCTTGCATCATCTCGGAAAACTATGGAAGCCACACTTACATGCTAAACCTGAGCTCAGATGATCCTATCCCACAAATACTGCTGTAATACAGGAGTGTTGTGCTTCGGTGTGTGTGTGTGTGTGTGTGAGGGCGGAGGGGATTCAGGGAATGCAACACACCACAGGATGAACAGGGTGTTCCTCTACGGTCAGAGTCTGGGCACTGCCTCTGCGACTGGAGTGACTTGAATGACTGGAAGGGCCCTGCAGCTGAAGAGAGCAAGACGACAGAAACCACAGTCATTACCCATACACGTGTTAATAGGCACATATTCTCCAGCTCTAGACAGGCACTAATACCCGTCTTACACTAAAATATTACAGTCCCTCCAAGATTACGCAATTGCATTTGAAATGTTTTTTTTTTTTTTTTAAATCAACAATATTATGCAAGGACTTGCAACTCCAACCAATCAGCAGTGCACATATACTGCATAATATGGTTCAATCAAGCCACACAGATAAAAACTTTGCATATTGCCATGTAAAATGTTAGAATTGACGTCGCAAAATCAATAGTTTTGCATATCACAAAAAATCCCAGCGAAATCCTGGAGGGACTGATTATAGCTGTGTTGTTATAACACAAGCTATAACGTGTGTTTCAGTCCCTTCTTGGAACTGTGGAGGACGCGTATCCCCAGGAGGCTTTGGGTGTCGGTCGATTAATAACGGGAGCCCGGTCAGCGCTGGCCAGTAAATTATTCACCTGGAGGGAGGTACGTCGGTTGCCGGATGTGGCACCCGAGGCCTGGAGGCGACTGAGCTCATCACAGAAGGAGTGAAACTCCAGGGGGGAGTGGGGTGGAGGGGGGGAGCGCTGGCTGTTGTACAAGGTGGACTCATCCTCTGTCATGATTTCCCAGCTCTGGAGCAGACAGGAAACAAGACAAATGAAGAGTTTACCATCTGTTCTGAAGGATGTCTAATAGTGTTACGTCACTGTCTTCTTATCTGGCTATAAGCTAAGAAAACAGTTGTGGCCTGCTTGTTCTGGCACGGAGTGACGTTATTACACAAAACTGACATGTGATATGACTTCAGTAGTGCAACTTTTTTGGGGGACTTTGAGGAACACCCTGATCCTGAACTTGATCTTGTTAAGGGCCATCCTGACATTTAGTCATTTGCTCGGTTTGCAGCCTCTAAAGAGAGGAGCGAGGACCAGAAAACATGGTCGTAAGATATTGTCCTTATAAACTCAGCAAAAAAATAAACATCCTCACTGTCAACTGCGTTTATTTTCAGCAAAACGTGTAAATATTTGTATGAACCTAACAAGATTCAACAATTGAGACAAACTGGAATAATGTGTCCCTGAACAAAGGCGGGGTCAAAATCTAAAGTAACAGTCTGTATCTGGTGTGGCCACCAGCTGCAATAAGAACTGCAGTGCATCTCCCCCTCATGGACTGCACCAGATTTGCCAGTTCGGCATGTGAAATGTTACCCCACTCTTCCACCAAGACACATGCAAGTTCCCGGACATATCTGGGGGGAATGTTCCTAGCCCTCACCCTCCGATCCAACAGGTCCCAGACGTGCTCAATGGGATTGAGATCCAGGCTCTTCGCTGGCCATGGCAGAATGCTGTGATACACCGCCCCAGACCATGACGGACCCTCCATCTCCAAATCGATCCCACTCCAGAGTACAGGCCTCAGTGTAACGCTCATTCCTTCGACGATTAACACGAATCCGATCATCACCCCTGGTGAGACAAAACCGCGACTCGTCAGTGTAAAGCACCTTTTCGACAGTCCTGTCTGGTCCAGCGACGATGGGTTTGTGCCCACAGGCGACGTTGTTGCCGGTGATGTCTGGTGAGGACCTGCCTTACAACAGGCCTACAAGCCCTCAGTCCAGCCTCTCTCAGCCTATTGCGGACAGTCTGAGCACTGATGGAGTGATTGTGCTTTCTGGTGTAACTCGGGCAGATGTTGTTGCCATCCTGTACCTGTCCCGCAGGTGTGATGTTTGGATGTACCGATCCTGTGCAGGTGTTGTTACATGTGGTCTGCCATTGCGAGGACGAACAACTGTCCGTCCGGTCTCCCTGTAGCGCTGTCTTAGGCATCTCACAGTACAGACATAGCAATTTATTGCCCTGGCCACATCTACAGTCCTCATGCCTCTTTGCTTTATGCCTAAGGCACGTTCACGCAGATGAGCAGGGACCCGTGGCATCTTTCTTTTGGTGTTTTTCAGAGTCAGTACAAAGGTCTCTTTAGTGTCCTAAGTTTTCATAACTGTGACCTTAATTTGTAAGCTGTTAGTGTTTTAACGGCCATTCCAAGTGTTTAAACACTTTACAATGAAGATCTGTGAAGTTATTTTGATTTTTACGAATTATCTTTGAAAGACAGGGTCCTGAAAAGGGGACTTTTCTTTTTTTTGCTGAGTTTAGGTCCGGGCCTATATACCTTAGATAGGTCGTATAGTTGGACTGCACACCACGTGCAGTTGTTTCATAATCGTACCAGAGACCGCAAAAGGATATAATAGAGTCTCGTCTCCATTTCAATATCCAATTCAGGAGAATAACTGTAATTCCATTTATGAATTTAAAGTGTCATTTAACTTTAATGTGAATTTTTCAATACATTAATTGAACTTCGATTGACTTGAAAGTTACCTCAGGAGACTCGTGTCTGTCGTTGGAGTCCTCTTGGTCGGAGATCTGCCTGCGGGCGGTGAAGGCGTGCTGGGCCTCCATGTGGATGTTCTGCCTTTGCTCTGCCTCCACCTGGCTGTCTCTACACAGGGAAACACACATACATACTCACAGTCAACTTTTCATCTCTTGAACAACCAGGTGTTAGTGTATTCCAATACTACCATTGTGTTGAAATAGTGCTAGATTAAGTTCAAGCTGTCAGAATAAAGGACATGACAGGAGAACCCCAGACTTACTGTACTATGGGCCTGTGCCACTGTGTCGTCCTGGTTTCGTGGTTGACATAGTAGGTCCTGCCCAGGTTGTCCTGCCTCTCCTCCCAGCCAGGGGGCATTGCAGGCAGCAGGTGGTTGTGCCTGGGACCGGACATGTCCTGGCCCTCTAGAAACTCCCAGCTAGGCTGCACAACAAAAACAACTGTTATACAACACGGCACATGCAGATGTCAACATTGCCCAAATCTTCTACATACGTTTGTTCAAGTCAAACAAGGTCTTGGCCACTACTCAGAAAATTCAGTGGCAATCATAGGGACTTGTAATTTATTGAAGTGTGGCTTCAAATCATTCTAAGGAAGATGTCAGCATATTCATCAAAGGCCATGGACCCATGGTGAGACAAATATAGATTGGCCTTTTGGACATGGTGTTCCTAGCCACTGCTTACATTAAGCATGTTCAAGAATGATGACAGGCTGGTTTTATCAAAACTACATCAGGAGGGAGATGGCAGGCAATCAGCCATCTTGGCTTGACATTGGTAAAACAAGCCTAGTGTCTTTTCTCCTGGCTCTGAGCACCAATATGCTGTTACATGTATATACTGAAGCACGCTGACTGAGAAACAGCCAAGGCACGTAGATTAGACACAGTCTAATCAAAGGAGGAGGGGGATGACGGCGTGGGAATATTCAATATCAGGGGGGACAGAGGGCAGGAGATAGGGGTAGGTTGGGTGGGTGACGGTCTTACATCCATGTCTTCAGTCTGTTCTGCAGCATCCTCTGAGTTGTTTTTGGGTAGGTAGGTCATCTTCAGACGGAGATGACCCTTGACCCTGGATTTGTGACTACATCAAAACAAAAAGTAAACACTTTACAAAAGAAATGATATGGAAAACACTTTCTAAATGAGAGTAATGTGAGCCTCTTAGGTGTAATTAATTTATCATTGTGACGGACTCAAATATGAAATTGAGCTTTCTCCGAGGTAAAATCAATATGTACCTCATGTAGCTATTTGAGCTTAATTTATACACCTCAGGAAATAAGGTTATTGAATGTTAGGCAAACTCACTGGAATGGAACTCAAGATATTATTCAAATTAATTTATGCAATGCCAAGAGGCTGAATGTGATAAAAATGTCACAAAGTAAATCCATGTTAAACCAGGAAGGATAAGCAGCTTGAATAATCATGAAATAATGCCAACCTTCTTGGGTGAAGTAGAAAATCCTTGAATGTGTATGGCCTTTCAATGTTAGGATTTTCTGTCTGAAAAAATAAATACAAATAAAAGTATTTAAAAACCAGTTGAAATGCTCTATAAAGATATTTGCTGTATAACATCTACGCATGCAGTAACTGTATAATATATGAATAGTAAACAAGTCCTGTATAGACAGTGGACAGATGTACAGTAGGTCTACTGTAAATGCCATCTAAAAGGTAGGAAAAAGTAACAAACATGGAGGACTGTATTTCCATAACTATGGACAACGTTGTGGAACGGACTCTGACATGAGGGGTATGTTTACATGAGTGCGCTTATGGAGAGTTCATGGGTGAAGATAACTATGTAAAGTGTACAGATCTCCAACAAATTATATCTAAAGGAGAACATGGAACACCAAACAGCACAGAATAGCCTACTCCTTTAGACGTGGGATTGGAAACATGTTGATTTAGGAGAATTGGTTTCCACATACATTATGCAAGTGCTAAATAAACAATTTCCTTGCACTTGACTCACCGGTATCTGGTGTAATGGCACATCCACCTGCCCCAGAAAGTCATCACGTGTCTGCGGAAGGATATAAGAGATTGTAATGGGGAGTCATGTACAGTAGTTATTCATGAGTCAGTCCAACAAAAAAGGGAGTGGTTACAATGTATCGGCATGTTTGCCGGCTCGCACGCACACACACACCTACCTACCTACCTCTCAAGTGCAAAAGGTATGAGTCACACACACACACACACACACACACACACACACACACACACACACACACACACACACACACACACACACACACGACTAGCCAAGATAGATAATCATTTTCCATGATACAGTCACCTTTACAGCACGTGCCATCAGCCCTCATGGATGATTTAGTTGTAAATGTATTCATTGGCACATTATACACATAGTTCTATTAGACAAGGTGTTCCAAAAAAATGGCACTGTACACAACCCCAAATTGACATCAGAAAATGCTGGGGACCCTATCTGGAAAAATTATATCTAGTTAAAGGGAAACATCAGGATTCTAGCAATGAAGCCCTTTATCCACTTCCTCAGAGTCAGATGAACTCATGGATAGCATTTGTACGTCTCTGCGTGCATTTTGAATCAATGCAATAGCCACTTTCAATGCAACATAACAAAATAAAATGAATTACGCAATAATTATTATGCAAAACTAACTACACAAGAGATTTTGTTGGCAGAGCACATCGGAGTAGGATTTCTATTGCATTGGCCTGCACTCTACGTGCGCCATAACCAAATCAGAGCTGCAGTAGGCCTATATGCAAATCAACCATTGCCATATACGGATGTGCCATTCACTTTGAACTGGACTGTTTTACAGCATGAACGATTATTATGCACATGTTTTGAGATCAAAGCGAGAGCTGCATGTATCCACGTGTGTACATTTGGTTATATTCTTTGCTAGTTAGTGATTTATTAGCCAATTTATAGCTAATTTGTAGTCAGAAATGTGTTCTTGTAGGAAGCGATCACTCCCACAAAATGTGAACATTTCAAGCCATCTTTGAAAAGCGAGTTAGGGAAAGAGCTTTTTTGTTGTTGTCCTAAATGGCCAGTGTTGTATTTAAAAAAAGGCTTGAATAAGCTAAGTAGCCAATAGGCAGAGGGTAGCATAATTTGTCTGATTCTCTGTAATAACGGTATGGGGATAATAATATATTTTATTTTATAAAGTGGTTTCTTGCATCAAAGACAATGTTCAGTCACCTCATCTGAAGGACAAGTGGATAACAGGTTAATGCCAAGCTTGCATGTTTGTTTCAAAAGTTTCAAGGAATGTAGGCCTACATTGAACACTACACATTGGCTGCTTCTGTAGGCTGAATGATAGAACCACTATTTCCATGTTAAAATGTTATGTGATGCATTTTCTTCATAGTTTTTATGGTAGGCCACTCTGGTAGGGCTAGATTATTATCAAATGGTCACAGTAGCCTACCTGGTCACTATTAAAATAGTAAATTAAAGGGTGTACAACCTCAGTGTTCACAAAGGAAGTTGCACAGAATTTTCACAACATTTAAGTTTGCTCTCAGCAGACCTTAAATTTGCTCAGTGCTGCAAAAATTAGAGGGAACAACGCATTTGGTCACCTGTTATTCATTATCGATAGTCTGATTACTGTAGTCAACCAGCTTGGTCTTGGAAAACAGTGTTTGCCAACAGCTCTGCTACTGTACAGTATCTTTACACAACCTTGGAAGGAAAAGCAGGTCATTCTTGCATCATCCAGGACAACACTCAGATGTGATGCAACAAACGAGCATGACCTTTGAGCTCTGTTGAACTTCACTGCCTGGGGACTGATCGTCATGATTAGGGAGATTCAATGTTTACATTATGAGACTGTCATTCATCTCATTCTCATGCTTGGTGTCTTGTTTATCCTCTGTGTTTGGCCACAACACTGAGCTGCTGATCATGATTCTGGGGCTGCTACTCTTTTGCCCTTTAAACAGCCAAATAGGGGTTAAGGTGTATCGACTGATCAGGAGAAATGGTCACTTATCAGGCTCAGTGAGGTATCAGGGCTCATATCAAGATGGTGCTTAGCCTTGTCAATGTCCAAAAGGCATCTGGTCAGCTCACAAGAAATAGGCAAGGAACACAGAGAGGCAGAGGGAAGAAGAGAGTGGGAAAGACAGAGAGAGACAGAGAGAAAGTAAGTAAGGAGGGAGGAGATGTAGCCACAGTGGAGGCTCGCCTCTGACTCCAAAGTTCTCACCGCGTGGCTAATTCTGGCACAATTCTGGCAGCACGCTTTTGTCTACCTTCTCTTCACGCTCCACTGACAGGCTACACATACACCAGCGTTTTGAGTATCCAGTTTTCCCTACATCAGAGATAACTCTTACTTTGAGACTAACAGTGTCAAAATACAGGAACATATGGTATCAGTCAGCCCTCTTTAAATAGCACAAGCCATTGCCTGGCAACAGTACTGATTGGAGCTAATAAAAGTAGAATATACCAGTCAAAAATGTCAACAAAAGTGTCCTGTGGAATAAATGTAATAAACATGTCTTGCAACTGTTATTCAGATTATGTTTCCAGAGGAGCTTCACTAGGAGGCTATCACTGGATTAAAATAAGTCATAAAACAGGAACACAGATGCTTATGACCTGCTGGGCTTAAGCAAGAGGTATGCAGCGGAGGGTCTCTCATGTCCTAAATGAGATTATATAAGAGTTCAGCTGTTATAAAGATAGCAGCTTTGGCTAATTGCTGGTGCAGGTCTTACTTGACAAGCTGCTAAATGCAAAGAGGGAGAGGGAGCAAGGGAACATGAGTGATAGAGGGGGAGAAGGACTGACACATGATGCTTTACAAACACGGTCTAGCAGGGGGACCCGCGAGGAAGGGAACACACCATCCTTTTACTGTAAAAGGCTCCGTCTCCAAACACCCTCTACCTACACAACATGATCCCCAGGCCTGCGGACGGCTGGCATAGATGAGCGCTACTCTAGTATCACGTTGTTCAATTTGAATTCATAGGGCTGGCCAGTGCAACAGCGGGCCAGACTATCTGGAGTCGGGGGGAATATTTCAGAGAAGCTTTATTTATAGCGAGAGGGGGGGCCCCTGCTTTTCCCACAACTAAATTTAGTCAGGGGTAAATACTTAAACTGATAACTCAAAGCATTAATAGAATAATAAAAACAGAGAACCCCTCTTAACCAAAGCACGTGTGTACAGACACATTCACATGGCCGTTGCAGACAAGTATCGCAAGAGGGAGGCTTTCTTTTCTTTCTCTTTTAGCATTTTGCTGGTTTACTGTTATACAACTGAATACCTTTAAATGTTTGTCCACATTGGGCTTGTTAATCGCATGACTTAGCTGTAGCTGTCTTCTCAGTTACTGAACTTTGCTCCTGCTTGCTCGCAGGGAGCCCAAAGGCTGAGTAAACAGAGCAACATGTAGGGTACAGACTGAGCACTGAGCAATTAAGGAGGTAGCATTATCAAATGGACATCACTGAAAGTTACACAAACTCTTAGCCATCTCTCTTAGAGAGTAGGTTTACTGCTTTACTAAACAGCACAACATATTTAAAATGGAATCTAATGGAGCATTTCAGATACGCCATCATATGGGTGACGAACATAACAAGTACAACATAAATAACCCATTTAGTGAATACAACATTATCTATTTATTGAGGTTAGAAGTGAAATGGTTCAAATACAGACCAACCACAATGAGCCAATACACTATCACACTACACAGTTGAAAACATAAATTCTATAATTTAACCAATAAATGTACCACCCGTTCTACTACATTTGGCCAAAGCATAGGCCTAATTTCTCTCTATTCTCAGCCTTGCTAAGCTCCTATCCTACCCCACCCAGTGAAGGAAAAAACTCACCGTGGTCTTTCTTGCAGGGCTCTTTTGCATGTGATCCCTTTTGTGGTTAGTGTTTACATCAATGACAGGGCTAGAGACCCTTGCCCCAGAGCCGTGGGACACATGGATGTGCACATGTGGAGAGTTAGATAGTTTTTGGTTGGAAACGTGACATGAAATACCAGTATTATGGTAGGGGACTTCCAGAGAAAAGCTCCTTTGTAAGGCGTGATGACAATGGTTTTCCTCAGGCATTTCCTGTCCATTTCCAATGTCTGCGAGTCCGGCAATGTGGCTCCTCTCTGAAAGTTTAGTTGAGGGGAGAAAGCAAGCAGAGGTGCTGCGAAACAGCTTAATGTGGCGAGGGCCACATTCACCCTCCGACTGAGGGGCCTGGGTTGGAGATTTAGGACATTCAACATTGACTGTTGTTCTGTTTCTAGATGCCTTCCCAGACATTGGTCGCTGGTGGGCAAAGTGCAGTAGCACACTGGAGTGTTGGTCTAAATTTGCCGATAGGTCGGCCTTGTCGCGACACGGTCTGTCTAAGGTAGCCGAGTGGTCAGTCTTCTCACACTCCTCCATTTTGTCTTTAGGTCTATCTGGAAGGGGAATGTTAAAATGCACCATGGGCCTGGCGTCTCTGAACTCCGCTGACGGAAAGCTGCTCTTAGAGAGTCGCAGGCCGTTCATCGCCGTGGCGATGGACGCTTTTGAGGTCCCCGTCTCGTCCTCCTGCGGGGGCTCACTGGGGGACAACTGGAGCTGGTGAGAAGTCTGGTAGGAGCCCCTGGCTATAGGCAGGGCGGGTAGTGCCACAGGGCTGACCGGGGAGGCTGGTGGTGTATTACAGGGGCTCCTTGGAAATATAACCAGGGATGAGCAGCGTCTCAGGGGGACACTGGCTTTCCTACGGCGCAGACTTCTCTCATGGGATGCCCTACGCTGATCTGGGAACTCTGGCTCAAAGATGCTGCTGCTGCTGCAGTAGCCTGCGTCGCTGGCTGTGCTGCTGCTACAGGATACCCCGTCTGAGCCACTGCCTGCTCCCACCTCGCAGACCCCTGGCTCCCCGCCCTCAGTGCTGTTCTCCAGCTCTCCATTCAGCTTGCCATGGGGCTGCAGGGAGATCTGCAGAGTACTCTTCTTGCTGACGGTGTTCACCTTGGGTATAAATACGGATGAGTAGCGCTGTAAATTACAGTATTCCGGGGACAGGGGAGGCAAAGCCAAGGCTAGCTTCATTTGGACAGAGCTGTGTGCTAGGATCTCTGCGGGGCTGCGGGTTGACACACAGAGACCGCTCTCCTCACCATGGCTGCTCAGTCTCTCTGACAGAGGATCCGTATTGCTTCTTCTCGACGCAAAGTGCAAGCGGAGCCGACGTGCCATTCGTCTAACGCTCTAATCTCTGGGAGACAGTAGTGAGCGTGGCATGGCAAGAGACCTGCTGGGGAGGAAAGACTTCTCCGAGTCCCGTTCTGCTCTGTGATTACAATCATTAGCGGCTGCACATAGCCAAAATAGCTCTGGTGACAATCTACATTCCTCTCAGGGCTGCTCTGTAAGGCTAGTAGTCAGGGGAGGTCAGGCACTCTTCTGTGGAGCCACGACCCAAACGCACAAGCCCCTCAGACTGAAGTAACCCCAGTGGTCTGCCTCTTTATGGAACTGAACTCAACCCAGTCACAGAGAGCTGCACCAAGGCTTTAAAGGGCAGTACTCCCATTCCAGCCAAACCTCAGCCTTGTTGCAACTGTGCCTTCTGAAATGTAGACAGACCGTGTCCGACACCCCCCTGCCTCTTCCAAAAGCCCCACTCCTCCTGGTCGCCTCACTAGAAACAAGAACACAGGAGTCTCTTCGGCATCTCAGACTGGAGAACTGTTCATTTCTGTTTCAGGCCACTCACTCAAGACTCTGGCGCTACTGGCTCTCAGCAGCAGCTATGCTTCTAATGTTTCTCCTGCGCTGTGCCCCCACACATATTTTTACCCGCTGGTATAGAATTACAGGAAATCAAGAGGAATGAGTTTCAGCATAATTCTATATGAAACTGAGGAATGGGTGTCCTAATACACACACACTTTTTTTGTATCACTATTTTGACAGATGAGCCCTGTGGGTAAAAATATACATATTTATACAAAAAAGCACAATATACACATTCATGATAAAAAAACGAATCCACCCAATCATACACACAAAACCATACACACAATGCAATCATAAAATAGAAAATAAGTTAATTAATGAAGGGTCCCCTAACAGCAGTCTGAAAAGCCCTAGAGGCACCAATTCCCCCAATTTCAGGGTGTTTGAGATTCTTCCACATGTAAGGTGCAGAAAAACGAATAGCATCCATACTGGGAAACCACCGTGGAAGGGGGAAATATGTAGGGAAGATACTGGTAGTTAAACTGCAAAAGTCAGCAAGCTCAATAACTGAATGCTTGAGTCCCTCGGCAGCACTTTGAAGCGCGGATATAGACATGAAAGCTTCAGCTGATGGCACTGTACAAAAACGAAGAACTGAAAAAGAACAAAGGGCTGGAAAATGTAATAAAAAATTATCTACAAACTAGGGATGTGACAAATGAAAAACATGTAACTTTCCGTTAAAACAATAAAAATTAATAAAGTTCGACTCTTCCTAACTTTCCCCAGGCCTTTATAGCCTACTGTCTACAGAAAGTAATATGTTTTGTGGTAACTGCACTGTGATTAGAATTTTGTGTGGGGGGGGGGGGGAAATATATATATATATATATTTGCTTATCGGCTGCCGATTTTTCTTAACATGATCGATCCCAACTTCATTTTAACGTTTAAACATTCATACCTACTACAAACAAACTTCACCCCTACAGTAGCTCAGCACAAAACTAGGCAACTATAGAGAGCTTAAATTCATGTATAAAGCAGCTTTGAAACACAAAGGGATATATGCGGCATCACCTGTCATTCGACACCTCATGTACAGTAGCTGGTTTAATTTAATATGCTGTCATTGACATTTCACTCCATATCAACCAAAAGCTATTGTGTGAGGCTGGGGCTATTCTGGGGCATTACTGTCAGCCTGGCCTGCAGCAGGTCAGTTCCATACTGTAATGCTATGAAAGTGGCACAGGCTGGATGTGATAATGACTCACCAGTTGAGACTGACGCAGTCAGGGCGCCCACGTCGCACCACATAGTGACTATTCCCACAACAACCCGTGATGGGCATGGGGGTATCAGGAGCCACTAAAGTATCAACTAGAGGTCGACCGATTATGATTTTTCAACGCCGATATCGATTATTGGAGGACTCAAAAAGGCCGATACCGATTAAATCGGCCATTTTTTATTATTTAATTGTAATAATGACAATTACAACAATACTGAATGAACACTTATTTTAACTTAATATAACACATCAATAAAATCAATTTAGCTTCAAATAAGTAATGAAACATGTTCAATTTGGTTTAAATAATGCAAAAACAAAGTGTTGGAGAAGAAAGTAAAAGTGCAATATGTGCCATGTAAGAAAGCTAACGTTTACGTTCCTTGCTCAGAACATGAGAACATATGAAAGCTGGTGGTTCCTTTTAACATGAGTCTTCAATATTCCCAGGTAAGAAGTTTTAGGTTGTAGTTATTATAGGACTATTTCTCTCTATACCATTTGTATATCATTAACTTTTGACTATTGGATGTTCTTATAGGCACTATTTATTTATTTATTTATTTATTTACCTTTATTTAACCAGGTAGGCAAGTTGAGAACAAGTTCTCATTTACAATTGCGACCTGGCCAAGATAAAGCAGAGCAGTTCGACAGATAAAACGACACAGAGTTACACATGGAGTAAAAACAAACATACAGTCAATAATGCAGTATAAACAAGTCTATATACAATGTGAGCAAATGAGGTGAGAAGGGAGGTAAAGGCAAAAAAGGCCATGATGGCAAAGTAAGTACAATATAGCAAGTAAAATACTGGAATGGTAGTTTTGCAATGGAAGAATGTGCAAAGTAGAAATAAAAAATAATGGGGTGCAAAGGAGCAAAATAAATAAATAAATAAAAATTAAATACAGTTGGGAAAGAGGTAGTTGTTTGGGCTAAATTATAGGTGGGCTATGTACAGGTGCAGTAATCTGTGAGCTGCTCTGACAGTTGGTGCTTAAAGCTAGTGAGGGAGATAAGTGTTTCCAGTTTCAGAGATTTTTGTAGTTCGTTCCAGTCATTGGCAGCAGAGAACTGGAAGGAGAGGCGGCCAAAGAAAGAATTGGTTTTGGGGGTGACTAGAGAGATATACCTGCTGGAGCGTGTGCTACAGGTGGGAGATGCTATGGTGACCAGCGAGCTGAGATAAGGGGGGACTTTACCTAGCAGGGTCTTGTAGATGACATGGAGCCAGTGGGTTTGGCGACGAGTATGAAGCGAGGGCCAGCCAACGAGAGCGTACAGGTCGCAATGGTGGGTAGTATATGGGGCTTTGGTGATAAAACGGATTGCACTGTGATAGACTGCATCCAATTTGTTGAGTAGGGTATTGGAGGCTATTTTGTAAATGACATCGCCAAAGTCGAGGATTGGTAGGATGGTCAGTTTTACAAGGGTATGTTTGGCAGCATGAGTGAAGGATGCTTTGTTGCGAAATAGGAAGCCAATTCTAGATTTAACTTTGGATTGGAGATGTTTGATATGGGTCTGGAAGGAGAGTTTACAGTCTAACCAGACACCTAAGTATTTGTAGTTGTCCACGTATTCTAAGTCAGAGCCGTCCAGAGTAGTGATGTTGGACAGGCGGGTAGGTGCAGGTAGCGATCGGTTGAAGAGCATGCATTTAGTTTTACTTGTATTTAAGAGCAATTGGAGGCCACGGAAGGAGAGTTGTATGGCATT
The DNA here is from genome assembly GCF_002021735.2 of Oncorhynchus kisutch. Classification (NCBI taxonomy): domain Eukaryota; kingdom Metazoa; phylum Chordata; class Actinopteri; order Salmoniformes; family Salmonidae; genus Oncorhynchus; species Oncorhynchus kisutch. The sequence continues at coordinate 67,489,817 of NC_034181.2, read as the reverse complement.
GAAGCTTGCCTGGAGGGTTGTTAACACAGTGTCCAAAGAAGGGCCGGAAGTATACAGAATGGTGTCGTCTGCGTAGAGGTGGATCAGGGACTCACCAGCAGCAAGAGCGACCTCATTGATGTATACAGAGAAGAGAGTCGGTCCAAGAATTGAACCCTGTGGCACCCCCATAGAGACTGCCAGAGGTCCGGACAGCAGACCCTCCGATTTGACACACTGAACTCTATCAGAGAAGTAGTTGGTGAACCAGGCGAGGCAATCATTTGAGAAACCAAGGCTGTCGAGTCTGCCGATGAGGATATGGTGATTGACAGAGTCGAAAGCCTTGGCCAGATCAATGAATACGGCTGCACAGTAATGTTTCTTATCGATGGCGGTTAAGATATCGTTTAGGACCTTGAGCGTGGCTGAGGTGCACCCATGACCAGCTTTGAAACCGGATTGCATAGCAGAGAAGGTATGGTGAGATTCGAAATGGTCGGTAATCTGTTTGTTGACTTGGCTTTCGAAGACCTTAGAAAGGCACGGTAGGATAGATATAGGTCTGTAGCAGTTTGGGTCAAGAGTGTCCCCCCCTTTGAAGAGGGGGATGACCGCAGCTGCTTTCCAATCTTTGGGAATCTCAGACGACACGAAAGAGAGGTTGAACAGGCTAGTAATAGGGGTGGCAACAATTTCGGCAGATAATTTTAGAAAGAAAGGGTCCAGATTGTCTAGCCCGGCTTATTTGTAGGGGTCCAGATTTTGCAGCTCTTTCAGAACATCAGCTGAATGGATTTGGGAGAAGGAGAAATGGGGAAGGCTTGGGCGAGTTGCTGTTGGGGGTGCAGTGCTGTTGTCCGGGGTAGGAGTTAGTGTTGCAGGAAGCAAATTTCTGCTTGAAAAAGCTAGCCTTGGCTTTTCTAACTGCCTGTGTATAATGATTTCTAGCTTCCCTGAACAGCTGCATATCACGGGGGCTGTTCGATGCTAATGCAGAACGCCATAGGATGTTTTTGTGTTGGTTAAGGGCAGTCAGGTTTGGGGAGAACCAAGGGCTATATCTGTTCCTGGTTCTAAATTTCTTAAATGGGGCATGTTTATTTAAGATGGTTAGGAAGGCATTTAAAAAAAATATCCAGGCATCCTCTACTGACGGGATGAGATCAATATCCTTCCAGGATACCCCGGCCAGGTCGATTAGAAAGGCCTGCTCGCAGAAGTGTTTCAGGGAGCGTTTTACAGTGATGAGTGGAGGTCGTTTGACCGCTGACCCATTACGGATGCAGGCAATGAGGCAGTGATCGCTGAGATCTTGGTTGAAGACAGCAGAGGTGTATTTAGAGGGGAAGTTGGTTAGGATGATATCTATGAGGGTGCCCGTGTTTAAGGTTTTGGGGAGGTACCTGGTAGGTTCATTGATTATTTGTGTGAGATTGAGGGCATCAAGTTTAGATTGTAGGATGGCTGGGGTGTTAAGCATGTTCCAGTTTAGGTCGCCTAACAGTACAAACTCTGAAGATAGATGGGGGGCAATCAGTTCACATATGGTGTCCAGAGCACAGCTGGGGGCAGAGGGTGGTCTATAGCAGGCGGCAACGGTGAGAGACTTGTTTTTAGAGAGGTGGATTTTTAAAAGTAGAAGTTCAAATTGTTTGGGTACAGACCTGGATAGTAGGACAGAACTCTGCAGGCTATCTTTGCAGTAGATTGCAACACCGCCCCCTTTGGCAGTTCTATCTTGTCTGAAAATGTTGTAGTTTGGAATTAAAATGTCTGAGTTTTTGGTGGTCTTCCTAAGCCAGGATTCAGACACAGCTAGAACATCCGGGTTGGCAGAGTGTGCTAAAGCAGTGAATAGAACAAACTTAGGGAGGAGGCTTCTAATGTTAACATGCATGAAACCAAGGCTATTACGGTTACAGAAGTCGTCAAAAGAGAGCGCCTGGGGAATAGGAGTGGAGCTAGGCACTGCAGGGCCTGGATTCACCTCTACATCGCCAGAGGAATATAGGAGGAGTAGAATAAGGGTACGGCTAAAAGCTATGAGAATTGGTCGTCTAGAACGTCTGGAACAGAGTAAAAGGAGGTTTCTGGGGGCGATAAAATAGCATCAAGGTATAATGTACAGACAAATGTATGGTAGGATGTGAATACAGTGGAGGTAAACCTAGGTATTGAGTGATGAAGAGAGAGATAGTGTCTCTAGAAACATCGTTGAAACCAGGAGATGTCATTGCATGTGTGGGTGGTGGAACTAATAGGTTGGATAAGGTATAGTGAGCAGGACTAGAGGCTCTACAGTGAAATAAGCCAATAAACACTAACCAGAACAGAAATGGACAAGACATATTGACATTAAGGAGAGGCATGCTTAGTCGAGTGATCAAAAGGGTCCGGTGAGTGGAGAGGTTGGTTGGTGATTTAGACAGCTAGCCAGGGCATCGGTAGCAAGCTAGCATAGGATGGAGGTCTGTTGTTAGCCACCTCCTGCGCTCCGTCAGTAGATTAGTGGGGTTCCGTGTGGTAGAGGGGATCAATCCAAATCACACAACAACAACAAAAATAAAAACAATAGATATAGTTATAGAGGCCCAAGAAGAAAACATAATAATAATAATTAAAAAATAAAAAATAAATAAAAAAATTGTCCGATTGTCTATTCAGATAGCAGCCGGTAAGACAGCTAACGGTTAGCAGGCCGCAGATGGGCGTTCAGGTAACGTCGCGACGGAGGAGCCAGCCGAATAACTCCTTCGGGTAGATAACGTCGGCAGTCCAGTTGTGAAGGCCCGGTGGGGCTCCGCGAAGGCAGCAAAACGGGTCCGGATAGGCGACTGCAGCCCAGGTGCGATTGATGGAACTCAGGAGTGATTGACGGAGCTTGCTAGCTCCGGAACAATTGATGTTTGCTCCGGAATCGACGAAGGCCGATAGTCACACGGATAGCAGCTAGCTAGCTGTGAGATCCGGGCATGAATGTCCAGAGAGCAGTCGAAATCCAGGGACATGGAGAGAAAAATTGGTCCGGTATGCTCCGCTCCGAGCCGCGCTGCGCCGTACAGAACTGGCGATAGACTTTCGAGCCAAAGGATAACCGATGACCACAAACCGTGGTTAGCTGAACACCAACGACTTGCCAGTAAAGGAGCCAACTAGCTTCTGAACTAGCTTCTGGATTAGCTTCTGGCTAGTTTCAGGCCAGCCTCCTGGAGTTTCTGGCTAGCTTCTTGGAGGATTACAGATCTGAGGTAAATAATACTTTTTTATAAATATACATTGGTGAGGCGGGTTGCAGGAGAGTGTTTTGAAGATGAGTTGATGGAAAATAAAAATAAAATGTATGTGAAAAAGTTGTAAATATATATATATACAGGACACGACAAGACGAGGACAAAAGACGTCTGAACTGCTATGCCACCTTGGAGCTATATATGGTATTGCCAGTGTAACAGTATAGCTTCCGTCCCTCTCCTCGCTCCTACCTGGGCTCGAACCAGGAACACATCGACAACAGCCACCCTCGAGTAGCGTTACCCATGCAGAGCAAGGGGAACAACCACTCCAACTCCAAGAGCGAGTGACGTTTGAAACGCTATTAGCGCGCACCCCGCTAACTAGCTAGCCATTTCACATTGGTTACACCAGCCTAATCTCAGGAGTTGATAGGCTTGAAGTCAAACAGCTGCTGGCAAACGCACAAAAGTGCTGTTTGAATGAATGCTTATGAGCTTGCTGGTGCCTACCATCGCTCAGTCAGACTGCTCTATCAAATCATAGACTTAGTTATAACATGATAACACACAGGTCATTAATATGGTCGAATCCGCAAACTATCACCTTGAAAACAAGACGTTTATTCTTTCAGTGAAATACGGAACCGTTGCTTATTTTACCTAACGGGTGGCATCCATAAGTCTAAATACTCCTGTTACATTGCACAACCTTCAATGTTCTGTCATAATTACGTAAAATTCTGACAAATTAGGTGGCCCAAACTGTTGCATATACACTGACTCTGCGTGCAATGAACGCAAGAGAAGTGATACAATTTCACCTGGTTAATATTGCCTGCTAACCTGGATTTCTTTTAGCTAAATATGCAGGTTTAAAAATATATACTTCTGTGTATTGATTTTATGGTTAGGTACACATTGGAGCAACGATACGCACCGCATCGATTATATGCAACACAGGACACACTAGATAAACTAGTAATATCATCAACCATGTGTAGATAACTAGTGATTATGATTGATGGATTGATTGTTTTTTTATAAGATAAGTTTAATGCTAGCTAGCAACTTACCTTGGCTTACTGCATTTGCATAACAGGCAGTCTCCTCGTGGAGTGCAATGAGAGGCAGGTGGTTAGAGTGTTGGACTAGTTAACTGTAAGGTTGCAAGATGGAATTCCCCCCCGAGCTGACAAGGTAAGAATCTGTCGTTCTGCCCCTGAATGAGGCAGTTAGCCTAGGAACGGTGGGTTGTCATTGAAAACAATAATGTGTTAACTGACTTGCCTAGTTAAATCAAGATTAAATAAAGGTGTAAAAAATATTTTTTTTAAACAGCCAAATCGGTGTCCAAAAATACCGATTTCAGATTGCCATGAAAACTTGAAATCGGCCCTAATTAATCGACCATTCCGACTAATCGGTCGACCTCTAGTATCAACACTGATATATTGTATACATTTTTTATTTGACTTTTATTTAACTAGGCAAGTCAGTTAAGAACAAATTCTTATTTTCAATGACGGCCTAGGAACAGTGGGTTAACTGCCTGTTCAGGAGCAGAACAACAGATTTGCACCTTGTCAGCTCGGGGGTTTGAACTTGCAACCGTCCAACACTCTAACCACTAGGCTACCCTGCCGCCCCATGTACAGTATGTTAAGATCTGCGCAAATCTATTGATATCAATGAATTATAATTTACAAAGTCTGAAAGTCTGAGTCAGGCCTACATGGCGTGTCTAAAGTTTGGACGAGGCCCCATGTATGCACAATTTTCCACACTTAGAACTAAAAGGGAGACCATCCTGGGTCTCAGTCAGCAGTTCAGCTATGTGGCCGTTGGCAAACCATAACACTACTAAAACAAATCACTGCTTGGTCATACTTGAGTTAGTTTAATGTATTCAGAACCAAATAGCCTACCTTTCACTCTTAATAAGACCCAAGGGGATATTCTATTTCAAATACCTGGATTTAATGGAGACAAATTGCTATAAAAGGTATAATAGTATTCTTCACAAGTTAAAACATAGGTCTGTACTTTTGGACAAAACACCAGTGTTAACAACCTAGATCTAGACTAAATGTGACTGAGGCAGCAACATGCACACAAACATAACAGCATTTATGTATTGTAGGTCATACGTACAACTGGCATTCACTGCTTGATGCTGGTCAGTAGACCTCATGAAATAGAGGTAACTGGGTCATTCAAAATATGTCAATGTGACAATTACAGAGACCAGAAATAACCAAATGAAAGCCAAATACACCTGGAAGGTAGCAATACAAACAGGTAGGCCTACTCAGTGTTGGCGTACTTGAATATAAACTAGGCCTATTCGTGGAATAAAAGTTATTCTGACCATTGTCAGAATGAATCAAGTGATAACTCACCACATTTACACCTACGTACTTATTTGGACAGTGAAGCTGAAACTTTTCATTTGGCTCTATACTCCAGCATTTTGGATTTGAGCTCAAATGTTTAATGTGAGGCGAGAGCACAAAATGTTACCTTTCATTTGAGGTTATTTTCATACATATCCATTTTACCGTTTAGAAATTAAAGCACTTCATATATCTTGTCCCCCCATTTTAAGGTGTCAAGTATTTGGACAAATTCACTTCTGTATTAAATTAGTGAAAAGTGTAATATATGTTCCCATATTCCTAGCACACACTTGTGACTCTTCAAACTTGTTGGATGCATTTGTAATTTGTTTTGGTTGTGTTTCAGATTGTTGTTCCCAATAGAAATGAATGGTAAACAATGTAGTGTGTCATTCTGGAGTCACTTTCATTGTAAATAAGAATAGAATATGTTTCCGAACACTTCAGTACTAATGTGGATGCTTCCATGATTATGGATAATCATGAATGAATCATGAATAATGATGAGTGAGAACATTAGAGGCCCAAACATCATACCCCCAATACATACTTTGGGGTGGGGTGGTGGTATTATATTTATGCCTTTGTAACTTTCTCATTCACGATTCAGTCATCCAGAATAACCATTTCCACATGTTGAAAATGGCAGATTCTGTAATTGACAAGCACCAAAATTGGAAACCAGTGGCTGTACAGTAACATGCTAGACATGACATCAGAGCTCAGCTTTTACAGTTCAGAGGGCTGCACGAGACAAGATGCCCCCGTCCCTCCCAGTAATTGGTCTACTTTTGCACATTTGTTGTCTGAGTGAGGATAATGCTGTAAATCAGGAGTCGTCGATGTGTTCTGAAAGTTGAACCCTTGAGGATCATAATGAATACCACGTTGATGTTATAGAAGCAAACCACACACTCAACAGTCCAATTGTGCACTTCACATGTCCATATCGGAAAACTCATGTAATTTACATTATCAACTTTTATGATCATTATGTTTGATCCACAGTTACAGGATGACATGCGTTATACCCTGGGTTGTCCTGGACACAATGAGAGTGTTTGTCGTATTGTGAAGAAAATTTGCAGCAGAACACGCACTTAAATGCATTCAACTTCTGAAGTGCCTTTTGAAAGCCTAACATTAAGATCATATTTTATAACTTAGCTAGCCATGTTTGCAATAGAATCAGCCTTCAAATGATGCCCTCTGTCCCAGATTGCGATTTATAAATGGAACGTTTTTTGATCGCGTATACAACAGTAATGTATGATGGTTGGGACACAGGGCTGTGCTCCACAGAAAAAAACTACAAGTGGGCTTGCTTCAGTTCCTCAATGGAAAATCCAGGAGAGCTCAAAAAAGGACCTTATAGTTAAGGGTTCCTTCAACTATATCATAAAAGTGCATTGAAGTGACTTAGGAACTGTGCACAGTTTGGAGTGGTGTGTGGCCACTTGGAAACACCACTCTGACCTCTCACTCAACCCTTGTAATAATTTTTATTATCTTGCACCTACTCCAAAATGCCAATGAATATTCTTATTATGTTACTGAATGTATCCAGAGTATTTTCAGATTTTCGTTATTGAAAAAGGCTGTGAAAAATGTACAGTAAATGTAAAATGCACATAAAATCAACAGTGTAATGTTTGGATTCAGTCGTGTCAGGTGAACTGTTGTGTCCTCACCTTTGGCTTGATCATTTCCCCATAATCTCAAAAGTGTTCTCTTTCAATTGCTAACATGGTCATGCAAATGCTTTTCATTGTTCTTCATTTCAATTTGGCCCTATCCATATAGGCCAATTTCCACGAGTGTAAGGGGTTGATGTAGAAGTGTTCAGAAACATATTCTATTCTTATTTACAATAAAAGTGACTTCAAAATGACAACACATTACTTACCATTCATTTCTATTGGGAACAACATAATCTGAAACACAACCAAAACAAACTGCAAATGCATCCAACAAGCTTGTAGAGTCACAAGCTTGATTTTACCATTGCGTGCTAGGAATATGGGACCAAATACTTAACCTCGGATTAGTTTAATACACATAGGTGAATTTGTTTAATACACATAGGTGAATTTGTCCAAATACTTATGAACCTCCAAATATCAATACTTATGAACCTCCACTAGATGCATAAAGTGCTAAACGGTAAAACATATGTACAGGATTATAATAACAATCACTATGTCTGTGCCTTCAAGATCATTTCCACTTCCAGTAAAGTGAGTCAGCAGCGGTGGTGGCAGTGTCAAAACAACAGGCCTGGACATACTGAAGGAATATCGTAATGACTTACCAGACGATTCTCATCGAACACCTCCAGCAACAGCCGATGCTTCCTGGGATGAACCTGAAAGAGAAAAGATTGACATCAATAAATGGGTCAAAGAACATCAACAAATTAAATCAACAACAACCCCTACTTAATTTCCCCAACATGGTATAGTCCGAAGCACCCCAGTATCTGTCAATCACAACAAATCGTTTACCTTCATTAGGTATAGAACTTGACCTGTTTACTATTGGTTTCTGAGTTCAAATTGAATGTTTCTTTAGAATTGGGTGTACCCTCTAAACATCTCTGTAGTGGCCAACACAATGCGTTGGTATGTGGAAACATGACATTTGACCTCATGTTGCTCAGAGCTCACATACCATGAAAACAGTTAGGCTATACAGCATAGCAATTCTAGCATAGCAACACCCACAGAGAGGCAGTGGAAACATCTCCTGAGCAATTTCCTAAGAGGTCTCAAAACTAGGTGAAGATTCAAAGCAAACTGATTACAAAGTCAAAAGAAAATCCACATAGAAATAAGAACATCAACATCGTCTAGACCAGTGGTTCCTAAACTTTCTATAGTCCTGTACCCCTTCAAACATTCAACCTCCATCTGAGTACCCCCTCTGGTACCAGGGTCAGCGCACTCTCAAATGTTTTTTTGCCATCATTGTAAGCCTGCCACACACGCAAACTATACATTTATTAAACATAAGAATGAGTGAGTTTGTGGCACAACCCTGCTCGTGGGAAGTGACAGAGCTCTTATAGGACCAGGGCACAAATAATTATCAATCATTTTGTTCTTCATTTAACCATCTTAAATATAAAATCTTATTTGTTAATAGAAAATTGTGAATAACTCACCACAGGTTAATGAGAAGGGTGTGCTTGAAAGGATGCACATAACTTTGCAATGTTGGGTTGTATTGGAGAGAGTCTCAGTCAAATCATTTTCCACACACAGTCTGTGCCAGTATTTAGTTTTCATGCTAGTGAGGGCCGAGAATCCACTCTCACATAGGTACGTGGTTGAAAATGGCAACAGTGTCTTAACAGCATGATTTGCCAAGGCAGGATACTTTGAGCGCAGCCCAATCCAGAAATCTGGCAGTGGCTTCTGATTAAATTACATTTTCACAAAACCGCTTGTTGCAATTTTGATGAGGCTCTCTCGTTCCGATATCGGTAAGTAGACTGGAGGCAGGGCATGAAAGGGATAAAGAATCCAGTTTGTGTCATCCGTTTCAGGAAAGTACCTGCGTACCCAACTCACTCAGGTACTTCCCTATATCACATTTGACATTGTCTGTAAACTTGAGTTCATTTGCAAACAAAAAAATCCTACAATGATGGAAAGACCTGTGTGTTGTCCTTGTTAAAACCTCTTAAAGATCGGGTCTTTTTTTTCAACGTTTTGTTAAAAATCGCGCAAAATTTCAACGTCCTGCTACTCATGCCAGGAATATAGTACATGCATATGATTAGTATGTGTGGATAGAAAACACTGAAGTTTCTAAAAACTAGTTAAATCATGTCTGTGACTATAACAGAACGTGTGGAGCAGGCAAAAGCCCAAGGAAAACTGTTCACCAAAAAAATTAAAAATATCCTTCCGCCAGTTGCCTGTATTGTCTATGGCAAGGGAAAATAGATAGCGACCAGTTTACAATGCCTACAGCTTCCACACTATGTCGCCAGTACTGTCATTTGGTTTGAAGTTAATCCTTGGTGAAATGAGAAATAGGCACTTCCTGTTATCGAGTACACAGAAGGAAGTTTTGAGAGAGAGAAAATGGACCATCATTTCAAGACTTGCTGCTATTGAATACAGATCGCCCCGTGATCAATTTGATCGATTATTAACGTTTACTAATACCTAAAGTTGGTTTACAAAAGTAGTTTGAAGTGTTTTGTCAAAGTTTATCGGCAACTTTTTTAATTTAAAAAAATGACGTTGCGTTTTGTAAAGCTGCTTTTTCCTGGATCAGATGGGCTTCATAAATGGACATTTTGGGTATACATGGACGGATTTAAATCGAGAAAAAAAAGACCCAATTGCGATGTTTATGGGACATATAGGAGTGCCAACAAAGAAGCTTGTCAAAGGAAATGAATGTTTTATATTTTATTTCTGCGTTTTGTGTAGCGCCGGCTACGCTAATTCTTTTGTTTACGTTCCCTACAGGTATTTCGGGGGGTTGCATGCTATCAGATAACAGCTTCTCATGCTTTCGCCGAAAAGCATTTTAAAAATCTGACATGTTGGCTAGATTCACAACGAGTGTAGCTTTAATTGAGTACCCTGCATGTGTGTTTTAATGAAAGTTTGAGTTTTAGCGAGTACTATTAGCATTTGGCGTTGCGCATTTGCATTTCCTGTTGGCTAAGTGAGACGCAGGCGTCTCACTTAGCCTTAAGAGGTTTTAATGCAGACAGAGAAGAGCTCCAAATTCTTAATCATAGCCTCAATTTTGCCCCACACATTGAATATAGTTGCGGAGTCTCTAATCCTAGATTCAGATCATTCAGGCCAGAAAAGAAAACTTTAAGCTCGTCTATCAATTTTTTAAAAGTGTAAATACTTTGCTCCTTGATAACCAGCCCACTTTATATGTTGTAAAAGCTTTATATGGTCGCTGCCCATATCATTGCATAGTGCAGAAAAATAGTTCAGGGGCCTTGCTTTAACCAAGTTAACCATTTTCACTGTAGTGTCCAAATCATCTTTCAAGCGGTCAGGCATTCCTTTGGCAGCAAGTGCCTCTCGGTGGATGCTGCAGTGTACCCAAGTGGTGTCGGGAGCAACTGCTTGAACACAAGTTACCACTTCGCCATGTTTCCCTGTCATGGCTTTTGCGCCATTAGTACAGATACCAACACATCTTGACCACCATTTTGCCTTTCCCCCCAGCATTGTCCCAGCCATATCCGCAGCAGCAGGAAGAATAAAGTCCTCCACAATCGTATGGGGCTTGCCTGTCCTAGCCACTCGGTAGCTCACCATGTAAGATGCTTCTTGACCCTTCTTATTAATGTTATCTGTTGCTTTTATAGTCATCTTAAAAGTCATCTTGTTCAAAAAACTCCTGTGGCTTATTTTTCAAATTGGAATATTTTGTTTCTAAATGTCTGCGCAAGAGTGAAGGTTTCATTGAGTTGTCAGATAGTACTTTTTCACATACAGTGGGGCAAAAAAGTATTTAGTCAGCCACCAATTGTGCAAGTTCTCCCACTTAAAAAGATGAGAGAGGCCTGTAATTTTTGTCATAGGTACACTTCAACTATGACAGACAAAATGAGATTTTTTCCCCCCAGAAAATCACATTGTAGGATTTTTAATGAATTTATTTGCAAATTATGGTGGAAAATAAGTATTTGGTCACCTACAAACAAGCAAGATTTCTGGCTCTCACAGACCTGTAACTTCTTCTTTAAGAGGCTCCTCTGTCCTCCACTCGTTACCTGTATTAATGGCACCTGTTTGAACTTGTTATCCGTATAAAAGACACCTGTCCACAACCTCAAACAGTCACACTCCAAACTCCACTATGGCCAAGACCAAAGAGCTGCCAAAGGACACCAGAAACAAAATTGTAGACCTGCACCAGGCTGGGAAGACTGAATCTGCAATAGGTAAGCAGCTTGGTTTGTAGAAATCAACTGTGGGAGCAATTATTAGGAAATGGAAGACATACAAGACCACTGATAATCTCCCTCGATCTGGGGCTCCACGCAAGATCTCACCACGTGGGGTCAAAATGATCACAAGAACGGTGAGCAAAAATCCCAGAACCACACGGAGGGACCTAGTGAATGACCTGCAGAGAGCTGGGACCAAAGTAACAAAGCCTACCATCAGCAAGGGCATTGAAGATGAAACGTGGCTGGGTCTTTCAGCATGACAATGATCCCAAACACACCGCCTGGGCAACGAAGGAGTGGCTTTGTAAGAAGCATTTCAAGGTCCTGGAGTGGCCTAGCCAGTCTCCAGATCTCAACCCCATAGAAGATCTTTGGAGGGAGTTGAAAGTCCGTGTTGGCCAACAACAGCCCCAAAACATCACTGCTCTAGAGGAGATCTGCAAGGAGGAATGGGCCAAAATACCAGCAACAGTGTGTGAAAACCTTGTGAAGACTTACAGAAAACGTTTGACCTATGTCATTGCCAACAAAGGGTATATAACAAAGTATTGAGATAAACTTTTGTTATTGACCAAATACTTATTTTCCACCATAATTTGCAAATAAATTCATTTAAAATCCTACAATGTGATTTTCTGGATTTTTTTTTATTTCATTTTGTCTGTCATAGTTGAAGTGTACCTATGATGAAAATTACAGGCCTCTCATCTTTTTAAGTGGGAGAACTTGCACAATTGGTGGCTGACTAAATACTTTCTTGCCCCACTGTATAACAGGCATTACTCCCAATAAGTGAACCCCAAATCAATGTAGTTCTTATCATATTTGCCATATATTCGATGGTCCAACGTCCCTGTCTGTTTGGTGCATTACCGGGTAAGGGGGGCAGTAGCTCTTCGGCTGCATCAGATTCACAACTGTCCATAATAGCTGGGCTAACAACAAATGCAGAATTACTGATGCTAGCATTGGATGTGCTCATGGAAGCAGAACAACTTGTGTAGTTGACAGGTGCAGGTGTAGTACTGCTGGTAGTGGCAGTACTACAAGTAAAGCTGTTATGTGGGGCGGCAGGTAGCCTAGTGGTTAGAGTGTTGGACTTGTAACCGAAAGGTTGCAAGATCAAATCCCTGAGCTGACAATGTAAAAATCTGACGTTCTGCCCCTGAACAAGGCAATTAACCCACTGTTCCTAGGCCGTCATTGAAAATAAGAATATTTTCTTAACCTCTCTAGGGTAGGTGAGACGCTAACGTCCCACCAGGCCAACATCCGGTGAAACTGCAGAGAGCTAACATTCTAAATAAACCATTTGTTGTAAATACATGCATCTTACATCATTTAAACGATGAACGTCTTATTAATCCAGCCGCTGTGTCAGATTTCAAAAAGCAGTTACTACGAAAGCAAACATGCTATTTTCTGAGGACGGCGCCACGCACACACAAGTATTACTATCATTTTCCAACCAAGCATTAGCGTCATGAAAGTCAGAAATAACAATAAAATAAATTGCTTACCATTAAAGATCTTCCTCTGGTGGCAATGCCAAGTGTCCTACCTACACAGTGAATGTTCATTTTGTTTGATAAAATCCATTTTTATAGCCACGAAACATTTGTAAACCGCTTGCGTCATGATTTCCGTCTCATTCAACTTTGGACGATGCGTTCGTGGTAATTACACACACTAAACAAACGTTTATCCAGTCATGGTTGGTTTCATTGCAATCCACTTGGTTGTTACTAACACAACCATACTTGATGGTTCTTTTCCCGGGACGTATTGACCGAAACAAACCGATTTGAAGACACCAATCAATGACATCATTGCGCACCAATGGTAGGACCGGTCTATCGTTGATTGACTGTATTTTGGCTCAATGACCACGGATCATCTTGAAATCTAGCTTGGAAGATAGCCAATGAGCTGAGGTAAACGGCAATATGTAATGGTTATACGTTTGAAGACCAGCCTTTGTCGTAAACTCTGGCGTAAAAGAGGTTAATTCGCAATTGCAAATCCTACTTGACGGAGCCACAGATGTTAGCAGTTTATATATTTAAAATATGGCGAATAAATCAGGAAAAGCTAAAACAAAGTCTAGGTATACAGATTTAACCCAAATTATAGATGAAATAGATAGATACAGCGAGGCCGAGTAGCTTCAGGAAGATGAATCTTTCAGCGAAACTAGTTTTGACTTCCAGGCGGAAGACATGTTTCTGCATGGCGAGGATGCCATGCTGGATTGGTAAATTCTAATGCTAATGTCATTGTTTGAAATGAATAATATCAAATATTATGAGATTTTTTTAAATAGTTTTTCTTATTTTATTTGCAATATATAAAAATATCATCTGTAATGAAATGTGTCAAGTAAACATTGGCTATACTGTGTGTGATATATTTTTAAAATGTATTTAACATAAACATGGAATGGAACAGCTCTTCACCATAGTTATTATGTTCGCTGTAATCTATATAGATCTGTTTATTTTACGTGTTGATTCAGGGCTCATATGTGAAAGTATTGTTACTGATTTTAAAAAAAATCTTTCACAGTGGCAGTGATTTTGATTATGAGCCGCCAATGTCTAGGTGTCCATCTCCCTCTGAAGCTGGTTCATCCAGCCGGACCCCCCGCTGTCTCCGGCTCCACACCTACCTGGCCATCTAGAGATGTGAAGTCAGTGACAAAGAAGCGGAGGTGGGGAAGAGAGAAACCTGCAGACATAGGGCCAGAGAGTCGTTGGCACTCTGTGTTAGAAGATGATGTGGAACCAAATCTACCAGTTTTTAGACCCAAAAGGCAGCCAGGACCTCAACTAGACATGACTGCAAAGTAGTAGCAAACTTTTTCAACAGTTTTTCACCTCGTCAGTTGTTGATTCCCTGGTGGCGAACACCAATAAGTACGGGGCTAAGAAGCAGGCAGGAAAGAAAGAGAAATGGAAGACCATTTCCATGTCAGACCTTTTCAATGGTCATTTACATGGGGCTGGTTATGTTGAAAACTCTAAAGGGACAGCTCTCTATCAACTGCCTTTCCCCATGACTGTCATGTCTTGTAAAAGGTTTCTGACTATCTCACAGGCGCTTCACATCAGTGACCCAGAAGTTGATGGGGAGAATGACAAGAAGAGAGGCACACCAAGGTTTGATAGGCTGTGCAAAAATCAAACCTCTCTACCCCAACATCGTTGAGGCATGCAAGACCTATTTTCAGCCCGCCCAGAACCTGTCCATCGATGAGAAGACAGTAGCCTCAAAGGCCAGAATCAACAGTTTTACTACCGGTAATGGACTGAGTTATGATTCCGTTATGGAGTTATTGGATTTTCAACTGCTGGGGAAGGGCTACAAACTGTTTGTGGACAACTTCTACACAAGCCCTACCCTGTTTACAGAGCTGAGGAAGCGGGATGTGTGGGCTTGTGGCACCATTCGGACCAACAGAGTGGGCTTTCCAAAGACAAAGGTGAACGACATGCCTAAGCGGGCTACCATGCGCTGGATCCGTGAAGATGGCCTGCTCTTTGTGAAGTGGATGGATACCAGAGAGGTGGTCATGTGCTTCAGTATCCACAAGTTCTTCAGTGGAGATCACGTCGTCAGGCGTGTGAACGACGGTGCCGGGGCATGGACCACAAAAAAAGTGGTGAATGCCTTCATCCTCCAGAAGGAAATGGCTAAGAGCTGTGGGCAGCCCCCCCATCTCACAGCTAGCCTTCAGGGAGCTGCTCATCCAGGAGCTTGCTAGCTACAGCAAGTCCACTGTAGCACCTTCTGTCCCCTCTACCTCTGTCCCTTCTGTCCCCTCTACCTCTGTCCCTTCTGTCCCCTCTACCTCTGTCCCTTCTGCTCCAACCAGTGATGTTCACCTGCCCAGATTAATCTCTGCAGGCATGAATGTGCCTCAGGGCAAAAAGGGCACAGTAGGTTGACGTCGTTGTGCCCTTTGTCACAGGAAATGCCCCATCACCTGCACCACCTGTTCAGTAAGCCTTTGCTTTACAGCAGAAAGAGACTGCTATGGGCCATGGCACCAGCAGCACAATATTGTGTAGAGGACTGAGGGTCTTCACAATATTGTAAATAGAAAATATGTAAATAGTTACCGTTGTTAATTGTTTGTTTTATTATTAGTGTTAGAATAGCATTTATGTATTTTCTATATAGTTCTTTCCTTCAAAATGTATCACTGTACCAATTCGGCCACTTGGGTATATTTGTGTGGGACACCTGGGTGAATTCATGCTCAATGTCATGTAGCTCGCTAATTTTTTAAGCTATCTGTCCAAAACTTTGCTCAGCTATTGTTGCCATCTTATGTTCTTCATTCAAATCATCCACAGAATCCTATCTGTATGTTTGGCTGTTCTTGGTCATTTGAAAGATGACCAGAAAATGTATGTTTATTTCCTTCTATTTTCTTCTACCAGATCTAGTGTGTTATATTCTCCAACATTCAATTCACATTTCCACATAATTCAGAGTGTTTCCTTTCAAATGATACCAAGAATATGCATATCCTTGCCTCTGGGCCTGAGCTACAGGCAGTTAGATTAGGGTATGTCTTTAAGCGGAAATTGAGAAGGCGGGGGTACCCCAAAGAAGTTAACTGACTTGCCTAGTTACCGTAATTTCCGGACTATAAGCCGCTACTTTTTTCCCACGCTTTGAACCTCGCGGTTTATACAATGACGCGGCTAATTTATGGATTTTTCCCGCTTTCACAAGATTCATGCCGCCAAAAAACTGAGCACCGTCACATAATGTGACGTAAATCGAGCGCGCTCAAACTTCCCATCATTCTGATTACGGTAGTCATTTTGTCACCTTCATCATGGCAAAGAAACTGAGAAATGCATATGATGCAGCTTTCAAGTTGAAGGCGATCAATCTGGCTGTTGGAAAAGGAAAGAGAGCTGCTGACAGCGTGGAGCATTGTCAAAAAAATCCACTATCATCAACGGGTTTCGAAAGGCTGGACTGCTGCGTGTTGAAGAGGGCAGCGATCCAACATCGGATGAAGCAATTCTGAGGCTATTCAACTCCGACACCGAAGGAGATGACTTCAGTGGTTTCAGTGCACAGGAGGAGGAAGATAGTGACCAATGACTTTCTTGGTAGGCTACTGTTTAATTTTTGTTACAAGCCGTGTTTCGTTTAAAGGCTGTGTAAAGTTCATTTGTTTCAATGTACCGGTAGGCACCTGCGGCTTATAGACATGTGCGGCTTATTTATGTACAAAATACATATTTTTTATAATTCAGTGGGTGTGGTTTATATTCAGGTGCGCTTAATAGTCCAGCAATTACGGTAAATAAAGGTCAAATAAAATGTGTCTGTTTACTTCAGTTTTTTAACCATTTATCAATTTACGAGCAAACGGAATGAGCAGCAGCTACGTTTAGCTACATACGGACAATTAATGGAATTCCCGTGAGAGAGTAACAGTTAATGTGATTGGATGTTAATTATTTGACTTGGCTACCTGTATTTGACATTGTGTTGTTATTTCGCTGAACACTGGATAGGTGAAAAAAAAAATGGCAGTGAAACGAGGCTACTCAGGCGAGAGAAAAAAAACTCACCCAAATGTATTGGAAAATATAAATGGACTGTTTGAAAATAATGTAAATAAATAAATAAAATAATATATTTTTTAGTTTAAATTGGCGTTCCCCCGACGGCATTGCACGCACACCTGTTTGAAAATGTCTAGACAAAATGAAGGTACAATAGGACAAAGGGAAAGGTTGGCCATTGCTCAGCGGACCAGACAGCATATGGAGCTTATTTTTTATATTCATTCTTTTTAAAATGGCTAAGGAGGACCAGACAATATATTTGTACAATATATTTGTACTATATTTGTACCCCGAGCACTTCCTACTGTAAATAAGTTGAGTGTTTATGCATTGAGTCATGATTGAGTCATGACCAGATTTGAGTAAGAACGAGCCCAGCCATGTTATGAGGGGTCTGTAAAACACGAGTTGTCTATGTGGATAAACTCAGGCAAGCTTGAAGCTTCTGATTTCTATTTAAGAGATCTTCTGTTGAATCTGACAATTAATCTTGATGGTTGTACAGTCGTCTCAAATAAACCTGAAGGACCTCAGCGTTTCTCTGGACCCTGATCTCTCTTTTGACTAACATATCAAGACTGTTTCAAGGACAATTTTTTCCATCTACGTAACATTGCAAAAATCAGAAACTAGTGCTAAAAACGGCTGCTATTACTCCAGTGATAGCCTCTCTACACTGGCTGATTTCAAGGTTTTACTGCTAACCTACAAAGCATTACATGGGCTTGCGCCTACCTCTCTTCCGATTTGGTCCTGCCGTACATACCAACACGTACGCTACGGTTACAAGACGCAGGCCTCCTTACTCTCCCTAGAATTTCTAAGCAAACAGCTGAAGGCAGGGATTTCTCCTATAGAGCTCAATTTTTATGGAATGGTCTACCTACCCATGTGAGAGACGCAGACTCGGGCTCAACCTTTAAGTCTTTACTGAAGACTCATCTCTTCAGTGGGTCCTATGATTGAGTGTAGTCTGGCCCAGGAGTGTGAAGGTAAACGGAAAGGCATAGGAGCAACGAACCGCCCTTGCTGTCTCTGCCTGGCCGGTTGCCCTCTTTCCACTGGGATTCTCTGCCTCTAACCCTATTACAGGGGCTGAGTCACTGGCTTACTGGTGCCCTTCCATGCCGTCCCTAGGAGGGGTGCGTCGCTTGAGTGGGTTGAGTCACTGACGTGATCTCCCTGTCCGGGTTGGCGCCACCCTCCCCTTGGGTTGTGCCGTGGCGGAGATCTTTGTGGGCTATACTCGGCCTTGTCTCAGGATGGTAAGTTGGTGGTTGAAGATATCCCTCTAGTGGTGTGGGGGCTGTGCAATGGCAAAGTGGGTGGGTTTATATCCTGCCTGTTTGGCCCTGTCCGGGGGTATCGTCGGATGGGGCCGCAGTGTCTCCCGACCCCTCCTGTCTCAGCCTCCAGTATTTATGCTGCAGTAGTTTGTGTCAGGTGGCTAGGGTCAGTCTGTTATATCTGGATTATTTCTCCTGTCTTATCCGGTGTCCTGTGTGAATTTAAGTATGCTCTCTCTAATTTCTCAGAGGACCTGAGCACTAGGACCATGCCTCAGGACTACCTGGCGTGATGACTCCTTGCTGTCCCCAGTCCACCTGGCCGTGCTGCTGCTCCAGTTTCAACTGTTCTGCCTGCGGCTATGGACCTGTTCACCGGGCATGCTACCTGTCCCAGACCTGCTGTTTTCGACTATCTAGAGACAGCAGGAGCGGTAGAGATACTCTCAATGTTCGGCTATGACAAGCCAACTGACATTCACACCTGAGGTGCTGACCTGTTGCACCCTCGACAACCACTGTGATTATTATTATTTGACCCTGCTGATCATCTATGAACATTTGAACATCTTGCCAATGTTCTGTTATAATCTCCACCCGGCACAGCCAGAACAGGACTGGCCACCCCTCATAGCCTGGTTCCACTCTAGGTTTCTTCCTAGGTTCTGGCCTATCTAGGGAGTTTTTTTCTAGCCGCCATGCTTCTAGTCGTGGCCAAATTTTTTGAGAATGACACAAATATTAATTTCCACAAAGTTTGCTGCTTCAGTGTCTTTAGATATTGTCAGATGTTACCATGGAATACTGAAGTATAATTACAAGCATTTCATAAGTGTCAAAGACTTATTGACAATTACATGAAGTTGATGCAAAGAGTCAATATTTGCAGTGTTGACCCTTCTTTTTCAAGACCTCTGCAATCCGCCCGGGCATGCTGTCAATTAACTTCTGGGCCACATCCTGACTGATGGCAGCCCATTCTTGCAGAATCAATGCTTGTAGTTTGTCATAATTTGTGGGTTTTTGTTTGTCCACCTGCCTCTTGAGGATTGACCACAAGTTCTCAATGGGATTAAGGTCTGGGGAGTTTCCTTGGCCATGGACCCAAAATATCTACGTTTTGTTCCCCGAGCCACTTAGTTATCACTTTTGCCTTATGGCAAGGTGCTCCATCATGCTGGAAAAGGCAGTGTTCGTCACCAAACTGTTCCTAGATGGTTGGGAGAAGTAGAAAAATTGTGAGTGAGCCCACTCCCTTGGCTGAGAAGCAACCCCACACACGAATGGTCTCAGGATGCTTTACTGTTGGCATGACACAGGACTGATGGTAGCGCTCACCTGGTCTTCTCTGGACAAGCTTTTTTCCGGATGCCTCAAACAATCGGAAAGGTGATTCATCAGAGAAAATGACTTTACCCCAGTCCTCAGCAGTCCAATCCCTGTACCTTCAACTTTAGGAGACGGTCCTGGCACTTGCTGGATTTCCTTGGGCGCCACGAAGCCTTCTTCACAACAATTGAACTGCTCTCCTTGAAGCTCTTGATGATCCGATAAATGGTTGATTTAGGTGCAATCTTACTGGCAGCAATATCCTTGCCTGTGAAGCCCTTTTTGTGCAAAGCAATGATGACAGCACGTGTTTCCTTGCAGGGAACCATGGTTGACAGATGAAGAACAATGATTCCAAGCACCACCCTCCTTTTGAAGCTTCCAGTCTGTTATTTGAACTCAATCAGCATGACAGAGTGATCTCCAACCTTGTCCTCGTCAACACTCATACCTGTGTTAACGAGAGAATCACTGACATGATGTCAGCTGGTCCTTTTGTGGCAGGGCTGAAATGCAGTGGAAATGTTTTTGGGGGATTCAGTTAATTTGCATGGCAAAGAGGGACTATGCAATTAATTGCAATTCATCTGATCACTCTTCATAACATTCTGGAGAATATGCAAATTGCCATCATACAAACTGAGGCAGCAGACTTTGTGAAAATAAATATTTGTGTAATTCTCAAAACTTTTGGCCACGATTGTACACCTGCATTGCTTGCTGTTTGGGGTTTTAGGCTGGGTTTCTGTACAGCACTTTGTGACATCAGCTGATGTAAGAAGGGCTTATAAATACATTTGATTGATTGATTGATTGATATTTGGAGGAAGCCCACTCCCCAATAGCACAGCTAAAATCAACTCACAAGCAAGCTCCACTCACAAGCAAAGATAGCCCTGTGGTATTCTGGCTGGTTGGCTATGACAAAGCACAAACAGGTCCTTGAAAACTAGTAGGTTTCGCACCAAACATGGCTACTGTTTCAATCCATCGCTGACTGGACTAATGAAAGCTAATTGGATCCTCCATCTGCTGACACCCAGCTTTAATTACAAAACCCATCCCATTTAACACAGAACTAACAATACCATTTTTTTTGTACAAATATTTCTCATAAATATTTTCAAAATATAGGTGTATTTCCTCTCAATGCTTAAAACAGAGAGAATGATCTATAACTAAAATACGTCAGAAAACCACCTGGCAGAGCTGGGAAGGGGAGCACAGGGGCATTGTAACTAAAGACACTGCCCACCAGCATTTCATGACCACTGGAAAATGAAATGTGTTTCTGTTAAAACGGGCCCTCTTGCTAAATGAAGCCATTATTGACACTGCCACGTTGGTAAGGTGGGCCAAATAGGCCGCAACGCCTGTAGAATATATGAGTGTGTTCGTCAAATATAACTTGTTTACTTTATATGATTAACTTCAAAAGAACAATCAAAAGATAAAGATAAGAGATAGGCTAGGGAATCAGGTGTTTAAAAATATATTTTGACATTGGTTGGACACGTTATTTTATCAAGAAGGTTCTATATAGAGTTCCAGGGCAGGTATAAACATAATAATATTCACAATAGGGACAAGTACTACAAAGTGCAGGGCGCTGTTAGACATATACAGCTGTTGTAACACTAAGGTACTGATTTACTGTACCAAGAAACCATGATGGAGAAAGCCCTGAATAGACTGTACGAGATGGAGAAATCTCAACTGGCATGGTGACGTGATTGTTTTTTACATTTCAGATCACTGGGAGAATGTTGAATCATTGTCCAGGGCAATGAGACATTGTGCAACACTGCCATCATTTCTAGACATGGCTAATGAGTGTCTAAGGCTTAAACATAGTGGATATTTTAGTGAATGTGTGCAACTATATATACACACACAAAAGCTTCCTGCTCAATGTCCAGGGCCAGAGAAATTAAAACATTTCAAATATCTCCCTCGGTCTCCTGGCGAGATGGGCCAAGTCTCCTGCTATGTGGTACATCCAGATACAGGTAGAAGTTACCCAGCTCTCTGCTTTTTCTCCACATGCAGAAGATGTTGTTTTCTCCATCAAGATTACATTTTTCAACCACAATAGGCTTAGGAATCCACCACCCAAACAACCTACTCTTTTCAAAGTATTTTTGTTGAAATAGCGAATTCAAACTCCGTCAGCAAAAGTTCCAGCTTTTGAACTGTGCCCTTGAACTTCAGGTCTCAAGGTACACTAACATTTCAAATTCATATCTGTGCCCCCATAGCTACTAAAAAAGAGTTGTGAATATTTATGTCTCTTCCTCCACCGTAGAGGATCAACCTAATGAAAAACAATCAGGACAGAAGGACCTTGCTATACGCAGCTCTCCACACAAAAACCGCAGAGCAAAGACTCACGTCAACACCAGCTGACTCAGAGGCTCTGTTTCACACCTTCAGTTCAACATTCAATCAAGCTGTGTTTACATGCCCAAGATAGGAACAAGGGGCAACAATAGTCACAGGATGCTGTGTGGGTCTTACTGACCAATCAATGCTCAACACAGTGGAGGACTTCCTGTTGGCGCTCATTATGTACAGACACCCATGAACATTGTGATTTTTTTTTTTTAAACACTCATGTCTGCAGACATGAACATAACATGTTTCGTGTTCTGACTTAACTTGCTGTTTGTGAAATGTTAAACCTCCCAGTGAGAATCTGGAGCAGTTTCAAACACTAATAGAGGGAACATATTACTGAGCCGTTAGGGCTAGGAAATAAGGCTCCAGTTAATTGTCCATACTACATGGAGGCATGCAGCAAAAAGAGATGAGATAAAGAGAGAGAATTTTTTAAATATTTTTTTTTTTAGAAAGGTTGAGTATTAAATGTTCTCAGAGCCCTGGGTAAAACAGAAACTACACACACATTCACAAGAATTCACAATGCTCTTTTTACCATACATTTGACTTACCCTGAAAAAGAATTCCTCATTCCACTTCGGATCCAATGTCTGGAAATGACAATGCATTTCAAATGTAAATAGGATACTTACAAAACAAACAAATAAATGCTCTGTGCTTATTCAGCTAGTGCAGTTACTCACCTTTTTAATTGTTTTAGTCTGAAGACTTGTTAGTTCTCCATTGACAGGGTCATAAAGGGACACTCTCGTATATGGATCACTGTGATAGAAAATAAAAAGACAACGCTCAACTTGTTGTCTATCTGTCCCTTGGTGTGCCCAAAGATCAAACGAGGGAACATCTCAGCATGTAACAGTTTTATCCCACAGGCCATATGGAGCACAAACCAATGATGTCATCGGAACCATAACTAGTTGCACTGAAAAAAACCGACTGATCTTTTACAATGGACATGCGAAGAAAAAAAAGTGTTTATTCGGCAGCACTGCCTTGAGGGGAAATGGTGGGCTTTTTAGGGGAAAGGAGTCTGGAGATTCTGGAGCATCTACTATATGCAAGGGCACAGAACTCCTGATTATAGCGCCATCTTAAGGTTGCACAGGACAGTTACATTACGGTCTAAAAATGTAACAATTTAAGGAACGCATGGAAGATAACATAAGCCTACTTGATATGAATAAGAATATCATATTTTGAAGTGGGTACACAAGGTGTCTTCAAGGTCGTCTTTCAACCCACTGCTATGGTGCTGAACTTTCCATTCAACAATGCAAAACAGGACCACAGCAACCATTATCGGTCTGTGGAACAGCACAGTTTGAAGATGATTTTGCAAGTCTCAGGTTTTTGCGCTCAAGTTTGATTAATAGTATTCAATAAGTATTAGGCAAATAAGTTTGTATTTCTAAATGCACCGTGCCTTCAACAACCATATAGTATAGTATGCGCATGCACACCACTAGGTCCACAATGTTGACTAAATGAAAAAAGTTCCACACACATGGGTTCATTACCAAGTGTTTACAGTATAAACTGATAATCAGTTTGCTGTTTATAATGAAGTGGGTAGATGTGTAAAATGATTGGGGCAATAGACCTGCTTATAAACTCTAGACTCTTGTGTTTTGGGCAAAACAGCACACAGAACTGTAATAGATGATTTAGGAGTCCAATAAGTTAGGAAGGGTCCACAGTCCACACTAAGGATCATGTAGAATCAGAATGTTGTATTTTATGGTATAACATGGCCAGAAGCATGAGTTTCCTAAAAAGGGAGTGTACCAAAGATAGGACACCGTATTTTGGTAACACGAGACACCAGAATTATACAAAGATACTGAAGCAATCCTCACTAATATGAGCCTGGTTACAATTCCAACCAAGTGGGTTGACCCTATGGGTGCAATCCATAGGGTTTTTGCATTTCACACCAATGACCCGGGTTCGCTTCCCTGTACCGCTGTTCGTTAAATTGGTGTCAGAATTGGGATTGCATCAGAATGTAAGGTGAACGTACGAGTGGTCAAAACACAGGGACGTGATTTTGCGTTCGGAGGGGGCAGTGAAGTTATCCTCGCTAATATGAGATGAACTTCTCTGTCCCACCATTCGCTATAATACCATTAAAAAACTATCTCCTGAATTTGTTAAAGTGATAGATTGGATTATCCATTTGAAGACATATTTTCCTCAAAATCAAGACTGACCTGGCTCCAAGGATATCTTTCTTGGCCAAACCAATTCCAGCTATGACTTTCACTCTCAGAATTCTGGCCTCATTCTGGAAAAAAAACACAATAAGGACATAAATCACATTACTTGCTGCTTACAGTGCAAAGTGACTTTATCCACATTTTGTTACGTTACAGCCTTATTCTAAAATATTAAAGTTTTTTCCCCTCATCAATCTACACAAAATACCCCATTATGTCATAGCAAAAGCAGGTTTTTAGAAAAATTTTCTAATGTATTAAACATTTTAAAAACTGAAATATCACATTTACATAAGTATTCAGACCCTTTACTCAGGATATTGTTGAAGCATCACTGGCAGCGATTACAGACTCAAGTCTTCTTGAGTATGACGCTACAAGTTTGGCACACCTGTATTTGGGGAGTTTCTCCCATTCTTCTCTTCAGATCCTCTCGAGCACTGCGAGGTTGGATGGAGAGCGTCGCTGCACAGATATTTTTAGGTCTCTCCAGAGATGTTAGATCGGGTTTAAGTCCGGGCTCTGGTTGGGCCACTCAAGGACATTCAGAGACTTATCCTGAAGCCACTCCTGCGATGTCTTGGCTGTGTGCTTAGGGTCTTTGTCCTGTTGGAAGGTGAACATTTGCCCCAGTCTGAGGTCTTGAGCAGGTTTTCAAGGATCTCACTGTACTTTGCTCTGTTCATCTTTCCCTCGATCCTGACAAGTCTCCAAGTCCCTGCCGCTGAAAAACATTCCCACAGCATGCTGTCACCACCGTGCTTCCCCGTAGGGATGGTGCCAGGTTCTCCAGACGTTACGCTTGGCATTTAGGCCAAACAGTTCAATCTTGTTTTCATCAGACCAGAGAATCTCGTTTCTCATAGTCAGATTCCTTTAGGTGCCATTTGGCAAACTATCATGTGCCTTTTACTGAGGAGTGGCTTCCGTCTGGCCGCTAACATAAAAGCCTGACTTGTGGAGTGCTGCAGAGATGGTTGTCCTTCTAGATAGTTCTCCCCATCTCCACAGAGGATCTCTAGCGCTCAGTCAGAGTGAACATTGGGCTCTTGGTCACCTCCCTGACCAAGGCCCTTCTCCCCCAATTGCTCAGTTTGGCAGGGCGGCTAGCTCTAGGACAAGTCTTGATGGTTCCAAACTTCTTCCATTTAAGAATGATGGAGGCCACTGTGTTCTTGGGGACCTTCAATGCTGCAGACATTTTTTGGTACTCTTCCCCAGATCTGTGACGCGACACATTGCTGACTCTGAGCTCTACCGAAAATTCCTTCAACCTCAAAGGGTCTGAATACTTTTGTAAATAAGGTTTCTGTTTTTTTATTTTAATGCATTTGCAAAAAAATCTAATAACCTGTTTTCGCTTTGTCATTATGGGTTATTGTGTGTAGATTGCTGAGTTTTATTTATGTTTTCATGTTTTAGAATAAGGCTGTAAAGTAACAAAATGTGGAAAAAGTCAAGGGGTCTGAATACTTCCCAAATGCAACACTGTAAATATCAGGTTAATGATGTTAACTACATAAATGTCACTTACTGTAAATGACTAACAGGAATATAAAGTGTGGTTTTCCACGTGGATACTTATTTGATCTCAAACATTCAAGATCAATTTAGGCCACATTAATAATGACGTGATAATAACTCACATGACTCCTTTGGGCAATGCTCTCTGAGTTTATAGCCAACTGACATGGTTAGTTGATAATTCAATTAATATATTGTATTATCTATAGGTGGTCAAAAAAATGTGTGTTAGCTAGCTAATTAATCAACAGTAGGCCTATACAACGATGACAGCTACCAGATAGCTGATGACAATCAACTGTTACACATGCTAACTAGCTAGCTAGCTGGCTAACGTTGCTTCGATAAAATGGATATTGGTATGTTGGGACTTGACTGTCCAACTCTAACAGCTTGGTTGACAATACCCAAAGAAATGTAATGACAATTTAGCTAAACACTTGGATATAACGGATTTTGTCTGCCCACGTAGCCAGTTGGTTAATTAGCTAGCTAGTTAGGTAGCGTTAGCTAAATATTTACCTCATCAGTCAGAAGTCCGCGGACCTCGGGAAGTGCGGCCATACTCATATCCTCAGCCCCGTAGTTGTCCTGTAGCTCGATTAAAGTAAAATGTACAGAATTTTAACGCTGTAGGTGCTCTTCCACCAATTCACCTTTCACTAACAAATGAACTGTACCAAACACAATTCTAGTTAAAATGTTCAAATGTGTCGTGCGTTGTTCTCCACCAACAGGATCCCGACTCCTCTCCTCCCTCCGCTACCACCTCTACGTAGTAATTCACGAGAACGTGATGTACAATGTATATAAAAAGTTGACACAAAACAGCCATCACATAACATCCGGTGGTTAGTGCAAATGGTTGTAATTAATAGTTTTGCACTTCCATTGCAGACCAGGACAAATAATGTACCCATTTCAAATGTTGAAATGTTGCATCATTTTCCAAACCACTGAGACTAGCCCAGTATGGACAAAAGGAGCCTAACTTTACTCCTTATAGTCCAAGGACCTTACATGTTCTGTTCAGAGCCGAATTGGCTCTGGCAGCAAAACAGCCAAATACTCCATCTAAACGTGAGTTGATTGTCAATTGCGGTACAGTTCTATACACGTAAAGCTCTCTTTAATATCACATCCAAATACTCCATCTAAACGTGAGTTGATTGTCAATTGAGTTACAGTTCTATAAACGTAAAGCTCTCTTTAATATCACATCAAAATAATTTCACGAATCCAAAATAAACACTTACTGTACACCGTTAACAGTTACAGCCAACAGTATTTTTTGTGACAACACCTTTGTTGCATCCATCTTCTGTTTACACACAGGTGTTCTGAAACACAGATAGGTAAGTAGAATAAAGTATGCCCCTCTGTCTTCCGCCATTCTGCTGGAGGGAAGAGCAGACGTTTTACAGGGCTCCTGACAAATTGGGCTTTTTTGAGCTGATCTTTAAAAAAAATTGTACATGATGTTTCCGCCATCATTTCCTATGACCGAAAAAATGCTTTCGGACATCAGAACAGCGATCACTAACCTCGATTTAGATGAGGATTTCTACTTCAAAGAGTTGACAGCGAAGGACATAATTCTCATCCGGACCAGGCCCAAATCCCTGACACTCGAAAAAGGAAGAGGTGGCATTATAGAGGCCGGAATGCGGAATACGATGAGACTACGTCAGCGAGTGGATAAACCGCCTCTACACTTCATTCTATTGTCGAACATGCAATCACTGGAGAATAAACTGGACGATCCCCGTTTGATACTACCCTATAAACGTGATCTGAAGAACTGTAGTATCCTGTTTGAGTCATGACTGAACAAGGAAAATATAACTGGAGCTGGTTTTTCTAGTGCGTGATCTCTAATATTAAGGAAGTCTCAATGTTCTGCTCGCCAAGAATACCTCATGATAAGCTGTAGACCATACTATTTACAAAGAGAGTTTTCTATATTTTTCGTAGCTGTCTATTTACCACCACAAACTCATGCTGGCGCTAAGACTGCAATCAATGAGCTGTATAGGGCCATAAGCCAACAAGAAAATGCTCACCCAGAGGCGGTACTCCTAGTGGCTGGTGATTTTAATGCAGGAAAACTAAAATTCATTTGACCTAATTTCTACCAGCATGTCACCTGTGCAACTAAAGGCGAAAACATCTCTAGATCACCGTTACTCCATACAAAGCTCTCCCTCGCCCTCCATTTGGCAAATCTGACCATAACTCTATCCTCCTAATTCCTGCTTACAACCAAAAAAAACAGTAAGTACCAGTGACGCACTCAATACGGAAGTGGTCCTAAGCTACAGGGCTGTTTTTCTAGCACAGACTGGAATATGTTCCGGGATTCATCCGATGGCATTGAGAAGTTTACCACATCAGTCCCTGGCTTCATTAAGTGCACCAACAACGTCGTCCCCACAATGACCGTACGTACTTATCCCAAACAGAAGCCATGGAATCCAGGCAACATCTGCACTGAGCTAAAGCTGCTGCATTCAAGGAGCAGGACACTATTCCAGATGCTTTTAAGAAATCCTGCTACACCCTCCAATGAACCACCAAACAGGCAACACGTCAATACAGGACTAAGATCGAATCCTACCACACCAGCTCTGATGGTGTGGCAGGGCTTGCAAACTATCACGGATTACAAAGTGAAACCCAGTCACGAGATGCGCATTGACACGAGCCTATCAGATGAACTAAATGCCTTTTATGCTCGCTTCGAGGCAAGCAACACTGAACCAAGCCCAATATTGGGCTAAATGAGCCTAACGTTACTCCTTAGTCCAAGGACCTGTTCTGTTTAAAGGGCATATTGTCTCTGGAATCCAAAACAGCCAAATACTATATCTAAACGTGTATTGATTCGCAATTGTGGTACAGTTCTAGAAACATAAATCCCTCTGCTTTCATATAAGATTAAAATAATTTCACAAATCAAAATACACACTTCTGTACACTGTTTTAACTGGTTTTAACACTGTTGCAGCCGACAGTATTATTCAGTGACAACACGTTTGTGGCATCTGTCTTCCGTTTACACACAGGTGTTCGGAGATGCAGATACTGGAAATATGGCAGTGTGGGAACACTAACACTATGAAGGTGTGTTTCAATTGAACTTTGTTTCATTTTTTAATAATTTTTCTCTGATATGAAAGATGAGGTCCTTGCTTCCAAAATCGTACCGCAAGAGATTGTGTTTATGTTCAGACCGAGCGTTGCAGCTCTTAACAAAACTCCCCTATACAGAAGATGCCTTCGTACAATGACTGTGTAATGCAACTGAGTCTTGATCAAGGGCTAGACTGAACTAAGCATGAGAGCACCAGCTGTTCTGAATGACTGTGTCATCACACTCTCCGTAGCCGATGTGAGTAAGACCTTTAAACAGGTTAACATTCACAAGGACAGACAGATTACCAGGACTCGTACTGAGAGAATGCGCTGAACAGCTGGCAACCTCTCCCTGACCCAGTCTGTAATACCTACATGTTTCAAGCAGACCACCATTGTCCCTGTGCCCAAGAAAGCCAAGGTAACCAGTCTAAATGACTATTGCCTCATAGCACTCACATCTGTAGCCATGAAATGTTTTGAAAGGCTGGTCA
This sequence comes from Oncorhynchus kisutch, assembly GCF_002021735.2. Classification (NCBI taxonomy): domain Eukaryota; kingdom Metazoa; phylum Chordata; class Actinopteri; order Salmoniformes; family Salmonidae; genus Oncorhynchus; species Oncorhynchus kisutch. The sequence continues at coordinate 67,460,284 of NC_034181.2, read as the reverse complement.
TGGCTTACATCAACACCATCATCCCAGACATCCACTGCAAATTTGCATACCACCCCAACATATCCACAGATGACGCAATCTCTATTGCACTCCACACTGCCCTTTCCCACCTGGAAAAAAGGAATAGCTACGTGAGAATGCTGTTTATTGACTACAGCTCAGCATTGAACACCATAGTGCCCTCCAAGCTCATCACTTAAGCTAAGGACCCTAGGACTGAGCACCAACCTCTGCAACTGGATCCTGGACATCCTGTTGGGCCGTCCCCAGGTGGTGAGGGTAGGCAACACCACATCCACCACACTGACCCTCGACACGGGGGCCCTTCAGGGGTGTGACCTATCATGGTCCAAACACCGTTGCAGTAGTGTAAAGAACTTGAGTAAAAAATACTTTGAAATACTACTTAAGTCATTTTTGGGGGTATCTGTACTTTACTATTTATTTTTTGACTACTTTTACTTCACTACATTCCTAAATTTACTCCAAGTATTTTCCCGGACACCCACTTGTTGCATTTGAATGCTTAGCAGGAACAGAAAATAGTCCAATGCATGCACTTATCATGAGAACATCCCTGGTCATCCCTACTGCCTCTGATCTGGCGGACTAAACACACATGCTTCGTTTGTAAATTATGTCTGAGTGTTGGTGTGCTCCTGGCTATCTGTACATTTAAAAAATGGTGCAGTCTGGTTTTCTTAAGATATTTGAAATGATTTATACTTTTACTTTTGATACTTAGTATATTTTAGCAATTACATTTACCTTTGATAAAAATAAAAATCAATGACAGGTGGGTACTTTTTCGACCACTGCACAGTCGTGAAGGGGCACAACACCTCTTCCCCCTCAGAAGGCTGAAAAGATTTGGCATGGGCACTCAGATCCTAAAAAAGTTCTAAAGCTGCACCATTGAAAGCATCTTGACTGGCTGCATCACTGCTGCTTGGCATCCAACCGCAAGGCGCTACAGAAGGTAGTGCGTTCGACCCAGTACATCACTGGGGCCGGGCTCCCTACCATCTAGGACCTCTATACCAGGCGGTGTCAGAGGAAGGCCCTAAAAATGGTCAAAGACTACAGCCACCCAAGTGTCAGACTGTTCCATCTGGTACCGCACGGCAAGCCGAACCGCAGCACCAAGTCTGGGAACAAAAGGTTTCTGAATAGCTTCTACCCCCAGCCATAAGACTGTTGAACAGTTACTCAAATGACTACTCAGACCATTTGCTTCCTGCTCTTTTTTTTGCACTTCCTCTATGCACACACAATGAACTCTACCCACACACTTACACATACTACACGGACATCTCCAACACACAAAAACTACAAATCACTCTCACACACACAATACATATGCATATTATTGACACCACACACACGCTCACACAGACACATACGCTTCTGCTACTCTGTTATTATCTATCCTGATTGCCTAGTCACTACCCCTACCTACATGTACAATACCAGTTAAATGTTTGGAAACACCAACTCATTCAAGGGTTTTTCTTTATTTTTACTATTTTCTACATTGTAGAATAATAGTGAAGACATCAAGACTATGAAATAACACATGGAATCATGTAACCAAAAAAGTGTAAAACAAATCAAAATATATTTAATATTTGAGGTTCTTCAAAGTAGCCACCCATTGCCTTGATGACAGCTTTCCACACTCTTGGCATTCTCTCAACCCGCTTCATGAGGTAGTCACCTGGAATGCATTTCAATTAACAGGTGTGCCTTGTTAAGTTAATTTGTGGAATTTCTTTTTCCTTTTTTTCCATTTCAAGAACTTTGAAAGTTACTTCAAGTGCAGTCGCAAAAACCATCAAGCTCTATGATGAAACTGGCTCTCATGAGGACCACCACAGGAAAAGAAGACCCAGTTACCTGCAGAGGATAATGTCATTAGAGTTACCAACTTCAGAAATTGCAGCCCAAATAAATGCTGCACAGAGTTTAAGTAACAGACACATCTCAACATCAACTGTTCAGAGGAGACTATGTGAATCAAGCCTTCATGGCCAAATTGCTACAAAGAAACCACTACTAAAGGACACCAATAATAATAAGAGACCTGCTTTGGCCAAGAAACACGAGCAATGGACATTAGACCAGTGGAAATCTGTTCTTTGGTCTGATGACTCCAAATTTGAGATTTTTGGTTCCAGCCGCTGTCTCTTTATGAGACGCAGAGTAGGTGAACGGATGATCTGCGCATGTGTGGTTCCCACCGTGAAGCATGGAGGAGGTGGTGTGATGGTGCTTTGTTGGCGACAATGTCTGTGATTTATTTAGAATTCAAGGCACACTTAACCAGCATGGCTACCACAGCATTCTGCAGCGATACACCATCCCATCTGGTTAGCGCTAAGTGGGATTATCATTTGTTTTTCAACAGGACAATGACCCAACACACCTCCAGGGTGTATAAGAGCTATTTGACCAAGGAGAGTGATCGAGTGCTGCATCAGCTTTTTTGAGATAATGTTTTTGAGAGAATGCCAAGAGTTTGCAAAGCTGTCATCAAGGCAAAGGGTGGCTACTTTGAAGAATCTAAAATATATTGTGATTTGTTTAACACTTTTGTGGCTACTACATTTCATGTGTGTTATTTCATAGTTTTGATGTCTTCACTATTATTCTAGAATGTAGAAAATAGTCCAAATAAAGAGAACCCTTGAATGATTAGGTGTGTCCAAACTTTTGACTAGTACTCTACATATTACCTCAACTACCTCATACCACTGCACATTAACTCGGTACTGGTATTCTTTGTATATAACCTCGTTATTGTCATTCTATTGTGTTACTATATTTTATTTAACAAATTTTTCTTACTTTTTAACTTTCATTGTTTGGAAAGGACACGTAAGTAAGCGTTTCACTGTCGTCTTCACCTGTTGTATTCGGCGCATGTGACAAATCAAATTTAATGTTTTCGGAAACAAGCGCTGTAACATGCAAATATGGCCATGTGGGAACCCTAACCCTATAAAAGGTGTGTAGTAATTTAACCATAAAAAAAATATTATTTCTCGCTGATATGTTAACAAAACCGTACCACACGCGTCTGGGCTTTTAACAAAACTCCCCAGGCCAGAAGATACTATCGTCAATAGGAGCTAAAGGTAGTTAGCATCTATGAATGGGTTACCTTGAGACAAGCATTACTTTGTTATCATAATTTAGGAAACCGGTTGAATGACACACAGGTTAATGTTCACATTCAAAGATACCTGATCCAACTGACCTTGCTTAGAAGTATTTTTGTTCATGACGTCCCTCGCTGGAACCTGTACAAAAAGTCAAGAAATTAAAATCAGTAAAAATTATTGGACTTGGACTATACTTTTTTAATTCAGCAAGTGTTCTACAATGATCATCTTGATCAAATCAAGGCGACAGCATTGTAAAATGTAACATTAGCTCTCAACTTCAGCCCGTTTCTGTTTAGAAGGGAGTACGATGAGTGCACTGTATAATAAATGGGAGGATATGTCCTCTACCAAAAGATCTTGGGCTTTTTGGGAGGTAGTTCACTTGCCCTGGGTTCAAGCCTTGATTCAGCTGTTCTCCCTCAATTACCACACATTTACAAAATCACTGAACTACCACATCATTGGGAATTTTAGAAGATTCTCAGTTCAGTATCAGCTAGTTAACAACTCCAAAAACAGACAATGGAGTGGGACATTGTATTTACCAGACCAATTACAGTTTGCTGTTGCACAGTAGTCTGTTCAAGTTGGTTCATTACATAATGGAACACTCACCAGCAGAACATTTTAATTTGGAGAATGTTTTTGCAGACAAGCTCTTTAAGCCAAATGGTAATCTCCTCTCACCATTTTTACAATAGAACTACACTGAGTGTACAAAGCATTAGGAACACCTTCCTAATATTGAGTTGCACCTCCTTTTGCCCTCAGGACAGCCTCAATTTGTCGGGGCATGGACTCTACAAGGTGTCGAAAGCATTCTACAGGGATACTGGCCCATGTTGACTTCAATGCTTTCCACAGTTGTGTCAAGTTGGCTGGATGTCCTGTGGGTGATGGACCATTCTTGATACACATGGGAAACTGTTGAGTGTGAAAACCCAGCAGCATTGCAGTTCTTGATACTCAAACTGGTGCGCCTGGCACCTACTACCATACCCTGTTCAAAGGCTCTTAAATATTTTGACTTGCCCATTCACCCTCTGAATGGCACACAAACCATGTCTCAATTGTCTCAAGGCTTAAAAATCCTTCTTTAACATGTCTCCTCCCCTTCATCTACACTGATTGAAGTGGATTTAACAAGTGACATCAATAAGGGATCATAGCTCATGAATTAGCATTGGAGCTATAAGCAATTTACAAAGACTAGAAGCAGACATTTTTTCCTGCTCTTCTACTAGCCAGCTCTTATCAGCAGGCTTGATATCTCAGACAAATGGTGCAAATGATGCCAAATGTGCATTGTTTTTCTATCATGAGCTGCATCAAGCTATATACACAGATTAGCCACTCTCTGGAACATCATTACCACATTCACATAAAAAATGCTAAAACGTACAAATAACATAATTGGAAATTGTGAATACACTTCCCACAAGTGCGGGTTCATTCTTTTTGTGGTACTGTAACATTTTCAATAACCCCTATGGAACAGGATTTGAGAAGATCAGTTCAAACCATGGTCTTCCACACTCGTGTGACTTAATCAACTAGAATAGATATAGGATCTATGGAATGTGGTGTTTGGCACGCCATATCTTTTTAGCTTCATATTGAATAACTTAAGCTACGGTGAGGAAAAGGACACTGAAAACAAAAGTGAGATTAACAGTAAAGTAAATACATATTTATTTGAATCATCACAGCTCTGGGGATAAAACCTTTGTGGGACCAAACCAGAAGATTCTAGCTAAGTGAAGGTAATGTAAATGCATGTAGAGTGGAAAAACAACAATTGAAACCAAGATATTCAAGTACTTTAAAAAAAAGTTTATTGGTTTTAAAAACCCTTAAAAAGAATCTCAACATCAGTGAGCACTTTCAATTAAAAAAAGACAGAAGAAACTTTGCTGAAACGCTAAAGCAACTTTATCAAATTACTCTACGGTCTGCTGTACACTAAACAACAACAAGGGTTAAAGGGACTTTATACCAGGTCTGTGAAAAGTACAGGACTCAGCTGCCCCTGTGCACTTAAAGAAGAACAGACAGGGTTTGTCTTCATTTAAGTACAAACATCAGTGCTTATTTTCAATGGTTTCTGGAGAGAAAAAATACATCTTCACAGAGTTACGTAAAAAAAGTTAAAACATCTAAATAAACAGAACGGATTCAAAACCTGAACATACAGAACAAATATTAATCTGAATTAGTAAACGTCAAACAATGCAAGTAACTTGTGAGTCGCTACACCTTTCTGTTCCGATTGACAGAACCAATCCTGAATTACAGCAAAGTGGTTACAAATACTCTGTACAATAGAATTCTACAAACATGCACACATATCATTTATTAACATGGTGAATGATTTATTTGAGAATATTTCTGTTTAAATGTTTCTTTAAATTGAGTTTCATATTCTCATGAGAATGAAGTAAAAAAAAAAAAAAAAAAAGTATCTCATTGAGATTAAGGTACATTGCTACACAAGACAATTAGCGTTCTCATTTTTTTGATTGACATTTCAATTATTTTTTCACTTAGTTAAGCTCTTTAAAAAAATATTTGGGTTGCTTCAATTAATGCATTTGTCCTAAAAGAGGTTCCAATGCCTTGGTTCATTAAATGTTTAGTGCAATAACATGAACCTTCAAAGCTTGTTGAAATTTTAACCATGACATTCCAATGTCCATTGCAATGTTCTGGGCACAAAATCTGTCAGAGAAAGATAGCTATGCAACCTGGTAATATATAATACTTTAAAAAAAAAAATCATACCCATGCTATTTTCTCACTCGAAGCAGATGTCTTCTGTAAAAAGCCAACCAATATAAATCTCAGGAAGCAAACAAAAAAACACCAAGCTAAGAAAAAACTAACACACAGCATTATCTGTACAAGAAAGGGCGCCAGCGGCCAAACACACTAGCACAGTTTAGCTGGCTCCTGATCCTAAATCACCAATATAGCATTTCAGAGGGTGCAGGAGCACAGAACCAGTTTAAGTTATAACAATACAGTGTCAGAGCTTTCATATGTACAAACTGTGGGGTTCAAAATGAGAGGAACACTTACAACAGTCAACTGAATTAACCCCAATATTGTCCTGCTACATTGGTTTTTATAAACCAGAACAGTAGTGTGGTTTTCAGCATGTTTTCCAGTGCTACAGATCAGTTGCCAGTTTCACAATTTCCTCAAATTATTTTCAACCATCCCACCTGAAAGAAGGACAATTCCAAATGGCCATATAAAGGTATTTGACTGATGTCAGGCAAATAGGCAAATTACTGGGTTATTTGTGGGTTCTTCAAAACAAAAAAAATCATATTTAATGCTTTTTTTCCTCACACTAATTAGTTACTCTTTGGTATGGATATAAGGCTCAGAAGATTAAAAGCTAATAAAAACCACAGGATCTGGCCAATTAGCTATTCCCTTTATGATTTGCATGCCTTATTCACACACTGTTCTTCATTATACTATAAGCTATTTAAACCTGTAATAGATGACCCATACTTTTCCACTAAATGCCTTTTTTTTGTCTCCAGGTGAAACACGTCCCTTCACTGTTAGAATAAAATGCAGTGGATTAATGAACTCAACAAGAACATTATTCAAGGGGAAGAAAATGAAAATGTATACAAATATTTATGTAATTCTGTATTACAGTATTCCATAATACTGTATTTTCTACTGGATCTAGACTAATGTAAGGGGAATAGCTTTCAATGTATGACGGTAAAATATGCACCTTTGTGCCTTTTTATAGGACGGACTTTGAATATCTAATGGCATAATATTAAACTAAACTATTAACTTTAATTTAATCTAAATTACTTCATATCCATCACATTTTTTACTGAATGTATGTAACATGAAAAAAATAATTTTTAAAGGGAAAAACGACATACATTTACATAAACCCGCAGTAACCTACTTTGACAGTAGCAGCCGCTTTGATAAGTAAAAAATGCATAGTGTTAAAATAAATCAGAACCAGAATAGTCATTTTCCCCCAAATAGATACACGACTGAAACAGGGCAGGGTCATCTCCAGTCAATACACTTTGGTATAGGGGTGTTATAAGGTTAAATTCCTATTCATATATTCCTCCACTTCCTTACTAAAATCAATATATTTCTGTTAATTAAAATGATACCCGCCAAATAGTCACAAAGAACGTAAATAAAAATCCCCACCAGTGCCCTACACAAGTCTTAAAAAGCTTGACAGAGGTGAAAAGGGTCATCTTCTGCATTATAAGGTTTAAATACAAGATTTAACTGTCCTTTGAGCTCCATCTTAAAGCCCATTTCCTTTAGTTCTGCAGTCACTAAAGTGCAAGCTATCCCCATTCCAGGTCTTTATTATGATTGTTTTAATTCTTATAAACATATACGATTCTAAACAAAGCAATCCTTTTGACACTAAGGACAGGGGAGCTCAACTACAGTAAGAATGTCAGCATTCAGGGCAAAATGTGGGTGAAGCAAGCCTAAAAAATAACAATATTAACAGATATCATCTGTTGTTCTTCAGCTACCTGCTCTCAGTTTCAATGTACTCAAAGTGCATTAACTACTGGGACATGAGGGGAAATTTGAAAAGGTGAAAAGACATAGTACATTCAAATCTCGATTTAATAGCCTACATTTTTTGTACCATGCACACTGGAATTTGAGTGGTCAATATCTTATTTGTAAAATTTGCATAACATTTCAGCAAAGCGGACAATCAGACATCTTCTGACAAGTTTAGTATACAGACAGTATATCTTGACCTTTAAATCTATAGTTTGAATAATATTCTGTAGTCACACAGATTCTTTTTCAAACAGCTGCCGTTTTCCTACTTGTAAAACTCCAAATTCTGAGAGAATGGAACTAGTTTGCCTCAATATCATTGCAAACAATGTATGTTAAAGGTCGAACACAGCTGTTTTTTTATTTTATCTCAATATCAAATCATTTATTTCTTGGTAAAAATGAAGTACCTTACTGTGATTTAATTGAAAGAAATGGGCAAAAAGTAATAAAAATAGGTTCTTAGCAAAGAACAAATTCTCAAGCAAGAATTTTGCTAGGACTGAGTAGGGAGGGGAAACCTAAAAACTAGCTGTTATTGGCAGAAGGTTTGGAACTCTTTCTTATTGGTCTATTAAATACATATACTACCAGGTGATGTCACCATGCAGGCCAAAACTCCATCTCACCTAAACAGGCTGACATTTTAGGCGGTCTTTTCAAACAACTCCTACACTAAAAGGGCATTATCATTTTCACAGTATTATTCCAACAAGTGTGGAAATATATAAGACATGGTTCTTTAAGTAGACCAATGAAACATTTTTATTTACAGATTATGGGGGATTTTTTTTTAACCATCGATGGATTTTGGTATATTTGTTTTGCACCTGCAATCCTTAAGACTTGAAACGGCAATGAGAAACATTAGTACCAGTGCATGCTACTGCAAATGCCCTCTCGAGGTATCTCAACTCTTCATTGAGAGGTACAGGGGCATATTAGGTGAGCATACACCCCATTTACCGTTCTTGCACAACAGTATGCTTCTAAAGCAATTCCAAATTACTTCTATCTTCAGATCTACCTCAATGGAAGTAAACAATTTACAGAGGGATGAACAGTTGCCAATTATTTGCCAAACCTCTTGTTTTAGTCAAGAACAAAAACATTATCCAAAATTATAGTCTACAGATAGAGATCTCTTAAAGATGACCAAACATCTCTCTCTTTATATCCTGTCCTTCTGAAAATGTAAAAATACTTGTTATTCTACTGTCTTGATTTAAATGCTCTTGAATATGATGTCTGAAGAGGGAGAAATGGATGAGTCAGCACCAGCGATGAGCTGTGAGAGAAAACCAGCATATTTGTAAGTGTGATCATTTCTGTTCAGCCTGGCACTTAGACTGGACAAAAGTCATTGTATCCCGAGTGTTGCAGTGTGCTATACAATGTTAATGTGAATAATTACAAAGAAGATTTTTACAAAACAATAGGTATAAACAAACCATTTCACCTTCATGAAATAAAAGCAGAGCCCATATTAACCCATTAACCCGACTGTGGGCTGGTCTTTACTTTCCAGCCAATCAAATCCATTGGAATTCGCAGTCTCGCTGCAAATCTGCTGGAACAGCGGATCATTCTTCAGTTCCTCCAGTGTAGAGTCTTCATATTGTCCCTGCTGCTGATTGGGGTCAAACAGAAGGTTTGTGTCCAAATTGTTCAGGTCATTGATGCTACTGGAAAGATCAGAGGTCAGTCGAAAATCAGACCCCACAGGGTTGAGTTCTGACACCTGTCCCACGAGCTGATTGCCAGGAGTAAGGCTGCCGTCCGCTAAGAGGTCTTTAACAGTGGTGCTGAAATCTAGCTGCAGCTGTTGTTGTTGCTGCTGAAGGTTCTGGGCCAGCAGCATAGGCTGGCTCTGCTGATCTCCAGTAGCTGATTGTGCTTGGCTGTCACCTGCTGAGAGAATCATCTGTTCGTTCCTAGAGTTCTTCATGAGGTAACCAGGCTTCTGAAACTTGTACGCATTCTGAGTGTTGGAAGTCATCAGAGTCTGATGGTTGGCACTTCTGGGGAAGCTGGGAGTGGTCTCTAAGATGTGGGTGAGGTTCATGCGGGCTGTGTAGTTGGACGGCAGGTTGTTGATACCCAGGCCCCGCACCGCGTCGTCACTGTCCCCGTCCATCTTGCTCAGGAGCACGTTGGTGATCTTTTTGCTGTTGGTCTGGCCCTGCATGGGCGGCACCTCCGTCTGCATCATCACATTAACAGGCACAGACTGGCTCCTCTGTGCCATGCTGCTGACGTCCCCATGGCTGTTGGCGAAGATGTTGATCATCTCTGGGGTCACGGGGGAGGTGAAGGGGGACACCACTGTTCGGGGGATGTTGCCACTCTGGTTGCCACTCAGGTTTCGCTGGCGCACGGCAGGGCTCACACTACGACAGCGGAAGGTCCCGCCTGCTGAAGATGTACTGGTGGTCTTGTTGTCCAGAGGGGCAGGCACAGCGAAGCTCTCCTGCTTGTTCAGGTTGGCCATACTGGCTGCCTGCTGCTGCACCGGAGAGATGGGTGTCAGGCGTCCGTAGTGTCCGTCGTGGTGCCTCGTCTGAGACTGATAGGACTGGCCAGGGATGGCGAAGGCATGGGGCTTTCGGAAGTGGTCGTCGACCAGGTCCTGATAGCTGGGGAGGATACTGATGCCGTTGATGGAGTTCCCCCCGCTTTTGTTGTAACCATTGTTCATCCACTCCAGTTTGGCCTTGTCTGGGTGAGTAGCCATGGGCCTCTGCATGGGCTTGACGGGGCTGCTGGAGACAATGCTGCCATCGTGGTAGCCTGTAATGCTGGAGTTAATGGGAGTGAAGGCAAAGGGGTTCCTGCACTCCACAGGGCTGGGGGGCACGCTGCCGCTGCAGTTGGAGTGTGGAGTGCCGATGGGGGTGTGTCGGCTGCTCCCTATGGCACTGTCCACCGGGGTGGTAGGGGCCATGCGGGAGCAGGGGCTCTCCCTAGTCAGGCCCTGGCCTCCTCCCATCATCTCAGAGGTGGATGTGGGAGTTGGGGTAGGGGTGGGGGTTTGGACAGGGGTGGTGCTGCTGTGTACTGATTGGTAGTAAGGGGTCATTGTCTGGTTGGAGGACATCATGTTGCCCTGCATTACAGACTGATGGCCTTGCAGCGTCACGTCAGCTCCGAAGGCCTGCAGACTGCTGTTGAGCTTCATCTGCTCCTCCATCTGCACCAGCTCCTCCACAATGCTGTCCTGGGTCATATCGTCATCATTGAAATGGAAGTAGTCCATGTCTGTCTGCATGGAGAGCTGGCTAGAGGCTGGGGCCTGGCCCATCATGGCCAGGGGCTCCATAACCGGTGTGGATGCCTGCTTGTGGTCTGTGATCTGCTGGGCGTAGGCTTGCTGCTGCTGTTGCTTACCTCCCTCCAGCTGGCCCCCAACCCACATGGTGTTCCTCAGGTCACTCACAGCAGACTGCTCCAGTAGGGCAGAGCTGTTGGGCATGGCTTGCATGTTACCCGTCATGTGCTGCTGGTGCTGAATTCGTGCATGACCAGCCGGGGCACTAACGTTGCTGATGCTGCTAGTGTCCATGGTGATCGGAGTGTCTCTTCTCTGCACGGAGCTCTGTGGCTTGACAACAGTCTGGAAGCCTCTGGTTCCGATGGGGGAATCAGAGAGTGACAGGATTCGAGTTGGGACAGTGGAGTTCAGTTTCACAGTAACTTTACCAATGGCTGGTGCACTTTCAGGTCTGACCGGGGTTCCTGTCCTGGGGAGTTTCTTCACTCCTGCACCAATCCCATGTCTGTAACCATCGGAGCCCCCAAGAGGTTGCTGGGAGATGAAGACCCTTTTGACAGGCGTGGGATAAGACTCTGGGCCGACGCCTGGGCGTTTCCTGGGGCTCTTCGAGGCGATGAGTGATGTGGCAACAGTGCCGCCATTGGGTGACAGAGTGGTGCTGGTATTCTGATTGGAGACCGTCAAATACAAAGTACTTTCGTTATTGGTGTTATTATTGCTACCAGCTGTAGCTGACACAGTGTTGTTGCGCAAAGAGGACTTGCCATTGCAATTGGTTCCAGCCATTGCCTCTAGTCCCAGGGAGCCTTTAGTGTGAGGCATGGGCACACTGGCAGCCCTTGGTACAGCTCCTCCAGCCCTCTGGCCCCCTGCAGCTTCCTGAGTCATAGTAAGCCTGCTAGCACCCAGGGCCAGACTGCCTTCACTTATGGCTTCACCCTCAATCATCTTGATGTCGATGGTAGGGGTGGTGGTGGCCCGGCCTGACCTGGCTAAGGGGGACAGGATGGGGGCTGCAGAGCCACTCCTGGCCCGCGGGCTGGGTCTGCTCTCCTCCAGGGCTACAGTGCTGCCCATGCCAGCAGAGGCAGACCTTAAGGTGGTGTTTGTTAAGGTTGTTGTAGTGCTGCAGTTGGGAGCCAGGGATATGGTGGTCATCTTGACCACGTTGACAGAGCTGATGTGGGGTGTGGGCTGCATCATGGTCTTGATGGGGCTGTTGGTGATGAGCAGGGTGGGGGGCGAGCGCAGGGTGATAGCGCTGGTGGCTGAGGGTTTAGGCAGGATCTGGGCATAGCGGTGGCGGGCAGAGCGGTCCCCCACAGGGCTGGCTGGGATATTCTGAGGGGTCTTGGGACACTTGACAGGCTGCATTGACTGAGTCACCACTTGGAAGTTGACAGGCAGAATCTTGCCCTCCGATGTTCCCACAGGACTGGGGGACATCAGCCTGCTCCTTTGTACCTGCATATACAGCATAGAAAAACATGACACAAAAAAATTATTAATAAGATGTACAGTTGAAGACAGAAGTTTACATACACCTTAGCCAAATACATTTAAACTCAGTTTTTCACAATTCCTGACATTTAATCTGAGTAAAAATTCCCTGTCTTAGGTCCGTTAAGATGATCACTTTATTTTAAGAATGTGAAATGTCAGAATAATAGTAGAGAGAATGATTTCAGCTTTTATTTCTTTCATCATTCCCAGTGGGTCAGAAGTTTACATACACTCAATTAGTATTTGGTAGCTGCCTTTAAATGGTTTAACTTGGGTCAAACGTTTTGGGTAGCCTTCTACAAGCTTCCCACAATAAGATGGGTGAATTTTGTCCCATTCCTCCTGACAGAGCTGGGGTAGCTGAGTCAGGTTTGTAAGGCCTCCATGTTCCCACATGCTTTTTCAGTTCTACCCACAAATGTTCTATAAGATTGAGGTCAGGGCTTTGTGATACACACTCCAATACCTGGACTTTGTTGTCCTTAAGCCGTTTTTCCACAACGTTGGGAGTATGCTTGGGGTCATTGTCCATTTGGAAGACCCATTTGCTACCAAGCTTTAACTTCCTGACTGATGTCTTGAGATGTTGCTTCAATATATCTATATAATTATCCTACCTCATGATGCCATCTATTTTGTGAAGTGCACCAGTCCTTCCTGCATCAAAGCACCCCCACAACATGATGCTGCCACCCCCGTGCTTCACGGTTGGGATGGTGTTCTTTGGCTTGCAAGACTCCCCCTTTTACCTCCAAACATAACAAAGGTCATTATGGCCAAACAGTTCTATTTTTGTTTCATCAGACCAGAGGACATTTCTCCAAAAAGTACGATCTTTGTCCCCAAAGACCGTAGTCTGGCTTTTTTATGGCGGTTTTGGAGCAGTGGCTTCTTCCTTGCTGAGCGGGCTTTCAGGTTACGTCAATATAGGACTCGTTTTACTGTCGATATAGATACTTTTGTACCTGTTTCCTCCAGCATCTTCACAAGGTCCTTTGCTGTTGTTCTGGGATTGATTTTCACTTTTCGCACCAAAGTACGTTCATCTCTAGGAGACAGAACGTGTCTCCTTCCTGAGCGGTATGATGGCTGCATGGTCTCATGGTGTTTATACTTGCATACTATTGTTTGTACAGATGAATGTGGTACCTTCAGGCATTTGGAAATTGCTTCCAAGGATGAACCAGACTTGTGGAAGTCTACAATTTATTTTCTGAGGTCTTTCTTTTGATTTTCCCATGATGTCAAGCAAAGAGGCACTGAGTTTGAAGGTAGGCCTTGAAATACATCCACAGGTACACCTCCAATTGACTCAAATGATGTCAATTAGCCTATCAGAAGCTTCTAAAGCCATGACATTATTTTCTGGAATTTTCCAAGCCGTTTAAAAGGCACAGTCAACTTAGTGTATGTAAACTTCTGACCCACTGGAATTGTGATACAGTGAATTATAAGTGAAATAATCTGTCTGCAAACAATTGTTGGGAAAATTAATTGTGTCATGCAACTAACTAGAGGTCGACCGATTGATCGAAATGGCCGATTAATTAGGGCCGATATGAAGTTTTCATAACAATTGGAAATCGGTATTTTTGGGCGCCGATTTTGCCCGATTTAAAAAAAATAAGTTTCTTCAAAAAATAAATAGTTTACACCTTTATTTAATCTTTATTTAACTAGGCAAGTCAGTTAAGAAAACATTCTTATTTCCAATGACGGCCTAGGAACGGTGGGTTAACTGCCTTGTTCAGGGGCAGAACGACAGATTTTCACCTTGTCAGCTCGGGGGATCCAATCTTGCAACCTTATAGTTAACTAGTCCAAAACTCTAACCACCTGCCTCTCATTGCACTCCACGAGAAGCCTGCCTGATAAGCGAATGCAGTAGAAGCCAAGGTAAGTTGCTAGCTAGCATTAAACTTATCTTATAAAAAACAATCAATCATAATCACTAGTTATAACTACACATGGTTGATGATATTACTAGTTTATCTAGCGTGTCCTGCGTTGCATATAATCGATGCAACGCTGGGGGATGATTTAACAAAAGCGCATTTGCGAAGAAAGCACATTTTTGGACGACTGTACCTAACCATAAACACCCATGCCTTTCTTAAAATCAATACACAGAAGTATATATTTTTAAACCTGCATATTTAGCAAAAGGAAATCTAGGTTAGCAGGCAATATTAGCCAGGTGAAATTGTGTCACTTTTCTTACATTCATTGCACGCAGAGTCAGGGTATATGCAACAGTTTGGGCAGCCTGGCTCATTGTGAACTAATTTGCCAGAATTTTACGTAATTATTATATAACATTGAAGGTTGTGCAGTGTAACAATAATATTTAGACTTAGGGATGCCACCCGTTAGATAAAATACAGAACGGTTCCGTATTTCACTGAAATAATAAACGTTTTGTTTTCGAAATGATAGTTTCCAGATTCGACCATATTAAATGACCAACGGCTCGTATTTCTAATTGTTATGTTATAATTAAGTCTATGATTTGGGACGGAAGCTATACTGTTACACTGGCAATACTATAGTGCCTATAAGAACATCCAATAGTCAAAGGTATATGAAATACAAATGGTAGAGAGAGAAATAGTCCTATAAATACTGTATTAACTACATCCTAAAACCTCTTACCTTGGAATATTGAAGTCTCATGTTAAAAGGAACCCCCAACTTTCATATGTTCTCATGTTCTGAGCAAGGAACTCAAACGTTAGCTTTTTTACATGGCACATATTGCACTTTTACTTTCTTCTCCAACACTTTGTTTTTGCATTATTTAAACCAAATTGAACATGTTTCATTATTTATTTGAGGCTAAATGGATTTTTATTGATGTATTATATTAAGTTAAAATAAGTGTTCATTCAGTATTGTTGTAATTGTCATTATTACAGATAAATAAATAAAATAAAAACCAGCCGATTAATCGGTATCGGCGTTGAAAAATCATAATCGGTCGACCTCTAGTCCTAACCGACTTGCCAAAACTATAGTTTGTTAACAAACTAGTGGTGGAGTGGTTGAAAAACAAGTTTTAATGACTCCAACCTAAGTGTATGTAAACTTCCAACGTCAACTGTAAAAGTATGCAACACTTTCATAACTCCAGTTATGAATAGCTTCTGTTGCACATGTGATATAGGCAACACAAAGTTATCGCTTGTATAGATGAGTAACAGGAACACTGCAAAGACGTGGGATATATAGAGTAAGCTTAGACAAACACAGAAGTAGAATACAAGCTTGGCTTACCGTGATGGGGCTGTGGACTGCAGCTACCATAATGCCAATGGTGGGATGTGGGGAGAGCAGGGCTGGGCTTCTACCGGTAATGGAGCCGACCCCAGGTGTATCCCCGTCAGCCCGCCTAGACTGAGCCTCTCCGGGGAGGGGGGAGTGCAGCATCTGCTCCTGCTGCTTCTTCTGGATCTTCCGCTGGAGCTGCTGCTTGGCATCGATGGAGGGAGAGGGCAGGGTCTTCACTTGGGACTGGAAGGAGTGGGCTTCAGCTGTGGGTGCAAATGCTGAGGATGACAGTGGCGTTTTAACTCCTAAAGGGAGGAGACAGAGGAAGACAGAAACAGGTTAACACATATTTTGAGTTAACAAATTGTTATGGTCCTCCTAGACAGAGCAGATTCTATTTTGAAGAAAGCATAACTATCCCACTGGGCACAAACTGGTTGAATCAATGATGCTTCCACATCATTTCAATGAAATGTCGTTGAACCAATGTGGAATAGACGTTGAATTGACATCTGTACCTAATGGGATGGCTTTTAGGGACTGACAGGAGGTGGTATGTAAATGCACTATAGCAGGTCAATGAGAAAAATCTGCCACTAGATGGAAACATTTCACTGTTCACCATACATGAGGCAGTGAAAGGACAAGTGAAGTTTGACTATCAAAACATACAGTGCACACTGACAGTATTCAGAGCCGTTAACTTTTCACATATTTTGTTACTTTACAGCCTTTTTCTAAAATGGCAAAGCAAAAACAGGTTTATATACATTTTTGGAAATGTATTAAAAATAAAAAACAGAAATACCTTATTTACATAAGTATTTAGCATTGAGGCAACAATGAACGAAGCAAAGTACAGAGATCCTTGATGAAAACCTGCTCTAGAGCGCTCAGGACCTCAGACTGGGCCGAAGGTTCACCTTTCAACAGTACAACGACCCTAAGCACACAGCCAAGACAACGCAGGAGTGGCTTTGGGACAAGTCTCAGAAGGTCCTTGTGTGGCCCAGCCAGAGCACGGACTTGAACCCGATCAAACATCTTTGGAGACCTGAAAATAGCATTGCAGCGAAACTCCCCATTCAACCTGACAGAGCTTGAGAGGATCTGCAGAGAAGAATGGGATAAACTCCCTAAATAAAGGTGTGGCAAGCTTGTAGCGTCATATCCAAGAAGACTCAAGGCTGTGATTGCTGCCAAAATGTGATTCAACAAAGTACTAAGTAAAGGGTTTGAATACTTATGTAATCCGTTTTATTTATTTTTTTAATACATTTGCAAAAAAGCCTTAAAAACCTGTTTTTGCTTTGTAATTTTAAAATTAGGCTGTGACGTAACAAAATGTGGAAAAATTCAAGGGTCTGAATACTTTTTGGATGCACTGTATTGTCACCTGTTGGTGTACCAGTCATGACAGTGAGGGCTGCCACAGATTTGGTGCCGATGTAGTGGCTGTTGAGGAGGAAGCGAGCCAGGTCCTCCACAGCATCAAACTGGCGGCTCAGCACCTTCTGGGCCCACTCACACACCAGGCCACAGGCCGCAGAGCGCACCTCCTCCTCCGCACTGCACAGCTGACCTGAGGCATCCAGCACCTCACACTGAAGCATAACATAGGCACATGTACAGATGTTAGGAATTATAGTCGTACATATCCCTGTATTACTTTTAGTTCAATATGAAGCCTCAAAACGTAGTCCTTTTCTTAACACATTCAATTAATGAAAGTTATGTTATGGTTGGACTACAGTTAGGCAAACATTTCTTACTTATTTTCTTGAAAATCTATTTAAATAAGGTAAAGACCTTGAGAGAGGAAGGCAGACAGACAACTTACCCCGTCTCCTGTTTTATGTAACTCCAGGTTGGGTAAAGATGGCATGTGGACAAAGGCTTTCTTCCTCAGTCCACTATAGCAGTATGTGAGCAGGGGTTAAGGTTCAAAAAACACTAAACGGTCAAATATTTAAGAGTTAATTTATGGAGGTGCTAAAATGTGTTGGTTGTTTGTCTGTAAAGAGCCGGGCATTAATGCTTCAGGGACCATTCTAGCCATAAGAGACTGGGATTGCCCCACAGGATAGGGTAAGAAAAGTGACTCAGGGCAGAAGGTCAGTTGTCACTCACAGACAGATCTGAGGAAGAGCCTTCTCATCCGAAGCTGAGACGGCTATTATTATTTTTTTCCCACCTTTATTTAAGCAGGTAGGCCCAGTTAAGAAAAAGTTCTCATTTACAACTGCGACCTATCTCCAAGTCAGCATCAGTCACTAGTCACTCCACTACTAATCCCTCAGCCCCTCAGGCCTCTCACACTCCCACTGAACCTTCTCTTCCCCCTACAACCTTTGGAGATGTGACCAACTCCACTGCCAAAATAAGGCGCTGTAGATTTGTGGTGAGAGCTAGACTTTTAACAGATGCTGGAGTGTGAGAGTGTGACAGCAGGTGCTCCCTGCTGAACACTTCCATACACTTAGGAGGTGTCCCACACAACCAGGCAAAGAGCTACTCAGAGGTATAGCATAGTTATGAATGACTCACTTTCTCTCACACAAAATAAATGATAAAATACAGACAAATAGGTCCAAGAGTGATCTTGAATTAACTTGTACCTTTGTAGAGTGTGTATTAACTTTGGTAACAGAAAATAGTTCATTTAAAAAGGGAGATATAGATTACTAAGCAAGCCACAGCTCAAGATGTTCTGATTTGGTCTGATTTGACTTGGGCGCTCATATTGAGTTTCATTTGCTATTGCAACCGTCATATAATAACAAGGTCTATTTCAGAAAGGCTCAGCATTGAAAATAAAAATTGCATTCATACGCAAGTATTTTATGCTATTCTTTTTTTGAACTCGACCTCAACAAACTAAGAACGAAGTCACTTGTCACTTTACTAATTTAACGGACGCTAATCTCATTGGAGACTGTAGCTTTGCCAAGTCTAGAGTCGTGATCTCATGGAAAAGACATTGAAAAGACATTTCACAAATTGTTTCCTGAAGGTCAAGAACACAGTGATTCCCCTAAGTGTCTCTGTCCTACTATACTACTCTCCAGGCAGAGGCCGCTTTATTTGATTTAATTTCAGTTCTATATTTAGAGGCTCCATGAACTGAGACAACAGATGTTCTGCGACCAGAGTCCAGAGAGGCCAGATTGTTCGCTACAAACCATTCCAGTGAAGGATATTTTGATTTGCCTCTCATGCCAAGTCGACGTGCCTTCATGTTTGGAAATACATTTTTCATGATCTTTCCAAAGTCCGCCGCACTCAGCGGGTGGTAGCAGAGATTGTCACAATAGCTCCTGAAACAAACAAACAAGAGGCAGACAGACACAGACAGTAAACATTAGTTGGACAGGGGAAGTAAAGTTCAGATAAACAAGGTATTGGAAATCTCAGTAAAACCAAATAAACTATGTTAAATATCAAATAAAAGACAGTCACATCAAAACAGTGACATCTGGGTGAAGACGTTCCCGTAGAAATCTGAAACATTATTAGTACTTTAATTTGCAATGAATGAGGACGTCAAACTGCCTGTTACGTAACAGTCACATAGCATTTCAGGCTTTCCGTTCTAGTGTTACCAACACATGGTGCACATCTTTTCCCATGCTTTCTGCATCTATTTATATTGGTGCTTTGGCTGGCAGTATGTAGATCCTTCATAGCTGGCAGTGTATATTAAAGGCTTATTTATTTAGTAACAGCCAAATGCCAAATGTTATGTACTTTCATAACATGTATCTCATGTCATAAAATAAAATGGCCATACAAATGTGTACCTTGTTCTTGTGAAACCTCTTAGAAGTCAAGTACTGGAAATCAAATTCAAAAGTAAATCCATCCATTTACACCTGGTATGGAATTTAACCTATCAGGTATCCCAAATTCCCTAAAATACCTGTACACAGTGCTATCAATATGTTTCTAAATTGGTCCGGTGTCCTTTCCAGAACATCAAAACAGGGTGACAGTTTTTTATTTGTATTTAACAGTGCTATTGCTTTGAAAATGACCCGAGCTGGGCAAAGCCCCATTGGCTTCACACTTCCCTATGTCCCCTTTCTCACTGTCAGATACCCACTTGTACTCATCATAGACCTCCTGTTTGGGCAGAGAGGTTTCTGGGTGTTCCTCTAGGTGACTGCGAATCCAGTTGAACGCGTGCATCTGTTGAGTGCGGCTTGATGACATGGAGCTCTGATCACTGCTAGGGAAAGCAGGAGAAAATAGGTTATTTACAATACAATCACAAAAAAAACATTTACAGTCGGATCTACCTTTCCCGCCCCATTTTTCAAACGCAACCAACACACATCACCCCCATGTCTCTGTGTTGTAAGTGAGAGAGGTTTATGTACCATGATAGTTCTCCAGGACTGGCAGACCCTCTCTCAGTCCTGATGGGCATCGTGTGGAGTGTTGGGGAGTTGAGGTGTTGAGGTTATGAGGATTAGATGTGGAGAACAAGTAGGAATTGATCATTGCTTTTCAATCAAGGTATGATATTGACAACATCAATGAGCAGTGTGTGTTTGTCACCTGATGCTAAACTAACTTCAAGCCACTGCCCCTGGACACTTCTGTAGATGAGAGGATTGGATAAGTTCAAACAATGTGGGGAAATTCCTCTTAGCCTATCAGAAGTAAAGCTATTACAGTATTCCTTAGGCCTAATACATATCCAATCGTCTCAGATCTGCACACATTCCTAGGGAGTAGGGGCTTGGGTCATTTGGAATTAAGCGTGTGTATGTGTGCGTGTGTGTGTTACAGATCAAATATACATTAGAGAGAATTTAGCAAAAAGGTCAAACATGAAGGGTTGAGGAAAGATATTAATAAGTTATTAAGTAAGGACTTTCAATCAGAACACACACACAGGTGATAGTCATATGTGGGAAATCATTATCAAATCAACTAACGCAACAATAAAAAACAAAAGCACCAAAGCTTATTTGCTATTGAAGAGAGAATGTTTGAACACACACACCCCCCTAACTGGTAGTCCAATATCAAATCAAGCAACGCAATTATTTATTTTTTCATTTTTTTTAAACAGCCAAAGCCTATTTGCTCTCTAAGGGAGAGAGTATGGCATAATGAGCAGAGTTTGACTTAACCACAGTCCAAGCTAATGTTGACAACCATTGTAGCATGTGGGGATAGGGTAGGGTGCAGAACATCTATATTATGCTACTAGGCTAATGGATAATGGGGTAGATGAACAACAGGCTAAGTCATGTGCAAATGGTGTGGAACTGCATCTAGACATGACACAAAACAATGTTCAATCAAATGACAGAATGATCAATTACCTTTTTTCACTGTTGCTGGGACCAGAAGGCAACTTAAGGTAGAGGTAGAGTTTCTCGATGTCTGTAAACGTCTCCACATCTTGCTGTAAAAGCGGAGCACAGGGAAGAAGAGGGATTAAATAACAATCAGTAGGGATGCACGATATAAAATCGGTGAACATATTGGAATCGGCCGACAATATCTAAAAATGCCAACATCGGTATCGGCCAGATGTCTAGTTTAAAGCCGATGTTAAAAAACGATGTCAAAGCTACCGTGCATACCTATATAATGTAGGTACATGACGTAATGACGCTCCACGTTAAATTTGGCACTACACGTGCCACACAGCATTCCTAACCTAGCCCACAATGTCTGCTGTGTGGTTCGAGCAGTCAACAAGTCAAGCAAAAAAAAATCTGCGAGACAAAGGCAAAACCCATTAAAGCCCAGATAATGGAAATTGTCCTTGACAATCAACCATTCTCTGTCATGGGTGATGTTGGCTTTTGCCAACTGGTCGAGCACCGGTACACTACCAAGTGCGCTATTTTTCAGATGTTGCACTACAAGCCAGTTAAGAACAAATTATTATTTACAATGACGGCCCGGACGACGCTGGGCCAATTGTGCATAGACAGGTTGCCTTCCACTCCAGCTTGAAGAGCATGAATAATACAGAAACGTTTCCTGTTTAAATGATCCATTCTTAGTCTATTCTCCACTGAGTGAAGTCTGGTGCTCTCATTTGTTCTGCTGTAGTAACACAGTGTTTAGTTGTACTATGTAGGACTTGAGGCACCATCAGCGTAACATTTTTAATTCAAAAGTTATGAAATCTACGACAAAGACTATTCAGTTCCAGTGAAACCTAAAACAACCATTTCAAACAATCCCCTTTAGTTTGGTTGGACTAGTTTGAACACTATCCGCACCTGGGAACGCATAGAACACCACATTTTTTTGTCCAAGAAACACATTTTGTGCATGGGCACGTATTTGTTTTAGGAGTTTTAGTTCATTTGACAATGTGAAACAAACCCCCCCCAAAAAATACATTGTAACAAATAATCAAACTGATTCTAATTACTGCTCAAAATGTGTAAAAACACCCTAAAAGACAACAGTGTTCAGGAACAAACACCACCCCCCCCCCCGGGAAAACAAAAACATGGATGATCCTGCAAATGAGATTAGGGATGTAAAGGAGAGATTAAAACATCCGGGAAGAGAAGGGGTGGAAGTTGCGGCAGAGAGAACCACTGATCTTGTTGAGGTCTCGTTCAGAAGGATCCTGGATGCATCCTGATAAACAGTGCTCGAGCTAAGATCAATGTGGACGAGTGTCAGGATAAACAAAATTACAAAAAAACATTCAACCTCTTGGATTCTGAAAGTTTCTAAAAACGTGTGTGTGCAACAAATACCACAGGGTGTTAGAGATCAACACAGGGGGTCCTCATCCCTGCCACAATGACAAAAGCCATGAGGAAATCTCTTAATGAGATCAAACAAATGTTTCCATCGAGGGGAGAGGGTTAGTGTGTGTGTGTGTGTGTGTGTGTGTGTGTGTGTGTATATTGAGAGCTCCTAAGGATTTTTTCACACTTGGTCCCTTTTAGAGACAACAGAAAAAATTCTGTGCAGTTCACTTAAAAATGTTGGTGCAGTGTGAACACTTCAAAGGAACTCAGGCCCCTCAAAGGAGTCCCTGAAGCGACCGGAGACCATCTCGAAAGGTGGTCTGAGTTCGGTTCTCTAGAAATCCGACAGTCCGGTTCCATTTTTTAGGGCAATGCCAACACCAAAATTCCCACACCACACACTAGACTACTGCAACCCTGTTTCCCCTGCCATAAACCCTTACATTAGCGCCACAAAAGAGAAGAGATGTGCAGGTTCGCAGAAAAAAACGTGTTGTTTTTGGATATTGGATACCGTTTTGGGATATTGATTTTAGCCCTTGTCAAGGATGCACAGAAATACCTAAATCTGTGTGGAGTTATGTTCAGATGATTTGTTTGAAATGTGATCTATGAGCTAAGAGATTGTGGGGCTTGAAGTGTGAGAAGACAACATATGACATATGATATCTGTTATTTTAAAGAGGACTATGTGGGAAAACCCCCTATCAGAAGACCTTGAAGGAACATGAGGATAAATATGAGGTGATGGATCCCTGCAATATCCAGAGGGGGTTGTTGATGCTAACTTTAAAACACTGATACCTGCTAACCTAACAAACAGACAGTCTTTGGGGGTGGAACAAAATGCATTTTAAAGTTCATTACTTTCTATTTCTTTTTAGACAGTTATTTGCGGTTAGTCAAATAACGCTGGAGGCAGACTTTTCCATGTGAATGCAGATGATTAGGGTGTCACACAGACAGAGAGATGCCTTAGGGCTGTAGCCCAGCTACCCAAGTCTATGACATGTTTTACAAAACATCAACAAACATTAACTGGGATGATGGTTTACGTATTAGGAAGCAATTTCACTGAGAGACTTTGGAAGGCATGCCAAAAATGTTGGGGTGGGGCACGTGCAGCACTGGTTCTCACAGATGTCGTGACAGAGGGGCTTTGGGGCTGTATTACTCCATGATCTGATCTCCACTGCTCAGTGACCACCTCCACTCCCCGCCTGGGCAGAGCACTAACAGAAATACAACTACTGCAACAGCAAGTGGCCACATATGCCACAGATAAGTACAACTTACAACAGTAAACAAACAAGCAAGCACTGGATCACTCTTGCACTCTTATTCACTGTCGGTTTCTCGCTTTAACCTCCCTCTCAATCACACATAGACACAAGCTTTGAAACGTGCTGGCACACACACACACAGTTAAATCCCAGTGGATTGATGGGGAATTGAAAAATTGTATGGTTGAGAGGGAGGAGGCAAAAGGTATGGCACATAAGTCTGGCTGCACAACCGATTGGCAAACGTATTGCAAATTGAGATATGTGACTAAACTGAATAAAAAGAAGAAACTACACCATGAAACAAAGATAAATGACAAAGAACAATAGTAAAAAGCTTTGGATCCATAATAAATAAACATTGCTAAGCTCAGCTGTGAAACACATTGGCTAATAGACAGACGCGAAAAATAAACAAAGCACAATCTCTCTCTCACCCTCTCTCTACCCCAGTACTACAATGGATGGTGGGTGCCAGTTGAACCCAACCCAGTTCAGTGTTTGGAGAATGGCTGGGCCGAGAGCTACAAACAGAAACAGCCCTCTCCAACACGCTGTTTCAAAGGGAATAGGCAAGATGATAGGGTGGGGCAGGGGTGATTTAAATTCTGCTGGAGTAGAAGGCGGCAGACGAGAGACTTTGGCTCCAGGCACAACTCTCCAACACGGAGCGCGAGGGCCCTGCAGGGGGAGGAGCAGGCTCCCACATCACGTTCTCGCTTCTTGATGAGCTCAAGGGGCCATGGTGCCTCTGTCTACTACACAATATTTACTGTTTTAAAACAGTAACCAACATTGTTTTTTCTAGCACCTAATTGTTATCTTTTTTACTAAAACTATTTAGAGGCAAACACTTAAATGAATGTTTATTTAATATGAAGCTGTGAGTGCAATGCACTATTTCAATACCGATTGATGGACCACGACAACAACATCTAAAAGCAGAAGGGATACAGACAGTCCCATGGCATTTCAATGACCCAACCAACCCCCCATAGAGGAAGTCATCGGAGGTAGCAATAATCCGAGGAATACCTAATCCGGGGGCTAGCAGAGCGGAGCGGGCAGTTAAGCTCTCGTAAACAAGCTTTTGTTTAAATGGTGTCTCCTATAGGACACCAACGCTAGGGAACATCAGACCACCAGACCAGTGCTTTACATTGTGGTGCAGACTGCAGTGGACAGCCAAAACTGCCCAAATGTCCAGAGCAGCATCTCTGACACCAACATTATGGAAAAGAGTTAAACACTCAACACATGACCATAAAGAGAAGCTCTGGGTGCCATAGCAGGTAGGGGACAAACATTCAAACACAGAGATGCTGACAAGTGTGTCTTAACGGCACGAGTGCACAGAGCCAGACAGCCATAGTCGGGTCTGGGGGGGGGGGGGGGGGGGGGGGTTTGTGCGCAGCGCCAGCAGGCTGAGATAAACTGAAATCCCCTGTCGTTAACCCTTTCCCCTGGACTGGCCTCTGCTAGCGGTGTGGTCAGCAGCCCCCGTCAAACATAGCCACAGCATACACACACTGCGTACGTACACCCCCCCCCCCCCTCGTTCAATTGGTTTCTAAGAATAGAAGTATTCGCCCCTCTGTCTTCTCTATTCACTTCTTTGTTGCTAGGGGAACGGGAGCTCACCAATGGCTAAAGTTATCAGCCACTGAGCAGAGTTAGCAATTGGGGGGTAAATACATACATACAGACGTTGTGGAGCCAACTGGACTCTCCTTTTTAGAAGGAGAGTCATGGAGTGGAAGGGAATAGACAGCTACGTTACACACCCTCTGTCAGACAAAGGTGCCATGACTACTATTGGTCCTTCACTGGCGGAGCAAAGGACATCACACCCTGCTGCTGCCAGACAAGCCCCACTACTTTTTTTTCTTTTTTTTTAACCTTTATTTTACTAGGCAAGTCAGT
Source organism: Oncorhynchus kisutch (assembly GCF_002021735.2). Taxonomy (NCBI): domain Eukaryota; kingdom Metazoa; phylum Chordata; class Actinopteri; order Salmoniformes; family Salmonidae; genus Oncorhynchus; species Oncorhynchus kisutch. Next base: position 67,434,537 of record NC_034181.2, on the reverse strand, counting down.
TAAGAACAAATTCTTATTTTCAATGACGGCCTAGGAACAGTGGGTTAACTGCCTGTTCAGGGGCAGAACGACAGATTTTGTACCTTGTCAGCTCAGGGATTTGAACTTGCAACCTTTCGGTTACTAGACAATGCTCTAACCACTAGGCTACCCTGTCGCCCCTGTACTTCACACAGCACACTTCCAAAGTGGAAGGACAAGTCCATGTTTTTCAAATACTCTACAAACCATAGACTACAATCAAAGTCCAATACAAATTCTCAACTATATTTATACGGACAGGGTTGGGGAGTCACGGATTACAAAAAAAACAGTAACTGTAATCCGTTACCAGCAAAAAATATTGTAATCAGATTAGACACTTTTGAAAAACTAGATGATTACTTTTAAATTCAGAAAGAACATTTGTGGGAAAAACTTGAGACCTGTTTTCTATATGACATTCAAATCAGCATTGACAAAAGGTTCAAGTTGAAGTTCGTTCCACCTGAGCGAGTCGGACTACAAGCCAGAGACCACTATGATGACACACCAAGCGTGTTTGATGAATCGCGGGAAAAGAGCAGGAATGGGCGTTTGTTGGCTACAGTCCAAGCTGTCTTCCGATGATGTGACTGCTGTCGGCATCCAAAGATTATCCAACTTGAATAAACACTTGGAGGTAAGGATGACAGCAGTGGTGTAGTCTACGGCCATCACTTATTATTGATATCTACATAACACATTGATGTGAATCACACTGCAGCTCTCTTATTTAGCTATTTGTGCCTTATGGATTGTGGTTGTTGTGGATGGCTGTTCAAATCTAAATGTATATTTGAACCCAATAATGGTTGAATTCAAGAAGTTTAAGCTGCCTATCAATCATTGTTTTTTGAAACCAGTGGACAGAGTGAAAAATGCACTCTTGCAACAGCTACACAGTGTGGATGCAAGCCTACGGAATACAAGTGGGTCTTTTTTTTTCTTCAGTAGTGCTCAAAGCATGCCATTCCATGACGCAGCATTTATTTTTCAACTAGAATCAATGAGCCCAATCAGTCCTCCATGACGACAAAATCATAAACAACAGAGTAGAGCTGGCTAATAAGTCCTTAGTTTTGGGGTGATGCTCAGGTAAAACAATTTGGCTAATCTATACTTCCAAGTCCTATTCTTGAAGATCAAGGGGTATAACATTTACTGGATTGACTGGAATTCTGACTTTGGTTTTTAATGTAAAGATATAATTTAATCGTATTATTATATGTAGTAGAAAGCGATGGGTTAGAAGAAGCCTACATAACCAACCCATAAAGTAAAATTTAACATCCATATATGGCCACCTATGTAAACTTTAAGATTGATTTATCCTGCAATAGATGTCCTTCACAGGGGCAAGGGTCCACACTTGGATGACAATCCTAAATGAGTCAGTGTCAGCAGACAGTCTACACTCCCCTGCACCTTCACACGGCCAAGGTTAAATACCCATCCACCACCATCCGTAATCATATATCAGTCCCCTCGGTACCAACAACATCAACAGAACAATTATAGCCTGGTTGTATTCTCACGCCAACAACAACACTATAGCTTTTTGTTGGATGAAAGACAAGTTCATAAATGGCAGTTACACAACTAGCTATGCTATGTGTCGGCAAAACTGAGCTATGGCGTCAACCCTACAACTTTATTACCGAGCCTGATACCATCTAGGAGAACGAGCTAGACGTGAGAGGAACCAGATTGGTTGTGTTGAGGCTCAGAGAAACTGAAAGCTATTAGAGGAAACGATAACACACAGGGAGATAAAATGGTAATTAACAGGTTAAGCCTCTGGTTACATTGGCCTGATACTGTACATTATCTATTTTGTATTCTCTAAGAACCACTAACCTCTCGGAGTCTTCCAACTAAAACCAAAGCTCTACAGCGAATTCATATTCACACAAAGGGCAACTATAACTGAGGACATCTGAACAGAACCAGTTTGATATGAGGCCAGACACCAGAAAGAGATGCATCATGCAGACCCTGATGGTGGAAGCCTAGTAATAGTACTAAGACATTACTAGTGGAGCGTGGGCTGGGCATTAGTGATTCAACACACACAGAGATGGGTTACTCCTTAGAAAGACTAAAAACAGCCACCTCTCCACAGATATCACTCTCACATCTCCATAAGACACAGTCTGAGGCAGGAAACAACCACAGTGTATCAACACAAGTTTCATTATTGATGTGTGTTCTACTTATCACCACCACTGACACATTCAAAGTCTGTAAATGAAAACAGAGGGAGAGAGAGAGCAGTTCATATTAGACACTAGTGCTTTCCCATGTCCTCTAGAAATCCTTAAGAGGCAAAGAAAACAAAATCTGTCGGAATTGAAAAACACAAGACCCTTGTGGAATACAACTGAAGGCATTAACCTTTAATGAGCGCAGCTGATGCAAGGTATTGTTTGAGATTGCAACATTTAGCACCGTAAAGCTGACTGGAGCACGGGAGCTGACTGGAGCACGGGAGCTCACTGGAGCACGGGAGCTGACTGGAGCACGGGGGCTGACTGGAGCTGACTGGAGCACGGGAGCTGACTGGAGCACGGGGGCTCATGCGTGTTTTGCTAACTCTGGCACCTGCCACGAACATGGAGATGTGTGTGAAACTTTAGGACTCCAGGGATTCTGGATTCGGCACTTAACAGTACACGAGACAGGACTGTAACCACTGGGATTGGGGTCCCCTTTCACTGAGGAGGAGGAGAGGCAAGGCAGGTCAAGGAAAACAAACAACCGTTGACCTCCTTATATGTGTAGCCTGAGTGCAAAACGCAGGTTACTATGTTGCAGTGGTGGTGGGTGATTTGATTGCTTTGACAGGTCTAGCCGTCTATCCTCAACATACCTCTTGGTAAGATACACCTCTGACAAGCTGAAGCCCAGCCTGCAGTATTCAGTAAACACAGCAGCTTTCCCAGAGTAACTAGAGTTTAGCCTTGACCTCTGCTCATTCTCCTGCCTCACCTGGTGGCAATGCACTGGATCTTACCTCAGTGTTGAATAGCACCCATCTCTATTGACAGGCAAAATATTTCTATACTTGCTCAATTACAGTACATAGAGCCAAATCCTCACATGAACACACATAAACATCTTGAACTTTCAGGTAAGCCATGTGCTGCAGAGGAGTTATGTTCAAGTATGTCAAGTTGGGCTTTAGATGATAATGTATGTTCAATCACACCGTGGTTGACTGAATTTCAGTTGAAGGCCAGAACCTATGAGAGAAAAAAAACACAAAGGGCTAAAAAGATGAGGTGATGACAAAGGGACATGACCACTGTTTTGGTTACAACACCAAGCACAGAGGTAAATCGTTTCATCCCATCTTCTGGAGACCATTACGAGCCAAATACGGTGTAGTATAACTATAGGACTCATGAAGTAAGATTAAATGGGTTAGTGGAGTTTCAGTGAGATCATTCAACAGGACTGAGCAGTATTTTATGGTCAGCAATGGCTGTTTCATAACAGGGCTACTTTCAGCTCTGACATCAAGTGTGGTATAAATAAGTCAAACATAGGACCACCTGTTAAAATACTACAGACAGTAGATGGCAATGCTGCTTCTCTTCATCCTCTAACAGTCTCACGACACTGGCGAAGAGGTGAGATAAGCACAGAGATTACATTTCAGAAACCTAAAATTTACCTTACTCAAGTCAAAAACCCACCTTAAACATTGGGGGGAAAGTGTAATAATTGTGAACAGCGCATACATTGTGGTTAAAGGCTTTATGACAAGAAAAACTCACCAAAATATTGTCCACCTTTGACTGTACAGATTTACTGAAAAAAAAGAGAAACAAGACAAATTAGTATGACGCAAGTGTAACGTGAGCACCATGCATACACCGGATGTATTAATAAATCATTGTAACGTAAGCCATGAGACAACCCTCTCACCAGCTTCTCCCTGGTCGTAACAAATATATCCTAGGAACACGTTGTCATATGTAAAAATGGATACAGACACTACATAAATGTCCTATAGTACTCAATGCCTATTTATAACACCTCCCTCAGAAAGTCATTGAGGGGACTTCAATCCAGTACAAACCGGTATCTAGGCCTAATCCATATAAAAAGTACTGTAAAATCTGACTTGACCTCAAGGCAATATACTGCTAGAACTACAGAAAGGAAAGTCAACCTATCACTAAATTATCCCACAGCATATTAGTCAAAGGGCCTATAAGAGACAGACAAGCTCTCTCAGACAAACAGTTAAAACCAAATAGAGAAAACGGACTCACTGACTGTTGGTTACAATCGTTCAGACAACCTGCTACAGTTCCTCACAGTGAAGTGAGCGAAGAGGCTGCTACATGCTTTTACAGTCAGAGATTCTCGTGGCCCCTTGCTGAGTCCGCCCACTCAAAAACAACACACATCTACTCCCATAGCCTGAATTGACCCAATTTCCTCTCCATCGCCTTCAGAAATGTCACGTGAGGCAAGGCCTAGACATTGGTGTGAACCACAACACAACTCAAAAGGTTAATTGAGAGATGCAGAATTTAAAACACTTTCTCTCACTCAGTATGCGTGTGCCTACACATTCTGCAGCTCAAGAGGTGCGTGGTCCATGACACTTCAACTGAACCACATGGTAAATCCCTCTCTGTGTGGCTCAGCCCACATTCAAGTCAGTTTACCTGGATAACATAGTAGTAGGAGATGGTAACTTGGCTCTCATGCAATGGCCTCTCATACAACTAAGAATCAATGCATGAACTGGTCATAATGAGGCCGGTTGCTTCTATTTGATAATCTATTACAATGAAGGGGCAGAACCTAGGACTTACTTATTTGTTAAGTAAAAGTCAGGCAGACTGAGGGGCTGTTACTAGGTTACTCAGGGCAGATCAGAATCAGGAGACTGTTATTAGCGGTGACAGAGAAAGTAAAGCTTTAATGGACTGTTACTAGGTGAGGCCAGGATTTCTCAGAGTTGATAATAAGCAGGTCTGCCAGGTTCCTCTCATTAAGCTGTTTCTAGGTAAGGCCAGGCAGGTACCGAGAGAGCGCCTCGTTAAGTCATTGTTGCTGTGGGGAGCTGGGAGGGGATTGGGAAAGGGGAAGACAGGATTTAGATTCTCCCTGCCAGCTCCTTACTGCACATCACTCCAGTTTTAAAATGTTCTGCAGCAATTATGCCCCAGTTCTGGTCACACAGTGCCCCTGACTGAGCATGACCTAACAAGCTCTATCTAGAATTACTTAGTCTGGACTAGAACCTCACTTGGCAGGGTACAGAATAATGTTGATGACTGGTATTACAAAGTGGGTTTAGGGGTAAATCAACCTGCAGTATAAAAATGGCACCGATTCCTCTGACTTACATTTTTTTTTAAGTCAGAAAAATAACATTCCTGTGGATCAGAGTAGAGTGTGTTTGTATTCCTCTAGAAAAGCCATCCCTGTCCCTAAATTCTGAGTTTGGCGATTTTCATGTGAAACACGGACTCATTGCCATGCAATGTACCTACGTTGAGACTGTATGTACGTTGAGACTGAGGAAGTTTGGTTTCTAAACACATCCTGTTGAACCCTGGGCTGGCAGTAGAGGAGTTCAGCTCTGAGGGATGAATCCCCTCACATTGCCTGTTGGTCTCATTCATCTATATCCAAGGTGCACCAGGTCACTGAGGTAAACTTCAACATGTCTGATCTAATTCTTTTAGTTTATTTAGTGGCATGCACCAACCGCCACAGCTTGAGATTTACATGATTGATTGTATATATTTGCAGGATTTTGTCTGACAAAAACCTTTATGCACTAAGCAGCTAACTGCTGCATGTATTGAATTACTCTTAGTTACCCCATTCAGAAACCCTTGAATGATCATCAACTAATGTGCCTACATCTACCACACCAGATCTTATTTCAGCCTTTTAATAAATCATTCTGAAACATTGAGAGAGATAAGAATCAAGTCAAAACACAAATCAACATTAGAAAATGATAACAGGTAATATGACCTGACATGTTCAAATAATTCACATCTTTTGAAATAATAAACACTAAAATGTAACATTAATAGGGACTGTGTGTATTGTTTTTTCCTGAAAAGCACCCTGATTTCCAAAAGCAGCAGAGCAGACTCTCCCACCCCCCCAGCTGGCCCCTCCTGCACCCCCCCCCTATTGAACGTAAACAGTCAGAGCTGGCAGGAAGGGGCAGCCCTGGAGGCTCACTGTCTGCCACCCTCCCTCAATATGGCCGCTTCAGGGAGAAATTGGATTGCCTGACATTCACCTCTAAACCTCAGCAACTGCAGACAGTATAGCCTGACACTCGGGAAGGCTGGAGCACCAAAGCTGTGCTATTCTGAATTATCAATGTGGGGAGACCCTCCAACAGCGAGCCTCTCTGAACCTCTCTGATCTCATATTCTTCCGCTAGAGTAGTGATGGTGAATCTTTTAAACTGAAGCCTGACATACCATCAGAACAGCCACCAAATTGTGTGTGGAGCAGATACAGCCCACTACTACAACTGGGAGTTACAGTTGGCCTATAATCAGATCGAACACAAATTTCACAGAGGTTTAAAGACAGTAGGTCAACTGTTAAATAGAGCTACCACCAAAGACATGACATCCCTTCACTCCAGAGTCTCCCTACTGCTTTAACGAGGACTTCAGAAAACAATATTTTGTTACATTAACTTTAGCAATATTTAGGGCTGCCCCCATTTAGTCGACTGGTCGATTGTTTGGTCGATAGGCTGTTGGTCGACCAAGATTTCTTTAGTTGAGCAGTGACGAACACTAAAAACATGGTGTACACGACAACTGTTCGATTTGCGCGTGTCTGAGTGGACTGATCCATTGCGCTGGCCATAACAGTCCATCACTCTAAGACATGTGTTACTGAAATTGTATATGGTTAAGGACAGCGGTGCAACACTAATAAAAATATTATTTTATATCAAATGCGCTTTCTCCCATGTTTGATAGGGGTCGGTTTCCACGGTTCTGAAATATTAGTGCGCTGTTGAATTGGCACCTTTTCTTAGACCATTTTGCTATGTGCATAATAGCTAAATTAACCAGTATATTGGTGTTGAAAACAATGCGGCAGAGGCAGCAGTGGAGATAAGATATGAAAAAACAGCACTTACCTAATTGTCTAAAGAAAAGTGAGTAGAGAGCAAACCAACCTAATTAGGTCTATAATCAATAGCCTAACTGTTAAATGTGCCTGGCTTTATAAATCATCCATACAGTTGATGTCGGTAGTAAACATACGAGTTTTAATGACTCCAACCTAAATGTTTTTCAAACACTCAACACATATCTTGTTAACAAACTATAGTTTTGGCAAGCCGGTTAGGACATCTACTTCGTGCATGACACAAGTAATTTTTCCAACAATTGTTTACAGAAAGATTATTTCACTGTATCACAATTCCAGTGGGTCAGAAGTTTACATACACTAAGTTGACTGTGCCTTTATACAGCTTGGAAAATTCCAGAAAATGTCATTTACTTCTGATAGGCTAATTGACATCATTTGAGTCATTTGGAGGTGTACCTGTGGATGTATTTCAAGGCCTACCTTCAAACTCAGTGCCTCTTTGCTTGACATCATGGGAAAATCAAAAGAAATCAGCCAAGACCTCAGACAAAAAATTGTGGACCTCCACAAGTCTGGTTCATCCTTGGGAGCAATTTCCAACGCCTGAAGGTACCACGTTCATCTGTACAAACAATAGTAAGCAAGTATAAACACCATTAGACCACGCAGCCGTCATATCGCTCAGGAAGGAGATGCGTTCTGTCTCCTAGAGATGAACGTACTTTGGTGCGAAAAGTGAAAATCAATCCCAGAACAACAGCAAAGGACCCTGTGAAGATGCTGGAGGAAACAAGTACAAAAGTATCTAAATCGACAGTAAAATGAGTCCTATATCGACGTAACCTGAAAGCCCGCTCAGCAAGGAAGAAGCCACTGCTCCAAAACCGCCATAAAAAAGCCAGACTACAGTTTGCAACTACACATGTGGACAAAGATCGTACTTTTGGGAAAAATATCCTCTGGTTTGATGAAACAAAAATAGAACTGTTTGGCCATAATGACCTTCGTTATGTTTGGAGGAAAGAGGGGGAGTCTTGCAAGCCAAAGAACACCATCCCAACCGTGCAGCACGGGGGTGGCAGCATCATGTTCCCCAGGGTGCTTTGCTGCAGGAGGGACTGGTGCACTTCACAAAATAGATGGCATCATGAGGTAGGATAATTATGTAGATATTTTGAAGCAACATCTCAAGACATCAGGCAGGAAGTTAAAGCTTGGTCGCAAATGGGTCTTCCAAATGGACAATGACCCCAAGCATACTTCCAAAGTTGTGTCAAAATGGCTTAAGGACAACAAAGTCAAGCTATTGTAGTGGCCATCACAAAGCCCTGACCTCAATCCTATAGAAAATTTGTGGGCAGGACTGAAAAAGCGTGTTTGAGCAAGAAGGCTTACAAACCTGACTCAGATACACCAGCTCTGTCAGGAAGAATGGGCCAAAATTCACCCAATTTATTGTGGGCAGCTTGTGGAAGGCTACCCAAAATGTTTGACCCAAGTTAAACAATTTAAAGGCAATGCTACCAAATACTAATTGAGTGTATGTAAACTTCTGACCTACTGGGAATGCGATGAAAGAAATAAAAGCTTAAATAAAATCGCTACTATTTTTCTGACATTTCACATTCTTAAAATAAAGTCCTTTAAAGGGCAGATTGAACTAATGTATTGTAGCCTCATTTGACTGAATTTTAATCCGATGTACTGTATCTTACTCAGACAACCCACTCAGCTGGTTCACAAGGAAAAATTCACAAATTCAAATCTCACTCTTTCTCCTAAGATTTTGTATTTCTGGCCGAAAAGGAGACAAGAGTCATGAAAAAGAAAGCAGCTCTAGCTCTCGTCACGGTATCTCAATGCATTCCAATTGTCATAGATAAAATGCAATTGGTGTTCGATGTCTGTAGCTTATGCCTATCCATACCATAACCCCACCATGAGGCATTCTGTTTACAACATTGACATCAGCAAACTGCACGCCCACACGATACCATACATGTGGTCCACGGTTGTTAGGCCAGTTGGACATACTGCAAAATTCTCTAAAACAAAGTTGGAGGCGGCTTATGCTAGAGAAATTATTATTACATTCTCTGGAAACAGCTCTGGAGGACATTCCTGAAGTCACCATGCCAATTGCACACTCCCTCAAAACTTGAGACATTTGTGGCATTGGGTTTTGTGACAAAACTGCATATTTTTGAGTGGCCTTTTTTTTTTGTCCCCAGCACAAGGTGCACCAGTGTAAAGATCAAGCTGTTTAATCAGCTTCTTGATATACCACACATGTCAGGTGGATGGATTATCTTGGCAAAGGAGAAATACTCACTAACTGGGATATACATTTGTGCACAACATTTCAGAGAAACAAAGCTGTGTGTGTGTGTATGGAACATTTCTGTGATCTTAAAAAAAAAAAAATGTTTTGCCCTTTTTCTCCCCAATTTTGTGGTATCCAAGCGGTAGTTACAGTCTTGTCTCATCGCTGCAACTCCCGTACGGACTCGGGAGAGGCAAAGGTCGAGAGTCATGCATCCTCCGAAATACAACCCAACCAAGCTACACTGCTTCTTCACACAATACCCACTTAACCCGGAAGCCAGCCACACCAATGAGTCGGAGGAAATGCCATACACCTGGCGACCGTGTCAGCGGTGCTGCGCCCGGGCCCGCCACAGGAGTTGCTGGTGCACGATGGGACAAGGACATCCCTGGTGGCCGAACCCTCCCCTAACCTGGACGACACTCAGCTAATTGTGCGCTGCCCCATGGGTCTCCAGGTCGCGGCCAGCTGCGACAGAGTTTGGACTCGAACCCAGAATCTCTAGTAGCACAGCTAGCACTGCAATGCATCGTGCCACTCAAGAGGCATGACCAACACTTTACATGTTGCGTTTATATTTTTGTTCAGTATAAAAACTGCCAAATCAATCCTCAGTCTCCCACTGACCCGAGAGACATGCAAAGCTCTCATCATAACTTTCCAAAGGGCAGTGCCGTGCCACCAGAACCAAGCCAAGGACAGATCTTTTCCATGGGAGGCAGCATTTACTTCTGTGCCAGCTCTCCAAATGTAGATCATAGGTATCATCTATCACTCAGGCTGTACTCACCCAGTCAAGTGTAATGTGCACCATTCAGGACTCAAACCTGTAGGTTAACATTAGGGCAATTCCATGGTAACAGAATGATGCTGAGACAGATTCTGGCTCATTGCCGCCTGGCTCATTGCGAAACAATTTGCCAGAATTGTACGTAATTATGACATAACATTGAAGGTTGTGCAATGTAACAGCAATATTTAGACTTAGGGATGCCATCCGTTAGATAAAATACAGAACAGTTCTGTATTTCACTGAAAGAATAAACGTTTTGTTTTCGAAATGATAGTTTCGGATTCGACCATATTAATGACCTAAGGATCGTATTTGTGTGTGTTATTATGTTATAATTAAGTCTATGATTTGATAGAGCAGTCTGACTGAGCGATGGTAGGAACCAGCAGGCTCGTAAGCATTCATTCAAACAGCATTTTGCTAACAGCTCTTCGCAATGCTTCAAGCATTGCGCTGTTTATGACTTCAAGCCTATCAACTCCCGAGATTAGGCTGGTGTAACCAATGTGAAATGGCTAGCTCGTTAGCGGGGTATGCGCTAATAGCGTTTCAAACGTCACTTGCTCTGAGACTTGGAGTAGTTGTTCCCCTTGCTCTGCATGGGTAATGCTGCTTCGAGGGTGGCTGTTGTCAATGTGTTCCTGGATCGAGCCCAGGTAGCGGCGAGGAGAGGGATGGAAGCTATACTGTTACACTGGCAATACTAAAGTGCCTATAAGAACATCCAATAGTCAAAGGTATATGAAATACAAATCGTATAGAGAGAAATAGTCCTATAATAACTACAATTTAAAACTTCTTACCTGGGAATATTGCGGCAGGTTAGCCTAGTGGTTAGAGTGTTGGACTAGTAACCGGAAGGTTGCAAGTTCAAATCCCCGAGCTTACAAGGTACAAATCTGTCATTCTACCCCTGAACAGGCAGTTAACCCACTGTTCCTAGGCCGTCATTGAAAATAAGAATTTGTTCTTAACTGACTTGCCTAGTTAAATAAATGGTTAAAAAAATATTGAAGACTCATGTTAAAAGGAACCACCAGCTTTCATATGTTCACATGTTCTGAGCAAGGAACTTAAATGTTAGCTTTCTTACATGGCACATATTGAACTTTTACTTTTTTCTCCAACACTTTGTTTTTGCATTATTTAAACCAAATTGAACAAGTTTCATTATTTATTTGAGGCTAAATTGATTTTATTGATGCATTAAGTTAAAATAAGTGTTCATTCAGAATTGTTGTAATTGTCATTATTACAAAGTAATTGTTATTTATTTATAAAAATAAAAACATATTTTTTTAAATTAAAGACTTGTTTCTTTTTTTTTAATTCTTTTTTTTAAAATTTATTTTAAATCGGCCGATTAATCGGTATAAGCTTTTTTTGGTCCTCCAATATTGGCGTTGGTATTGGAGTTGAAAATCATAATCGGTCGACCTCTACACATACACAAAAGTATCTAGATACATAGACTCGTCTTGAAAGGGAAAGATGCACATCCCTAATAATTATGGATATATGATCTATTCATTGCGATGTATCTTGAACAGGTACACAAAAAAGGTATAAAAATGCACTATCCTCCTTTGCATGTTTGGGTATTATTTTACACATTAGAATAATAGCCAATATGCTCCCCCAAAACAAGACCACATTTGGTTGGTACGGACCAGACCATATATGAACCAATCATATAAGTCTCTCAAGTTTGGACATCATAGTAAAGCACAGTAAAGTACGTAGAGTAGTGTTCAGTACATTACACTGTACCCTGTACAGTGCTGTTTTGTATTGATATCGACTCTACATTTCTTTACTGTATGTACTGCAATGTGCTGTCTAAACTTGTGAAACATGTCTAAAATTCAACTACTTTTCAACATTTATGCACGTCCGGTGCTCAGTGGTTGAGGACGCTGGTTACAGTAAATGGAAACAGAGGGGGCTTATTAGGTAGGTGTCAGTAAGAGCCAGGAGAGATGACATTAACTGAGAGAGAGAGTGAAAGAGAGAGGGGTTGTCTAGACTTTTCACAATTATGAGCTGAACATAACAGTATGCCAGTGGAAGGAAGGACAGTAGCAGGTGAACCAACTGTGGTTTGTGACTACCATCATCTCCCATTGTAGCCAATTCAATTGCAGTAATTCTGTCATTGATTTTTCAGTCATTCTGTTACAGATTCCGTAACATTTTGTTGTTGTAAATAATGACAAGTCAATAGGCAATATTTCTTAAACTTACAGAAGACAAATCATTTCAGCAAAATTAAATACAAAATGTTGATATTAGTTGTCAAGGGTCTTAACTGCAACAACATTGTGTTTTAATGTTATTCTAATAGCTTTTAAGACTTCTGGCAGGCGTCCAGGTTAGGGGAGGGTTTGGCCTGGGTAGGCCATCATTGTTAATAAGAATTTGTTCTTTACTGACTTGACTAGTTAAATATAGGTTCAAAATAATCATTTAAAAACATGTTGTTTTCTAAGACCCCTTTGTTTGACCTGAAATCAAAGGCTTTGCTTATTCCTAAATTTAAGGGTGGAAAATTGTTTTTAAAAAGCTATATGCCTTAATTAAAAATATATATAGAGTCAACCTTCATTTGATGTGCTCCTATGAACTTCACATGTTGGTGGTCGTGAGTCCTATAACATGGAAATGGCCATTACAAAATCTTCCATGGTATTTCAAAATACTACTACATTAGTTGTCATCTCATAAAGGGAGTTCCAACACTTCCCCTGTAATAAAAAAGGAAGTAGCAAAACAATTATTTCCATGTTTTAAATATATTTGCACTATTCCATAACAATGTCTGATGTTGACCATAAAACATCAAGTCAATGTATTGATGATGGAACTTATGACCATCAAAATAGGGAAGTGATATCCCACGGATGGATCCATGTCATCCAGAACCGCATTCCTTCCCACTGGTTTAGGGGTAGCATTGGGGGACACTGGCCTTACAGCAGATTATTGTGCAGAGAATCAACAAATATACTGTAGTGTATTTTCCGATGATTAACATAAGCCTATGTTAATGGTGGCATTTTGCAATTTATGACTAGGCTATGGTTACATGTTACCCAAGTTGTTCAATATTTTTCATATGATGTCCATTAGATTAGAAAAGTTTATAAAAAAAGTGCCAGTCATGACTTACCCAATGTTGTAATTTGACAGACAAACAAGTCTGTGTGCTTCAGTTCCTGACATGCCACTATATATAATCTAAAACCATTTACACAATATTGCAACCAAGAAATCACAAGTTGGTTCTGAATGATTGTGCACCACATAATATGGTGATATCAAGTTAGACAATTAACATTTAAGTATGATTATCTTAAACATCAGTCAACAACAGTTCAAGTGCAAAAAGCAAACCACATCTATTAACATATTATGGTTCCTGGTGATACTTCATAATTCATGTAGGGAGTTTCTATATGAAACCAAAGGATAAGACAACAGGTGAAACGTGCATAAAAGTAAAATCACCATATTATTCAGTGTGCAAATTGAGTATATAATTCTAGAAGCTGACTGAGGAATGAGTGCAAAAATCTTTACCTAGATATATGTGAAGTGATTCATGTTGAATGTTGCCGAATAATATTTTGCAGGCATGTACTGATACAATATGCAGGTCATTATTATGTATGAAAATATGCTTAGGTGCAGGGCAGCCTGTGTTATTATTACCATAGCCATTTATACCGCCATGGATTTGAAATACATGTTGAGACATGCAAAAAAACAATGATTGCGGTTTTCAACCCAGTTAGCCAGTTGTGCACGCCTGCACTTTCTCCCATAAACTAACTTCGTTATAACGCGGGCAAGCGTACTAGCTACATACTATTCTGTTTTCCCGAAATTACACAAATTGGCTAGAGTGCGTGCACTAATGAGGATACGGAAACCTTGCACAAGTCCAGCCCATATATACCTCAGTGGCCCAGCTCGATAGTGTTAGTTACCAACCGCGAGTTTTCTTGCAGCACCCGGGTTGTGAATAATCACCCATTTTGACCGTTCCAGACCTGTCCACCACAACGAAAAAGGCAGCGATAACTTGCTGCTAATGTCATGAAGATGTGTCCGACAATTTATAGTAAACAATATTAGCTCTTGGTACCAGGAAAGTCACGAAAAACTGTAAAAAGTGTCATATTGTCAACGCCAATCACAAAGGTTGACATGTTTACGTTTATGGAAATGGAAGAAGGAGGCAACACTGTAGCTGCAAGTTAGTAATGAGCTGGCTAATTAAATATCTGGGCTAGCTAGCTAGATGTAGCCACACTATAATGGCAAAACACATGGAGCTGGCTCAACTAATGTATGTTAACTAAGCTAGCTTTCTGGCTAGCAATCAAAGTAGCACAATGCTAGCTAATGGTCCTCCTTACCAGATGGAATTCTTTATTTTGAGCTGCAACGCACTGGCCTCAGTCCCTTGCAGTCCAGGAACTAGGGATGGTAAGGTGCTTATTCCAGAGCCCAGCTTCGGGTGCTGATCATGTTGTTGTTGATCCTCAGTCATCACGATGAGATTCAGGATGGGAGGAAAGGGATCTTTAACATGCAGGCCTCAACCTGGACCTCGAGAAAGCAGTTATTTTCCTACTGTACATTACGGACCCACCCGTTCTCATTTGCGATATACGTGGCCTCAGTTCCAAGGTAGAAACGGTGCCGGGAAAACATGGTTAGACAGTTAATTTCGAACACCATGCACAGACATGTTAAAAAAAAGTGTAGAGGAATACAAAATGCAGGCTTTCACCAGGGTTCTGTCGCAACCTTTTGGGACGACCCGTGCGTTTGCAAACGCTAGTGGTGGAAGTGTTTGCGATGCTGACTAGTATTCTGCCAGCAGCACGAAAAGTGACGTCACTTTGTATGTTAATGAAGAAACTTCCTAAATAAAAGCCCGCATTTCAAAATTTGCAATGTGGATAACTCATTCAAAAGATGTTTACTTTAAAAAAATTGTTTTTGTCTCTACGAACCAAATATGTGTAATTTTGGAGGGGGACCTTGTCGCACGGCCTACTACTGCTGGCTTTTCACTCCGTCTCCTCCATAGCAATATACTGTAATAGATTGTACTACATGGGAAACATATTGGCTTGTAGAGAGAAAACCTTTCTATCTGTCTCAGCTAAAGTGGTAAATGGTAAATACTCAGTAGGGTCTCTATTAACCAAATATGGTTAGTTTTGGAGTGGGACTGTGTTGTACATACACAGGAAGTAGGGGTGCTGCAGCACCCATTGAACAATCGGAATACTATTTAATTACAGATTTAAAATCACAAAATAAAAAAAATCACTGGGCCTTTACTAGTCCTGTATTAGGGAACAATGTAGCCTTGATTATATATATTTTTTCCACAAACGTTTTTTTCCTGTCCTTGTTCTCTCTCTCTACAAGCCAATATGTATCCCATGAACAGTCTATGACAGTACATTGCATTGGGGGCTATGTAGGAGCGGAGTGAAAAGCCTGCAGCAGGCCGTGCGACACAGTCCCCCTCCAAAACTACACCATACTGAATATTTCCAACCCCACTTTAGCTGAGACAGGTATAAAAGATCTCTCTACAAACCAATAAGTATCCCACCGTGTATTGAGTTGCAGTGAAAGGAGTGGGTGGAGAAAGGTGTCACCATTTCTTTAAATATAGCCAAATGAATAGCTTTCAACATACCAGTACTTGTACAAACGTTCAAAATAAATGCTGGTATAAATACAAAATAAGTTTAAAAAACATCTATATTCACAGTTTAGCGTGTCTTTGCAAGGGAACTCTTATTTTGAAGAAAAGAATGCGCGATCGTTCTGCCAGCATAATATCCTACTGCTAGGAGAACGGTAATGTGATGCTGCTGCTGCTGTCAAGCATCGGCAGCGCAGGCGCAGGATACACGAGTGAAGAATTAAGAGCTTTTTTTCCCCACACAGCGGTGGTGAGCAGCCAAGTACTGTGTGCCTAATGGCAACATTTGGCTTAAATGCCCACAGTAAAAATGCCTTATAAAAATGTATGAATGAGCAGTACTATGGACGTGGTCTTCAATAATCCAATGAGTTTGTAAGATAACAGTTAGACATTTCTATTTCATTTGAATGCAATTATTTACAATCAATGGTAAACACATGAACATGTCAATGGCATTATGCTCCATGTGTGGACATGTAGCGAATATGTTAGCCTTTGTAAAGGCTGTCCCCCTACACATTTGCACATTTCAGCTTTTCACATTTTATGTTTAGCAAATAACTCAAGTGAATGTGTTCATTAGTCCACAATGGGTCCCTAACATCATCTTTTTCGTATCAAAGTCAAGATTATGGAAAACAGCGAGAAGAGCAAATGTGCGTGTTCCTTCGCCTTGTCGCACAACAGAGAAAAACATTTGGCCACGACTTGTTGCTATGCAACCGCAACGCCACCCGCCAGATTCAGCACATCAAAATGTCTGAAAGAAGAATGCATGAGGTGAGTCGATGTATTGTTTCAAACAACTAGCTACAGTATTATACTGCTAAAAGACGTTAACATACCCATTCACAAGCTAAATACAAGAAGAACTAACTAGCTATAGCCACCTTTATGTGTCCTAGTTATATCGCTGTTTAAGATCTAAGTTAGCTAACTGCTAGCTAGATAGTTAGCATGCTAGCTAAAAACTATATTATACGCAGCCTGACCTTCAACGAAAGCGTTGTTCCTTTGAAATGTTATATGCCTGTTGACTAAAAGAACCAACAACTAATATATTTGTAATTAGCTACCTAACTTACTACATTTGTTTATTCAGACCAAAAGACCCATGTCATCCAAGGCAGAAAAGTCTCAAGGAGGAAAATCTGTGAGACGTCCAGCCTCTGTCCCCTCAAAGAAACCATCCACGATAGACCTACTTGCTAAAGAGGAGGAATACAAGTAAGGTTCCTTGCCCAAACATCTGTACCCATTGCCAAACATCTATTGAGTCAATGTAGACTGTATCATATGAGATGCTGTAACCAGATGTAACCCATTCCAGACGTATAAATGCAGAGCTGGAGGCAAAAACAGCCGAACTAGTTAGGCAAGCGGAACAGGTTATGGTAAGCGGTTTAAGATAGCGACCTGACCAATTGACACTCTTCAAAACAACATAAAACATTCATTTTTAGACATATTTGTTTTATTTAAACATTATTTTTCTTTCTTTTTTTCAGAGTGACCAAAATGAAGTCTTGTCAAAGCCAATCTCTTTCCACCTTGATGTTGACATTGAGGAGGAGGATTTCAAGTAATAAAATATTGCGTTGCTCTAAACGTATAGCATTTCAGTGTAGTAGACTGGATAAGAATATATGAGAACAGCCTATAATACAAATGTATGTCTTTAGGAATGTGAACATGCTGGAATCTTCAGTTATGAAGCCCACTACTAAGGTGCAGTATTCAATTCAGTATGATAGGTAAAATGTAACATCTCAGAGACGCAAAGGTCATTTCATTTCCTTGATTCCTCCCTTCCTCTCCCCTCACCGCCTTTTTAAAACCCATTGGATGAGAATCCAATTCTCATCCAATGTTCTTGAGAAGAAAGCGAGGAATCAAGGAAATGCAATTGAAATTCTCCCTAAATCATATTTCCGTTGCTCAGGTAATGCCAAAGAAAAGGGTCACATCAAAATCCAATTCACAAAACAGACCTCATGGAAACCAGAGAAAAGCACAGTAAGAATGTTATCCTTATCAAAAACGTTCACACAAATATCTAATGGAAACATTGGAAGATTGTGAAAGGTTATGGCTTAATGAGTGTCCAGCATTGTGGATATCAGTTCCTTATGTTTATTACTTTTTCAATTTTTTGTTTGAGTTGTATTTTGTTTATTTGTTATTTTATTTCAGAACAACAAAGGCAGCTGCAGTTGAGGATGTTGCAGTTCTTGAAGATTTTGTGGATTTTTCCTTGTCTAAAACAATACGTAACATTGAGGGGAAGCTGGATGATGGAGATACTCATGACAATCTTATGGAAGATATCATGCCCAGTGTTGGGCATGAGATGGGATCAGGTGAATTCTGATTTCATTTATTACACTTTGTGCCTTTCTCACACATTCACAATATTTTTATTTAATTTTTTTATTTCACCTTTATTTAACCAGGTAGGCAAGTTGAGAACAAGTTCTCATTTACAATTGCGATCTGGCCAAGATAAAGCAAAGCAGTTCGACACATACAATGACACAGAGTTACACATGGAGTAAAACAAACATACAGTCAATAATACAGTATAAACAAGTCTATATACGATGTGAGCAAATTAGGTGAGATAAGGGAGGTAAAGGCAAAATATCACATCTGGAGCACAAGAATGGATCTTTGCAAAAACATGAATTACAAAAAAATAAGTTATTTATCAGAGTTCCAGAATATCAATTGTTTCAGCCTTCTTGTATATCCTTAAAATGATATAATCTCACATATCCTAAAATTATATAATTCTTTATGTAACTATAGTATAATATTTTTTGTGTGTGCTGTGTTTTAGATGCTCAAATCCGTTTTCTCAAAGCAAAACTTTGTGTAATGCAAGAAGAATTTAACCGGCTATCATATGAGTGCAACAAAAAGGTAATGATAGAAATATGAGAGATGGAAATTAGGTATATTTCTGAGTAAAATGTAACATTGAAATAAGTATAAAACATTTATTTGTTCTAGGATGATGCAAACAGTAGTTTAAGCACCAACATAAAGGAGGTGGAGGAGGATCGAGCTAGACTACAGAAGACCACAAACATTCAGCAAACCCAGATAGAGAAACACAGAGCTTTAGCAGAGGAGTCTAACAGAAAAGGTGATGGGCTTCAGCAACAAGTAACTGCTCTACAGAAGGTGGGTGTCGAGGATAAAACAGTTATTACATTTATTCTCTTTCTAGTTTTTTTGGTCATATTAAACAGCACATATTGTAACCATGAAAGTCCATGAACAGTGACTGAGAGAAACCTAGACGTGTGTAGACAGCAGTTGAGATAGCTGTTAATGTCTTATTGCTGAATGGGGAGGGGGACATTATACAGCTTAGACACAGTTGTTAATGAAGGAAGAAATCAACCCCTCAGCAGGGGAATGCCTGGCATGGTCTCATTAACATGGTCAGCCTGTAAGGTGAACCTCTCCTGCAGCTGGCGATAGTGCGGCTCTCATGTGACAGATATCTTTGGAATTCAGAGAAATCCCCCAGCGACATTTCCCTCTCCTTGACTAGGGGTGGAGTAAAACATGTTTGTATAATATTTCCCACTGGGAGGGATCACAACAGAGACATACACTGAGTGTACAAAACATTAGGAACACCTTCCTAATATTGAGTTGCACCCCCTTTTGCCATCAGAATCGCCTCAACTCGTCAGCATGGACTCTACAAGGTGTCGAAAGCATTCCACAGGGATGCTGACCCATGTCGATTCCAATGCTTCCCACAGTTGTGTCAAGGTGGCTGGATATACATTGACTGGTGGAGCATTTCACCTGGATTCACCTGGTATTTTTGTATTGTATTTATTATGAATCCACATTAGCTGTTGCCAAGGCAGCAGCTACTATTCCTGGGGTCCAAACACACCAAAGCACCTACATTACATATAAAACAAGATAAAACAGTGAACTATGTTTGTACTGAATGTGCTAAAGATAAAACAGTACATCATATAACATACCTACACCACCACATATCCACAACACAAAATGTGTGCGTATGCATGTGTCTGTACCTATGTGTGTCTCTTCACAGTCCCCGTTGCTCCATAAGGTGTATTTTTACATGCTTTTTAAATCTGATTCTACTGCTTGCATCAGTTATCTGATGTGGAATTGAGTTCCATGTAGTCATGGCTCTATGTAGAACTGTGCACCTCCCATAGTCTGTTCTGGACTTGGGGACAGTGAAGAGACCTCTGATGGCATGAGTGTCTGAGCTGTGTGCTAGTATTTTAAACGGACAGCTTGGTACATTGAGGTTGTCAACACCTCTTACAAAAACAATTAATGATGAAGTCAATCTCTCTTCCACTTTGAGCCATGAGAGATTGACATGAATGTCATTAATGTTAGCTTTCCGTGTACTTTTAAGGACCAGCCATGCTGTCCTGTTCTGAGCCAACTGCAATATTCCCAAGTCACTCTTTTGGCACCTGACCACACTACTGAACAGTAGTCTAGGTGCGACAAAACTAGGGCCTGTTGAACCTTCCTTGTTGATAGTGTTGTTAAGAAGGTAGACAAACACTTTATTATGGACAGACCCCCCCCATCTTAGCTACTGTTGTATCAATATGTTTTGGCCATGACAGTTTACAATCAAGGGTTACTCCAAGCAGTTTAGTCACCTCAACTTGCTCAATTTCCACATTATTCATTAGGAGATGTGGTTTAGGGTTTAGTGAATGATTTGTCCCAAATACAATGCTTTTAGTTTTGGAAATATTTAGGACTAGCTTATTCCTTGTTACCCATTCTGAAACTAACTGCAGCTCTTTAAGTGTTGCAGTCATTTCAGTCGCTGTAGTAGTTGACGTG
This sequence comes from Oncorhynchus kisutch, assembly GCF_002021735.2. Lineage (NCBI taxonomy): Eukaryota > Metazoa > Chordata > Actinopteri > Salmoniformes > Salmonidae > Oncorhynchus > Oncorhynchus kisutch. Next base: position 67,413,678 of record NC_034181.2, on the reverse strand, counting down.
TATAGTGTTGAGTCATCTGCATACACACTGGCCTTACTCAAAGCCAGTGGCATGTCGCTAGTAAAGATTGAAAAAAAGCAAGGGACCTGGTCAGTCTATGTCATGGAAAGATGTTTTGTACACTTCGTGTATGTCCACTCCCAGAGAAAAGAAGAATGAATGGTTGATGGCTTCCTATTGCTTAGTCACAACAATTATCGGTTTAAATTAACTATTAGCGTTTCATTTCTGAAATATAAAGTTAATAAGTAACTGTGATGACAGTCAGTTTTTGTAGATATCTAACCAAATATTACCATTATCATTAACAGTGCTTTTGAAAATGTGTGTTGGTGCGCTATAAAAACATTACATAAAATGCTTTTACTGAAATAGCTTGCCCCTGTGTGTGTTTAACAAAGGAAATCGAGGGTTTGAAGAGAGCACAAAAACAGGCAGCAACCAATCACAGTGCCATAGAGGTAAGACTGAACAGAGCCTTGGAGGAAGTTGAGAGGTCCAAGACACAACTGACCAAGATCAAGCAGATGAGCAAGGTAAATTAAACCATACCACCTATCAGTGCATTTAGTGATCACATCAATCATAATTTACACTGTAAATTGTATTGATAGATGGAACTATACTAATAGCATGGTACGGAGTTTGGTATTCAAATTTGGCTTCTGTCACTTGTTGCATAACCCAGGTTAAATAGACTTGTTTTATGTCTATCCTTTCCAAAAGGACACAGCAGACCAGGAGCATAATAAAATAGAAACATTAAAAGCTGAAAACAAGAAGCTGGAAAAGCAAAAAGCTGAACTGATAGTGGGTTTTAAAAAACAGCTCAAACTGATTGATATACTGAAAAGGCAAAAAGTAAGTCTTCGTATTAAATGCAAGTCATTATTACAAGGCAGTATCATTGATATTTCTCCTTATCAAACTGACATATTTTCCCTCTTGCTTGAGCAGATGCATTTTGAAGCTGCCAAGATGTTGTCATTTACAGAAGAGGAATTCATGAAAGCTCTTGACTGGGGGAAATCATAAAGCAATACTGAAAAATGTATGTAATACAATCCTGCTTGCCTTGAATGTATTCTTATGGTTAGCTACAACATTAATTATGTGGCCTTTAACATTGTATGTAAGTTATGTAGTATGTATGCATTGTTCATTTATACAGAATATATTTGTAATGCAGTTGGATTTTAAAAGTTTAACATTTTATTACAATAATGGGGTTAAATAAACTTAAACTGTAGTTGCATCATCACCTAATAAAGGAAATTGTGTTTTTTTTTAAATGACTAAATGACTTCAACTGAAAATTGCTGCACCTCCATGATAGGATTTATGGTGTTGTGATATGCAGCTAGTGGGATACAAATTAGTCATTGCAACTTCATACATTTGAGTACACCATCGCCATAAGAAATCCACCATTTGATACACCAAAAAAAACACTAGACAGCATCTACCCAATAATGCCATCTAGTGGTGTAGTATAGAAAGTGGTTATTCATCATCTCCCCAGCCCTCTTCATCAAAGATGTCGGCCTGTCGCTTTTGGAAATTGCCTCTGAAGTCATCTTCCCAGAATATGCCCTTAACATTTGAGAATAACATAGTCAGTTTCAAAAGTGGGATCTTGCATCAAAAGTTTTTTTTTTTTAAAGAATTGACAGCCAATGACCAGAGTTGAAAGAAAAACGCAAAGAAAACACTTGCAGTAGAACTAAAAAGTAAGACAACCTCCTCTCCCTTACCTTAGGAAGATAGCCCAGTAGTTTTGTGGCATGGAGTTTGAGAAGTCTTTACCTTTCCTCCTCAATGATCTGTTGACGCAATGTCTCCCTCTCCTGTTCCATTGCTCTTTCTTCAGCCTCACGTTCCTTAAGGTACCTATAGACTATCTCTGAGGCAGACAAAACAGTGTTAAACAGAAAAGCTTCAGTTACAATAACACCACTTTGATGTTGATAAAGAGTGCACAAGTGTGTTCATGATGAGAGCAATATACTGTACCTTGTCAGCCAGGTACTGCTGTCTCCTGTCCTCCAGCAGTTTCTCCACAGCCCTCTTGTGCTCAAGTTGCTTCATGCGACGTTTCTGCGCATTCATCTGCTCTATGTGGTCGTCATCAGCAAACTTGGCCATCATCATCTGCCTGAAGGTCTCCTCCACCTTCTCAGCCTGCCTCCGCATTTCCTTGAAGGCTATTTGCTCTTGGCAGGTCTGCTGCAACTCCAGCCTCTGTCTGATTCTCTTCTCCATATCTTCCTGTTAACCCGTTTAAAAGGGTTGAATCCTCTAAAGGCGGTTTGGAAATTTAGGAAATTATCAAATGTGAATATGCTTGCTTACGATTTGTTTCTGCCTTGCAGCCTCGGCTTGCTCCTCCTGACAAAGCTCTTCACAAACACGCTCCATCTCGTTACACTGCTGCCTGTCCATTTCAATCTTCTCAGTGAGCTAGAAGACATTCCTCAACAACCATTAATATTGTTGTAATAATTTCTCACTTTGTACACAAAAAAAAGACTAGAACATATTCTTAAATATGAACATAGCCAAGTGTTTTGCAAATTAAGTGACTTTTCTCCCCCTTACCATCTGGTGAAGGTGTTCTTTCGCCTGCCCTCGCTCTCTGACGTTCTCCATTCTGCTCTTCTCCTTAGCTGCTGGTAACTGGCAAATTCCAGGATGCGTCTGTTCTCAGCCTCCATCTTCTCCCGCTCCATCAGTCTCCACTCAGTCTGGCTCTTGAACTCCTATGTACCTTTGAGTGGCTGTTATCTTCTCCAGTCTTAACTGCCTCTCCCTGCAAATAAGGTCATTTGATTTCATTATATACTGATCACTTGATCAAGCAGGAAACTTAAGACAAATTGTGAAAACAGACTGCCACTGTCCACTCACATTTGATCCTTCTCATAGATCTTCCTGGTGATTTCGTCAACCATGAGGAACTCCTCATAAGCCTCCTGGCTCTTGTGCTCTTTCTCCTCCAGCTGCTGCTCCAGCTCCTGCTGGTACTGTACCACCTCCTCGTAGCGCTTATGGTCTTGCTTCTCCTGCTCCATAGAGGCCCGCTCATGCTCGCTCTTCATCTTACGAGCAATATCAGCCTCCAGATGCTAATGTCAGAGAAAAATATGGATTCACAAAAAGCACAACCAACAAGTGTTTTGGTTCAAGTCTCAGATGTCCCTTCTACCCTGGGAAAGGACATTTATGAATTTACCACTGTCTCATATCTCAGACTCCTTTTCAGCAATCTGTGCGGCCCTCTCCAGGTTTAGTTATGCAGACTTGAGCTTCCCCTCCAACTCACGGAGATCAACACTAAAATTACAAAGGAAACATAAACAGCAACATAAAACATCCATCCTGCAAAAACTATGGACAGATTATTGTTGATACACTAACCCTTGGATTTTTATTAAAGTCTGAAAGGCACTTTCCCATAAGGCAAGTCAAGAGTATTTTTGGGTTGACCGAAGATTATGATCACTTGCCAGAAAATATAAATTAGCTATTTACATGCTCCATATATTGCCTGCTTTTCATCTACACATAGGGGAGGAATCAGAAAGATCAGTACTGGAATTTGTTGTATTTTGGTTCAGTAAAAAATAAAATCTCAGCAGGCTCAACTTGCCCAACTGCCATAAATTGACTCTTTCAGTTTTAGGCTACTGGAATTAGTTGCAGTTCAATTATTTTCACTTCTTATTTTTAAATGACCTGCCCAATGGGGCAACCTCAGAGCAGGTGTGACTGCTCAGTTCACTTGACCCAGGCAATAGGAGGGCAACCCTTAATGTCAACCTTGCCAACCCCCTCATTGTTGGGACTTCTGTTCTCTTTTTTTAAATGTATTTATATTTTTTGAATTTTACCCCTTTTTCTCCCCAATTTCGTGGTATCCAATTGTTTAGTAACTACTATCTTGTCTCATCGCTACAACTCCCGTACGGGTTCGGGAGAGACGAAGGTTGAAAGTCATGCGTCCTCCGATACACAACCCAATCAAGCCGCACTGCTTCAAGCCGCACAGCGCCATCCAACCCGGAAGCCAGCCGCACCAATGTGTCGGAGGAAACACAGTGCACCTGGCAACCTTGGTTAGCGCGCACTGCGCCCGGCCCGTCACAGGAGTCACTGGTGCGCGGTGAGACAAGGATTTCCCTACCGGCCAAACCTTCCCTAACCCAGACAATGCTAGGCCAATTGTGCGTCGCCCCACGGACCTCCCGGTCGCGGACGGTTACGACAGAGCCTGGGTGCGAACCCAGAGTCTTTGGTGGCGCAGCTGGCGCTGCAGTACAGCGCCCTTAACCACTGTGAGGCCCTTACCTGTTCTCTTTTATATATTGCCTCATTTTTTCATCTCTAAGCTTTACATAACTGATGCGGGTCAGTTCTTGTGCCATTCTCTCTTATTCCAGTTGCTTTTCCTTGTATATTCTCTCCACTACCTGTAAGAGTCAGATGAAGCAAGCAATTACTTTTAGGACCCGTTTCCCTGACACAGATGAAGCCTAGTTGTCCTTTAAGCGGGTGCTTTTCATGAATGCTGTGTGAGGGTGATACCTTGCATGCATACCTTATCAGAGCATCCTCAATTTGGCTTTCGTGCAGCTCGTCTTGCACCTTGCGTAGGTATCCCTTCTTTTCAAGTCTCTCCTCACTCATTAGATTGTTTGTCCTTAGTGATGCGTTTTGTCTGGTCTTCTCGTTGCACCTTCTGCCGTCAATTCCGAGATCACCCTCTGCTGCTGACTGTGCGTCATGTTGAGCTGCTGGCTCATTGAAGCCTCGAGGAAAGACTGCATAAGTTAATGTCAATATATCAAGCAAATACATACTGGCTACTACCAGTGGGAATAATAAAATATAAATACACTTTGGAGTACTGCTCAAGCTAGCTAGCTAGCCTGGCTTACTTAGCACTAACAGCTAGGATAAGGATTTCCAAAGTGGGTTCATTTGAATGAATATTACTAGCACCAACAGAATCAACCAATTTTAAACAAGGGATCTGTGTAAGTTGAGGGTGCAATACAATATAATGTAATATCACGAATCGCTATTGATGTTCTTAATAAATCCTCTACAGGATCGTTGTCCCTATACTGGGACGGTTGAGCTAACGTGCGCTAATGTGATTAGCATGACGTTGTAAGTTACAGAAAACTTTCCAGGACATAAACATTTCTTATATGGGCAGAAAGCTTACCATTTTTGTTAATCTAACTGCATTGTCCAATTTACAGTGAAAAAATACCATGCTATTTGAGGAGTGCACAACAACTTATCACGGCAAATGGTTTGATACATTCACATCTGAAAGGTAAATAATGTACTTACATTCAATCTTGCTCTGATTTGTCATCCTGAGGGTCTCAGAGATAAAATGTATCATGGTTTTGTTTAATACAATTCATTTTTATATTCAGATGTAGGAACTGGGTTCTACAGTTTAAAGTTTGAACCCCTGCTGTCTACACCCACCCTGCCCTGCCATCTAGATGTGTGAAAGTTAGTGTATAAGCTAATTATCCATTATGTATGACATTTCTGGGAGTGTGTAAACTTACATTTTGTACTACCATATCATTTTTGTATGTTCTCTATAGTTATGTACTTGAAATGTATCAATTGACCAATTCAGCACATTTGGGCAGACTTGATACAAAATACTGTGCAGTATTGCAATGCTCTACTGGATCAATCTGAAACTTTGCACACACACACTGCTGCCATCTAGTGGCCAAAATCTAAATTCCATCAGCGCATGTTTTTTTGTTTGTGTTATCTTTTACCAGATCGAATGTGTTGTATTGTCCTACAATAATTTCACATTTCCACAAAATTCAAAGTGTTAACTTTTCAAATGGTATCAATAATATGCATATCCTTGCTTCAGGTCCTGAGCTACAGGCAGTTAGATTTGGGTATGTCATTTTTGGCGAAAATTTAAAAAAGGGTCAGATCCTTAAGAGGTTCCAGATGCACGTGTGCCTGGGAGGCACAGGGATATAGTATCCACAGTGCTCCATCAATGATCAATTTGTTCAACTGGATTCCTGAAATGTTGTTTTGAGCATAATGCCCTGTAATTTAAGTTTACAACTGAAATATTCTCTCTGCCTCAAGGCAAAATGTGTAAAATTGCAGGAAATTTATTTTAAAATGGCAACATTTTATCTGATGCCAAAAGAGCCTTAAATGTTATTTCCCAGTGACCGAGACTTAGTAAAACTGCTTGTATCCTGTTTTTTTTATCGCACTGTAAAGTTGGAGTTGTGTTCTGATATTCTGATGGGTCTATCACAAAAGTGGTCCCAGACGCAAACAAGTTTGAAGTTTGGGAACCTCAGAGCTAGCTAGGTAAATTAACTAAAGTTAGCTAACGTCGTTAACCATCGAATAGCTAGATCATTTTCATGGAAAACATAATCGACAACCAAGTCATTTACCATCATTGCGTGGAGCTGTTGCAAGCCGCTCGTTGATTTGTATGCTTCACCAGGCAAAAATGTCATCTTCATCTGCCACTTTGCTCAATTTGTTTTGCTTCCAGTCGTCTTGGTAACATCGCGCCTTTTGTGCCTAACAATAAACTCGAATGTATTTGGTTAAAAAGTCAGTTTGGTCCTCCCGTCTTCCCTAAGGTAACGTTACAGGTACTGCGCGGAATCAGTTAAGTTATTGACACAATAGTTAATCACAAACATCAGACAACATATCACCTACCCATCCACACACAAGTCCCAATTCTCTCCCAAGCTATGACACCCCCTCCAAACTATCTAAATACAATATAGTTTGTACAATGGATATCTATGTATTTTGTAGTTTAAAAAAAATTAAAGGACAATAATAGGATTACCCCGGTCTAGTTAACTCTGAATACTTTTCTAAAATAATTTGTCCAATTGGCAGGTCCTTAAGGGTGGGCCTGATATTACTTGATTTCATATTACTGGTATATAAAAAATGTGATCTAATTTGATCGATGCTGTGGACAGATGTATTGTCAGTAAAGCTGTCACAAGTATTATATTACAATGCCTTAAAGTATTCACACTCCTTGAATTACTCCAAATGTAGTTGTACAGCCTAAATTTAAAATAATTACATTTCGATTTTTTTGTCACTGGCCTACACACATAAAAGTTTAATTGTTTTTCGAAATTTTTACAAATTAATAAAAAATGAAAAGCTGAAATGTCTTGAGTCAATAAGTATTCAATCCCGTTGTTATGGCAAGACTAAACAAATTCAGGAGTACAAATATGCTTAACAAGTCATAAATTGCATTGCCATAAATGTTTAAACATGATTTTTTTAAATCACTACCTTCTCTGTACCCCACACACATCCAATTATCCGCAAGGCCCCTGAGAAAACTGAGGATGGATCAGCAACATTGTAGTTACTCCACAATACTAACCTAATTGACATGCATCCTGTTTGCAACAAGGCACTAAAGTAATACAACAAAAAAATGTGGTAAAGCAATTAACTTTCCTTCTCAATGTAAAGTGTTATGATTCGGGCAAATCCAATACAACACTTTACTGAGTACCACTCCATATTTTCAAGAACAGTGGTGGCTGTATCATGAAGTGGGTATGCTTGTAATCGCTAAGGACTGGGGAGTTTTTCAGGATAAAAAAGAAAAGGAAGAAAAGGCTTCAGTCTGCTTTCCACCAGAAACTGGAAGATTAATTCACCTTTCAGCAGGACAATAATATTAAACACAAAGCCAGATTTACACTGGAGTGAATGTTCTTGAGTGGCTGAGTAAAACAGTTTTGACGTAAATCTACGGCAAGACCTGAAATTGGTTGTCTAGCAATGACCAATTTGACAGAGCTTGAAGAATTTAGAAAATAAATGGGCAAATGTTGCACAATCCAGGTGAGGAAAGCTTAGACTTACCCAGAAAGACAGCTGTAATCGCTGCTAAATGTGCTTCTACAAAGTATTGACTCAGGGGTGTGAATTAGATATCTGTACTTCATTTAATACATTTTAAAAACTCCTAAAACTGTTTTCACTGTCATTATGGGTTATTGTGTGTAGATGAGTGAGAATATTGTTTTTAATCCATTTTGAATTCAGGCTGTAAAATAAAAATGAGGAATAAGTCAAGGGGTATACTTTCCGAAGGCATATCTCCTTGAAGCCTGAAAAATTATGGGGCCATGATATCACTTGATTTCAGAAATGGGGCTATGATATCACTTGATTTCAGAAATGGGGCTATGATATCACTTGATTTCAGGTGATCCAAAGGCAATTTGTTTCATTTTGATCCTTTTCACAATGGTGCAGGGACCATAATAAACAAACTCAGAAGCCTGTCATTTTCTTTTTATCTTGCCTTTACAGAAAGGTTATTCAACTCTTACTCTGAGGTCCAGAGCCCGCTGGTTCTGCTCCCACCTTGTGTTCCAGGTCTAAATCAGTCCCTGATTAGAGGGGAACAATGAAAAAAATGCAGTGGTACTGACATCCAGAATTGATTTTGAAGGTTTTACAGGATTTGCATATGCATAGAAGTCAAAAGGGAGACAATCTTTGAGTTTCACTTTTCAAAGTCTCTTGCTCCTTGGTTTAAACTGTCATATACTGTCAGGCATTCTATAAAGCTTGTTCCCATTGAGCATCATTAGCTGACATTTGGAACACTTGCAAACAAATACAGATAGAAATGACTGGGGGGTGGGGCCTGTGCATACGTGAGGTGTTCTCACTTCACAAGGTGGCATTGCTCCTCGAGGTGCCCTGAAATTTGACAGAAGTGTGCCTCCCTCTGAGAACTCATCCGTAAATCTTCAAAACGACTTAGCCTGAGGTGACAACTGAGTATTGTATTTGGGCCTACTGTGCTCCGCCAGTAAAGGAGATGCTGAAATAATATGACAGAATTTAGTCTTTGCTCTCATTGTTTCTTTTGTTAAATTTCCCTCAAGAAAGTAAATAAAGATTGAACAGTGACATAGTCTGGAGGATCCCACAAAGGAAACAGATAAATCTAGGTTTTAGTTTACTACTACTACTGTAGTGGTGTACCCTTTCTGCACTGTCAGGTCCTCTAATACTGGTACAGTACAATCCATTGATCACAAGAAAAACTAATCAGGCAATTCTGGTGGATTGATGTTACACACAGGATATAATAAAACATAAGACATTACTTCCCCATTCTTGTCTATTTTAAGGATGCAAGAAAACAGTCTAGCTTCACTGCTTGGGATAATTCTGTATGTATTATCTACACATGCTGGCCAAGAGCGACACCTTTCCTGTCACCTGTCAAAAAAATTCAATCCATCTCTAGCTTGTTTACGCACCAACTCATGTCACACTTCTCCCTCAAGCTTTTTGCATCCTCAACATCCCCATCAGCTGAAAATTCACCAAACTAAACACAAAATGGCACAATGATCACATTCATAGCAGAGGTGAAGACATTTCAGTGCTAAGTCAACACTCCTGTCAGTGTTAAACCTATCAAGATGCTTGTAATTTATAACAACTATTGTGAGGTAACTGGGGAATCAATGCATTTTATTACTTTTCATGTAAGCTGGGCAGTGATGATCCTACAGACTACAGTTGATCACCTCTCTCAACCATAATGAACATGGACAGTCCGTTCTTAATCAAGTCTCAATAGCAGATTTCATACTGTATTACCAAAGTTTATTTACACGTTAGCACGACTGCAATGGAAACACTGAGGGGATTAGATTACCTGGCCCAGTTGTCCCCAGTGGGAGGAGTTTGCACTGGATGAAAAGTGATTGCATTCTTTTTTGAGCCAGGTGCCCCGCTCTGGCTGATGGCAAAATCATCTCTGACGTAGGTTAAGCACATGGAGTATTGAATAAGATACTGGTTTCAAGTGAAAAAGTGATTGCTTTTGATCAAAACACCATCTACCTTTACAATAAAAAAAAATGCTTGAATTTTCAAACAAGTTATGGCAAAGTGTTTCTGGACGATGCACCATGCTGCCCTGTTGACATGACCGAGCGACGCAGACTACTGTTCGATTTAAAATGATTAGAATGCATTACCCAAGAGAGTGTAAAGAAGATTCAGTTCCCCCCACTGCTTTTGCCTTTTCATGTGACGGGCCATAGACCGGTGCGCCGCAGTTCCTTTGACTCAAACTCCCTCAATGATTCAAGTCCATTGGACTGCTCTCAAACTAAAGACATACAGATGATCAAAGGGAAAGTGATGGATTATAGTATATTAAAAATACACAAAAGCACCTATGAAATGTCAATGGAAGTAGAGGAGGTATCCAAAATAAACAAAAGGCCTATATCTACCAGTGGAAGGATAGTTAAGATATTTCAAGGCTTTTTCACACTTGAGTACAGGTTCAGATAAAAGAAAGCATAAACATTCAGAATTTGTATTTTTCGACACTACAGAAAGTCAAATTATTCAGTGTACCATTTTCACTTTCATTGAAAGCTTACAACCAAATTGTAAGTTTGACAGACAGAAGTCAAATCTTGCACTGATGTTAGAAAAAAATGATACATGTTTTTCCAAATGCCAAATCTAATAAACACATAACACGTCTCAGCTCATCTCCATCTGGTCAAGGACAGTCAAGTTTAAGAAAATGGGAAGAGAAATACATTTCAATGATATGCAGTTTTCTTAAAAATACATCCGGTTTACTTCTCACTACTCCGAGGACGCCGATCCCTTCAGTGTTTTAGGACTGGAGGGAATGTCTTTGTCGTCTGCCCTCTGATGCAGGACGTCAGCTGGACTTTGAGAGGATGAGATGTCCTTTGCTTCCACGATATCTTTCACCTCTTGGTCTACAACCTTAAATGGGATGGTCTCCAGGGAAGCGCCGACCTTACTGTCGTCAAAGCTGACAGATTCCGGTTTGCTTAATGACTCATGCAAACGCACAGTCTCCCCACCTAACTCACAGGCCACAGAACTAGTGGGGGACCTGGTCGCTGACTGCAAAGCCCGCTCCTCCCTCTGCTCCACCTCAACTGAGCTTTCCATGGGTGTTTCACTTTCCATGAGGCCTGACTGCAAAGACTGCTCTTCTCTCCACTCCCCTTCAACTGAGTTTCCTATGGTTGTTTCTCTATCCATGGGCCCTGACTGCAAAGACTGGTCTTCCTCAACTGAACTTTCCATGGGTGTTTCTAGCGCTGTAGCCTGTGTGACTCCCTGGCTCTGATCCACTGTAGAGATATGTGGAAGCCCTTGCACTTCTGCCTCTCCTAGCTGGTTAACTGCTGCATCATCGTTGTCTAGTAGAATTACAGCACCTCTTCCTGACTCTTGGGTCTGAACATGCATTACCTCTGGCCCATCCCTTCTTTCAGCAGCTGGGGTGATACACAAGACATTGGAGGTCTCCACCAATCTGGGAACGCTGTGAAAGAGAAGGGGGGGGGGGGAACGTACCAAATCAATCTAATCAACTCCATCGGAAAAAATATTTCTAGGTTCTATTTTGTGTGGACCACCATTTAATTACCTGTGGAATTGGTCAAAAGCGCCACTCACTGTGGCAGTTTCAGCATTCTATGTAAAAATAAAAAGAGTTGAGGTAACAGTTTTGAGGAAACAGTTCAAAATCAAACATGTGTTTCTCAGGTACAATCCAGCTATAGTACCTGGATATCAGGGAACATCAGAGCAGAGATCCCTTGCTTATTTCTGAAACAGAACAAAAGAGAATCACGACAAATCCATTAAACGTAGAGCCCTTTTAATAAAACTACTTTGGAGATAGTTAGAATATGGTAATGAAAACTTCAAATACATTTTCAGAGCATAATTAAGACGGGCTTATCAGCACAGAATTAGTATCCAAATAGTTATTTTAAAAAATAGTTATATTAATCATGAAGCAAAAGTACCAATGTCCTTGTCCAGACAAATTATTCTTCAAATTATTCTTCAAACAATTCAATTAGCATTGAATTGTACATATTCAAATCTCAGGAGGAACAACATATTTATGAAATGATTACATTTGAACTTGATCTCGTGTATTTTTAGTGCGTTTGGCTTCTCAAGGGAATACAACAAATTAAGACGAGGATATTCTTGCAAAAGAGATTCAACAATGACCTTTCATTTCAGCAGCTTCCCAATGACAAAATGACCTAACTTTAGGCACACATTAATTAAGCAATGTTCTCTGGTATTAATTAAGGCCAAAGCGTCCACTTGCATTTGCAAAGTTCTTAAAATAAAAAAATCCACTTAATATGCATCCCAATTAGCTTAATGTAAAAAGTATATGGTAAAGATTTCTCAAAATAATGGATGCATCCAAACTCATAGGTCAGGGAGTTAGAAGTCTCACAAGTACTTGATCCAATTCTGAGAATCTCATTACAACACTATGAGGGGCGTTACCTTTATTTTAGAATGTTCTCGTTATCTGCTGCATTGGGAGAGTAGCTACTCACCCTCTAATGCCGTCATCTACAGCACCACCTTCTCCTGCAAGACAAGAAAAACATGACATACAGACAGGTTATTATTATTATTATTATATAAACAAAATGCGAAGCCTGGCCTCCCGGGTGGCGCAGTGGTTAAGGGCGCTGTACTGCAGCGCTGTACTGCAGGTTCGCGCCCAGGCTCTGTCGTAACCGGCCGCGACCGGGAGGTCCGTGGGGCAACGCACAATTGGGCTAGCGTCGCCCGGGTTAGGGAGGGCTTGGTCGGTAGGGGTGTCCTTGTCTCATCGCGCACCAGCGACTCCTGTGGCGGGCTGGGCGCAGTGTGCGCTAACCAAGGTGGCCAGGTGCACGGTGTTTCCTCCGGCGCATTGGTGCGGCTGGCTTCCGGGTTGGATGCGCGCTGTGTTAAGAAGCAGTGCGGCTTGGTTGGGTTGTGTATCGGAGGATGCATGACTTTCAACCTTCGTCTCTCCCGAGCCCGTACGGGAGTTGTAGCGATGAGACAAGATAGTAGCTACTACAACAATTGGATACCACGAAATTGGGGAGAAAAAGGTGTAAAAAATTAAATTAAATTTTAAATTTTACAAAATGCGACGCCTAAGCATCTGGTTGTGAAGAATGTGATAAACCTTATACCTTTCTCTAGTATGACCTTACAGATGTGGTGTGGTCTGTCAATCAAATGCTTGCTCATGAGGTCAGTTCCATGCGCATCAGCCAGGAAGTCACAGTTCAGACAGACAAGGGTTAAATTCCTGCAAGACAGCAGGTAAAATGTGATTCATAATGAACCTAATGGAATAGAATAAACTAGCATGGTGCAACACCAATGCAACACTACATAAATAAGTCATTACCAAAACTAAAGTGCAGAACAATGGCAACATTAAAGAATTGATTTGAGACCAGATTTGTTTAGTTAGGGACACGTACCTTAGGACAACTGGGATTTTCCTCATTTTCCGGAATCTCTCTTTTGAGATGGCACTATGGAACCTGACAAAAATATATTTGTATATATTTAATATGGATTAAAAAACATGAGCTGGCACACACCCAGAAAAAAATAGTTTGTGTGGAGGTGCTGACTAATGGCGAATAAACTATAAAAATAAAGTCGCACACTCTATGTTTAAAATCCCAGCAATTTAATGGTTATTTACCAACGTTTCAGCATCACTGTTCCTTCCTCAGGGTGACTCAAGACTTTATTTTTATAATATATATTTAATATGAACAATAAAACATCCTCCCTGAGCCGACTAGGTGAAAAATCTGTCGATGTGCTCGAGCAAGGCACTTAACCCTACTTGCTCCTGTAAGTCACTATAAAAATGGACATACACACTGTTCACAAAACATTAAGAACACCTACTCTTTCCATGACAGACTGACCAGGTAAATGCTATGATCCCTTATTGATGTCACTTGTTAAATCCACTTCAAATCAGTGTAGATGAAGTGGAGGAGACCGGTTTAAGAAGGATTTTTAAGCTTTGAGGCAATTGAGACAGATTGTGTGTGTGCCCCATTCAGAGGGTGACTGGGCAAGAAAATATTTAAGTGCCTTTGAACAGTGTATGGTAGTAGGTGCCGGGCGAACCAATTTGTCAAGAACTGCACACCGCTGGGTTTTTCCACGCAGTTTCCCATGTGTATCAAGAATGGTCCACCACCCAAAGAACATTCAGCCAACTTGACAACTGTGGGAAGCATTGGAGTCAACATGGGCCAGCATCCCTGTGGAACGTTTGACACCTTGTAGGGGTGTTCCTAAAGTTTTGTACTCAGTGTATATATGCGTTACGAATCTGATGCTTTACCTTATCATATGGTTTCCAAAGGATGTTTTGCAACTCGTCCGATACTTGCATGCACCACAAATTGCAACCATGGGATAGTGACTATAGAAGTCATGAATCTCCGAGTAGCACTCAATGCAGGTATGTCGTCTGTCTCCAATACTAAAAAAGTAGAGAATTAATTAGGGCGTAATTATTTAATTTATATCTGAAGTACTATTACCTTCAGTAAAACATTCTGAGATGCATTATTAAACATACAAGTTACTTGATTGGTGTAATATATTGATAACCAGGGCTCTGAAGTGCGACCATTTTGGTCACATATGCTCCTAAATATTTTGCTGTGCGACCTGACATTTTATTTTGGGAGCACTGTGCGACTATGAATACAATCTCCCAGATAATAATTGTTGTAATGATTAGGCTTCGCCGTACCGTTGTTTGAGTGAACTAGACAAAAAAGCAAGCACATATTCATTACTGTCATGGTTACACCATCACTACAGCGAAAACATATTGTTTCTAGCACAAACTGGTAAAAAAATACGACCCATATTACCTGCACAGTGTTCTATTGTGAATTGGTTATACATTCATGAACCATTTCACAAGCTGTTCCAAAACCACTCGCAGGCATTTGTTTACCTGTTGTTCAGTCATGTAACCTCATTAACTCCTAACTTGATGTTGAGAGCACCAGTGCTACCAATGAAACATTTGAATTTAGAGCCCTGTTCATAACCAACCATGAAAAGAAATTGTCCCTGACCATAGTTTCTGTTATAGAAACTATGTAGTTTGCACCATGAGAAAAAATAAAAAACTGACTGAGTGATGTACCGACCTGAGACTCTGCAACACATGGTTGTTCTTCTGCTGCTTGAGGAGCTTTTTGCTCACTGTGCCCTTGCCTTTCCCCCCACTGCTGCCCTGTGTGGTAGATGTACTGCTCTGAGCTTTTACATTGGCTGCCTTCATGCCTGGGACCTCTGGTATGACACTGACACTGGATTTGTCAGCAGCACGGGCGGAACTGGGAGATGGCCCTGTCAGAGAGGCCCGGATAGTCACCTGAAAAATGTATTAAAAGAACAGATCAAATTAAGATTATCTGAATTCATGCCGTAATTTAAACATTTGTAATAGAACTTGCTTTCAAATGAGGGTTTATTGCGGTTGCCATTGACTATCTATATTGTAGATACTTGGTACAGAGGTATTGACATGTTTTCCTAGACTAAATAAGAAGAGTTTAACCTTGGTTCCAGGAGGAAGGCCCTCCAGAGCTTTGGGTTTTTGGAAAGTCTTATGGTGCTGAGTCTTGTGATCCACTCTTTCCTTGTAGGTGAGGAAATTCAGCCTGCATTTCCCGCAACGATTAATTCCTTTTTTCTGGTGAATTTACAAAACAAGTACAATAGAAAAGCACGAGTCAAGATAACAAGACTGCATATAGGTAGATAATAGGTTCAGCTATTTCTTTGTTCTATGGCTACATACAGTGATTTGTGGAGTTGATTTGGTTTGTTTTTTTTGCCAGAGAGCCCATTAGGCAGGAGAAAGGAAGCAGACATTGCTGTAAGACAGTTATGTATTACAGCAAGGTGTTCAGCAGACAACCAAATCAATCCAACCTCAGAATGAAAGCCAATAGGGTAACTCACAAGAGTGTTCTTTTTTTTTTTTAAACAAGCCAGCTATAAAACTCTAACTCAGAGAAAAACTATTTGCTGCATTCACTGCTTTATTAAGAGGCTGAACCATCAAGAAACTGACATGAAATTACAATGTGTGACAGGTCAGTCAGAACATGAGCCCCATCAATCAAAAATGACCCAATCAACATATTTATCGATCATGGATTGTTGCACATATTTAACAATAGAAAAGTACCCAATATAACTAAGCCTCTTACCTGATGCTTCATATAGTGCTGCATGTAGACATGACCACTTTTAAGAACTTTAAGGCAGAAAGGACAAAGGAGATCCTTTGTGTTTTCATGCACCGTACGGAAGTGTGTGTCCACATCGGTAAAGAATGAAGACCGGTAGTTGCACACCTGGAAGGAGACAATTAAACTATTAGCTTGAATAATAAAAGGTTCAGGAAGACTGCAAGTCAAATCCCTTCAATAATTTGAATTAAATGTTTCAATTCCTGATTGTAGTGCCAGGGCATCTCTACGATCAACAGTGAATAACTTTTCTTTGTGAACAAACTACTATAAAAACATGATTGATAAACAAAATGTACCTGGCAGACATAGGGCATCTCTCCAGGCTTGTGATTGTCCTTCATGTGTTCCAGGAGCACTTGCTCAGACTCAAAGGCTAATTCACATATCTTGCAATTGGCTACAAAACAAGAACAACTTACTAAAAATGGGCCCAACTTGTTAAGGACAGGTTGATTATAGTTATATAAAGTTATGTACAATGTATGATTGCTTGAGACGGTGTTCAATACGTTAAGGTGAAATGTATGGTTTCACTGAAGTTTCATGTTGGTTGCTATTGACTGGTATGCCTACTTGAAGATTCGACCATGCTGTGGGCACTCTCAACGTGGCACTGCAGCTGGAATGGGGTTGAGTACTGCCGGTAGCAGTGTTGGCAGGTAGTGTGGCTTTCCCAGCTCTCACTGTTCTGCTTCTCTAGCTCCAGATGATGCTTCATGTGGTTCATGAACCTACAAGAGTCCCGCAAAGTGCAAGATATGCCAAAGAAACAAAGATGGGTGTGAGCTTTGCCATTTATCTTTACGTTTTTTGCATTGTAAACTAGTGTTATTTTTAAACAAGCTACTATCCAGTCACCCAGAGCAAATTTCATAAAAATGTTGTGAATATATTCTAAAAAAGCTCATTAGCTTTTGTCAAACTTTTAAATAATTTAATATATGCATACATACATACATAAATAACTAACTACCCTACTTCAAAATAAAAACTTAATGTACTGAGCTAAATTACAGTGAAGCCGTATTCAACAACACTTCAACAGATCGTGACCTGTGTGCAACACCAAACCTGCGCTTCGGATCCCCATGGTTAAAAAAAAGAAGAAATTAGCAACCACTCCTTGCACCTCAATTCCTAAGCATGCATAATTGCCATTATAATACCGCCAATTAGGCACAGCTTTTTTGTTTGGCTTAATGAGGTGTTCCACGGCTGCACCGAGCCGCATGACCTCTACATGTAACCGCTGCACTGACAAGGCAGGCAAGGCCCATTTTTCAGCCAGCACAGTCTGTTACCTCGGCTCCCCTAATAGGGATTTTTATGCAGACCAACTATGACCTCTGCTGCCAGACTGAGTACAGTACAAATGCGTCTGCCCATTAAAAGGAGCTTACAGAGGCTTTTCTTGCAACATTCTGAAGCAAAGTTATTTAATCAAAGGAGCAGTTCTTACACTATCCAAACTAGCAGCCATTATTCATCTCTGGCCCCAAGTGGGAATATGAGTTGATATGTCATCCACCTGGGGGAGAAAACTGTGATGAGGGCTGAAACACATTGAATCTCCTCTCTTCACATTGAAGTTAATCACTCTCCATGGGCAGAGGGCTCATTTTAACACTTGTTCATGAACACCATTTCCATGCACCAAAACAGCACAGTAGACACTTGGGGTGACGTATTGACGAAAGGCTGGTTGATGTATCCATCCATTACCAATAACATTTAGCCGTTCATATAAATATAGAAGATATGTCCACCAATCTGCTTATTGGTGACAGTAATTGTGTAATGTGTGTGCATTATGTAAACACGTGACATGCCAAATGTATTGTTTTCATTATACCACTGGACAAATAGGATATAAAAGTTCTTTAGAAAATGACCTTGTTTATACAAAACACATTTTGTGCAGTAGACACGACACCCTTTTTTCGACACAAATAATCGTATTATTCAGGAATACAGTGGCTTATTGAAAACAAAAGCAGAGTTGCATAGCAAGCAAAGTCTGCTGTAGTTACCTGACGTTGTTCTTGAGTACTTTCAAACAGCTCTGGCACTTATAGGTAAATGGGGTCTTCTGCTGCTGCAATTTTGGTTTGTCTCCCTCGAATCTACCATAGTAGAAGTCTGTGACAAGCATGATGCGCTTGCTTGCAAAAAGGTAAGTAGACTTTGGGGTTGAGGGGAAGACACACTCCAACAGGTGAGGACAACATTTCTGGAATTAAAATAATTAAAATTAAAATAGGCCGACAAATTGCAATCTGCAGAGTTGATATTGTAGTTCTTAAAATGCCTTATATAAGGCTCTGGTTCATGCACTAATAGCAAGGCTCGACATTAACACATGCCCTCTTGTTCGGGACAAGAATCATTTTTTTCACTTGTCCATTTGGACAACAAATCTATCACAAAAATCTAATAATTACTGCGTTCAGAATTGGATGTGAGAAGCAAACACTGAAATAATTTTCAAATCTATTTTTCATGTACATAAATAAAAAGTCTGCACGTCAAAGTGTAATTGATGTGCATATTGGCTACAGCCTCATGTCCAGACGGATACTGACATGAGGGAGGAGGCAGAAAATGTAGGAAAACTTTAATGAGAATTTTAATTACATTAAATACAGGATAATTAACATTAATGTCTGAAGGCTTGATTCTGTCGACATACTCAAGGCACTTCGTTCAGATCAAATGGTCAAGACCGGAAAGTGAAAGACAGTGCATGTTGCTCACCGCACATCACCCACCTTGAATCTGAGCGGAGGCGGCCAACATTTTGAAACTATTTCACAATAAACTTATTTCATAATAAACTTAATTGTTTAAAACCTGGATGTAGTCTAGCCTAGGCAAAATATGACCACAGAAATGTTGAAACCAGAATTTTTCATGTTCTATTAGCTTTCAAATCAATATTATTTTCCAACAGCCAAAGGCATAATACTAGTCGTGAGTAAACCATGCCAGTTTATACAGCTTTAGATCTCACTTCTTCATTTCTAACAGATATTTTCATCTCTGTCAAATGAAACCGCTCGCACATTGAAAAAGGTGTTCTCACTAATCGCATGTTGGAACATTTGTGTGCAGCCATGTGTGCACAGTTGTATGATTTTTTTGGACGTCATCCCAGGGTCTGTTTTGAACCGTATACATGTTTTATCGTCCCAGGGACGCCCTTTAATATATAAAAGCCATAAAAAGTATTTGGTTGTAATTGTAACGTTGCAATATTTTATAGGCTACCAAGGGTGGCCAACTATCCTCAAGGTTAGCCTTAAAAGGGGCAGTGGTGTATTTTGAGACACGAATGAATATGCAAAGACACGAATAGGCAGAATGTAGCCCAGCAAAATGTATGGTATTTATATATATATATATATATATATATAGAAAAGTAGTTCCTTGCATCATACAATAATGTCAAAATGGTGTTAAAAAAAAAATCTGTCCTCCTTGTCCGAAGTACAAGCAGCTAAAAAAGTTAATGTCAAGCACTGAATAGTAACATTATACAATATTTATGTAAAACAATTGTCACAGCTAAAGGCATGCGTTTTAGAATGAACTCACCACCATGTGATCTTTCATGACAACTTGTTGGTAGAAATCAAATTTACACTTTGGACATTTTTTACAAAAACGTGCCCCATTTTCTAATATCTCCTGGGCGTGGGAAGACCCTGCAAAAACAAAAATCTAAATTTCAGTTGTAAAAATAAAAAAAGTAAGTGCTAATGAATCTAGTTAATAACAGAACAACTGATGTAAGGAAACCCCTACCCATGTCCTGCTTTGCTTTTTTAGCTGTGCTGTTTTGGTCTTGAGGTAAACCTCGTTTGCCATAGTCTGTTTAAGGGGAGAAAAAAAGATTCATACTTATTATCACAAGTCACATGCAATCTTCAGATCATGAGGTCACACAGAGGGTCAGGAGTTTTCCTGACCAAGTGACCTGGCCAGGAATATCTCTGGGTCAAACAAGTTAGATATTTTGGCTTACCCCAGCTGTTGCCTTTGGCTTGAATAACCGGGGACACAATCTGGAGGTTGGTAGAATTTGAGCGGTTGGGCTGGGAAGACAATGCAGCGGGGCCCTGCACATTGGACAAGGTCACTACGTTGTTGTGGATCATGTGCACTTGAGGCCTGTGGATAACCCCAGGTAAAGGCTTCCCTGGAGTCACCTGCTGCAGAATGTGCTGCTGGCCTGCTGAAAAAAACACATTACAAATATGAAACACAGCAAAAAAGTAGTATGTGTGCACTGTGCCTGTATAGGGAATATATAAGTTTACTTGTAGGGCATAGATTCACGAAATTCATTTCCAATTATTAGTCTGCTCTGAAATACAAAAATGTGTGTTATGTTTTGGTTTGTTGCTTGCCTGCCTGCAATCAAGTTAAGATGTAATATTTATATTTTTACCTGGAACCACAGTGAAAGATGTCCCAGGGGGATACTGTTTCCCAAGGGAAGCAAGGAAAGCCGAGTTGGCCGGTAACTGTGGTGTGGTCATAATGTAACCCTAAGAAAAAAGGCAAACCGTTTTCATTAAAACATTGCACCAACACCATTAAAGCCAAGTTACATCTCTAGAACTAAACAGGTGCCCAGTCAAAGCTCTTCTGTCCAAGCACCACAATCATGGAAAAATCAGCATTTTCCTACTAGCACCAACTTTGCTGATAACTACTTTATTGAAGGAGCATGTACTTACTACAACTGATCTGTGGTTGTCTCACCTAGCTATCTCAAGATTAATGCAGTAATTGTAAGTTGATCTGGATAAGAGTCTCTGCTCAATGACTCAAATGTAATGTGCGTTATTTTTTGCAATGTATAGCAAAGTGAAATAAGGGATATAGCTAAACACAAAATACCTGGTTGTTGATAATGATGGGTTGTGGTGGTACTGCTGTTAAGGGTCGAGGTGCATTGTTCAACCCTTTCCCTGGAATTATGATGTTCTGGGGAACTGGACCCTGAGTGAGATGAGCTTGGGGGGAGCTGTTTGTCATTGTCATCCTAGGGGCTCTTGGTCTTCCAACTCCACCACTTTGAACTGGGGTGGTCTTCACATTTCTTTGGTTGTTCGCTTCAAAGACAGGTCAGATAAATAAACAAGAGTGGTTCATTTTCAAAGCAATACAATCTATATTGATAATCAAATTTACCAACTTTGTAGAGCAACTAAGGGAAAATCATCCAATGGAAGGACATTGTGTAAGCAAACTATCCAAACTAGAGAAAACAGACGGAGACCTAACATTAACTGAGCCATACCAAGAGGCGGCAGGGTAGCCTAGTGGTTAGAGCGTTGGACTAGTAATCGAAAGGTTGCAAGTTCAAATCCCTAAGCTGACAAGGTACAAATCTGTCGTTCTGCCCCTGAACAGGCAGTTAACCCACTGTTCCTAGGCCGTCATTGAAAATAAGAATTTGTTCTTAACTGACTGGTTAAATAAAAAAATAAAAAAATAAAAGAAAACATACTTGGTCTGGTGTTAATGGTGCCCTTTGAAGTACTAAGCTCCCCAACAAATATAGGTTCGTCGTCGTCATCATCATGTTTACCGTCGCCCAACAAATTAACTTCTGGTGTCTGTCTCTGCCATGGCTCCAGCTCCTCTTCCTCACATTCCATAAAAAGCTCGGACATTGTGAAGCTGAAAATGGATGAGAGTTACGTTAATGTTAGCTAGAAAAAAAACTTAACTAGCTAGTTAGTCAAACGAAGTATGTTTTCAGCTAACTACGAGCTAACATGTTTTGCGTACCTGGCTAACTAACGTTAGTAGGAAAAGCTAGGAAACTGGATACGTTGATTCCTCATAGCCGTGCGCCCGCGCGACTAGTTAGTTAACGGACCTCTTGCTTATATCCCGTCGAAAAACCATAGCTAGCTACATCAACAAGCTGGAAATACAATGCAGAACACCACATAGTTAACTAGCGATACTCACGTTATCTACCAAAACGTCCAGTTGCCATCTATTTTAGCTCACTACAGTAGCTAGCTAACTCTGCTAGCCAGCCATTATTAGCTACAGTGTGGGCAACCAATCATGGCGTCTGGCGCGACAACACAACATAGATCTCTTTGTTCCAACTTCATTTGATCTGATGCAGTAGTACAAAGATATGTTTAAATGCTATTCAACAATACCAACATTCTAGGTATACCAGTGGCCAAGTACAGAGTCCACTTACCTTTTAATCTAACGTTTAACTGGGTGGTTTGTCCTTAGTACAAAATGAGAAATACCTTCTATGGAGCGCCTGTGAATATTGTGGTGGCTGATGGGAAATTTGGGGTTTGCTGAGAGGAAGGTTACCACTGCCTCAAAATGAGCTATATCTTTAAAATACATTAAAACAACAATTAGTTAGAGTTAACAGTGTGGTTTGGTTTAATATCACACTTTAAGAAGATAAATGATAGAAATAGGCAGGGTTTATGACTTTGTGGAAGTGGTACCTAGTGACAAACAGAGGAAAAAGCGAAGCATTAGTGTTTACTCCGCCCAAAATCTTCTTCTATGGTATAATGGCAGTGCGCAAACAAACACCACCCAAAATCTGTCCACGTTTTAAGCAGATCAGCTTAATTCTTCTTCTTGAAATGTGTATTGGAGGATCACAACCAACTGAAAGGTGCATACACTGCCACCTACTGTACTGGAGTGTGAGGCCATCTATTTATCTTATCTAGCCATGTGTTTCCGCCTACTGACTAACCCTATACCCATTAAAACCTCACCACTATTCCACTACTTGTTTTTGGTTGGTTGTGAACTTGTCGGCAACTACCTAACAAAGCCCGTGAAAGCACTGTAGCACTTAGTCACAACGTTCCTATGCTGTCCCTTTGACAACATAGTCACCTACAACCTATATGTCCCCTGTCTGTCACAAATATTGAATGAAATCCCATTTGCATTTACTCTACCTGTTGTCTACTGATTTTGTCCTTTTGTGGGTAGAAATGTAAGACAAAATATCCTCAGGAAAGTATTATTAAACAGGCTTCAAAAACCTGTGTCTCGGTGTTAGCTATCGCTGTTTTCTTTCTCATCACCTGAAGCACGCGCACAAGACGGAGGAACGTGCACACAATGCATGCGTACTAACTGAAGTCTTACAGGTGTTTACATGTATAATTTTGCGCATGTGCCAGGTAATAGAAATGTCAATGGCAGTACCAGCGTTTGGAAAGGTTTGTTTAATAATACTTTTCTGTGGATGTTCTCTCAAATTACAACACACAAAAGGACCAACCGCACAGACATTCGAAATTGTTAATCTTTTACCAATAGAGCTATCTTCTGTATACCACCCCTACCTTGTCACAACACAACTAATTGTCTCAAACGCATTAAGAAGGAAAGAAATTCCACAAATTAACTTTTAACAAAGCACATCTGTTAATTGAAATGCATTCCAAGTGACTACCTCATGAAGCTGGTTGAGAGAATGCCAAGCGTGAGCAAAGCTGCCATCAAGGCAAAAGGTGGCTACTTTGAAGAATCTCAAATATAAAATATATTTTGATTTGTTTAACACATTTTTGGTTACTACATGATTCCATATGTGTTATTTCATAGTTTTGATGTATTCAGTATTATTCTACAATGTAGAAAATAGTAAAAATAAAGAAAAACCCTTGCATGAGTAGGTGTGTCCAAACATTTGATTGGTACTGTATATATTGTATATATATGGTATACTACATGACCAAAAGTATGTGGACACCTGCTCGTCGAACATCTCATTCCAAAATCATGGGCATTAATATGGAGTTGGTCCCCCTTTTGCTGCTATAATAACCTCCACTCTTCTGGGAAGGCTTTCCACTACTGTTGGAACATTGCTGCGGGGACTTGCTTCCATTCAGCCACAAGAGCATTAGTGAGGAGGTTCACTGATGTTGGGTGATCAGGCTTAGCTCGCAGTTGTAATTCCAATTCATCCCAAAGGTGTTCGATGGGGTTGAGGTTAGGGCTCTGTGAAGGCCAATCAAGTTCTTCCACACACGATCTTGACAAACCATTTCTGTATGGACCTCACTTTGTGCACAGGGGCATTGTCATGTTGAAACAAGAACGGGCCTTCCCCAAACTGTTGCCACAAAGTTGGGAACACAGAATCGTTTAGAATGTCATTGTTTCCTGTAGCATTAAGATTTCCCTTCACTGCAACTAAGGGGCCTAACCTGGACCATGAAAAACAGCCCCAGATCATTATTCCTCCTCCACCAAACTTTATAGTTGTCACTATGCATTGGGCGCAGACAGCGTTCTTCTGTCACCACAGGCATTTCTGTCTGTAATAAAGCCATTTTGTGGGGGAAAACTTGTTTTGATTGGCTGGGCCTTGCTCCCCAGTGGGGCCCACCCATGGCTGCGCAACTGCCCAGTCTTGTGAAATCCATAAATTAGGGCCTAATGAATTTATTTAAATTGACTGATTTCCTTCTATGAACTGTAACTCAGAAAAATCTTTGAAATTGTGCACGTTGTGTTTCTATTTTTATATACACAGTGTTTTCAGAAAGTACTCATACCCTTAGACTTATAACACATTTTGTTGTGTTACAACCTATATTCAAAATATATTTTCTCACCCATCTATACACAAAACCCCATAATGACAAAGTGATTTTTTAAAATAGAAATGTTAGCAAATGTATTGAAATGAAATACATACATCTAATTTACATAAGTATTCGTACACCTGAGTCAATACTTTGTAGAAGCACCTTTGGCTGCATTTCAACTTTGCGTTATCTTGGGTGTCTGTATCAGCTTTGCACATCTGGATTTGGGGATTTTCTCTCATTCTTCCTTGCATATTTTGCAAGCTCTGTTAAGTTAGATGGGGAGCGGTGGTGAACAGCAATCTTCAAGTCTTCCACAGATTTTCAATTGGGTTCAAGTTTGGCTGGGCCACTCAAGGACTTTCACATTCTTCTGCTAAAGCCATTCCAGCGTTGCTTTGGCTGTATGCTTGGGGTTAATGTTCTGCTGGAACGTAAATCTTCGCCCCCAGTCTAAGGTCGGTTCCATCAAGGATTTGCCTGTATTTGGCTCCATTCATTGTTCTCTCTATCCTTACCAGTCTCCCAGTCCCTGCCAATGACAAGCATCCCCATAGCATGATCCTACCACCACCATGCTTCACGGTAGGGATGGTGTTAAGACGGGTGATGAGCTGTGCCTGTTTTTCTCCAAACACTGCTTTGCATTCAGGCCAAATAGTTTAATACAGTCTTTCATGTGCCTTTTTGCAAACTCCAGGCATGCTGTCATGTGCCTTTTTCTCAGGAGTGTCTGTCAACTCTCCCATGAAGCCCAGACTGGTGAAGTGCTGTCGAGACCGTTATCCTTCTGGAAGGTTCTCCATTCCTAGCCAAGGAACTATGTAGTTCTGTCAGAGTAGTCATTTGGTTCTTTGTCACCTCCCTGACCAAGGTCCTTCATGCTCAGTTGCTCAATTTGGTTGGACAGCCAGCTCCAGGCAGAGTTTGGGTAGTTCCACATTTTTTCAATTTCCCAATGAGGGGGACCACTGTGCTCTTGGAAACTTTAACACTCTATAAATTGTTTTATACCCTTCCCCAGATATATGTCTCTTCACAATCCTATCTCTGAGATCTACGGACAGTTTCTTGGACTTCATGTATAGTTTCTGCTCTGACATGCACTTCTTCTTCTTCTATGATATAATGGCGGTCCACAAACAAACATTAAAGGTGAATGCCGCCCCACCTATAAGTATTGTCATTAGGCCTGCCGCCCACTAGTGTAGCACATCCTAGAGTAACCCAGCTGGGGCTCCAATCCAGGTTTCTCTGGTTCTGAGGCAAGCATGATTGGGTCCCATATTTATAATTTAATTAACATAAAACAATTGATGCACTCCATGCAAGTTTGCATTGATGCACTGGTAAGTGAAAAATCTCAATGTCTGAATATGATCTATGACAAGGTATGGATTAGCAACATCAACACTCTGACGTTATCCATTTCAGCCTGTTATAAACTTTGGGTTTCCTGTTATTTAAAAGAAATCTTCACACATATTGCCAGTTGCCATGTAGGCCCTTTAAATAGGTCTACAAACGTCATTAATCAGAGCTACATTCAATTATACATTTTACACATTGGTGATGAGTAACATAGTCGACTATGGTTAGTTTGTCCAACAGGTGGCAGTCTGGATTTCAGAAAAGTAATAAGTGGATATACAGTAGAGGCCCATTGAGTGGACAATGGACAGCATAAAACCAAGGCTAAAGCTTGACCTACAGTATTCTACTCAAGGTGGGCCACATCCAAACAAGCAGTGTTAGCCTTGTTTGGGGGTATTTTTAAACCTAGATGCATTGTCTTACCAAACTGCACATTTTTTAATGCATTTTCCCAACTTGATTTCACTGTGATTATATAGATAAGATATATAACTATATAGATATACCTGGTGATGTAGGCCTATCAGACTGCAGCTAGACAAATACTACTATTCTACCAAGAGAAAATGTAATCTGAGAAAGACTCACAAAATGTACTAAATTGGATAAATGTGTTTAACTGTATAATACCAAAGCATTTGAATTCCTCTAAGTATCTACATCCAGTATGCATATGCTACTGATGATCACTGGCTACAGAGATTTGATATTTTCAATATTCAGCAGTATTTTCTATTATCCATAAGTGTCATGTCTCTTCTCTTGACTTTTCTTACTGTGGAAACAAAACATAATAGCCTGGATGGACCAGATTATTTTTTCTTCAATTTATCATTTTGATCGCACACCAAACTTTTGTTCATTAGAAGTGGGGTTCTCAAACTTTTTGGGGCCGAGGACCCTTTTCGTGATAGAAAATTCATCAGTGACCCCCCCAGAACACAACTCAAATGAGAAAAAAATAGCATACATGGAGTTTACTATGACTTCAGCAGTGCATGCATGGCTGGATGAACCAAGTCTTGGGCTCTGGGAAGTAATATTTTAAAGGCCTGCCTCTTAGCATCAGAGAGAATATTTAGCAGTTTTCAAGCTAATTTCCTGCAATTCTACACATTTTGTCATGGGGCAGAGATATTGTTTGTTGTTGCATCTTCTAATATCCTGCAATTCTAACACATTGTTCTATGAGGCTGAGAGAAAATGTTGTCGTTTTAAAGCTTAAATTACAGGCCATTTATATAAAGAAAATGCAAGAATTATTGAGTTGAAACATTTATAATTGGTGAAGTACTGTGGATACCAATATTCCTGTGAGCCTCCTAGGCCCATGTGCCCAGGGTTAAGTACATAAATTGTTGATGAGTAATATTACATTTTATTGTATTACATACTAAACTTATTACATGGATCCCTTGGCCAAAATTAGTTGAATCTGTTGTTGTTAGTAATATTTATGTTAAAAAACGTATATATATATATATTTTTTTTTTTTTTTTTTTTTTTTTTTTTACTATTATGTATTAATTTTTTAGACAATTTATCTGGCCGCAGACCCTCTACAGTACCTCGGACCGCACTTTGAGAACCCCTGCATTAGAGTTTTGGCCCTGACCCAACTCTATTGTTTTCTGAGCCCATTCGACACCAATGGCTGAAGAAGCGTGCAGCCGAATTGCTAGGATATTACCACTATTTACATTTTAGCAATTAATAATCCGATCAAGCTGTTTTTGAATAATTATATAAATTGTCGATACATGTAGTCTACAGTTTTTTCACACCACTTTCTTTCCCTTTTTCCTCTAGCCTTAGCGGAACAGAAAAAGTAGTCCCGATTTATTGTGCTGTTCATAAAAATAGTTTGCAGTTTGCTTGCTTTTTGAGTGAGCTCAACCCGTGATAGACATGACACTGCAGCACACAATGCTCTCGGTCTTTTAGACGGACTCAATTAGTAAGGCTAACATACATAGGGACAAACAGGTTATAACTGTGATACTCTAACGTATTTTTAAAGAAACTAGGCCTACTCTGCGTCAACATTTCCCATTTAGTGTGGGACAGAATTTTGCTACATGTCCAATTAGTTGCAACCACCTTTAAGTGACCTCTCTCTTTCCCACTCTCTCGGTCCATATGCATTCATTGGCTACTAATTTATTCGTTATCCCACTTCTGACACCATTGTAGCGAATTCAGAGGTCTCACCAATACCTTTCCTTACACTAATGCGCTGATTGACACAACTTACAAAATCTGGCTTCGATCTCTTTGTACTAGTCTCACATAATGTTGCCTAATGATTGATTAAGACATGCTTAATGTAATATGATGGGTCCTCTCAACTGCTGTCATCTCCTACCACTCCGCGTGGTGTCTGTGGTAGGCTAGGCTGGGGATATCGTTTCACGGTTTTCAGCGGAAGGATACAACACCGAATGTCATTGTAGTGCTGAGGTTTTTGCGAAGCAAAAATGTCTGTCTGTCTAAGGTTAACTCGCAAGTGACATGTAGGGATATTTTGCGAACTATTACAACCTAAATCACTATTCTACAGTATTTGAGACGCGTTACAAGAGAACGAGGCTCCACACTACCACACCCGATCGCCCTAGTTGGAATTTTAAAGGGGAAAAGGTAAAATATTGTAGTGAGTTTGTCAAAAAAGGTTTCGGACTGGGTGAAAGAAGTTGGGATACAAGAGACTGGAGCTGGTATGGAGTAAAGGGTTGGCATTTGCTTTACTACTTTTACTTGAAAGGGCGTTTTACACAGCCTGAATTTGTAGCCTACAGCATATTGGTGGATCTTCCTTTTTGTTTAACATGCTAATTCACTTTCTATTTAATGACACATCAAATTCGTGGCTCATCACTGACTATTGCAAAAACATATTGTATAGCGTATCATTCATTAGTCCTTGATTTGAAAATCTATAGTAGGTTAGTTACTTTGTAACTTAGTCTGTCACGGAAGATTGACACAAATGTAGCGTTTGGGGAGTCAGATAAACATTTGAAAAACGATGCTGCAGGTCTCAGTGTGTGTCACTGGTGTTACACGCAGCGCCAAGCATTTTCAATGTGCCTGTACCATTGCAAATAGATGGAATTTCCTTACCACGTATTGGCTACCTTTTCCTTTTCATTCTGTTCAGATGTCATAATGTGCAATAACATTTTCTAAAAGGGAGCGTGGAAACGTGGATGACAATGGGTCAATTACAATTACTTTCATCGGTTGTTGCAGTAGCCAACTTTTGATCAATTAACTCGCACAGCAATGTCAAGGGTCACTGTGCAGATTTATTTTCGGAACCGATGTGTTCTGGGAATATTCCTTGTCAACTTCAGTCAGAATCTAGAATGAGATTTCACTTTACTGAAGTTCGTTATTGAATGGATATTTTTTTTTTATCAAGGAATTAGGACAATTTAAAACAAAATTGGACTTAAGCAAACAAACTTTCTTCTTTAGGTCTAAAGATTGGCAGGATGAATCCTCAACAGCGGATTGCCGCTATCGGAACAGACAAGGAATTGAGTGACTTGCTGGATTTTAGCGCGGTAGGACAGTTATCTATCTATCTTTTTACAATGTTTTATTTGTTTGTTATTTAGCCCACTTTATTCTGTATCAGTCAATGTCTCTCCAGTGAAGAAATTGATTATGAAACACAGGAAGTCTGAACAGCTTGTAACAGATGCATGATTATCAAAGGCAAAATATTAATTTGTCTCAGTCACATTTTTCAGACCACTTCTTTTCTTCTGGTAGATGTTTTCTCCACCTGTAAATAGTGGGAAAAACAGGCCAACCACCCTTGGAAGCAGCCAGTTCAGTGCACCAGGTAGGATTTTATCCCAGAAACCTATTTTTAATATGTTCTCTGTTCTGTTCTGTTCAGTTATAGCCCTGGTTCTCTCTCCCCCTGTTGTGTCATGTCTAACCACTGCTGTTTGAAATCAGTTCATATGCGTGTTCCTGATGTCTCCCACTGCATTTTGGATGTTTATGTTATTACTTTTGTGAAAAGCCAAAGGAGCAAGGTTTCATATTCAACATAGTATTACTATTAATTTCCCGCCTCATCTGTGTGTGTCTGTGTGTGTGTGTGTGTGTGTGTGTGTGTGTGTGTGTGCACTCTTCACATCTGGTGTGTGAAACATGCCACCTTCACCTGGAATTATCGTAGACTGACTGCTGTAAAGATGTGAAAATAAGGAATGGTTTAGGCTTATTTGACATATGTGAAAGAATGCTTATCGACCTAACAGCTCTGACAGTGTAATATAATTGTAATTATCACTTCTTTATAACCCTTCCTTGTGTTTTGTGTGCAGAAAGATATCTGTGGCTTGTTCGCATATCCATTTTCTATTGATTATGACACAAAATCCATTTTGCTCATATTGACAGTGGGGCATTGATTGTGTTTGTGATATATTGCTCCCTAGATTTGTGCAACATATAAAAGCTGTGCCAAAGATATCCCATGTCTATCAGTTGTGTAGTAAGTACAGTATGGGGTTACTTCCTGTTCATCAAGTGGTGTTTCACTGTGTCCGTCCCCCAGTGCTGAGCTGTTTAAAAAAGGCAGTGAGTTCCTCAGCCCCAGGTCCCTAAAGGCCTGGCCATTCATGTGGCCTTCACACACCTATCTCACAGGCTCAATGACTAGAGGATGTGATCTGATGTAGTGTAATTTTAGCCGGGAGCATTTCTCATGCAGAAGTGGGCTGTTTAGACTGATGCAGCTTGCTTCATTGGTGTAGATGTATTAATAAGTGTTGCTTAAATACCCTGCTTTTATGTGGATAATTTCTTCACTGTAAAGGCTCCAACACATTAATCCATAGCACAATCAAGCATTATATCTCCTCAATACTTGTTTTACATAAAGCAACAAAGCCTTGCCTTGTCGTTAGTTCTAAATGACACACTTTTATTGGAAACAACAGTAAGACAATGGACTGATCAGCAAGACAATGGGGCCAAAAGGGAGCTTTTGTGAAAAGCCTGGTGAAGTGTTCTGATGTTTTTCATAGTACTTTGCATCCTCACTTCCCATTCTGGATGCTGTATCCACAGAAGTAAATAGCTTGGGATCCAGGTCAAGTCGGTGCTGAATTGATGCTTTAAGTACAGTGCTTTCGGAAAGTATTCAGACCCTTTAAACTGTTTTTTCCCCCCTCATCAATCTATACAGAATACCCCATAATGACAAAGCAAAAACAGGTTTTTAGAAATGTAAGCAAATGTCTGAGGTCCTGAGCGCTCTGGATCAGGTTTTCATTAAGAATCTCTCAGTACTTTACTCCGTTCATCTTTTCCTCGATCGTGACTAGTCTCCTAGTCCCTGTAGCTGAAAAACATTCCCACAGCATGATGCTGCCATCACCATGGTTCACTGTAGGGATGGTGCCAGATTTCCTCCAGCCATGCATGACACTTGGCATTCAGGCATTCAGAGTTCCATCTTGGTTTTATCAGAACAGAGAATCTTGTTTCTCGTGATCTGAGAGTCTTTAGCTGCCTTTTGGCAAACTCCAAGCGGGCTGTCATGTGCCTTTTACTGAGGAGTTGCTTCCATCTGGCCACTCTACCATAAAGGAGTGCTGCAGAGATAGTTGTCCTTCTGGAAGGTTCTCCCATATCCACAGAGGAACTCCAGAGCTCTGTCAGAGTGACCATCATGTTCTTGTTCACCTCCCTGACCAAGGCCCTTCTCCCCCGATTTCTCAGTTTGGCTGGGCGGCCAGCTCTAGGAAGAGTCTTGGTGGTTCCAAACTACTTCCATTTAAGAATGATGGAGGCCACTGTGTTCTTGGGGACATTCAATGCTGCAGACATTTTTTGGTACCCTTCCCCAGATCTGTGCCTCAACACAATCCTGTCTCGGAGCTCTACGGACCATTTCTTTGACCTTGTGGCTTGGTTTTTGCTCTGACATTCACTGTCAACTGTGGGACATTATATAGAGGGGTGCCTTTCCAAATCATGTCCAATCAATATAATTTACACCAGGTGGACTCCATACAAGTTGTAGAAACATCTCAAGGTTGATCAATGGAAACAGGATGCACCTGACCTCAATTTCGTGTCTCATAGCAAAGGGTGTGAATACTTATGTAAATAGGGAATTTGTTTTATTATTTTAATACATTTGTAAACATTTGTAAAAACCTGTTTTCGCTTTGTCATTATGGGGTATTGTGTGTAGATTGCTGAGGATTGTTATTTATTTAATCCATTTTAGAATAAGTCTGTAACGTAACAAAATGTAGAAAAATTCAAGGGGTCTGAATACTTTCTGAAAGGAAAGGGGGATACCTAGTCAATCAATCAGTCAAATGTATTTATAAAGCCATTTTTACATCAGCCGATGTCACAAAGTGCTATACCTAGACAGTTGCACAACTGAATGCCTTCAACTGAAATCTGTCTTCCGCATTTAACCCAACCCCTCTGAATCAGAGAGATGCGGGGGGGGGGGGGGGGGGGGCTGCCTTAATCGACATCCACATCTTTGGCACCCAGGGAACAGTGGGTTAACTGCCTTGCTCAGGGGCAGAATGACAGATTTTTACCAATGTCAGCTCAGTGATTCGATCCAGCAACCTTTCGGTTACTGGCTCAAACCACTAGACTACCTTCCGGCGCTGTATATACTTGCACTTTCATCAATCAGTTTGGGTAAAGCATTCACTGTGCATTCATAAGTATTAACAACTATACAGAGCATTATCAATATATATCAATTTGAGTCTGTTGACGTTATGTCAAATATATTCCCAACCATCCTTTAATAGCGCTCTATGTAGCTAATGCTATGTAAAGTGTTGCTGAATAGGCCTACTTCATTTTTGAGTGAAATTCGCTTTCAGTGATCATACCTTCCATTTTGCCCCACCATAATGAAATATAAAATAGAATGTTGCTTCAATTCAAGTGTTACAAAGGAACTCATTTTCTGAATTCTTAATGTGTGAAGTTGGAGAATTGAACTTAGTAAACTCTGCGGTGTGCTTTAGAATTTAATATAGCATGGCATTCATGGACATCATGTGACAAGCCACATTTAAGCCTGATGTGTTGGGCATGCACTCTGTGGCTTCCAAAATAGACCAGCATCGGCATGGTGCTTTTTGTTTCGAATAGAAAAGAAATAGAGACTGTTAATAGACTGTTTTTCCCATCAAAGCCCATCGTCATGGCTAAAATGCCTAGTGGTATTTATTTAGTCAGTAAGAAAAGTCACAAGAATTGAGCCATGTTTTGTAGAGGCTTATGTGAATGGTATTTTTGTTCTATTTCCATCAATAGACATTATGTGGGATCTGTTTTGGGCTTACTCTCTCCTTGATGTTTTTTATGTGTGTCAGAGTCACACACCTGTCTGTTCCAAGCTTGATATACTCCTTGACCTAAAGTAAGTAGTAAACTAGAAACCACTGATACCTCAAATGTAATGTTCTGCACGATGCAATACTCACGTTAACATCTATGTCGAAGCTGCTCAGTTAGCTTGCTTCAGAGCTCACTGTGGCACTTTTATATTTGGTGAGCTATATTAGGAATATTTTCAGATCATGGTTTGCTCTCTCTGTCCCACCTACTTTAGACTTGCTGTAGAAGTCAGCCAAGAATCAGAAAAGCCATAATTATGTTTGGGTTGTTATTGCTCCTAGAGGGACAGACTGAGGCATATTTGCAATTCTGCTCCTACTGCGGGTTGGCAACCTGAACAGAATTGATGATACATTTTTCCTGCAATTTTGCCTTCCTGTAATTGTTTATTTATCCCATCTTGTTTAGAATGGGCCTAGGTATTCCTGGTTGGCCTGCAGTCAATTCAAAGAATGTGCCACATGTTATCATTCACTTGTTTACAGAATAGATGAAGCCAAGTTGTACAAGGATGTTACAAGGATGTCAGAACTGTTCAATTATATTTACAATACTTTTTGTGAATATAATTTAAATTATATGCTTGTGATAGACGTACACTGCATTTTCCTTCCACTTCAGCAAACTTTCTCTCAGTTTAAAGCTCTTTCTTCAGCTTTTATCCCCATGGATTAGAAAATATTATTATCTGCTGATTAATTATTAATACAGTGTTGAAGAATATGACTTATTCTCATAATTATTAAGCAAGGATTGTTTTGTTCAGTCAGAAGACTTAGAACTTGCAGAAGTACCCAGCTTGCATTTTAAGATAATTTAACACACGCAAAAACCTCTCCACTGCACATGGCACAATGTGTGAAGCAATAAAAGGTGACAAAACTCATCTTGAACGCAGCTTATCTTCAAAGCATTTAAGGATTTGGAACGTTGTATTTTTTTTTGTTTAAAGCAACTGCTAAGTCGGTCTTCAATTTAACCATGCATTTTTCTTCTAAAATTGATTATTTCAAACAGATTCAATATATGTAACCACAACAGTAGCTTTCAACTGAGGTTCTTAAAGAAGGACTGAGCTGAATCTTTTATTTTGCTCATGAAGCGATTGTCCCTTGAGATGCTACCCACTCCAGTTCTCCTTTTGACTGATTTCATTTATCATAGGCTCTCATTGTTTTGAGTGTGTTTATTTAAATCCACATAAGTGTCACGTTCAGTGGAATAATTATCGGACCAAACTTCAGGGAGAGTGCGAGGAGCAGGCACAGGACGTACCGGACTGGGGACACGCACTTCAGGGAGAGTGCGAGGAGGAGACACATGACGTACCGGACTGGAGAGATGCACTTGAGGCCAGAAGTGTGGAACCACCACAGGTTGCACCAGACTGCTAACCGGATCTTCTGGTCGGACGTTGAGCAGAACACACTTGAACAAATCAAATCAAATTGATTTAAATAGCCCTTTGTACATCAGCTGATATCTCAAAGTGCTGTACAGAAACCCAGCCTAAAACCCCAAACAGCAAGCAATGCAGGTGTAGAAGCACGGTGGCTAGGAAAAACTCCCTAGAAAGACCAAAACCTAGTAAGAAACATAGAGAGGAACCAGGCTATGAGGGGTGGCCACAACATCTCTCATCTCACTCTCCCAACTTCGCTATTGCCTCCCTGACAGTCTCTGACTCTTCCCTCTGCTCAGCCGCCAGCTCCATGTGCACCCCCCCCCCCAAAAAAACTTGGGGTGGTCCTTGGGCTTTCTGTAGCCACGAACCTGTCGTCATCGCTGTCCTCCATAATCTTCTTCCGTCTGTCGCCATGGAAGGGTTTCGTATCTCCCCATCACTTCTTCCCATGTCCAGAACTCCTTCCCTCTTTGGGCACGCTGCTTGGTCCTGGTTTGATGGGATATTCTGTCACGTTCGCTGGAATAATTATCGGACCAAACTGCAGCGCGATATGGTTTCCACATAATATGTATTTGAAAACGCACAAAACAAAACAACAAAGAAAGAACGAAACAAACAACGAACCGTGACTACAGAGGTGCTACTTGCACTAACTCAAAACAATATCCCATAAACCACAAGTGGACAAAATGCTACTTATTATGATCCCCAATTAGAGACAATGATAGCCAGCTGCCTCTAATTGAGAATCATACCAAACACCAACATAGAAAAACTAAACTAGAACCCCACATAGAAAATAATAACTAGAAAACCCCCCAGTCCCGCCTTGACCTACTATACCATAGAAAAACAAAAGCTCTCTATGGTTAGGGCGTGACAATAAGATCATCTCATTTTAGTTTGTAATCTCAGAACCCCTGTTTTACAAAAGTGCATGAAAAAATGATAGACTATATAAAAAAATGATAATATTTGATTTCATTTTAAAACATTTGATCAGGTCTTATAGCAGGCTTTAGTTTGACAAACCTCATTTCATGTTTTAAGCCTTTGAGTGTATTGCTGAAGGAATCCTTTCCTTTCAGAGACGCCTGTTTATTTTGAGATAACCTTCTGGCTGCTCTGTGAACTATTGGGCCACACTACGTTTGTGATGCCTTCAAATGGGTACCCTCCCCTGGCAGACTGTACCCTCCTCCATTGGAGGGAAGATTCTGGAAGAGTTTGGACATCTCTCATTTATGTATCACAGGTCACCTCCTGACTTGGTTATGGAGAACTGTGCTGTTGCCATAGCGATGAAAGTCCATTGAAGGCAGGTGACTTGGCACACCTTTTGCATCTTTTTTTTGCAGGTCTGCCAAGAGGAAAAGCATTAAAATAATGTCTTCAGTCACCCAATATGCGGTAGATTACTATCAGGCTTCTCCTAGAATGTCATTATTTTGATATAAGAAAGTTGGTGTTGTACATCAGACTTGGCTCCTTTGATGTGGATTCCAATTCATTTTTCAAATGAGCAGTTTATTACCATGTATTTGATGTTGTATTAAGTTGTGAAGGCACTTAGTTGGTGGGGACCAAACAACCCTTATTGTGACTTGAGGCTGCTGGATTTAAAACCAGCCAGAGATACATTTCTATACCTGCTTATCTGTGCTTGACCTCTGGCTGATATAGTCTGAATAGACACATTGTTAGGTGTTGGACGGAGGTAGTGAGTTGTATCTGTATGTACAGTATGTATGTACACTACTGTTCAAACGTTTGGGGTCACTTAGAAATGTCCTTGTTTTTTAAAGAAATGCACATTTTTTTGTCCATTAAAATAACATCAAATTGATCAGAAATACAGTGTAGACATTGTTAATATCGTAAATGACTATTGTAGCTGGAAACTGCAGATTTTTTTGGGAATATCTACATAGGCGTACAGAGACCCATTATCAGCAACCATCACTCCTGCATTCCAATGGCACATTGTGTTAGCTAATCCAAGTTTATCATTTTAAAAGGCAAATAGATCAATACAAAACCCTTTTGCAATTATGTTAGCACAGCTGAAAACTGTGGTGCTGATTAAAGAAGCAATAAAACTGGCCTTCTTTAGACTAGTTGAGTATCTGGAGCATCAGCATTTGTGGGTTTGATTACAGGCTCAAAATGGCTAGAAACAAATAACTTTCTTCTGAAACTGGTCAGTCTATTCTTGTTCTGAGAAATGAAGAAATTGTCAAGAAACTGAAGATCTCGTCCAACGCTGTGTACTACTCTCTTCACAGAACAGCGCAAACAGGCTCTAACCAGAATAGAAAGAGGAGTGGGAGGCCCCGGTGCACAACTGAGCAAGAGGACAAGTACATTAGAGTGTCTAGTTTGAGAAACAGAAGCCTCTCAAGTCCTCAACTGGCCGCTTCATTAAATAGTACCCGCAAAACACCAGTCTCAATGTCAACAGTGAAGGGGTGACTCTGGGATGCTGGCCTCCTAGGCAGAGTTCCTCTGTCCAGTGTCTGTGTTCTTTTGCCCATCTTAATATTTTATTTTTATTGGCCAGTCTGAGATATGGCTTTTTCTTTGCAACTCTGCCTAGAAGGCCAGCATCCCGGAATCGGGATATTCCATTAAAAATCAACTGTTTCCAGCTCCAATAGTCATTTACAACATTAACAATGTCTACAATGTATTTCGGATCAATTGAATGTTATTTTAATGGACAAAAAATTTGCTTTTCTTTCAAAAACAAGGACATTTCTAAGTGACCCCAAACTTTTGAACGGTAGTATGCTTCAAGAACACCTGCTGCTGAAGCACAGGATGTCTGTTAGTTTTAAAACTAAACTCCCAAATACAGTACATTGATGCTGAGTACTCTGGACTTATGGAGCATGTTGGTGTCAGGTGGAAAGCACTCCTCAGAGATACAGAGTTGCATTGGTCAACATACCACACAGAGTGAGAGAGAGAGCATTAGCTTTAGCTACCTCCATCCTGACCACTAATGACTGACCCTACCCTCTGAGGACATATCTGGGGGCAGCAGCGGGAGGAGGAGGGGTGGGTTGTCCTCATCTAATGATCTGAGAGCCCGTGGCCATCGCATGCAACCGGGCCTGCCGTGTGGTGTCAGTGATGCGCCTGGGAGCGTGCAGGGCTTCGATTGGGAATAACAGAGCAGGGGTTAGTGGGAAGGAATGAGTTATGATCCCCTGTTTGATCTACCAGGCCCCTGTGGGAGTCAGAGAGCCCTGGACAGAGCATTACTGGGGGTACTCTGGGGAGCTGCTGGGATGCTGAGTTGGGGACTGGCCCTTTACCAGTTTAACCATATCTACTCAGGATCTCAGAAGGAGGGAGGGATGCAGGCTAGGAGGGAGCATGTGCTATGTGCTGTTTTTAAAAAGACAGCCATTATTGAATGGAAAAGGTGATATTGTAAATTGTGTGATTATGAACACACAGCTTTGTATTTGCAGATTCAGATGTGTTCTATTTTCCAGTAGCAGCTCAAGTCTTGCACCTGTATTGATATACGTAGTGCCAGGAAAGGACCTGACTGTTTGTGTCCAACGGACTGCATGGGAGCTCCGACCTGGGATGTTATGTTATGTGCCATCCAGAGTGCAGTGGTTACGTGCAGTACGTGACCACCCCTCTACTATCACTGTTTTTATTACAGCTCTCTCTCTGCCAACCTAGCTGTTTGGGTTTCTTCACTGGCTATGTCCTATTTGTGTTTGAAGATGGAAGGGATGATAAGGAAATGGTCTGTTTGGTCACTCTGTGCGGGTGTTGAGGGGAGGGGGATTTAAATGCAGGAATCAGACTATATACACCACTGCCTTGCCAAAAAGCATACCACATAATTGTCCTTATCAGATAGGTTTCCATCATAGGGTCATGTTTTGTTCTAGTGGTTTTAAAGATCACAGAGTGGATTGTTGCTCAATGGGGCATCTCTGTTTCTTTCACTCTTTCCCACACTCATAAATGCTCTCTAGCTCTCTCTCTCTCTCTGTCTCTCTCTCTCTCTCTCTCTCTCTCTCTCTCTCTCTCTCTCTCTCTCTCTCTCTCTCTCTCTCTCTCTCGCAAACACTCACACACAACATTTTCTCAGGTGTTGTGGCTAGTTTGTGAGGATAACTGAGTGTTTGGGGCTGACCGTGACCTGAGGCTTGATACATTTGTTAGGATTTCCATTTCAGATATAGAAAATGCTGATGAGTCCAAGTCGTTGTTGTGTAGGCCTAATCCCTCAGCAGTGGCTGGGCCAGCCTCTCCTATGTATAGATTTAGTTGCAACTGCATTTACAGTGAATGTGGCATGTTATTTTTAGGTCTGAGGTCTGAAATGTGTTTTTTTGCTGTGCTGTGCAAAATACCAATCAAATTGAAGTTCAATCTCTCCTCTTTTAAAATACTTGAGGATTAGTGGGTACCACTGATTTGTTCCTGGTTTTAATTTGTCTTTTGAAGGATTTACACTAATAAATTAAAGACGATGGACTCGAGCTAAATCTTTTGTAAAGCTCTCAACTTTCAATTCGTGCAACCTCATTTTGTTTGTTACCATGGTAATTATTGTAATGAAGGGAAATAATTTTCTCTTTGGCTTTGTTACATTATTGAATGAGGGAGAGGAAGCAGCCGCATGTGTTACATCCTTTACATCATAAATGGCAACATTAACATTTTATTTTTTATTTCAGATTAATAAAAAAACAGGATTTTTAAGGAAATACTGATGAAACTGCGCTTTGTGCTTTCCTAACATTTTTCTCCTTGTCTCTCAGCTGGGAATATGTTCCCTTCCTGCAAAATCTAATAATTATTACTGAGCTAGAAGACTGAAATATGAATCACTTATTATTTGACAGTTAGGTCCAGGATACTTAAAAGAGCTTTTTGATTATTTGTGCTAATCAACATTGATCAAAAAGGGTGATGAAAAGTGAGTTAATAAATTGAGAGAGCTTGTCGTTTATCCAGCCTCCTTTTGGCCCTGTCCCAGGATCCTCTCTGAGTGTGAAACAGATGGGACAGCAGAGGGGCACTGGTCATGCGCTCTGATTGACTGTCACTCACTTTATTACATCATTAATATCGTCCCATCATGTTATTTCACTTTTGATACCAAAGAAGGGCTCTCTCACTCCCACATGTTCATCTCCATCACTATAAAACACGTCACGAGAAAGAGAAGATCACACAAGCCCAAATGAGCCAGGAAAGCCTGCTGTCCCCCTCCTATGAGTAGCGTGAGAGTAGCTTGCTATGCTGACAGCCCTGCCATTGGTGTCAGTGCCAGGGGAGAATGAGGGAACGTTTGGAACGTTCCCTCAGTCCACTGCCTACCAGGGCCTGTGTTATATTCAGCACAGCAGTTAGAGGCAGAGGAGTGGGACCCGATGGGCCTTCCTCTGCCATGTTGGCTAATTTATGGCCAGGAGCACAGGAATGAGAAGGGACTCTGTATCAGAAGGTGTGTGTGTGTGTGTGTGTGTGTGTGTGTGTGTGTGTGTGTGTGTGTGTGTGTGTGTGTGCGTGCGTGCGTGCGTGCGTGCGTGCGTGCGTGCGTGCGTGCGTGCGTGCGTGCGTGCGTGCGTGCGTGCGTGCGTGCGTGCGTGCGTGCGTGCGTGCGTGCGTGGCGTGCGTGCGTGCGTGCGTGCGTGCGTGCGTGCGTGCGTGCGTGCGTGCGTGCGTGCGTGTGAGTGAGATAGCACTCAGCCCTCTGATGAGGGATCTGATAGTGCTGTTAGAACAGTCATAAGACACGACTCTGATTAAACCTACTAATGAGCAGCTCAATAAACCTAAGTCCTCCTGATGTAATAAACACGCTGCTGATTGCAGGAACCCGCTGGTGTGATAGGCTAATCCTTTTGTGCTCCCGTGTTTGTTTCACCCTAAAAAGATCCACGCACGGTGAATGAATAAAGAGGAATGACTTGTCTGCTTGTACGACCACACGAGAGCACTTCTCTGTAGTTGACCTTTCTACTGAGTGGATTGCAAGTTGAGGGTTTTTACAGTACAGGTTCTAGGGTAAATTGAGTCTGCAATTAAGAGTATTTTTTGTTGTTGATGTAACATTACTTGAAATATTATTGTATAGCAGTATTAGAGTACTTACAGTTGAAGTCGGAAGTTTACATACACTTAGGTTGGAGTCATTAAAACTTGTTTTTCAACCACTACACAAATTTCTTGTTAACAAACTATAGTTTTGGCAAGCCAGTTAGGACCTCTACTTTGTGCATGACGCAAGTAATTTTTCCAACAATTGTTGACAGACAGATTATTTAACTTATAATTCACTGTATCACAATTCCAGTGGGTCAGAAGTTTACATATACTAAGGTGACTGTGCCTTTTAACAGCTTGGAAAATTCCAGAAAAGGATGTCATGGCTTTAGAAGCTTTGGATAGGCTAATTGACATAATTTTAGTCAATTGGAGGTGTACCTGTGGATGTATTTCAAGGCCTACCTTCAAACACAGTCCCTCTTTGCTTGACATCATGGGAAAATCAAAAGAAATCAGCCAAGACCTCAGAAAGAAATTGTAGATCTCCACAATTCTGGTTCATCCTTGGGAACAATTTCCAAATGCCCGAAGGTACCACGTTCATCTGTACAAACAACATACTTTGGTGCAAAAAGTACAAATCAATCCCAGAACAACAGCAAAGGACCTTGTGAAGATGCTGGAGGAAACAGGTTCAAAGTATCTATATCCACAGTAAAACGAGTCCTATATCAACATAACAGCAAGGAAGAAGCCACTGCTCCAAATCCGCCATTAAAAAAAAGCCAGACTACAGTTGACAACTGCACATAGGGACAAAGATTGTACTTTTTCGAGAAATGTCCTCTGGTCTGATGAAAGAAAAATAGAACTGTTTGGCCATAATGACCATCGTTATGTTTGGATGAAAAAGGGGGAGTCTTGCAAGCTGAAGAACACCATCCCAACCGTGAAGCACGGGGTGGCAGCATCATGTTGTGGAAGTGCTTTGCTGCAGGAGGGACTGATGCACTTCACAAAATAGATTGCATCATGAGGCAGGAAAATTATGTGGATATATTGAAGCAACATCTCAAGACATCAGTCAGGAAGTTAAAGCTTGGTCGCAAATGGGTCTTTCAAATGGACAATGACCCCAAGCATACTCCCAAAGTCTTAAGGACAACAAAGTCAAGGTATTAGAGTGGCCCTGACCTCAATCCCATAGAAAATTTGTGGGCAGAACTGAAAAAGCGTGTGCAAGCAAGGATGCCTACAAACCTGACTCAGTTACACCAGCTCTGTCAGGAGGAATGGGCCAAAATTCACCCAACTTATTGTGGGCAGCTTGTGGAAGGCTACCGAAACGTTTGACACAAGTTAAACAATTTAAAGGCAATACTACCAAATACTAATTGAGTGTATGTAAACGACCGACCCACTGGGAATGTGATGAAAGAAATAAAAGCTGAAATAAATCATTCTCTCTACTGTTATTCTGACATTTCACATTCTTAAAATAAAGCGGTGACACTAACTGACCTACGACAGGGAATTTTTACTAGGATTAAATGCCAGGAAATGTGAAATACTTAGTTTAAATGTATATGGCTAAGGTGTATGTAAGCTTTCGACTTCGACTGTAGCTCATTTAGTCTGCCACTGTGCCTCGTTAAACTGTTTCTCAACCAGTTCAAGGCCTTTTGCCTTTTGAATGAAATATGAGTGGATTTGGTGTTCGTAAACATTTTAGATACACGTTATTAACTAAAAACCTAAGGGAAATTGATTTATGTTAAATAAGAAACTAATTTATTCTGCATATAACTACTGCACTCTGGCAGTTTATGTTATAGCAGAGATAAATTCCTCATCTCTTTAGCCTGCGTGCTACAGCTCCTCTAGAGGAAAAAGCACCTTTCCTCCATAAGCCACTGTGAACATATGGCGAGGGGCGCAGGCAGCAGCACAGGAAGGAAGTGTGGAAATTGCAGGGAATGAGAGTTTGGATTAATGCGTCTGAACTGGGCATACCCAGACAAATGCAGCAGAACCGCACTGCCAGGACCCTTCAAGGCCCCTCCGAAGTGTGCCAGAGAAACAGAGATAGCAAAACAAACATATACACCTCTGCAGCTTGAACAGAGGGAGATTGTGGTTTCTCCTTCGTGCCTTTTAATGAGATGAATTTGAAGAGGCCATCGGTTGTGTGTTGTGTGTGCTCATCAGGGGGACATTGGGCAAATACTGCAGCTTCGCCGGCTCCATACCTCTGCCTACCTAGAGACATTTCTACAAATTCAAATCACTAAGTATAAAACAAATTATGAAACTGATATGGTTTATTTGATGACATTTGGCTATGTCAATATTAGGCTTGGGTGATATACCGTATACTGGGGTATTTCGAAATACAGACGGTATGATTTTCAATACTGTTAAAAAAATATATATATACTTTGGGGGGGGGGGTGTCACGGGGGCTGACGAAGTGCGTGCTGCCCCACTGCTTATTACTAATTATAAGTTCAATTTAACTATAAGAAATCTAACGGGTCAAATCATTTAAATCCAGCTCAGGGCTCCACCTATGCATTTGGTTTGTTAACTTGCTAACTAAGTGGCTAGATGTCAAGATGAAGTATCTTGGACATTCAATCCCATCCTAGATCAAGATCCCTGTGCTCATTCGAATATACTGTATACCCCGGTATGGTACAGAAATGGTATGATGGTATGAAAATGTGGATACTGCCCAAACCTAGTCGATATCCCATTGAAATGCTTTTTTATTAAACAAAATGTATCTCTCTGCACACAGTCAAAATGTTTTTTTTTGTTG
This sequence comes from Oncorhynchus kisutch, assembly GCF_002021735.2. Taxonomy (NCBI): domain Eukaryota; kingdom Metazoa; phylum Chordata; class Actinopteri; order Salmoniformes; family Salmonidae; genus Oncorhynchus; species Oncorhynchus kisutch. The sequence continues at coordinate 67,369,764 of NC_034181.2, read as the reverse complement.
TTGTCTACTTCCTTGTGAGTTGTGAACAGTTTAGGGTACTCCAACACACACACAGCCCCAGTGAGGGGTTGTCCCTCGCAGCGAGCCGAGCCGGTCTCCATGTGACACGAGAGAGTAGCTGTTAGATTGGAAGTGAACAACCGAAAATAGCTCCCTTCTTTGCATACAGTCAAATCAGCTCAAGCTGTGCACCGTGGCAGACTTGGTTGTTCGGTTGCAGGCACTCTTGTTTGATGCATTTCATTAAAGATACCGTGACGAATTCAAATGTATATCTATCTATCTATCTATCGCTACAGCATGTCTTATTAACCTGCCTGCTGCCTGCCTCACGACTGTTTGCTCAGAGTTGGAGGGGATCCCGAAGGGGAAGCGTCTTGTCAAGGCCTCTGTCTGTGACAGCGCTTTGTGGATGACTGGATCTCAGTGCAGAGCGAGAGTCTGTCTAATGAAGACACTACGGCACTAGCTCTGACAAACCTCTCATTGCTACATGTGTATGGGGAAGTCACATTGTACATTGCACAAATTGGACTTAATTCAATTAACAGGCTGGTGAGCTTTTCAGAGCCTTGGCAGTTGTAGTAGTGGTAGTCTATTAGAAATATTCATTGTGAGGAGGTGAACATAGTAAACGGTCAACTTTTTTTGCTGTCTGATTTTTATGATGGTTACTACCGTATGCGAAATAATCACTGTGTTGTTTATTTATTTTAACAATGAATCAAAAACCTATCACTATACCTGATGTCTTCATTGCTTTTTGACAAATATCAGTTGAGTGTAGTGATCATTATTTAAGATTCTGAGAATGTTTAGTTTATTATTTTAACCCCAGTGTAAATTCAGTCATGTAAGGTGAAGTATGAGGCTAGCTTGTTTACGTTTTCTGTATTGATGTTTCACTTCTAGACTATGTCTGGAGGACGTGTTTCCTCTCTGAGGAGGCAGAGCACAACTGGTAAAGACATGGTAATGCCTCGGCAGCCACAACTGTTTGCCATCATTTACGATGTTGCTTCCCTGTAGGTCCTTATCGATTGCAGCCCGCAGTGATTCCACAAGCGATGCCCGCTTGGTCTGAATGTTTGGTTTCCTAGCAATTTGGCAAAGAAAAACTGTGTTTTCAGTTCTGCCGAATGACTTGGACATCGCTTTGTGATGTCACGTCTGGTGTGCTTGTTGTTTTTAGCAGTGGTCGTTCACAGTTGTGTGAAGTAACAAATGCATTTCTTTTTTCAGTGGTGTTTGCCAGAAAACAGGGTCCATTTGAACACTCGGTGCGGTGCGCTTTTGACTGTATGTCTGAGGGGATGTGGACACCTGCTCAACAATTAAACTACAGAGGAGAGCAGACATTGCCAAGATAAATATTTGCCCTCCAATTCAAGGTTGTGTTCAAGTGTTTGATTTGAGACGTGGAGGATATTACGTGTTTGTTCCTGACAGTCAGTTGGCAGTGATGTAAGCTCCAGTTCCCCACACTGAACACCTCTGTTCACTAGATCAGAGTACTCAGAACATAACAGCCATGCTCAGTGGCTGTGGAATATGTGGTTTCATGTGAGGTTATTCATAATACTAAACATTTGCTGTTCAGGCTACCTCATTTAAATGATGCTGTAGATTTGATTTGTATTTTGCACTTTGACACAGTTCCAATGTTTAGTGTGGCTTATTTGGATTAAATGTTCTTGCTAGCTCAAGCAGAGTTACAATGAGTTGTTTGTCTGTATTCAGTCTCTATCCATAAATCTGTAAATAAACAATGTTGGAATTTCTTTGATGTATACATTTTGTTCTTCAGGATGTTGGGTTTCCATACAGTTATGTAGCAGTTATGTCATAAGGTAGCAGATGAAATGTAGGAATGTTAGCTACCCTTTTTACATTTTTATTGTTGTGACAATCTCACTTAAAACAAATAATTCAGTGCCTAGGATGTTGTGAGAAAGGGTGTGATTTTAACGGTGCTCCTAAGCTTCTCTTCCGAGCTCCTGTGTAACCGTAAATATATTTGCCACTGATTTCTTTAAATAGTGCAGAAAGAGGTGTTGGTATGCATTGAGGAATTGATCGCACATATGTAGTTCAGCTAGTTCTAGGCATACATGTAGATCAGCAAGACATTTCCTGTCCTTATTTTTGGGAGATTGTTTTCCTCTGAAGAAACTGTAACCTCTGACAGGATAATAGCAGAAAACGTCTTTATTTTTATAAACCGAAAATATTATAGACCCTAGAAATGCTTTTAGTTGAACTTAAAGCTGGTACAGGATGTTTTTATTAGACTATTCTGAATAGAAAAGAAGGTTCTGGATCTGACTGTTCCTCGGCTGCATTGGCTCGCAGAGACTACACTGACTACGGAGACTACAGAGACTACAATGACCGCAATGACCACAGACTACAACAACTACAGATACTATATAGACTACAACTACCACAAAGACGACAGAGACTACATCGACCACAAAGACTATAGAGACTACAATGACTACAACAACCACAGAGACTACAATGACCACAGACTACAGAGACGACAATGACTACAGAGACTACAACGACCATATAGACTACAACAACCACAAAGACTATAGAGACTACAGAGACTACAACGACCACAAAGACTATAGACACTACAACGACCACAAAGACTATAGACACTACAACGACCACAAAGACTATAGAGACTACAATGACGACAAAGACTACAGAGACTACAATGACCACAAAGACTATAAACACTACAACGACCACAAAGACTACAGAGACTACAATGACTACAACTACTTCAGAGACTACAGAGACTACAACAACTACAAAGACTACAACAATTACAGAGACAATAGAGACTACAGGCAAATGAGTACCAGGTTGTGTGTCAGGCTGCATTTTGAAATGCACAACACAAGTACTGTGACTGACTGTAATCAGTTATTTGTATTTTGTTTTATTGCTAAGGGCTTCATAAAAGTATGCCAACCTAAGACATCTCCTAGGAGTTAGTCTCCTATGTCCAGAGTGCCCTTCAAATGTTATTTGAATCAATGAACAAAGAATTGCTTTGATTTCTTCCTAAATACTAAACTGAAGAAAATGTTGAGGATATCTAATGACTGCCAGACTTGAAAACAGGATAGACAAAGATTTTTACACAGAGCAGTGCCCGTGCCAAGTTAAATCCATATTTAAATCCTCTACTCGACAGACACTGCATGTAAATGAACATTCTTTGGCATAGGTTTATGCAGTGGGGGCACGCCAGAGAGCAAAATCCCACTTTAGTCAAACTGAAGCATTCATATCTGCATAATGTCTTTGTCTATTTCCTGTTCAATTCTATAATTGAGAACTAGGGTTCTGAAATAATTAGAAGAGGGTCTTTGCCACACACACATGCACAGCTGACAATGTGGCTGTCAATGCAGTGCTGTATGATTCCATGTTAAGTGTGTGACCAGTGTGCTGGGTTGCGGAGTGGAGTGGATATATGATGGAGTTTGTTCCAGAGCAGAGCTGCCACAGATGGGGCTGACAGGTCTGCGTGCCATACCTCTGAACCTCTGAACCTCTGAAGCCCCAGCAGCAGGACATGGGCACCCTGTTCCATAAAACCTGTTACACATCAAACGTGATGAAAGTGATGAATGGTAGGTGAATATGGACTGTATTAAGAGCAGATGAAACCTGGATGATATTACAGACAGGTGGAATTGATCTTATAATACATTTGTCAGGCTACAGTAATAGTATGCCTCTGTCTTTTATCTGCTTAACTGTTGGTGTGTGTGTGACCTCAGCTACTGTAGCAGTGTCTCATGACGTTGGTTGTCAATGATTTGGTGGATGGTTGAATGGAGTGGCTGACTCATAGCATTAGAAACCACAGAGAGAAGGTTCCTTCCTTCCAAGCCAAATGGTTCCGATCCGAGTCCCTGGGCCACTTTCTTTCAAACCTTGTAGTCTGTTAGCTTAGAATTGACATCACGGATGTGCATTTAGATATTTCTTCCAGAGATATTAGTAATGCATTCCACATTAGAAATATAAAATAAAAGCCTAATTACTCCCCAGAGAAGGACTTCCCTGTGCTGTAGATACAAAACCCATGTCATTTTCCCTAACATTTCACCTATCAATAGCAGCCATATTTATGTTTCTCTAGAGAACAAAAACGATGAATATTCCTGAAGAAACGGCATAAGCACGGAAGAATCAAAAAACGACATCTGCGCAAATACCACTGGTGTTTACATTCATAATATAACCAGCACATTCACGCATTTATATTCGTTTGTTAACCCCTTGAAGAAAATGCTTAAGAAAACGTGTCATGTTGCTATTCCGTAGATTACTATTTTAGAATTATCTCCTCATTTGAAGACAACTCTACCGCTCTGTGTTTGTCTCGATCAGTGTGAAGCATAGTGATATTGTGTTGTCCCTGGCTGGTGTAGCTATATCTGTAGTCGTGTGTAGAGAGAGGACCCTGGAGCCCCAGGCAGGAGCTGGCAGTCAGGACAGAGACTAGAGACTGGAGCTGGTGACAACTAGTGCCCTAAAGGGTGCACTACAGTCAGATCCAGGTGCTACAGCTAGTGTGGAGTACAGCGTTTCCCCCTTTTGGAATGTTATATTATTATGTGTAGTGTTAACATGTTATTTCACTTTTGAAAAGTGTATTACTGTGTATTGCTAGAGTATGCCAATGAAGGTGCCATGAGTTGAGTTGACTGCTGCACTCTGCCAGCCTCACATTGGCCGGCCTCTACATTGTCTTTGGCACGGGGTCTAGACCGCACATCGTGATTGTGTGATGTAGGCCTAGTTCTTTTTCACGGTGGAAAAGTCTACTTCTCCCCTCGCTAAAAGGCCTGTTTGTTCTACTCATGCAAATGCAGATAGCTGGTGTTTAGTGTGTGCCCAGCCATGCGGTCAAGTGGCACGTTCAGGCAACCGAAGACGTATGGTTTTTTGTCACTAATATTTTGAAATGTTCAACAAATTAAAGTGGATTACAGGCCCTCTGAGAGTCTGTGTTATGGTTTAAAGGTTTGATTCATTGTATATACAATTCCTTTAAATCTGATCTGTTATATTTGAGAGCGGAATCAAATTAATGGTATTGCAGTTTTCTGAAGCAGGGTGAAATGACAAAGGGAACAATCAATAACTAGCAAAATGTTGATGTTACTCCCCCTCCTACAATTATGTAGCTTACATGGGGCCGGGAGTGGAATGCTGTTACCTACAAAACAATATTGGCTCAAACAGCGTGAAGAATCTCAGAATCGTATCTCTTTACTGAGCAGGCCCCATAAATGTAATTTCGAAGGTCAGATATTATATTTGTTCATCACATAGCAGATGTTGAATTCATGCAATAGTGTCAACTTTATTGATTTATTTGTTTATCTATTATTTTATTTTGCTGTCTTTGGAAACATGGACTTTTTTTAAATGAGTTTTAGGAAGTTTCAGTGCTCAGCTGTTTTGACAGGACTGGACTATACATCACTGCCAAATCATCCAGCTCTAGTGCTCTGAAGCACATTTTGAGCATGCACACATGCTAAGGAGTGCACATTTTTTTGTCCGTGATTTATGTAAACCAAAATAAATGACGCCGTGAAAATGTGCCTGGCACTCGTAAGGCAGCACAGCCTTTGAATCGAGGTATAACAGATTAGTCACTTTCTTCTACTCTGCTCTGTTGTCTGTCCTCCTGCCAAGAGAAATGGCAGCATGCTTGCTCGCCCAGGGACAGACATGACTGTAGATGCACTGTTATGTCTTTTGTTAAACCAGGCCCCTGGAGAACTGAGAGGCCGTTGCTATGAGACATTAGACGTGTGAAATATCTCTGCCCTGTTTGATTAACTGCAGCCTTCGCCTTTTGATTCAGGAGAGATCATAAAGAAATGTGAAAAACAATCACTTTGGATAGCAATTAATTTGCTAAATCACATTTTGAATAGTGTGTATGTCTAATTCAGTTCCTCTAGGGGTACACTGGTTCCTGTCCTGTGCTGTGTGGCCCCTCTCTTTCTGTGTTTGTTTATATGTGTAACCTGTCACTCCAGCTCTGTCTAACTGTTAAATGTCTGTGAGTGTGAGATTAGAGAGTGTGTGTGTGTGTGTGTGTGTGTGTGTGTGTGTGTGTGTGTGTGTGTGCGTGTGTGTTGGTGAGGAGTCTGAGGACACGGTGCTGATGGAGTTGTGCATCTCTTCTTCTGACAGGTATGGATGAGAGGCCGAGCCAGGCATCGTCCTCCTGGGCCCCAGGTGGCCAGTCGTCCAGTCCCTCCTATGAGTCCTCCAGGGTAAGAACCCTGGCCCACTCACTCCCCGTGCACTCCCTCACCTCACCCCTCTGTCTCCCTCACCTCACCCCTCTGTCTCCCTCACCTCACTCCTCTGTCTCCCTCTGCCTGGCCTTTCTGCACCACATCATTTAACACTCATTACATCAACGTGTTACATTACGTTCACAGCTCACTGTAGAGGCAGGGAGGGAGAGAGCACCAGTCATGTTGTGTGACCTGTAATTGGCATAATTTTATTTTCCAGAATGACCTAATTGCATGGCACCAATATCCTCTTTAGTGATAGGTTTAAATATTTTGTCATTTACATTGGATTATTTGCGCTAAACTGAAATATGAAGCATTTGTCAGGGGAAGCTGATTAATGTTGTGTGCTTTGGAACATTATGGCTACATTGTGGAATTTCTGAATTGGGGGAAATTACTCCACCATTTGTAGATCTGTGCCAATATTAGGATTTAAAGTGAAAACTATATTTATGGTAGTGGACATCAATGGAAATATTGTTCGTTTTGGTTGATTGAAATTATAACTGTGACTAATGTTTATATTAGGTCATGAATATTCCTTCGAAATGATTTCAGTACCAGCAACGAGTGATTCATTCATTCTTTCCATTAGGATTTCCAGACTCATGAAATATTTTGGCAGTAATTCAAATGTTATTTCAGAGACATGATCAGTTGCGTTGAATTCATCATGCATCAAGCAAAGAGATAAAAAAAAATAGAATGATGCATGACATGAACTGGTTCGTATGGCATTTCTTTTCAAAGTGTGAATATCTATTCTGTGTCTCTGTATTTGTTGTTTGTCTCCTACACCATGGTGGTTCTGGGTGCCCTGTATGAATTTCATTTAACGTCAATCTCCTGTCACTTTCCATCAGAAATCAGTTAAATGTCAGGTCTGCTCGGCCCGCATTACCTTGTTTATTTTCCAATGCCCTTCCCGAATGAACCTCTACAGGCTATGGTTCCATCGGCTGCCTGATCTGAATTATAAGATGGAGACTTTTGAGATATCTTTGCTTTAGGTGCATATAAATCAGTGTTTCTGACATTGCAAGGGGCGGGCATCAGTAAGCAGACAGCTGTTTGTGCCTCCATACTGCACATATGCACACAAACATGCAACAAAAAAAACACACACACAAACTTCCACATACATTCACGCATACATGCACACAGATACGCATGGATGCACACACATATACCAGAGAGCCAGAGAGATGGGGTTGTTTGTCCAGGTTTTACAGGTGTTTTGTCAACGTGATTACTCATGTAGGCCAGAGAAGAAGACTTGCTCTGAAATACCCATTCTCATTATATGGGATGGGATTTCTTCTAGTTTCTCTGCACAGCAAATTGCAGGGCCCTCTTAACTTACACCTTATACCAAACCATTTCTTTTATTGGCAGCGCATGCTATTTGGGATATTTTGTAAACATAATTGAGAGTGAGTATGGACACAACATACCTACTATACACTGCCTGGTGTCCAGCCTGTCATAGGTTCATCCGGATGACTTTGACCAAAGAGAATGGAGCCAATCTCTTTAATCCCCAGGCACATTTGATCTCTGCCTGCACCAGTACATCTGTCCATTCATCACTCTGTCTGTCCGTACAGACCATGGTGTGCTATGTCTTTGTGCCTCTGCTGGCCCACACTCCTGCGCCATATTCACGTTGAAGCAGTGTACCTAAAATGCAGTTACAATGTTCACTAGCAATGTGCTGATTGCACAGATAAATATCCTGCAGCAGCACACATGCATAGATACTACTTGGTACTACTTGGTTGTTATCCAGTGGTATTTATAGCACAATGGCGCTTATTCCCAAATAAGAGGAAGAGTGTCCTCTGATTTTGAGATGTGGTTTAGATCTTCATCTGAGATTTGGAAATAATGGGATTATTAGGTTTATCAGTGTGTTTCTAGCCGTAGAGCTGAGGCCCAGCCGGAAGACACGGAGGAGTCTAGGAACAGAACCCTTTAAATCCATTAAACAGTAGACAAGCACTTATCTACGGTTCAGCTTTTGTCTCAAAAATCGTATTTTCATAATTCTCATTGTAATGTTTCATAAATTGTGTTCAGAGACAATACTAAGGAAGGTTTCCCAGAAGAAACACTTTTCGGGAAAAGCGCGTTTCTGTTATTCAAAGAGTTCAGTGTAGTGTGTCTGTCCGAGCGGGGCCTGCTTGGGTGCTTCAAGCTAACAGTGTATGATTAGTGGACTGTGAACAGACTCCAGCCCTCCATGCTGCCCTTGGCTTCCAGCCAGCCAACGTATTATGGGCAGTTGTGGCTGCAGGCCGGCCGTCTGACAGACGGGGTTGTGCCCAACGCCACCGCACGCCCCAGCCCTGCCGCGACACTCACCCCGTACACGTCCATCACACCCGTATCATGCCTCCCCAAGCCACCGTGGTGCAGCCACACATTCACCTGGGACAGCACACACTATCTAAGAGATGACTTTTTAAACTCTGTGGTGAGGGATAGGGGCAAGGCAGGAGCTGTGGCCTGCATGCTTAAGTAGTGATTTGACAGTTATGTAGCCGGCGGTAACTGGCCCCGTTGGTCGCAGTGACAGCATGTGTTAGTGTCTGGGCCGACGTAGCCGAGCAGTGTTTGTAAATGATGAGGGTTCTGTGATTGATGATCTAATGGTCCCAGAGGAGCAGACACAGGGTGGGCTGGGTAGTGTGATCTCACCCTGACCATTATCCCCTCTGCCTTTCTTCTCTCTGGTCCTCCCTACCTGCCTCTCCTCGCTGGCCTTTTCCAGCTCTGTGGCAGCTGTCTCCACCAGGGAAGAAAAGACCAGGAGGAAATGGAGGACTGAGATGTCCAGATTAAGTCTTTCATTACTTACTACTCTTTGTTTTATTTGGTTAAATGTCAGTTGAAACACACCTGGGGGATTTGATTTGTAGTGCAGGAGAGGTTTGTATAGGTTGTTGTTGCCTGCCTGTGTGTGTGTGTGTGTGTGTGTGTGTGTGTGTGTGTGTGTGTGTGTGTGTGTGTGTGTGTGTGTGTGTGTGTGTGTGTGTGTTTGTGTGTGTGTTTCAGAGCCTCTCACAGGGGTGGTGTTATTAGTGAGTCCGTTCATGGCGTGATTAACGGGGAGCGCGGCCTGGCAGGAACACAATGGGGAATCTCTGTGGATTCCCTCGACACAGCACAACACTCCACTGCCTTTGAAATTACTCCTTCACCGTCCGCTCACAAAAAAAGATGGATAATAAGATTTACTTTTTTACTGTATGTTGAATGCAGAGGGTACGAGTTGGGGGAAAAAAGCGCTATAGAAATTCTCGTCCAGTGCTGCTCGGTCCCTCCGGTGGGAGTTAATGTAGTTTGGAGGGACGCATTTGACTGGAGCGCAAGGAGGATTTTCACAGGGCCTGGGATTAGCACTGCTACAGAGTATCTTTTATTGCAGGGGACCCTGAGTTTTCAAAGACCATACTGTGACCGATATTTAGACCTAAGCTCCTGAAGCTGATAACTGTCATGAAAGGCCGCAGGAGAAAAAGGCAATTTTTTAAGCTGCAGGTACCGTGGTAGGATGGAGGGCGGCAGTTTCCCCCGTCATAGGCTATAATACCCTGTTATTAAATGTTTTAAATTAAAATCAATATTGTCACAGTATATAGAGGTTTTTAATTATCGTAAGTGAGTAAGATTTGTTTTCATTCATAGACCAAAAAAATCCTTAAAAATACAAAGCCGCATGTGTTGCGTTTAGTGTTAGTGTTGCTTGGCAACGCTTTGAGACTTGCTGTCTTTAGCTAAACAAATACACCACCTAGAAGGGTTATGGGGGAAACATTTTAAAACTGATCCTGGAAATGGGTATCGCATTTTATGAGAGGTTTGCTAGTATCTCTTCGACTGGTTCACGACAGACTCTTGTAGGACATTGGAAGATGAATCTCTGCAACTACGCCTTAGAATTGACACAAGTGAATGATGCTGTTATGTATCCATTTGGACTAAGGGCTTTTCCTAATAGTTTTTCATCCATATGTGAACGTGCTTGTTTGTGCATCATGCATGTTCTGATCCATGTAATGTGTGTACAATTAACATGTCAACATGTCTTCTCTCAAAAAGCCCATTGCCTCTTCAGATCCACAGAATTACATGTGCATCATTAACCTTGTATTTTCTAATCCTGAAACGTGGCATATGCGTTGACAGGCTCATCAGGGTTCTGTTTTACTGCTTTTACAATCAGTCAGAGATGAAAAAAGTCTTTTTTAATGATGGAAAGGAGAAAAATATACAGTTTCAAGGGAAAGTTGACCAATTGTGCTCTCCTTCCTCAGTAATTAGTGTACTGTCATAGCACTCAATTAGCCAAGCAGCCTAATAATGTGTTTAATACTCTGATCTCTCCCCCCAGGGTTTGGCAGACAGCCCTCATTATGGTGATCACATGAGTGACAGTCGATTAGTGTCCCATGAAGGATTGTCCCAGACACCTTTTATGAACTCCAGCATAATGGGTAAGTAGGTCTCACCCCTCACATGCCCACAGGTCTCCGAGATCCATTTTATTTTATTTTTAAAACTCCCTTTAGCCCTGTGTGGACAAGGCATGTCACGCTTCTGGAAGTGGCAGCCCTCACAGCCGTGCTAGGTCAAGCAGTGTTATTCCACCTCCTCTCCTCTCCTCTCCTCTCCTCTCCTCTCCTCTCCTCTCCTCTCCTCTCCTCTCCTCTCCTCTCCTCTCCTCTCCTCTCCTCTCCTCTCCTCTCCTCTCCTCTCCTCTCCTCTCCTCTCCTCTCCTCTCCTCTCCTCTCCTCTCCTCTCCTCTCCTCTCCTCTCCTCTCCTCTCCTCTCCTCTCCTCTCTCGCCTTACTTCACCCTCTCTCTCCTCGTCCTGTGGTGACCGTCTTCAGAAGTTGACCCTCCCCCAGGGTGGAAGTCACGCCATCAGTACAGTTTTCCATCACAAAAGACTGTCTTCTAGCTATCAGAAAAGCCACCGGCAACTTCCAGTGGCAGGGGAGGTGGTGTCTAAGGAAGGGGGGTTAACCAAGCAGATGTGCCAGAGACCATTTCATACAAAAACAGCCCACCATCACCATTGTGGGATATCATTCAGGATTTCTAATAGATGCTTGAATGGCAGGTGATCTGTGATGGTTTATGCAGACTTAGCATTTGGGTTTGTTAAATCATGCGTAGCCTGATTGTGCTGCTCTGGTTGCACCACCACCTCCATTTGTCTGCTACCAGCAGCAGTATGATAATTCCCTTCCAAATAAAAGCCTTTATTTTGAAGCCAGTAGTGACTCCATTCAGATTGGGAGGCTTTTGGAGATTTAGGAGATTGAATTTACTGTGCTGGTCCTTTGCCATCCCAGTATATAATCACTGTTGAGCATGAACAGATAAGAATGATGATCACTGGTTAAAAAAATCCCCATCATAACACCATATTATAGATTTATCAAACCTAAATTGCGGGTTAGAATGTCTAAAGGTTATTTATTCCCCCCTGATGTGATAGATACATTCTAACAATTAAAAGCTATATATTACACTGGCCTTTCTCCTGGAGTCATTGTGATGTGTTAGCACATGACAGTTTAATGGGCAACTGAATCCCCGGCTCATTGTAAGATTGCCCTGGAGACTGGTTGCCATGCAAGGTGGATAGTTTACGGATGGGTGCTGGTGCAGGAGACGACTGAAAATGAAATGTTATCTTTGTGGCGATTGATCACAGGATGCGTCTGGGAGGGTGGGCTCCTCTCTGTTCTCCGGCTCTGGCTGTAATTATGCTTATAAGTGGCACAATATGGAAATGATCTGCTGCAATGATGTGTCAGGGCATTAGACAATCTGATTGTGGGCCTAAATAGCCTGTGCTTATCAGAGGCTGGGATTGGAAGATGAGCCTGGTCTTCAATACAATTGAATTTCAGCAGTAATATCTGGGATTTACATGGAATTACCTAGTTTGGGGCGACATTATTAAATCAAGCCTGAAAGGTTATTCCTCACCAATGAAAGAGGTGGAACACGCATGCAGGGACATTATACAATTATGCATTACAACTATACACGCAGCATTTCCAAGGGAACCCTTTGGTTGTACAGTACTACGTGACCCATTTTTGTTTGATCTCACCATTGGAGTTTTACAACCCAGCCATGGTCATCTAAATGGATTATCTTAATCCAAATCTCAATGGTCTGCAGTTTCCTTCGACAGATATTTGGATGATGTAGACCCTTTGTTTAGATACCTCAGTGCATGTTTTGAACGATTGGAAGCATAGGTTCAATGACTCACTGCCACATGTATTGTATTTGGCATTGTATACGAATGGATATGCTTCTGATTTGAGTGTTTATATTATTTAAGTGCGCCGTGCTTTACTGATAGCTCTGCAGGTGGAAAGGGACAATGGCCTTCCTTACTCAATGCTTTGTGTGTGTGTTCAGACCCATACAGTCATTGGCTTCGACAGACCTGACTCACAATGACCAGGAAACCTCATTCGCAATGCTTTTGAGCAACATCTAAATCAGCTTTAGTTTAGATAAGAAATCTTACCTCCTAAGACGTACTTAGTCGAAGAAAAGCCAGCAAGCCATTGTCCTGATTGTATTGTGTGTGTGTGCATGTTTTTGTCTTTGTATTTTATTTCATGGTTTGTAAATGGAACAGAGGAGACGGTTGGCTCAGACCTGACTACATCATTCAACCAAAGAGAAGTATGACATGTTGAAAGCAGCTTGGGGTTATTTGAGGTCAGCTATTGTGTATGATAATGAACATGTTACAGTTGTTAGTGCCCAACAGATGGCTGGCAATGACTGTTTATTTGACATTATATTTTAATGACAGTTACCAGCAGAATATGCTGCATGACTTGAATAATGGAGGCTCATTCTAGAGGTCATCTTTGGTTCATTGGGGCTTTGTCTTTGTACAGCTTGGGAATAGTAGAATAACAAATGAGTAGTAAAACTGTGTTGTAAATATAAATTCAATGAAGCTATTCGTATGTAGCTACATGTATGGGAACAGGAGTACCCAATGTCTTTCAGGAATCAGATATGAATCTACATAAATAGATGATGATCAGAATTACCCCCTCTTGCCTCATGTGATGGCCTTATTGTCTGTCCCTCACAAGTAAAGCCTGTGGGTTGGAGGGTGAGGAATGTGGATTAGGATGAGGAGAAGGGCAGGGTGTCGTGTGAGCTCCCAGTGATGGCACCAGCAAACTCTCTTGGGGCTAACGCAGTGCCTGTGTCAGAGCGGGTCAGGCGGTCTGCGCCCCCCCCCCGCTCTCCAATCCTCTTACTGCACGACGACACATCCTCCTCAGCACACTACACTATCCATACATACAGTAGTGCAGTATCAGCTCACTGTCTCACTCAGAAGGCCATGTAGATCCCTCTGACTCAATCACTGACTGTGCAGATGATGAGGTGGTGAGCAACACGAACATGCTGCTCATTGTGTTTCCATGTTTGTATGTATGCAAATGCTGCTCCTTGACAAAATCCATTAAACAGTAAATAATGGTAAGCGGAAAACAAAGTGGGAAAGGATGGAGTGAGTATTATAATGGAACGACTTGTTCAATCCCATCCAGTGTTACAAATGCAATATTCTTAGTATTTACAACTCCCACTGAGGTTCTAGATTTATTAAATACTTATATCTCTGCTCCCTTTTCACCCATATTCTTCTGTTCACTCTATATTCCATGTAAGGAACCCTAGAATAAGTTCTAGAAGCTCTAAGGTAAAAGATGATTATGGCCTATGTCCAGCCCCCCTTGCCCTGTCTCTCTCCTGGCTGAGGATGTGTCCTGTATACCAGTGTTTCTCTGAGGGAGGAGTGGAGGGTGTTGCATAACGCTGACTGTGAGTAGTTGTTTGAGGCAATATTTAATAAGCACTAATCCAGCTTTAGATTAAATAGAAATATGCATGCAGATAGGGAATCCTGCCTCTTCAGGGGTTGTAGTATTTACTGGTCAAACAGATTATGATCACAAAGAGAAATTGGTTTAGGCTTTTGTTGATATTCAAGACACAAACAGTAACAGTTGGCAAGGTAAAACACACTTGTTTTGGCTTTGGGTCATATAGTATGTATCACTTGAAATATAGTCTCATAATTAAGCAGATTAAATTGTATTATTGGGATAGGAAAATGTTTCTGCTTTAATATAAAACTAAATCAGAAGAAAGATCTGGCAGAAAGTAATTTAGCTGTTTGGACATGATTTAGAAAGATTGCCTCGAGGCTTAAAAATAATTTTGTAACCTGTCTCCTCCTCTTCATCTACACTGATTGACGTGGAGTTAACAAGTGACATCAATAAGGGTTCATAGCTTTCACCTGGATTCACCTGGTCAGTCTATGTCATGGAAAGGGCTGGTGTTCCTAATGTTTTGTACACTCGGTGTATCAAGGGAAGGGTATAAAATAATTTCTAGAGTGTTGAAAGTTTTGAAGAGCACAGTGGTCCACATCATTGGGAAATTGACTAAATATGGAACTACCCAGAGCTGGCGGCCCGACCAACCTTGGTCAGGGAGTTGACCAAGAACCCAATGACCACTCAGTCTCTACAGCACTTCACCAATCTGGGCTTTATGGGACAGTGGCCAGACGGAAGCCACTCCTGAGAAAAATGTCAGAACACCTGGAGTTTGTAAAAAGGGGCGTAAAAGCCTCTGAGATCATAAAGGCAAAAGATTCTGTGGTCTGATGAGACAAACATTTGACTCTTTGGCCTGAATGCATAGCGCTATGTCTGGAGAAAACCACACACAGCTCATCAACCGTTTAACATCATCCCTAGCTTGAAGCATGGTGGTGGCAGGGACTGTGAGACTGGTAAGGATAGAGGGAACAATGAATGGAGGCAAATACAGGCAAAACCTTGATGAGAACCTGCTTCAGAGTGAAAATGACCTTAGACGGGCGAAGATTTACGTTCCAACATGACAATGACCCCAAACATACAGCCAGAGCAACGCTGAAATGACTTCAGAACAAGAATGTGAAAGAACTTGAGTGGCCCAGCTGAAGCCCAGACTTGAATAACCTTGATAATCTGTGAAAAGACTTGAAGATTGCTGTTCCCCGCCACTCCCCATCTAACTTAACAGCACTTGAGAAAATCTGCAAGGAAGAATGGGAGAAATGCCCAAATCCAGATGTGGAAAGCTGATTGAGACATACCCAAGACGACTCATAAAGCTGTAATTGCCGCCAAAGGTGCTTCTACAAAGTATTACCTCAGGGGTGTGAATACTCATGTAAATGAGATATTTATTTATTTAATTTTCAATACATTTGCAAAAATCTCCAAAAAACATGTTTTCACATTGTCATTATGGGGTATTGTGTGTGTATATGGGTGAGAAAAAATATAAATGTAAGAAATGTTGAATTCAGGCTGTAACACAACAAAATGTGGAATAAGTCCAGGTGTATGAATACTTTCTGAAGGCACTGTAGCCTTGAGATTTCCCTGTAGTGTCACCATGCATTCTGGGTCAGCTTGTGGTCCACATCTCTGCATATGTGTATATACACTGAGAGTACAAAACATTAAGACACATGCTCTTTCCATGACATAGACTGACCAGATGAATCCCGGTTAACACTATGATCCCTTATTGATGTCATTTGTTAAATCCACTAAAATCAGTGTTGATGAAGGGGAGGAGACTGGTTCATTAATGTGCCATTCAAAGGGTGAATGGGCAAGACCAAATATTTAAGTGCCTTTGAACAGGGTATGGTAGTAGGTGCCAAGAACTGCAACTCTGCTGGGTTTTTCACACTCAACAGTTTCCTGTGTGTATCCAGAATGGTCCACCACCCAAAGGACATCCAGCCAACTTGACACAACTGTGGGAACCATTGGAGTCAACATGGCCAGCATCCCTGTGGAACGCTTTTGACACTTTGTAGAGTCCATGCCCCGACAAATTGAGGCTGTTCTGAGGGCAAAAGGAGGTGGTGCAACTCAATAGTTGGAAGGTGTTCTTAATGTACATATGAGTGGTTCTATATCTTCAATATGTTCATTTAACAACGGCACATGGAGAGTTCTCCTGGCCCTATAATGTTGTTTCATTTTTCAGAGTGGCCAGACCTATGGTGAACGATAGTTATACTTGTATCTGCTCCTGCATTGAGAGCATGACAGGACTCATTGAGTTGTATTTCCTGAGAGCCCTATGCTGGTTCATTGGGATGACTATATGAGTACCAGACTTGGATCTTATTTCCTGCTGAGTTTCATCTCTTACTGTAGAATGGAGAGGAAATGTTTAACAATCTGATGCAATTTGAACAATTGGTTCAGATGATAAGATATAAATAGACTAGTAGCAGTGTGATTTTTGTTAAGCCTTTTCTGTTGAGTAGAAGCACAGAGCCTATTCGCTCTCCTAGGTGAGGAGGAAGGGTGTTGAGGGTTACTGTACGCTGCTTCAGGTGTCAGTTTAAATAAGTCCTCCACTTATTTCTCACTCCTTTCAAGTCTGTTGGCTTTGAGCTTCTTCATTCACCTTGGGTGAGTTCTATTCAAAATACTTTTGGCGGTGTTTGCTCTTTTCCTTCAGTTTGGCATAGACAAGGCCTATATATACCATTAAAGACAGAGGCTAGGAAGAGCTATTGACTTTCAACCTGGCTCTCAGATGGCACTTGGTAATCACTGCTTCATTTCGCAAGACAGGATTTATTCCGTGAGTCACGTTTATGGCTGTGTGTCAAAGAAGAAGAGAAAGAAGGGGAAATGTCCTACAAGGACATCCAGAAACATGAAACATCGTTGCTGTCTTTTGATCACTTTTCTCTTTTTTTGCAGCAAAAAATCTGTTGCAACCTTCCTCTTGACAGTTGAAGTAGGTTTGGTGACCATTGTTTGCTGAGTGTGTTGAAAGTGATTTAATGAGAGTTTGAGTATGAGAGTTAGTGTGTGTGTGTATAGAGTACATATGTAGAGTATGTATGTATACAGTACCAGTCAAAGGTTTGGACACACCTACTCATTCAAGGTATTTTCTTTATTATTCTGCATTGTAGAATAATAGTGAAGACATCAAAACTAGGACATTTATTTCTTTATTTCTTTATTTTTTATTTCACCTTTATTTAACCAGGTAGACTAGTTGAGAACACCTTTATTTAACCAGGTAGACTAGTTGAGAACACCTTTATTTAACCAGGTAGACTAGTTGAGAACACCTTTATTTAACCAGGTAGACTAGTTGAGAACACCTTTATTTAACCAGGTAGACTAGTTGAGAACACCTTTATTTAACCAGGTAGACTAGTTGAGAACACCTTTATTTAACCAGGTAGACTAGTTGAGAACACCTTTATTTAACCAGGTAGACTAGTTGAGAACACCTTTATTTAACCAGGTAGACTAGTTGAGAACACCTTTATTTAACCAGGTAGACTAGTTGAGAACAAGTTCTCATTTGCAACTGCGACCTGGCCAAGATAAAGCATAGCAGTGTGAACAGACAACACAGAGTTACACATGGAGTAAACAATTAACAAGTCAATAACACAGTAGAAAAAAAGAGAGTCTATATACACTGTGTGCAAAAGGCATGAGGAGGTAGGCGAATAATTACAATTTTGCAGATTAACACTGGAGTGATAAATGATCAGATGGTCATGTACAGGTAGAGATATTGGTGTGCAAAAAAGCAGAAAAGTAAATAAATATAAACAGTATGGGGATGAGGTAGGTAAAATTGGGTGGGCTATTTACCGATAGACTATGCACAGCTGCAGCGATCGGTTAGCTGCTCAGATAGCAGAGGTTTGAAGTTGGTGAGGGAGATAAAAGTCTCCAACTTCAGCGATTTTTGCAATTCGTTCCAGTCACAGGCAGCAGAGAACTGGAACGAAAGGCGGCCAAATGAGGTGTTGGCTTTAGGGATGATCAGTGAGATACACCTGCTGGAGCGAGTGCTACGGGTGGGTGTTGCCATCGTGACCAGTGAACTGAGATAAGGCGGAGCTTTACCTAGCATTGACTTGTAGATGACCTGGAGCCAGTGGGTCTGGCAACGAATATGTAGCGAGGGCCAGCCGACTAGAGCATACAGGTCGCAGTGGTGGGTGGTATAAGGTGCTTTAGTAACAAAACGAATGGCACTGTGATAAACTGCATCCAGTTTGCTGAGTAGAGTGTTGGAAGCTATTTTGTAGATGACATCGCCGAAGTCGAGGATCGGTAGGATAGTCAGTTTTACTAGGGTAAGTTTGGCGGCGTGAGTGAAGGAGGCTTTGTTGCGGAATAGAAAGCCGACTCTAGATTTGATTTTAGATTGGAGATGTTTGATATGAGTCTGGAAGGAGAGTTTAAAGTCTAGCCAGACACCTAGGTACTTATAGAGGCCCACATATTCTAGGTCGGAACCATCCAGGGTGGTGATGCTAGTCGGGCGTGCGTCGTGCGGGTGCAGGCAGCGAACGGTTGAAAAGCATGCATTTGGTTTTACTAGCGTTTAAGAGCAGTTGGAGGCCATGGAAGGAGTGTTGTATGGCATTGAAGCTCGTTTGGAGGTTAGATAGCACAGTGTCCAAGGACGGGCCGGAAGTATACAGAATGGTGTCGTCTGCGTAGAGGTGGATCAGGGAATCGCCCGCAGCAAGAGCAACATCATTGATATATACAGAGAAAAGAGTCGGCGCCAGGAATTGAACCCTGTGGCACCCCCACAGAGACTGCCAGAGGACCGGACAGCATGCCCTCCGATTTGACACACTGAGCAAAGTAGTTGGTGAACCAGGCAAGTCAGTCATCAGAAAAACCGAGGCTACTGAGTCTGCCGATAAGAATATGGTGATTGACAGAGTCGAAAGCCTTGGCAAGGTCGATGAAGACAGCTGCACAGTACTGTCTTCTATCGATGGCGGTTATGATATCGTTTAGTACCTTGAGTGTGGCTGAGGTGCACCCGTGACCGGCTCAGAAACCAGATTGCACAGTGGAGAAGGTACGGTGGGATTCGAGATGGCCAGTGACCTGTTTGTTGACTTGGCTTTCGAAGACCTTAGATAGGCAGGGCAGGATGGATATAGGTCTGTAACAGTTTGGGTCCAGGGTGTCTCCCCCTTTGAAGAGGGGGATGACTGCGGCAGCTTTCCAATCCTTGGGGATCTCAGACGATATGAAAGAGAGGTTGAACAGGCTGGTAATAGGGGTTGCGACAATGGCGGCGGATAGTTTCAGAAATAGAGAAATAGAGGGTCCAGATTGTCAACTGTCACATATGGAATCATGTAGTAACCAAAAAAGATGACAGCTTTGCATACTCTTGGCATTCTCTCAACCAGTTTCATGAGGAATGCTTTTCTAAAAGTCTTGAAGAAGTTCCCACTATGCTGAACACTTGTTGGCTGCTTTTCCTTCACTCTGCGGTCCAACTCATCCAAAACCATCTCAATTGGGTTGAGGTCGGGTGATTGTGGAGGCCAGGTCATCTGATACAGCACTCCATCACCCTCCTTCTTGGTCAAATAGCCCTTACACAGCCTGGAGGTGTGTTTCGGGTCTTTGTCCTGTTGATAAAGAAATTATAGTCCCACTAAGCGCAAACCAGATGGGATGAGGTATCACTGCAGAATGCTGTGGTACCCATGCTGGGTAAGTGTGCCTTGAATTCTAAATAAATCACAGACAGTGTCACCAGCAAAGCACCGTCACACCTCCTCCTCCTCCATGCTTCACGGTGGGAACCACACATGGGGAGATAATCCGTTCACCTACTCTGCATCTCACAAACACACAGTATGTCTCATAAAGACACCTTGTCACAACACAGCTGATTGGCTCAAATAAATTCCGCAAATTAACTTTTAAGAAGGCATACCTGTTAATTGAATTTGAAATGCATTCTAGGTGACTACCTCATTAAGCTGTTTGATAGAATGCCAAGAGTGTGGAAAGCTGTCATCAAGGCAAAGGGTGGCTACTTTGAAGAATTTCAAATATAAAAAATATTTTGATTTGTTTAACACTTTTTTGGTTACTACATGATTCCTTGTGAGTTATTTCATAGTTTTGATGTCTTCACTATTAATCCATAATGTAGAAAATAGTCAAATAAAGAAAAACCCTTGAATGAGAAGGTGTGTCCAAACTTTTGACTAGTACTGTATGTGTGTGTGTTCAGCCATGTGACTGTGTCTGTATTAATAACTCAGCTGAGCTGCTACGATACACCCTCACGTTCCTCCAGCGCACCTCATACGCTCTGTGTGTGTCTAGTACTATGAAAACAAATCTGATTAATATGACTAACTCACCACACACTCCCAGGCCTTCTGTCATTAGACTTGATTTGGTGGGCTAATGGTATTTCCACTTTACGTCATGTCTGAAATGGCATGGGACTGTATTTCGAGTCACCCATGATGATCTCAGAGCTGTGTGTTGCGTTGCCTTCCAGTTGTTGAACACCATCCTAGGGATTACTGTGAAAAGTCCCCTAACTAACCTACTTAAACACGGCTCATATTTCCAGATAAATTAAATCTATTAAATGGCAGTTAATGGAGCAGGGGAGGCTGTGGTCTGGGCCCCAGAGACAGACTGGAGGCCCCTAGATGGGGCCAGACAGTCTCCACCCTACTCTGTGGTCTGTGCTCCCACAAGCCCAGAGCCCAGGGCCCGTATCCATAAAGCATCTCGAAGTAGGAGTGCTGATCTAGGATCAGTTTAGCCTTTTAGATCATAATGAATAAGATAAACAGATGCTAGATCAGAATTCCTACTTTGAGATGCTTTGTTGAGATGGGCCCCTCTCTCTGCCTGTTCCTCTGGAGACAGTGGTTACTGGGTTTCCATCTGATACCACTGGGACCGTCACCAAATACCTGGGACTCCTAACCCTAATTCATTTGTAATAGATGAAATTGATCTGTAACAGATTTTTATTTTCATAGAAAGTGTTGTCTCTATTTCAATTCATTTGTATTTTTTTCATATAATTCCCTGGAGGAAAGTGCTTTTTAGTTTTCAGGCCAGAATATGTGGAGACTAGGTTCCACAGGCTCCTTTATTGAAAATGTGAGGCCTTCTCCAGAGCTACTCAACATAAAAAGCAGCCAGGCCTTGGACCAGTCTTAAAGTCTGTGTATAGGCCCAGGAAAAGTCCACAGACTGACATGCTTTCGCTGTTGATAGATGGACGAGAGGAGAGCAGTGAAAACGGAGTTTAAATCACAATCTGTCCTTGAAGGCCAGCCAACCCCTGTTAGTGTGTCCAAGACCACTGTGACCATGTATCCAAGTGCATCAATGCTTTTCATACAACAATTTCAATCTGGATGAAAGTACACCTTTTTTAAAAGCAGCATTGCTCAGTATCCTTGGAGCAGATGAATATCACACAGTTTAAATTGAACAGTGTCCAAGAATAGTTTGTGCGGCTTGCCTTATCTGGGTAATTAAAGCTGTAATGCTTGCTGTCACCAGGAAAATAATTGTGGAGCCCATGCAGCACTAGTTTCTGAGATTTGCATCCTCATTGCCAGCCTGCAGAGTGTTCTGCAGTTAGCCCTCCTCTCTCTCCTCCTCTCTCTCCTCCTCTCTCCCCTCTCTTCTCCCTCGGCTTTCTGCTAAATGAATTCTCCCTGCACAGAAGAATTGTTCTCATCTGTTTTTCCTCTCCTTTTGATGAAACGTAATGGGTTTCCAGGAAATGAAGTGATGCAGTCGTTTAGTGACAATGCAAAGTGTTCAGAGCATTTTGTTGCCCAGGGTTTTGTGCACAAGAGGGGCCATGACAGCGCCAAGATGTATTCTCCCTGCCTTTTGTGCAGCGGGGGGAAAAATCAATCTCTCTCAGTGCCTCGGTAGTGTCTTTTTCTCCTTTTAGTTTTTAATTGTTCCTTAAGGCTTATCATGGAGAGCCAAATCCCACATGGCGCTAGCATCCCGAGCGTGTTTAACTGGTGCAGATGTCGGTGTGCTCGCATTCTGTCCCGCGAGGTCCCCTCCCCCAACCCAGGCTGTGATTGCGGCCAGGTGCTGCTCAGGTGTTCACCCGGGTACTTCTGCATTGTGGGTCACAGGTGCTGCCTAGGCTGCTCCTTCTCCTCTCCTCCGTCTGTCACTCACTCGCTCCTGCTTGCACCCCCCTTCTCTCTGATTGCGCCCTCCTCTCTCTCTCTGTCTCTCTCTCTCTTCTCTTTCTCCTGGTTACGCTCAAATCTGCCCACACACACACACACACACACACACACACACACACACACACACACACACACACACACACACACACACACACACACACACACACACACACACACACACACACACACACACACACACACACACACACACACATACAGATGGTGAGTTGTACTCACAGGTGTGAGTCACAGTAGATCATTAAGGACTGTGAGTGATTGTGGTGGTTGGTCCTTTAACCATACTCACTGTTAGCTCAACTGAACTAGAGATGGAATAGATGATATTATCCCTTTGTCTACTCCACTGGTACCACATGATGAGAGAAGACTGGTTTGTAATGAATCCACTCTTGTGTGAAGGCACAAGGCCTTAGCACAGTGAGAGCACATTTCTGCAACCATTTCAAGCATATGTATTGCTACTTGTGATTTGTTTACTGGGTACTAAACAGTAGGTGAATACATTTTTTTGTGTGTTGTTTTTCTGTGCATCTTTGAATGTGTCTAGTGTTATTCTGTGTGTCAGGCCAGCAGAGGAGGAGAAAGAAAGAGGGTGGAGAGGGAGGAGAGGGGAGGCGCGGGGAGAGGAGGTGTGGTGCGCTGTTGTCTAGTGGATGTAGCCGGTCATTATGCAGAGCTGCAGGGTGCGCTTATCTGTTACTGTGCTCAGTGGAGCTTGAAGAGCTGAAGACGAGCTGAAAGGGCACAAATCCCTCTCCTCCATGCCGCGCTCCCTCCCCACCTCACTCACCCCCACCCGGTCCCTGCCCTGCCCTGCCCTCCTCAGGCCCTGGCCCCAGTGCTGTCAGTGTGGCGTTGCCCAGCCCAGCTGCAGAGGGGGCTGTCTGTCCAAGAAGGAGGGCCAGGGGAGAGGTGAGGTGATGTAACAGGTCCCTGAGGGGCAGCTGCAGCAGCAGAGGGGCGATGACAGTAATTACAGGTCCCTGAGGGGCAGCTTCAGCAGCAGAGGGGCGATGACAGTAATTACAGGTCCCTGAGGGGCAGCTGCAGCAGCAGAGGGGCGATGACAGTAATTACAGGTCCCTGAGGGGCAACTGCAGCAGCAGAGGGGCGATGACAGTAATTACAGGTCCCTGAGGGGCAGCTGCAGCAGCAGAGGGGCGATGACAGTAATTACAGGTCCCTGAGGGGCAGCTGCAGCAGCAGAGGGGCGATGACAG
The DNA here is from genome assembly GCF_002021735.2 of Oncorhynchus kisutch. Lineage (NCBI taxonomy): Eukaryota > Metazoa > Chordata > Actinopteri > Salmoniformes > Salmonidae > Oncorhynchus > Oncorhynchus kisutch. The sequence continues at coordinate 67,346,011 of NC_034181.2, read as the reverse complement.
TAATTACAGGTCCCTGAGGGGCAGCTGCAGTAGCAGAGGGGCGATGACAGTAATTACAGATCCCTGAGGGGCAGCTGCAGCAGCAGAGGGGCGATGACAGTAATTACAGGCCCCTGAGGGGCAGCTGCAGCAGCAGAGGGGCGATGACAGTATTTACAGGTCCCTGAGGGGCAGCTGCAGCAACAGAGGGGCGATGACAGTAATTACAGGTCCCTGAGGGGCAGCTGCAGCAGCAGAGGGGCGATGACAGTATTTACAGGTCCCTGAGGGGCAGCTGCAGCAGCAGAGGGGCGATGACAGTAATTACAGGTCCCTGAGGGGCAGCTGCAGCAGCAGAGGGGCGATGACAGTATTTACAGGTCCCTGAGGGGCAGCTGCAGCAGCAGAGGGGCGATGACAGTAATTACAGGTCCCTGAGGGGCAGCTGCAGCAGCAGAGGGGCGATGACAGTAATTACAGGTCCCTGAGGGGCAGCTGCAGCAGCAGAGGGGCGATGACAGTAATTACAGGTCCCTGAGGGGCAGCTGCAGCAGCAGAGGGGCGATGACAGTATTTACAGGTCCCTGAGGGGCAGCTGCAGCAGCAGAGGGGCGATGACAGTAATTACAGGTCCCTGAGGGGCAGCTTCAGCAGCAGAGGGGCGATGACAGTAATTACAGGTCCCTGAGGGGCAGCTGCAGCAGCAGAGGGGCGATGACAGTAATTACAGGTCCAGCCAGTCAGTCCAGGAACATCTGAAAATATCATCCTTTTCCACTGCATGTAATATTGTATCATATTGTTCATGATAGTCACCGCACCTCCACTGATTCTGACAGCACAGCATACTGTACATCATAGTGAAATATTTCTGGTGTTGGTTTGACTGTGGATTATAAGCATTCAGTAAAACCAGCTCTTCTTTTCATTCCCGTTTCATGAAATATATGGGCGTTTGATTGTTCAGTAATTCACATCCTGTCTTTTCCACGACTCCTCTACCTTGTCTGCTGTTTCCCTTGGTGACAAAGCCAACCCACTCCTGTAAAGCCCACCTAAAGTCAGGCAAGCCTATTCCCATAGAAATCTCTGTAATGCTAAATGACACATCAAAAAGCGTAGCTCGGTGCGTTGCTCAAATGTGAGATACTACATCTACAGCAAGGAAGGATTTTCAGAATAGTGGAGGCAGTGTCTTACTAGGGTTTGACGAATGAATCATGAGCTGCCAGCATTTAACCAATCCCTTTATACACACATCTAAATAATCTGCCTACAATCACTATTGGAAAGCATCCATACTTTTAGCAGAGACTAGGCATTCTCTCTCTCTCTCTCTCTCTCTCTCTCTCTCTCTCTCTCTCTCTATCTATCTTTTCTTCATCTCGCTGTACTTTGTCCATGTCCACACTCTCTTTTCTTGACCACTTCCTTTTCCCTACCTTCTCCCTCCCTTAGTCCCCTTTGTTCGCTCCCCCCCACCCCTCTTTATCCCTCATATTCTCTCTCTCTTTCTTCCTCCCCCATTTCCCTCTCTCTCTCTCTCTGTCCCCTTTCTCTCTTCTGTAGATTTACGCCCCCCTTACACTAGCAGGCAGCTGATGCCAATAAAAATGTTAGTGATTGTTAAATGAAAACACAAAGTTGAAGGGCAATGATTCATTAGGAAGGAATGCTGCCAGTGGAACAGCTCAAGTCTCCTGACTCCACTACTGCACTGAATCTCCATCACAGACACACTCTTGGCTACTGTACCTCCATATATCTGTTGGAATGTGTCCGTCCGTCTGCCAGTCTCTGGCATTGTGCTCTATCTTGTTCCCTGATGGAGAGTCTTGCCAGGCTCCATGTACAGCCAGTTCAGTAGCAGAGTTTTAACACTGAAGTACTGCGCTGAGCTCTCTGTGACTCAGTGTTGCGTGAGTTGAGGTAGTCTGAGCTTTCACATGTCCTTTGATTCAGCAAAAGGGCAAGGCTAGGCAGTTTTACACAAACCATCAACAACGTTTTTTTAGGTACAGCTTGGGATGACTCGCTATTCAGGGAGACCAGCCTTGAGAACTTTTTACTGAGGTGATTCTCCTTAAAGGGCCAATCTGGAGTTGGGACATACATTATATCCAAAATATAAGCATATTTTACTCCAATGTTTGTAAACAAAGTTAATGTAAACAAAAACTGTGTTGCTTGAAAACATGGTTAAAACGATCATTTTGATCTCATGGCTAGTCAGTCCTTGCCTCCATAGCTCTGTCTATGAATGTGAGAGTGGTTATATTTCTCAAGCGCCATCTGTCAGCTGTTTACCAAAACATGTGGAGGTGTGGCCATTGTTTGAGCTCCGGATTGGCTCTTTAAAGTGTGATGAGATGCTACATTTCTACATGAGATACAGTGTTTATAAAAAAGTATTTGCAACGTTCTAATGTTCTCAACTTTTGCATATTTTTGATACTGAATATTATCAGATCTTCCACCAAGACCTAATATTAGATAAAGGGAACCTGAGTGAACAAATAATACAACAATTACAAACTTATTTCATTTCTTTCATAAACAAAGTTATGCAACACCCAATGCCCCTGTGTGAAAAATGAATTGCCCCTAACACTCAATAACTGGTTGTGCCCCTTTAGCTGCAATGACTCCAAACGCTTCCTGTAGTTGTTGATCAGTCTCTCACATCCCTGTGGAGGAAGTTTGGCCCACTCTTCCACACAGAACTGCTGTCACTCAGCAACATTTGTGTGTTTTCTGTCATTGGCACTGTATTGCTGGCACTGTATTGATGGCACTGTATTGATGGCTCTGTATTGCTGGCACTGTATTGATGGCACTGTATTGCTGGCACTGTATTGATGGCACTGTATTGATGGCACTGTATTGCTGGCACTGTATTGATGGCACTGTATTGATGGCACTGTATTGATGGCTCTGTATTGATGGCACTGTATTGATGGCACTGTATTGCTGGCACTGTATTGATGGCACTGTATTGCTGGCTATGTATTGATGGCACTGTATTGATGGCACTGTATTGTTGGCACTGTATTGACAGCTCTGTATTGATGGCACTGTATTGATGGCTCTGTATTGATGGCTCTGTATTGGTGGCTCTGTATTGATGGCACTGTATTGATGGCACTGTATTGATGTCTCTGTATTGATGGCACTGTATTGATGGCTCTGTATTGATGGCACTGTATTGATGGCACTGTATTGATGGCTCTGTATTGGTGGCTCTGTATTGATGACACTGTATTGATGGCACTGTATTGATGGCTCTGTATTGATGGCACTGTATTGATGGCTCTGTATTGATGGCACTGTATTGATGGCACTGTATTGATGGCACTGTATTGATGGCACTGTATTGATGGCACTGTATTGATGGGTCTGTATTGTTGGCACTGTATTGATGGCACTGTATTGATGGCACTGTATTGATGGCACTGTATTGATGGCACTGTATTGCTGGCACTGTATTGATGGCACTGTATTGATGGCACTGTATTGATGGCATTGTATTGATGGCACTGTCATTGGCACTGTATTGATGGCACTGTATTGATGGCACTGTATTGATGGCTCTGTATTGCTGGCACTGTATTGATGGCACTGTATTGCTGGCACTGTATTGATGGCACTGTATTGATGGCACTGTATTGCTGGCACTGTATTGATGGCACTGTATTGCTGGCTCTGTATTGATGGCACTGTATTGATGGCACTGTATTGTTGGCACTGTATTGTTAGCACTGTATTGATGGCACTGTATTGACGGCACTGTATTGACGGCACTGTATTGACGGCACTGTATTGCTGGCACTGTATTGACGGCACTGTATTGATGGCACTGTATTGATGGCACTGTATTGCTGGCACTGTCATTGGCACTGTCCTTCTGAGTTTGCAGATGTAACCTTGAGAGCACACAGGCGGCGCTACAGTTGTTTCTTCAAGGAGTCTAGCAGGAATAATTGACTTTGTCCCCATAACCGAGACTGACAGTGTGATCACACACCCATTCATAAACCTCTGTGTTTAAGGCCTTGTTGGGATGAATCAACCCAATTCAATTCATAGGACTTCATGTTTAGAGTGCTGGGGCCAGTTGTGTGTCTGTGCCCTGTACTCCTACAGAGCCATGCAGGTGCACTACTCCAGCCCTCACACACTCCAGTCCACACACATACCACACACTCCACACACACCTGGCCCAGGGATCTCAGGTGGCAAACACAGCGCCCGCCACAGCCTCCCCTAAAAATATCCTCCCCCATGGATCCGATTCATGGAGAGAAATGAATGTAGCAAATGAATCAATGTAATCGTGTGAGTTTTCAGACGTGCTCGTCCCAGGAGCAGGGCAGCACAATCCCCTCTCCTCCCAGGATACGTAGGGAATCCACAGTGTCATTACCCTGCCTGTGTAATATAATCCAACCTGCAGGGTTTGGCAAAGAGCACACACACACACACACACACACACACACACACACACACACACACACACACACACACACACACACACACACACACACACACCTCCACTGAGCACACACACACCACTCCTCCCCACTTCGTTCCTGTTCATCCATATTAAATCTTCCATTACACATATCTTATTTTATTCATTGCTTCCCGTCCTAGCCTGGAGCGCTGTGGCTTAATGAGATATTAATCCTGTGTTTCAGCTGGAACATTTATATTTACCTGGGAACAGGTCTGGTTCCATTCTCTTTGTCATTGTGTACTCACCTTTGTTATGTTTCATTAACTGTACATGAAAGATTGTCTTCTATATAAATGATCATCCACCTACATGAGCTCTAACCTTGCATCTTTCTGTTATCTCTGTAGGTTTCAGTTAGCCACATAAACAGGGGAACTGGAGCAAACACTAACTGCATGTTAAAACACTAAGTACATGTTAAAACACTAAAAAGCATGAAATAGCATAAACTCTGCCACACCTGACCTGTGATTCAATTAGAGCCCTCACAGAGAGCTGGATGAATGTCTGTCAGAATGTCCCCTGTTTCCCCCACCCAAGCTTAGCCTCCCCTCCTCTTTCTCTCATTTTATCCACCACCACCTCCCCCCCTCCCCTCTCCTTCCATCCCCCTCCTCCCCCTCTCCTTCTATCCCCCTCCTCCCCTTCTCCTTCTATCCCCCTCCTCCCCCTCTCCTTCTATCCCCCTCCTCTCCCTCTCATTCTATGCCCCTCCTCCCCTCTCCTTCTATCCCTCTCCTTCTATCCCCCTCCTCCCCCTCTCCTTCTATCCCCCTCCTCTATCCCCCTCCTCCCCCTTCTATCCCCCTCCTCCCCCTCTCCTTCTATCCCCCTCCTCCCCTCCTCCCACTCTCCTTCTATCCCCCTCCTCCCCTCCTCCCACTCTCCTTCTATCCCCCTCCTCCCCCTCTCCTTCTATTCCCTCCTCTCCCTCTCCTTCTATCCCCCCTCCCACTCTCCTTCTGTCCCCCTCCCCCCACTCTCCTTCTATCCCCCTCCTTGAACTCTCCTTGTACCCCCCCCTCCCCCTCTCCTTCTATCCCCCTCCTCCCCCTCTCCTTCTATCCCCCTCCTCTCCTTCTCCTTCTATCCCCCTCCTCTCCCTCTTATTTTAACCACATCCTCACCCTCCTCTCCTTCTATCCCCCTCCTCCCCCTCTCCTTCTATTAACCTCCTCCCCCTCTCCTTCTATCCTTCTATCCCCCTCCTCTCCTTCTCTTTCTATCCACCTCCTCCCCCTCTCCTTCTATCCCCCTCCTCCCCCTCTCCTTCTATCCACCTCCTCCCCCTCTCCTTCTATCCCCCTCCTCTCCTTCTATCCCCCTCCTCTCCCTCTTATTTTAACCACATCCTCGCACTCTCCTTCTATTCCCCTCCTCCTCCTGTCCTTCTGTCCACCTCTCTCAGCCCCTGTTGGAGCCCCCCCCCCCCCCCCCCGCTGCTGCCAGGGAGATGAAGGTGGGAATTAAATGCTTAGTCAACTCAGAGAATTTAACTGAGACCTCTTAAACGCCTACAACGCACTTTACACACACACACACATACACACATACATAAATACACACAGCTCTGGAATGATTATCAAAGGACTGGTCCCATTTGGCCACCCTCTGTATATGGCTGTTTAGTGTTTGGGTTGTTCTGTTGGACATTTAGGTCTCTGGGATTTCTGTGAAAGGGAATATGCCCAAAGTGCTTTGTGACTAAGAGCCGGATCGAACTTCCTGACCTGTGTTATCCTTCCTGGTCCTTCATCTCTGATCCTCTGATGTCTCATTGTTTAACAGTTGCCTGGCATCTAATACCAGCCGCCAACACACACACACTTTGATGTGGCACACTGACTGTACTATAATATCCATCCAGGGACATGCAAGAATTCTCTCCCCTCCTTTTCCATGGCTTATTAAATGTATTCTTGTTTTTCCCTCGACGCTCCTGTTGCCTGAACATGGCCGTCTCACATACATGTCTGATAGGGGTGTGACTACGTGTGTGTTAGTGACCCTACTGTGGTGGCCTCCATCACAGCGTCAGTGTGAACCACGTGGTGGGAGAGTTTGTTAGGTAGCTCATGGCCCTCCTGCGCTGAGAGAATGGATGCGTGATTATGAAGTCATCAGCCATGAACCAGTAGGGCTGGGGACGTGCCCCCCTTCTCGCGGGTGCCATTGATTGGTGGCCATGTGTTTGTGCCCGATAGACTGTGAAATGGTGTATTGCAGCACGGCTGTGTCGCACCTGCGTCCCACCAAGGTGATTGATTGGTTTGGTCATGTGGAATGTTCCCATCTGGTCTGCAGTAATGCATTTTCTTTCCATCCTGTGAATAGCAAGCACTGGCTGGAGGACAGTGAGGCTCCAAAAATGGGAAAGGCCAAACGAAAACATTTCCCCCCTCCCCTTTTCTCTTTTTACCAACGCGGAAAAATCAAATAGACCAAGCTTCTCGTCTGATTATCCTGTGTGGTGGGGGTAGGGGGTATTTGGGATAAATACAATCAGGAAATCTGCCTCTTATACGCAGAGACAGACCACCAGGGGAATCAAATCCCTTCTGTCTCTAGGTAGTCAGAGGGGCAGTAGTACTTCATTTTGAATGGCATACTTCAAGGCTGAAAGCTGTGTGTTATGATGAACGTCGTCTTTGATCCAGCTGAATATTTATATCTCATGCTCCTCCCATCCTGAACTTGAGACAGATGGAGGAAGCTTGTCTTTGCTATTAAAAGAGAGCCTTTTCATTTTGTCGAGCATGACTCACCTTAACAAGTCTGTTTCATTTTGCTCTACTTAGATTCCTCCTCGTTTGATTCTGATTATTCTTAATCCCGGTCCATCTCTTTTAATTGATCTATTCATTCCACCTAATGACTAATTACATATCAGAGCGCATCAGCGAAGGCATTCATCATTGTAGAACGTAATAATCAATGACATTTCAACAAAGGAAAAAATAAATATGCAAAAGAACTCATTAACATTTGCGCTGGCTGTTTGAATAATGCTGCTGCTGACAAGGCTGTAATTAACAGAAATTGATGCTGAGCTCAGGGTGGGAAGAGAGAGTTGTTTCCCCAGAGCTTTGTTGTGCGCCCAGTGTGGGCCTCTGCCTTGCTGGTATGTGGACTGGGCTGGCTGGGCAGTGGGCACTGACTGCTACATCAGAGAGGGAGGAGGTGCTGATGTACTACCCTTATCACCCTGCTGACCTCTCCACAACCCCAGCTGACCTCTCCACAACCCCTGCTGACCTCTCCACAACCCCAGCCCAGCTCACAGCACAGCTTTTATTTACTGTCAAACACAAGCTGGCGGAAACATCAAAAGCCTGCAACAGGATGGATGTACACAAACAGTTGAGGGAAGGAAACAAACGGCTCCGTTCTAAAAGGGAGTGAGTGAGTGAGTGAAACCAGTGAGTGGGTGTGCTGCTTTGTTCTCGGCTGTAATGTCACGCCTGCCAGTGGATTGTGTTTGGGAGCTACTGAGCCTATTGCAGGGCTTCATGTCAAGGTTTCCAGAGAGACCAGAACTTTCCACTACAGGGTTAGTGTAGAATATCAGGGTGGAAATGGAGCTGCTCTGTAGTACGTGGTCTAAAATCAATTTCCTATGTTTTACTTTCCCACTGTAGGTCCCCGAGTCCACCTCTTCTACACCCCCTCTGTCTCTCTCTTTTCCTGTCGGCTTTCCTGTTTTTGTCATGAATATCAACAGAAAATGCAGCAAACACAATAAAGCTGTTTATGTTTGCTTGTTTGGACAGCTGAAAGTGCTGATTGTAACAAGTTGAAGGAATTTCCTTTATTGCGTGTGTTAGCCCTGCCACATGGCTCAACATGGAACATTAACTTGACAGCGATAATGGATTGCGATGAGGTTCTTGGCTAGCACTCCTAACGCAGGGACAGGAGCATGGGTTAGGCTACTTCACAGGCACAGCACACACTGGAAAGAAAGAGGGGGGAACAGATGTATGATCTGTTCATTTGGCTTTAGCATTACCCTCTATCTCCTCATGTTTACACACTGTTTTACCCACTTCATATGTATATACTGTATTCTAGTCATGGCTCATCCTATATAACTACTGCTGTACACACCTTCTCTATTCATATACTGTCCATACTGTCTATACGCACCATTTATATACATACACTATATATGCTCAGTGACTTTCAACGTGACACCGTCACACAAATTCTTCCCTGAGTTGCCCCAGTCAACTGTAAGTGCTGTTATTTTGAAGTGGAAATGTCTAGGAGCAACAACGGCTAAAGTGATAGGCCACACAAGCTCACAGAACGGGACTGCTGAGTGCTGAAGCGTGTAGTGAGTAGAACTCGTCTGTCCTCAGTTGCAACACTCACTACCGAGTTCCAAACTGCCTCTGGAAGCAACATCAGTACAATAACTGTTCATGGGGAGCTTCATGAACTGGTTTTCCATTGCAGAGCAGGCGCACACAAGCCGAAGATTACCATGCAGAATGCTAAGCGTCTGCTGGAATGGTGTAAACCTCCCCGCCATTGGAATCTGGAGCAGTGGAAATGCATTCTCTGGAGTGATGAATCACGCTTTAGTATCTGGCAGTCCGACGAACGCATGGGTTTACTGGATGCCAGGATAACTCTACCTGCCAGATGCATAGTGCCAACTGTAAAGTTTGGTGGAGGAGGAATAATGGTCTGGGGCTGTTTTTCATGGTTCAGGCAACGCTACAGCAAACAATGATATTCTAGACGATTCTGTTCTTCCAACTTTGTGGCAACAGTTTGGGGAAGGCCCTTTCCTGTTTCAGCATGACAATGCCCCTGTGCACAAAGCAAGGTCCATACAGAAATGGTTTGTCGAGATTGATGTGTATGAACTTGACAGGCCTGCACAGAGCCCTGACCTCAACCCCATCGAACACCTTTGGGATGAATTGGAACGCCAACTGCGAGCCTAATCGCCCAACATCAGTGCCCGACCTCACTAATGCTCTTGTGGCAGAATGGAAGCAAGTCCCTGCAGAAATGTTCCAACATCATATTAATGCCCATGATTTTGGAATGAGATGTTTGACGAGCAGGTGTCCACATACTTTTGGTCATGTAGTGTATATACACTGAGTGGACAACCTGCTCCTTCAATCAAATCAAATCAAATCAAATTTATTTATATAGCCCTTCGTACATCAGCTGATATCTCAAAGTGCTGTACAGAAACCCAGCCTAAAACCCCAAACAGCAAGCAATGCAGGTGTAGAAGCACGGTGGCTAGGAAAAACTCCCTAGAAAGGCCAATACCTAGGAAGAAACCTAGAGAGGAACCAGGCTATGTGGGGTGGCCAGTCCTCTTCTGGCTGTGCCGGGTGGAGATTATAACAGAACATGGTCAAGATGTTCAATGTTCATAAATGACCAGCATGGTCGAATAATAATAAGGCAGAACAGTTGAAACTAGAGCAGCAGCACAGTCAGGTGGAAGTTGAAACTGGAGCAGCAGCATGGCCAGGTAGACTGGGGACAGCAAGGAGTCATCATGTCAGGTAGTCCTGGGGCATGGTCCTAGGGCTCAGGTCAGTTGAAACTGGAACAGCAGCATGGCCAGGTGGACTGGGGACAGCAAGGAGTCATCATGTCAGGTAGTCCTGGGGCATGGTCCTAGGGCTCAGGTCCTCCGAGAGAGAGAAAGAAAGAGAGAAGGAGAGAATTAGAGAACGCACACTTAGATTCACACAGGACACCGAATAGGACAGGAGAAGTACTCCAGATATAACAAACTGACCCCAGCCCCCCGACACATAAACTACTGCAGCATAAATACTGGAGGCTGAGACAGGAGGGGTCAGGAGACACTGTGGCCCCATCCGAGGACACCCCCGGACAGGGCCAAACAGGAAGGATATAACCCCACCCACTTTGCCAAAGCACAGCCCCCACACCACTAGAGGGATATCTTCAACCACCAACTTACCATCCTGAGACAAGGCTGAGTATAGCCCACAAAGATCTCCGCCACGGCACAACCCAAGGGGGGGGGGCGCCAACCCAGACAGGATGACCACAACAGTGAATCAACCCACTCAGGTGACGCACCCCCTCCAGGGACGGCATGAGAGAGCCCCAGCAAGCCAGTGACTCAGCCCCTGTAATAGGGTTAGAGGCAGAGAATCCCAGTGGAAAGAGGGGAACCGGCCAGGCAGAGACAGCAAGGGCGGTTCGTTGCTCCAGAGCCTTTCCGTTCACCTTCCCACCCCTGGGCCAGACTACACTCAATCATATGACCCACTGAAGAGATGAGTCTTCAGTAAAGACTTAAAGGTTGAGACCGAGTTTGCGTCTCTGACATGGGTAGGCAGACCGTTCCATAAAAATGGAGCTCTATAGGAGAAAGCCCTGCCTCCAGCTGTTTGCTTAGAAATTCTAGGGACAATTAGGAGGCCTGCGTCTTGTGACCGTAGCGTACGTATAGGTATGTACGGCAGGACCAAATCAGAGAGATAGGTAGGAGCAAGCCCATGTAATGCTTTGTAGGTTAGCAGTAAAACCTTGAAATCAGCCCTTGCTTTGACAGGAAGCCAGTGTAGAGAGGCTAGCACTGGAGTAATATGATCAAATTTTTTGGTTCTAGTCAGGATTCTAGCAGCCGTATTTAGCACTAACTGAAGTTTATTTAGTGCTTTATCCGGGTAGCCGGAAAATAGAGCATTGCAGTAGTCTAACCTAGAAGTGACAAAAGCATGGATTAATTTTTCTGCATCATTTTTGGACAGAAAGTTTCTGATTTTTGCAATGTTACGTAGATGGAAAAAAGCTGTCCTCGAAATGGTCTTGATATGTTCTTCAAAAGAGAGATCAGGGTCCAGAGTAACGCCGAGGTCCTTCACAGTTTTATTTGAGACGACTGTACAACCATTAAGATTAATTGTCAGATTCAACAGAAGATCTCTTTGTTTCTTGGGACCTAGAACAAGCATCTCTGTTTTGTCCGAGTTTAATAGTAGAAAGTTTGCAGCCATCCACTTCCTTATGTCTGAAACACATGCTTCTAGCGAGGGCAATTTTGGGGCTTCACCATGTTTCATTGAAATGTACAGCTGTGTGTCATCCGCATAGCAGTGAAAGTTTACATTATGTTTTCGAATAACATCCCCAAGAGGTAAAATATATAGTGAAAACAATAGTGGTCCTAAAACGGAACCTTGAGGAACACCGAAATTTACAGTTGATTTGTCAGAGGACAAACCATTCACAGAGACAAACTGATATCTTTCCGACAGATAAGATCTAAACCAGGCCAGAACATGTCCGTGTAGACCAATTTGGGTTTCCAATCTCTCCAAAAGAATGTGGTGATCGATGGTATCAAAAGCAGCACTAAGGTCTAGGAGCACGAGGACAGATGCAGAGCCTCGGTCCGATGCCATTTTCAAGCTACACTTCAATGACATAGACTGACCAGGTGATTCCAGGTGAAAGCTATGGTCCCTTATTGATTTAATTTGTTAAATCCACTTTAATTCAGTGTAGATGAAGGGGAGGACACAGGGTAAAGAAGGATTTTTACGCCTTGAGACAATTGAGACATGGATTGTGTATGTGTGCCATTCAGTGGGTGAATAGGCAAGACAAAAGATGTAAGTGCCTTTGAACAGGGTATGGTAGTCGGTGCCAGGCTCACTAGTTTGAGTGTGTCTGGAACTGTAACACTGCTGGGTTTTTCAAGCTACACAGTTTCCCGCGTGTATCAAGAATGGTCTTACCACCCAAAGGACATCCAGTCAACTTGACACAAGTGTGGGAGGCATTATGGTCAACACAGGCCTGCATTCCTGTGGAATGCTTTTGACAGCTTGTAGAGTCCATGCCCCAACGAATTGAGGTGGTTCTGAGGGCAAAGGGTGGGCTGCAACTCAATATTAGGAAGGTGTTCCTAATGTTTTGTACACTCAGTGTATATATGTTTATATTTATGTTCTGATATAGCCTAATGTTTTGTACACTCAGTGTATATATGTTTATATTTATGTTCTGATATAGCCTAATGTTTTGTACACTCAGTGTATATATGTTTATATTTATGTTCTGATATAGCCTAATGTTTTGTACACTCAGTGTATATATATTTATATTTATGTTCTGATATAGCCTAATGTTTTGTACACTCAGTATATATTTATATTTATGTAACTGATATTTTACTTTTTGATTGTGTACTGTTTTGTTGCTAGGTGTTACTGCACTGTTGGAGCTAGAAACATAAGCATTTCACTGCACCTGTGATAACATCTGCCAATCTGTGTACACAACCTATAACTTTGATTTTATTCCGTGTTTTATTTGGTCCGTTCCTTCCTACCGAGGCCCTCTGTAGTAATGCATCGGAGATGCTGTATAGCGGAGGGAGCAGAGCAGAGCTCACTAATTTGCTATTTTTGTGGCTGGGGTTTTGAATTGATCCCTAGAGATGCTTAGATCACTACCTCCCAGAGTATCAAAACAAGGCGCACTGCACAGCACCTCCATGCTCCAATCAATAGGGAGTCATACTCTGAATGACTCCTCACAACGCCTTCATTCTGAGGTCTCTGAGCTGCATCCCAATTTCATTTCAATATTTCATGTTGCAGATGCTGTTTATACCTCACTCACTCATTATACTCTATCTAAGGAAGTCATTCAGTTCAGTAAGGTTGAATTGTAGGGTGGAGGGCAAATCAATGTCTCCACTGCTGCACATTAGCATAGACTAGCATAGCATCTATTTTTGGTATTGATGGTTACTGTTCAACATAATTATTCACAACACATCTATTGGATTGCATTCAATGTCAAAACAGTTTGAAATTTTAAGCAATCATAATGGCCATTCAAAATGCCAAATGTATATTGTGATACGTATACATTCAGACGGTGTTAGTCGTATGCCAGAATTAAATGAAGCCATTTTCCATTCAAATTGATTTTCGTATTGAGCCGGTGTCATCAGTGCTATTGATTTGGCTAGGAGACACAGTATTATCCAAGGTGTCTGTCCCAGTGGACTTCATTTCTATTTAGATCATCTGCAGTGATGGCTGTAATTAAGCCGGTTTATTCTTGTTGTTTTTGCATCATGTGTCTGGGGGATTGCGTCCGGTGTCAACACTGTTCTTGATGGACACCTGGGCAGCCTGGGCTTCTTCCTCGCATCCCATCCATCAACACACACTGTAGTCTAAGGAAGTACAAAAATGTATTTAAAAAAAATACAAAATACAGACTGTCACAGACAAGAATCAAAAAAGGAAACAGAATATTGCTTTCTGTAGACCGACTGCACCTGCTCAGAACAAATCTTGTAATAATGATATTAGCGCTGCTGTTGTGAATGCCAGGCTGGCTGTGATAGGACAGGCCTGCTTGGGGAGATAATAAACAGCATGGCTAATGCCCTGGAAAGTGTCAGGCCTGCGACTCCTCTGGTGAAATTGGTCTCTTGTTCTCATGGTTTTCGTTCCTCTTTTCGCACACAACGTTAGTGGGCTTTGATGGATGAGGTCTTGTTTCAGACTTCAGTGCTTCGTAAAGGAGAATTAAGATTTAATGGCTCGAGTCATGTTCTGTCTCTGTAAATATAGGTTATTACGGGGACCTATTCTCCTCAGATTGAGTTATGTCTGCTAGAGACAGAGGAGAGGGCTGTGTTGTGATGAGGGTGTATTTGTCAGGCTAATTTGGGTGCTCGCTCGGCTCTAGAAGAAAAACCTAAGTGCCAATCTGTTCCACCTGATTTATTATAACTTGTTCTTCACTGGTTCAGCATCTTGAACACACATCCACCAGACCTGTGATCAACTTCTCCATCACTTCACATGATTAGTGGTTTAAAAAACGTTGAGTGATACCCTTGAAAGTACCTATTAGCTGTACATTTCTATTCATTCTGATGTTTTGCTGGATTAACTTTCATGGCAAGACAGCCAGGCCATAGAGTTTCGGTGCTCTGTGATGGAACGCTATCCATTCTACCTTTCACTTTTCTGTTAGGCGTCTTTTGTTAAAGTATTGTAGAAAACTTCCTTGGGTTTTCCTTGAGCCAAGTTTCCTTCAACCAAGTTTCTAAATGGCTGAGTTAGCAGTCTCAGCGGTAGCAGCAGCAGTGCCCTCTACAATCAAAGCACAGTGATCCTGCCCTGGCTCTCTGCCTCCCCTCATCCACTGGCATGTGAGAGTCTCTCTCCCAGGTCTTGTACTGTGTCCTCGACCCACACATCACACTCCACATGCGCTCTGCTCTTAAGTGTGATGATTTGGCTCCATTAATCATCCCAGTCAGAGCGTTTCTATAATGTATGATGTGTCCTATTACGGAGGGGAAGTGCCTGCTGGTGGCTTCCAGGGGGACAGGCAGGGGGAGACAGAGGGGAGTGCTGGGCCAGGCAGGTTATTGATCACAGAGCCCCTCTAGCCTGTCACTCCTCTAGCAGTGCTAAGGAGAGATGGAGGATGTGATTAGCTAAAAACGGGGTTAGAGGAGCATCCGCATCAGGCAGGCATCAAGGCAGGTGAGCCGAGCCCAGAACCTTGTTAATCAGTGACCTCTACACCAGATCCTGAAGTACATCTCTAGCCACGCTCCCACTTGGCCCTTCCCCTCGCCACTGCATCCTTCTCCTCTGAGTGGGTGGGCGATGGGGGTGGGCAGTGGCCTCACAGCTGCGCTAGCTGGCACCGGTTCCTCAAACATCAGCGTCGCAGCCAGCAGCCTGCTTGGCACAAACACTTGCCAGTAACACTTAAACAAATTGCAATTGCAATAGCTGGGCTGTCTTACATTGTTGATTTTTGACATTCTAAGAGACTTTTTCTCCCCCATATTCCTTTTTGGAGGCTTTCATCATGTAGATGACTGTATGTTATGAGCGAGCCCACATTGTTTTCTAATCTTTGTGTGTGTTGAGCACCTATGAATCCGCCTGTTCTTTTTTTTCAAACTGGAACATTGCTGAAAGGTTTCTACATTATCCACTGAAAGGTTTCTACATTATCCACTGAAAGGTTTCTACATTATCCACTGAAAGGTTTCTACATTATCCACTGAAAGGTTTCTACATTATCCACTGAACGGTTTCTACATCATCCACTGAAAGGTTTCTACATTATCCACCGAAAGGTTTCTACATTATCCACTGAAAGGTTTCTACATTATCCACTGAAAGGTTTCTACATTATCCACTGAAAGGTTTCTACATCATCCACTGAAAGGTTGCTACATTATCCACCGAAAGGTTTCTACATTATCCACTGAAAGGTTACTACGTTATCCACTGAACGGTTTCTACATTATCCACTGAAAGGTTTCTACATTATCCACTGAACGGTTTCTACATCATCCACTGAAAGGTTTCTACATTATCCACCGAAACGTTTCTACATTATCCACTGAAAGGTTTCTACATTATCCACTGAAAGGTTTCTACATCATCCACTGAAAGGTTGCTACATTATCCACCGAACGGTTTCTACATTATCCACTGAAAGGTTTCTACATTATCCACTGAAAGGTTTCTACATTATCCACTGAAAGGTTTCTACATTATCCACTGAAAGGTTTCGACATTGTCCACTGAAAGCATTTATTGCCTATGAGAATGTACAACCTCACCCCCAAAATATATTTTGTCTCATTATATTTGAAACAGTTCAAAAAATGTAATATAATATTTAGCATTTGAATAGAGATTCGTAGATGTGTTTTGGGGTTTTCTTTTTGATGTACAGAATATAGTATTTTGGCATGTCCTCCCCCCTAAAAATAAAACACATGCTGGTGGTTTCTATACAGTGTAGTAGCACACATCTTATACACCTCATATATATACACCTCAAAATAAATGTATCTATATCTCAGTATTGTTATTATCCTCTGTATCTACACATGTAGCGGTGGTAAACACAGTGTTGTGCTGGTAAGTGCAGTGACATGAGAATGAGAACATCTCTTTGTTTACCAATGCTGTGTGATCATGTGTGGCGGCACGCTAAACAGTTAAATGCCTGTTTACCGTTGGGTTCCTCAGGGATGTTTTCCCCTCGGTTTGGGCTGAACTGTAGCGTTGTTGACTGTGCTCAGGTCCCTGGGCATGTTACAACGCTTGGCTTGGCCGGGTCGTGCTCCAGAGGTTCAGGGGAGCTGCCTGCCTGGCCGCTAGCTAGCTACCTCTCTCCCTGGTTGGTTGGTTGGTAGGTAGGTAGGTAGGTCCAGACCTGGAGAGAGAGTTTTCCTGAGCATGACTTCCTGCTTTGCTGGGGTTAACACTCAGCCATCAATTATTCACGGTGGATAGAGAGTGTGTGACAAAACACATGCTGGGGATGAATATTTCACTGTGGGCACGAGCATCTCCTCACAGGGGAGAGACAGGGGGACTAAGTGATACTGATGGAGACCAAACCACGCCGAGGCTGAGGTGCAGCTCAGGAAATGTAAAAAAACAAAACAGGTATAACCTTTTTAGTCAGCCAAGACAGATGTTCTGTCCCTCTGCGGTGACTCGGGGTATGTAGTTAGCCCACAACTAAATGCTCCTTCCTTTGTGAGAGAGCTAAATCCGAAATGTTATATCATATCAAATGAGTTGTGTTGCTACTGAAAGGGAAGCAGCGTTGTCAGTTAAACCACCTTACCTGATTTCGGCAGCTTCCTCTCAAGCTCTCTGGAGACTGTGTGCAGATGCAGTACGACTGTGCCCCGCAGCAATACTCAGAGATGTGAATCCTCCAACATGTGCCTCTGTTCACCTGGGCATGCCAGTATGATGTTCTGTTCAGTCAGAGCGTTACAGAATCTCCTGGCTAGGCAAGTTTTAAACTCACTAGAAAATCTACCTTTTCCCCAGAGTAAACCCAGTGTTGTTCCAGGGCTGCGTCTGGTGCTTGCAATGTTTGAAAGTCTGACAAAAATAATGTACGATGTTGTTAAAGTTGTTTATCATTTCCTTGTAGGAACCTCTTGTTTTTTCCGCCGGGGTAAAAGTGCTGAGTTTAGTATACTGTGAGGAGCGTGATTCATGTGCGTTGTGCGTCGTGTGTTTTATTTGTTTTCCTGACGGCTGCCGGGAAGCATCTCTCTCAGGAGGAGTGCTGCACACCAAAAGTGGAGCAACTCTGTCTAGGATCTCTTCTAGCTTAAGAAATACGTATTCTACATAACATTTTGTACAGATCTGCATTATGATATGTGGTTTATGTGGCCTAATATGTGACCTGTACAAGTGTGAAAGTGAATTAGGATATTACCTTGTTATTTCAAGACACAATGAATAAGAAACATGATTTCTAGACCATAATGTGGTGTCAATGGTTTTTGTCTAAAAATAGTTTTCTCTGTGCCTCCACAGGTAAATCAGCAGAGAGGGCTCAATTTCCAGCCTATGGGAGAGAGCCTGGCGTGTCTGGCTGCCAGGTAAGTTTGATATCCGTTATTTACTGCTAAAAAGTAATAAAATGTATGCACTCACTACTGTAAGTCGCTCTGGATAAGAACATCTGCTAAATGACTATAATGTAAATATAGTGGTGAACTCTGCTGGTTAACTTCTCTTTGTTTGGGCATTCTCAATACATTGTTAAAACTAATTGGCGTGTCCATCTCATCAGATAAAATGCCTTTGTTGGTAGTATAATTAGAGTGAAAAGGAATGTTTGCACCGGAGATGGTTTATAATGCAAACAAGAAAGCTCACGAGAATATTCTGAGGTGTGGAGGCTTAGAGATAATGAGTGAGTGATTACAGTGGAGCTGCCTGGGCTGAGGAGTTTCTCCGTGCCCTGTGTAGTCTAGCAGGGTCTAGCAGGGGCAGCCCAAAACCACAGAGAAACACCACTTTCAACACCTCCATTAAGCCAGGGTCAGTGAGCACAGCCAAGCTCAGCCCAGATCCCCTCTCACAGCCACACAGATGTTCAACACAAAGGCCTGATTGTGTGCACAAGCCACAGCTCTCTCTCTCTCTTTCTCTCTCTCTCTCTCTCCCTCTCTCTCTCTCTCTCTCGGTCTGATGTCAGTGGGAGAGCTCTCATATTCTCTCTCTCCTCTTTCTCTCCCTCGTTCATTCTTCTCTCTGTTCTCCTCTTTCGCTCTCACTCACTGTTTTTCAGTCTCTTCCCACTCTATCTCGAGTATCTCTGTATTTCTTTTCCCTCTGCCCTGGCTGTGAGACCAGTAAGAGAAGTTCCACAGAAAATGGCTTCCGTCAAGGTCTGCTCCACCCTCCACTGTTCCCAGTACTCAGCATTTATATTCCACATTATGGTCAATGATATTGGGATTAGGGGTTTGTGAGTCTGGACTTTAAGATTAGGTTTAGGGCTACGTCTGAAAGATGTCTTTAAAAGATTAAGCCCACCTCTTTGGGCTTAACCCAAAGATCAAGGGAGCCTCTGACCTCATTGACTCACCACTCATTTAACCCCAAGCTAATCATGTGCCAGAGTAGTACCCTTCACCTCTCTATTCCCTCACTGTACACACTGTACACATTACTACTAACAACTATGTGGTCATACAGAGGTCTGTGCTTCCAGTCAGACAGAGTGAAAATATAGCTGATGTGAGTTGAAAGCTCGTTTACTCATTCATAAAAGAGCTTTTGGAGATGGAATGCCAGTTCAGACATTTTGTGTGGGAACTGGGGAATTGATGCAGGCCTGCAGCTGCTGAGATCTGAGGCTGGCAGAGATTCAGTTTGTCTGGTCCCAGAAAAAAAAACAGGAAGACCAAAAAAGTAATTTCATTCTTTAGAGAATGTAGGAAGAATGCTGGCTGGAAAAGACGTTATTAATATTGTGTAACCCTTCTAGTGATTATCGACAGGGCTCCACCGCTGAATCTTGCCCAGCCGAATCACACATGAGCAAAGCATCTCAGGTGCAAAGATTATCAGGCATTATTTATCTTTTAATGAGCAGCCTGAATGTTCACAACCCCCATATCCTGGAGATTTCATAATCCATCCACACTAACCTAATAAAAGGTAACATTGTATTCTCTTCTCGGAGGACCAAGACTGGAAATTCGAAACACACAAACAATCTATCAAGAGGTTGGTTTTTGGAGACTCCCGTAATAGCGCCAGATATCTGCCAAACAGACCGTCAGTTGTGGGCTTGTCGTCAAGTCTAAGCAAATTGCCTCGCTCAGCATCGGATTATTGCATCATTTGAACGTGATGAAGAACTCCCCATGTCTTATTGGGTTAGATATTCAGAGTGTTGTAGCCAGCTGTGGCCCCTTATTCCACTGTTCCTTTTTTACACCGAACATGTCGGTCTCACCATAATCAACCCGTGTTCTAAACCTTCTGGCTTCATCTTTTCGGACAGTTGTTATCTGCACACCAGTAAAAGAAAAAAGAGCCCAATGTATCCACATGGTAAGGTGTTATTCAGCTTTCATCATAATAGCAGGAAATCAGATTTAATTGAAGGCCTTCAGCATATCATCCCCCTCTCTCACTCCCTGAGTGTGCGGGCATACTGTTCTGTGTGTGCCCATGTTGAGTTGGGCCTATGTCCCCAGTGGGATGAGGTAATGAACAGGGCTGGGGTGTGGGGGGAGAACGGGGGAGAGAGAGTGGGAGGAAGGGGGTGGAGAGGGGTTGGGAGAAAGAGGGAGAGAGGGGTTGGCGGGTAGCTGTGTTGCCGTGGCGCCAGCAGCGCTGTGTTCAGCAGGTAGCTCCTGTGTGCCTCCTGCGAGACGGATTACCCTGATTAAAGTGACAGGATGCAGTTGACAGACGACTCCCATTATCGCCTCAAATCTGCGTGACATTTCACTGTGGAAGATGATCATTGAGATGTGAAGAGGCTTGGGCAGAAAGCCCTGTGATTCAGGAAATTCTTGACATAATAAAGCCTTGTGTCGGGTATTGGGCTTTAGCAACATGATTGACTGCAACGTTTGATGCAAGTGTGTTATTGGAGTACTAGGGGAGGACATTTTCTCCTTCTCCTTAGACAGTCACACATTGACTACAGAACAAGCCTTGGCTGTTAAACTCAATTTCACTCAATTCTCTGTCTGTTTTCTTCTTCGTCTCAATTGTCTCTCTTTTTTTCTCTCCAGAAAATCAAAGATTATGGGTTTAGTTTCATGAAAGCATAACAACATTTTCTGTCATCTTTAAATAGGATTCTGATGATTTGAAGATCTATGTAATCAACAACCAATAAACCCGGGCCTTGCTTGAGTTTCCTATGCTTTACTATGTGTACTGTAGATTACATGGTAATTGGTATTTAATTTGACCTCTTGTGGATCTCGTATGGTTTTTGTTCCATGCAGTAGTTTCTATAAAAGAAACACCAGCTAATATTTCTGGGAGGATTCAATATCATTGAACAAAGGCAGCAGAAGTGAGTCTGGTCTGGTCTGTTGTGTCATGTCAATGTCAATGCATTAGCCTCTGTGACAGGTTGTCAGTTTGCAGAGCCTGCTTCTCCCCTCATTTCTACTGTTGTAAAGCAGTGGCAGACTTGATTTTCACAGGACTTGATGGCCTTCATTCCAATCTGTTAAAATCAGAATCTATAGAGTTTTTAGAATACCACCTCATTTTGATGTTGTTATGAGGGGTTTTGATTTTAGGATTTTGGGGGATATTTTGTATTTATCGTAGGTGAAATACCCAGGGAATCCAGATAATAATAATGATGATGAACATTTTTGGGGCCATTGACCAAGGTCAAAGCCATCCCTCTGACCTATGTTAGTTTAACACCATTGGTTTCCATGTCAATCCCCAGCCCTCTCAGTCTACTGTAGTGTTTCCTGGAAGCACACGAGGGCTCCAGTCTCCAGAGCAGCTCTCTCCTCTGAGGTATCCTCACTCACCTCCACCGTCCCTCCTTCTCCACTTACGGTCCGCAGCAAATCAGACGAATTGGTCCAGGCCGTTAATTGGCCTGTTTGCTAGGGGCACAGTGCTCACTGGAGTGGAGTGGATACTGGCGGAGCCTGGAGGCTGCTGGAACCTTCCAGAGGATGCCTCAGCTCAGTCACATGACACAGTAAACAGGAGAGGAGGGTGCTGAGGACTCCAGCCCACTAATCTGGGCCTGTCAGATCAGAGGCAGGTTTTGGGACAGCTCTGTGTCATCTTGGCTCTCCTCCACTAATTGGATACGTGTGCCTGAGATCAGACACAGGTCCAGCAGGCTGGTGGCCTGGTGACTCCCAGGTCTCTGGGACAGACATTTTGTCCAGTTAAGCCAGTGTGGTCTTCGGGGGAGCCCACAGATCCTGGGATCAGACAGATGGTTTAATGAGCCTTGAGCTGCCCTCCTCTCACCCCCCACCCCTGCGCCTCCTCTCACCCCCCTGCACCTCCCTGTGCCCCCTCCATTCAAAGAGCTGCTCCTGCAAGTCAGGGCATGTCCCTGGTTGTGTCTGAAGATGCCCTCAGGCCGTGATCGCTGCTGATCAATACCGTTCCACTGCAGGCTGGAGGAGAGGGAAATCACTAGGTCAGACTGATTGGATGGATTTCTCCTTGGAGTTCAGTGGAGCTGCTAACGGTGGAGCACACAGGAGTACACAAATGACTGTGTGTATAAAAAAATAGTAACTGAAATTTGTATCTTGTGATTAGATTTCTTATGCTGATGCTCCATAACACAGCACCATTTACCAGCATTATAGAACAGTAAAAACAAATCTGAATGTTTTCATACGAACATTATACCTTTTGTCAGCTCCACAGGAAGCATTCATTAACACATATCTATGACATTTTGAATAAGAACTATTTTACTGCTAAGTGGACATGCATTAATTGAGGTGCTCTTTACCGTTAAAGAGAAATGTATTTTGTCTGAGGTCAGGTTGTTAGTGAATTATGGTAGCATAACACACAGTGGCCCCTTATTCCCACTGGAGCACATCTCTATAAAGCTGTTCAAGGGATTGATTCATGGTATTTAATAGATCATTAGGGGAATGGCTGATTCATGGCCAAGTGTCTCTGATAATATTTGACAGTGCATGAGATCACCCCCTGATTGAATGAGTACCCCCTCTCTCATCTCTCTCTCTCACACACACACACACACACACACACACACACACACACACACACACACACACACACACACACACACACACACACACACACACACACACACACACACACACACACACACACACACACACACACACACACACACACACTAGTTACACATCTGCTGTTCTCCACTTATCTGTTGTTTCTCTGTTGTCTCCTCCAGGCCAATCTGCGGCCGGACATTGGTTTGGTGAGTCCTGGGCCTGTGACCACATCGGGGAAAACGGCCCCTCCCTTCTACCCTCCCTTCACAGGGGCCAACCCCAGAAGACGCCCCCTACCGGAACCTACTCCCATTGGTCAGTGCCAATTAACCCATACCTATAGAGATACAGAGCAGGGCAAGTTATCCAGTCCCTGAAAATGGCATTTTAGTCTAGTATAGTGTTTAGAGCAGTATGTGCTGACACAATTCTAAACCTCAGGCTGACCAAACGATGTAGCAAAGACAAAGCCAGAGCACTTGTTTTACTGGATGTGACATTTGTAAGACACCATTGATCTGTTTTCACTGACTCCGTGAACAAGCCTGCAGGAGTCCCTGTGTTTTCAATGGATTAATGACTTTTGCTTAGCCATTATACACCTATTTTAACGCTAATAATGATTATCCTGGTGATTTCAATAAAAATCTTCTTTATACCAACACGCACAACTTGTGACAAATTCTTTTTGATTTGACTTGATTGTGTGCAAGAAAAGAATGCTAGGCCAGGGAAGGCATCCTCGTCGTTCCCTACTTTATGCCAGTGTGTGAATAAGCTGTTGTGTTGTTTACATCCCACAAAGGCCCTTTCTATTGCCTCAATCCTGTTTTATCTTTCCACAGATCCTCTACAAACAAAGAAAGTTCGCAAGGTCCCTCCTGGTCTGCCTTCATCTGTGAGTGGAAGATCATTTCATCTGCCTGCCATGCCTCTCATATATAAATAGATCTCTCAGTGAGCTTAACCAAACACACACAAACAAACACACACACACACACACACACAAAGAGAGCTGTTGACAAAGAGAGCTGTTTTACTTGCTTTCCTTGACTCTTCAAAGACGTCCTCTGCAGTGGCACCGTTGGTACCTGGTTGATGTGTAAGGGAGCCCGTAGCCCTGCATTGCTGTTTTTGTGTGTGTGTGTGTGTGTGTACTAGAGAGTGTGTGTACATTGGGGTGATTGATTTTGGGGTCTGTCCTGTCACAGCGTGGTCTCCTCAGCTCCTCTCCTGGGACGCGGGGCTATGCGGGGCGCGGGGAGCAGAGCTGTCAGAGTGGATCCCAGGCGCTGCTCTTTTGATGTTTAATTAGTCATTATGTAGCCAAACAGGAGGACAGACAGAGATTAATAGTGCAGAATCAGAGACATTTCCATGGGTAATAATCCCGGTGGAGCAGAAGACATTAGAATGCAGAGGAAGTGTGGAGCTCAGCTTGCCTCCGCCTGGGCCGGGCCTCATTAATATGCATAAATCACTAAGTCAGATGTTCATTGTGAAAATCCTGGTGGATTTTCAAAGCGGGCGATTAAGCCTTAACTTCCCAGCCACTGGTACCGGCCGACACTTAAAAAAAAAAAAAGCAACTGGTTTTAGCAGAGATCCCTCTTTACTTTTGTGCTGAAGGCTTCTTCCCCAGAGAACAAGAAGGGGGCTTTGATGAGGGTGGCTCAGAGACTGGATTTGCTTTTGGGAGTTGTGATAATCGCGAGCTCCACCGCTGTTACTCTGAAATCAAATATGGAACAAGACACAGGACATAAAAGAGAGAGATGTGTTTTGTCTCTGAATTTGTGTTTGAACACTAGTTTGTCAAGAAAGCAGCGGAGTGGGAAATGCACACTGCCTCTCCCCTCCTGAAGTAGGTGAAGGGGATATGGGGGGGGTGCCAGGAGACAGGGAGGGAGGCAGAGAAAGATTGGTTGCCTTGCGGGGTACATCTCTTTGTTGTGTAAATGGACGCAGGGCTTTTATTTGTCTCTGCTTAACACATGGGCGCAGGTGCACTATGTGACTCATAACAGTAGAATCAAAGCAGTACAATCCTGAGTGGAATAAGTAGAGGAGCTAATGCAGCTTCTTCTTCTTCTGTCACTCTGTGTGGAGAAGACGAGGCCTGGATGTTGGAGGAGTTAGTCTCTGATCCCAAGACAGAGCCAAGACTTTAACAGGGAAAAGGGGGCTGTTTTTCTCTTATTTCCTCTGGTTGCAGGGAAAGGTAAAGAGAGAGAGCCTGTGGTATGGGTGGTGTGTGGGGATGGAGGTTGAGTAGGCGGTGATGGAGGGCTGGTCTGGAGGCTTTTAGAAGGTGTTGTATGGGCCTGGTGGGAGGCGAGGGCGAGGAGATGGAGGGGATATGAGCTGCCATAGCTTGTCCTGCAACTGGTTATAGGTGTTTAGAGGTTATATACTGGCTGGTAGGAGGTGTGTGTGTGTGTGTGTGTGTGTGTGTGTGTGTGTGTGTGTGTGTGTGTGTGTGTGTGTGTGTGTGTGTGTGTGTGTGTGTGTGTGTGTGTTTGTGTGTGTGTGTGTGTGTGTGTGTGTGTGTGTGTGTGTGTGTGTGTGTGTGTGTGTGTGTGCGTGTGCGTGTGTGTACAGGGGCTATCTGCAGGGACCTGCAGGCTGGTGTGGGCGGCAGACAGCGGTGGTGGAGTTTAGGAGTGTCGAGGGCACAGGCGCACCTGGAGCAGAGCAGGGTTGCCGGGGGCAGCTGTGCTGTGACATGCCGGGTGAGGAGCCTGCAGTGTACCTGTAATGCAGAAATGCAGCTGGATGCAGATGCTGCTGAAAGGCTTTTGCTTGTGTAAGCACCCAGGCTTCACCAGAGGCCTGAAGAGCTGCTTGATAAACAAAATGAACACAATGCTTCATATCATTATGTCCCCTACTGGGAATTCTCTTTTATTTATTTATTTATTTCAAACTATTTTTACTTTTTTCATCCTCACCTAAAAATGGTTGAGGAGTTTAGATTTGAAGAGCGGTGTGTTTTTAATGAGCGGCTGATGAGTGTATATGTAAGATTTATATTGCAATCATAATATTTATGGGAGCACATCCTCTGTGCATTTAGGTTGTTCCCCTGCAGTATATACCAGGATGTGGAGGCCATCAGGGAGAGCCAGCCAGCTGCTGATTGCAAACATTCACATGTTTATACCCCAATCTCATCTCATATACACACTTTTTCCTTAACCCACTTTTGCAGTTCATTTGACGTACATACTCCTTTTAGGGGACAGGAGCTACTGTACAGATGTAGGATCTTAATTTGATTACTCTTTTGTGAATTTTCCTGCAGAGCAGGAAATGCAAACTTATCGTGTTTAAAGACATGTTTAAAAAGTCTGAAGTTTGTAATTCCCAACGAAAAATGTATCAACCCCTACAAAACGGTTCCATACATTTTTATCCACATAATAATTCACATTTCCTCTTGCTGCAGGATTATTATTGTATTATTCTGGCTCAAAGGAAGATCCTACATATGTAGGTGTGTCACCAACTTTGTCAGCCTGATAAGCACCATTTCCCTCTGAACAGTATGTGTACATAGTAAAATACAAATAAAGTGAGTAATGTGGCACAGACATGATGTAGTCCAGGGATCATAAACTAGACTCAGCCGTTGGTCAGGGGGACGGACCCAGCCTAAAACCCCAAACACCAAGCAATGCAGATGTAGAAATCTTTTCCTAGGAAGGAACCTAGAGAGGAACCAGGCTCTGAGGGGTGGACAGTCCTCTTCTGGCCCAAGCAGATATAACATTTGACTAAATCATCCTCATTTCAAAGCATGTTGTATATTGGGGAACCCTGATATAGTGTATATGTGCGCTGGAGTCCACTTGTCCCAATTCAAACACATTATTTATTGCTTCTGATATTTATAGTAAATGTAGATTATGAATCGAGTACAATGCACACAAACACAAGGTCCTTGCAGATGATCAGAGGTTGACTGTATCAGTCTTAAGTCTTGTAAGGCTTACTTCATGATACAGTGGGCTGACTGTGGTCATAGCTAGATGTATCACTTTGTAAACTGAGCATCGCTCTGAGTGAAGACATAACGGGCTATCATTGGATGGACAGCATTCTGCGGAGCAGGGTTGCTGACGGGCAGCTGTACGGGCACCTGCGTTAAGGGTCCGTCTGACAGGAGGACAGAGGAGAGAGACGCGCCGCGGCGGCAGCTCTGTGGCTCGTGGGGAAAAGCTGTATCTTGTAGGATATTCATGTGTAGCTGGGAGGCCATTGCTGGTGTGTGTGTAAATAGCCAGGCTTTTTTTACGCGCCCTTGTCACTGGCACAACGGCTTGATGTGACACTTCCTCCTTGGCTGTGGTGATGCTAGTCTGGAGGAGGGAAAGAAAGAAAGTGGCGGGAGAGGGAGGAGGTGGGGGAGAGAATCAACTCCCTTCAGGGACTTTTGCTAGCGAGAACCCTGGCTGTGAATGACAAAAAAGATTGTAATTTGCTTTTGACAGATCACTCAGACACCCTTGTTTCTGAGAGACTTTCACTTAGCAGGGAAACAGGGACTAGAAGAAAGGAAGTCTGCTCTGCTCCGGGCTCTGAGACTAAGACCCAGGATTTTGCCTCACAGTGGTCGGGTGAATGACACACAGAGGTTATCTCCTTTGTGTGTGTGTGTTTGTGTGTGTATGTGTGTGTGTTTAGCTGAACTCAGAGAGACTACAGCTCCCTTTCATCGATGCAGCTACATGTATTTTGACTAGACAGCCATCTGCAGGCGGAGCAGGATGGTGCAGGAAGCAGAGCTCATTTTGGGTTCTCTTTGAACCAGGGCAGGTCAGGACCTGGCAGAGGGCAGCTCTTGTGAGTAGACGTGCCTTTGGATGAAACGCGTCAGCAAAGCCTTCTGCAAATACAGCCAAACAATCATTGTTTGATGTGGCCCTTTCATGTAGGCACAGTTGTATCGTCTCAAGTGATCTGGATATCCTTGTTGTCTGGCTGTTTCACAGCATCAGATGACTTACCAGACAACATTTGTCATGTCCTGTACCTCGACATTCTTGTATCACTTTTTTTTTATTAAGCATTTATTTGAATTTCTCTCTTTTTTAATTCAAGAAGGATTTTAAGAGTATGGTCATTGTGACATAGCTGACAAGACTTTCTATGGTCATGGAATGTGGGTTGACATGGTTCATTTCATTTTCTAAAATCAATTCTAGAATATTTATAGTACTAAACAGAACAGGACTGTCTTTCTGTCTACCTCTGCCTCCTGGCAACAGACCAGCTCCCGTCTATCTCTGGGTTGGCATGATGCCCATTATCTCAACACCCTGCCCGTCCTATCAGGTCAGCAGAGTCAGACCACCAGGGGGCAGTGTGCCAGGCTCTGCCGCTCTGCTCTGACCCCGGTCTGAAGACCCTATGGAGATGAGCTCATCAGATGGCTGATTAGATAGATGCCCCTCGTTTGACTGGGATGATCCTGAACAGAGATCCTCACCCCCCCCCTCCCCTTGCCTTGGTGTGTTTATCCGTCTTTGGGTTGCTCAGATTTACCAATGACATGAGAGGTGGAGATAAAGGAGAAGGCCAACAACTCCAGAGGTCCCGGCTGCTTTCATCTAAAGGAGAGAAACAGAGTTTAAAAAAACATGAAGCAGAAATGAATGCACACATTAAAGTCATTACTCACATTTCGGCCTGTAGTAAATTATTTATGTAGGGCCTGGCTGCGTGAGTGCACCACATTAATGCAGGCCTTGGTTTTAGACTGCTTCCTGGCAGGCTTGGCACGGTGCTCTGTCAACAATCACTAATGATTAGGTTAATAGAGTGTGTTAGTTGGAGGTCGTTTAACTCTAAACCACACCAGAGTGGCCAGTGGGGTATATTACAAAGCAGGATCAATGAGTTAGTCAGGTAACTTGTCTTTTTATTTTTTAATTTTTTAAAGATAAGCTTGAAATGAGTATGGTCTAATTGACTCAACAACCAGAAACACATATCTAAGTTTAGCCTTCTTAATGAACCAGAAAATCAATAGTTATTCCTAGTTGTTTATCAAAGTTAGCTGGCTAACTCATTGATCCTGCTTTGTAGTATACCCTCTGGTCTAAGGGAGTGTCAACAGGTGAAACTCACGTTATAGGCTGTATCTGCAGACCCAGTTGTAGGTCAGTTACCCCCCTAACGCAGTGGAGGGTTTCATCAGAGTGTGGAAGTCAGAGCCATGTCAGGGCGCTTTGTTTGGATTGGTCCTTCTTGGGTGCCTGGTTGTGCATTGGACCAGTGAAAGACTAGAGGACACTGGCAAGAACACTGACCTACTGTACTAGGCTGAACTGGATAGAGAGGCTCAGTCTTAATGTCGTGGCTCAGAGATAGCCTCCTTCCATCCAGCAGCTTTATTCATGCGTATTGGATCGCTGTGTTTGTGTAGTACACATTGCCGTTGTCGTGACACCCTTTATATTAATACAATTCATTGGTTCCAGAGTCGTGTTTGATGACTGAGAACAAACAAAGAGACAAGGAAGGAATTCGATGTGATGTCGCTATGGCGCTAGAGCAGTGTCCTATCACTAAATAACTTTATGAACAGTTGTTTGGGGGACGGAGGTTGGATGTCCGGGAGGATTTGGATGACAAAGGGCAGAGTTGATGAAAGGGAGTTGGGTGGAGTGTTATTTTGTGGTTCGTAGGGAATGTGGCTCAGATCATATTTGGATGGGAGAGAGAGAGGGTCTGTGTTCCAGTCTATGTTGAATGAACTCACAGAAGTGTAGGGGTGTACTGAAAAAGATCACATGAGGCATGTCTGTGGACTGGAGATCCATGTTAACTCTGGGGAGAGCAGGGTGTCTGTCTGCCTGTCTCTCTGTGTCTGTCTCTCTGTGTGTCTGTGTTTGTCTCTGTATGTCGGTCTGTCTCTCTGTGTACGTGTGTGTGTGTGTGTGTGTGTGTGTGTGTGTGTGTGTGTGTGTGTGTGTGTGTGTGTGTGTGTGTGTGTGTGTGTGTGTGTACGTGTGTGTACGTGTGTGTACGTGTGTGTACGTGTGTGTGTGTGTGTGTGTGTATCTCCTATGTCAGCTCAATCAGTCAGCCAGGCCAGGAGTGGCTCAGCCAGGATTACCTATAGCTACATGTACGTATGTCTGGCGGAAGCAGCACTAGAGGAAGTGTATGTTGACTCAGTCACACAGAATGAGTGCTTTATAAATAACCCTAAAGCACCTTTCTGCTTCATACACACATGCAAAGTGTTAGGGAAATATGGTCAGGGGGGAGTTGGAAGAGGAGGAAACGTGTCTGTCGTTAGAGATTCAGCAGTTAGAGATACTCTAACATCTCAAACTGAAGCAGAGCCAGTAGCACTGCACTGTATGCCTGCTCTGGAACAGCCTACAGATGACAAAATGCCTGTTCTGTGCTGATTTATGCAGTTGTAAATCATTAGAGTTCATGTGTAATATATGCGTAATTAAGTCAAGGCAACGCTTTGTGTTATGAACGTCTTGTGGGGTTTTGGGCAGATTAAGAACCCCCCTCACCACCCCCGCTCCCCCCGAATAAAAAAACAGTGCTTCTTACAGGAAACAATCCCCCCATCCAGTCTTATGACATCATGGCTAAATCCATGCGTGAGATGGAGGTGACCTCAGTGGGTGGATTTGCGGTGGATATTTTTTAACACCCAAACAATTCCCAGGGAAAAAAGCAAGGCCAGTGGCTCAAATGTGATTAGAGGGGGGAGTTGTGTGGACAGGTGCATAGCTGGGTGGCTGCCAGTGAGGTACCACTTGGCCCACTTTGACACAGATGCAGACTGGTCCTGTTTCTTGGTGGCTGATGGGTCAGGGGCCGGGCCCGGGCCCAGGTTCAATGTTGATGAAGTGATAGAGGGTGGTGGTCCTGGCTCTGTCTGAAGACGATTGGTGTTTAGGATGAGATCTGACATGGTTCAGTTGCTCAGGAAATGAAGTATGAAAACGTGGGCATCTTCTCGCTAATACAGCTAATATCTGTTTGTCTGTTAGACACATGTAAATGATTCCAAAGTGTCCCTGTGTCTGCAGCTACATGTTGTATGCTGTGTTTGTGAGAGGTAGTAATGTGTCTGCTTTAATCAATGTTGAGTCCATCTCTCTTTACTCATTCTCTTTGAGCTTTCATGTGTTTTTTTCTCAGCCCGGCCTTCTGTGTCTGGACCCGTTTTTGGACCCTTCGAACGCACATTTTCCTTAAAGCATCAACTTGAAACGGGTCCAGATATAAAGTGGTACCAGCATGTGGACCCCAGTGCCTTGGAAGAGTTTAAAAGAATCTCAGAGAAGAAAGAGGAATACATAATAATAGTACTGAAGGAAGAACATAATAAAGCCTCGTTTTCTTTGGGAAAGGAGTCTTTCATCTTTCTATAACAATAATGCTCTCAATGAGTGCACAGGACTGTGTTTAGTCCAGGAAGCTTCCACTGGCAGACATGAAAGGCTCCAGGGAGGCTGGATGGAGTGGGCTTTAAAGGCTCTGTACGGCACACGGGTCAGTCCTCACCTCTCGCCTCGCTCTTCCTCCTCTTCCCTTTCTCCACCTCTCCTCTTTCTCCTCCTTCAATGGAGGCCGACATGGAACAGCAGAGCGGTCTGAGAGTGACAGGCAGACAGTGAAATGAAGTGGCTGTGGCTGTTTTGGTTGTACCCCTCTGCTTCCCCCTGGCCTGTGGTGTACGTCTGAGCTTGAGGCCCCCGGGGGTTTAGGAAATGGAGCATCACAGTTCTGTTGCCTGTCTGACGTCATGGCCCGGCCCCTCTGCAGCTGTGGCGTGTGTTTAACAACTCTCTCTGTTTACAGTCACCGTCGTGACAAGGGGGTTCATTCTGACTATAGGGAAAGTGTAATTGTTTTGGAAGCACACAGTATACATTAACATTCTCACTAAGACGTTCTACAACATTACAAACGTTTCTTTCTCCTTCTCCCTGTCTGTTTTTATGACTCTGGGTATTCTGCCTAAGAAAAAGAATCCAAATTTAATTTGAGGTCTTATTTTTCCTTCCTTAATTATTTTCCTTGTTGAGAGTCCACTTTCCCATATTGGTTGTTAATTGGCATAATGTTGAGTGTGGGAACAGGTTCAGCTCCTGTCCAGATGGCTGTGTAGAAACCCTATCCCTTCATGTTACCTCACTGCTAGCGGACTAATTCAGTTATTACAAAAACAACAGATTAGCCCGCTCAGGATTAAAACCTGTGTGGGAGAGCTTGTTTATTGCAGTTATTTACTCAGTAATTTGTTTGCTTTTGAATAACATAAATTAATGATATCGTACCCAAAGCTAAATAGTTTTAGTTAAATCTCCCCTGCAGAAAATGTAAATGTTTATTTTTGGGAGTTACCATTTTTTTCTCCTCTTTCTAAATCAACTCAAGCATTTGTTTTCTGTCCCACCTCCTCGCTTTATCCCCCCTCCCTCCGGTTCACCTCCCCTCCCCCAATCTGCTTTCCTCTTTGCCTCAGCACTTATGAGGCTCAAGGGGAAGAACCATTTCAGGCCCTCCCCTTCTCTCAACCACCCCCTAACACTGCGGCGAATGGTTCAGCCCTGTTTTGCATAAGTTTCCTCTGAGTAGATCCATGTGTGAAGGGCCAGCCCAGGACTGAAAGAATTAGTCCCTTTTTAACGGGTTCGATGTATGTCTAGGGAGAAGGCTTGTGTGCTGCTGCTGCCGTGCTCTGAAACAGTACACTTGCTCCAGTCATCAGTATAATAGCCGAAGCTATCATGTATTGCGCCTACCCTGTCCCTGGAATGGGCAGCAACTCCTTAATGTATTACTACAACGGGAAATCGGTGAGTTCTGTCTGCGGGAGAAAGAGAGGGAGAGTGTGTGTGTGTGTGTGTGTGTGTGTGTGTGTGTGTGTGTGTGTGTGTGTGTGTGTGTGTGTGTGTGTGTGTGTCCACGTTTGTAATTGGCCCACGGGTATGGAGTTGCAGAATATTGGGTTGTCCGGCTGCACAGGATGTTTCTCGGCTCTAGAGTTTATCACTCCTCTCTGCTGTACTCTCTCTCTCCCTTTCTCCCTGCCCTTCTCTCTCTTTCTGTCACTCTCTCTCTCATTTTCCCTCTCTCCTCTGTGGACTGATTTTTCCGTTGCCTCAGTTACAGCTGTGTGACAGTACCATTTGTTTTTCTTTGCAGTTCAAATAGAGGACTTACTTCATTTCTTTCTCAATATGTTCCAGACATGTTATAGCCTGAATCTGTTAGATGGTTCACTTCCTTTTATTAGCTAACCATGTATGTCAAAACTTAAACTCAATTTCAGCACAGACTTCTCTATTAGAGATAAAGCAGAATATAAGCAAGGCACATCAATTGTATATAAGTAGGAACAAAACTCAATATGTGGATGTGTGTGGTTGAAAAAAGTCAAACACGTTTTTTCCTCTCACCTCTGTTCGTAGTCAGATAGACTGAAAATATAGTTTTTTTTAGCTGTGAATGTATTTTTACTGGCTGGTTGGTTCAGCACTGAGTCTGGGTTGAAATAATAACACGTGGGAGTCTGGGAATGATTAAGGAAAAGAGGCTGCCTGTTGAGGTTAGACTTTCCTGTTTGTAGATTGAGCTCTGAGCACCAGCGTTGCTGTTATTCCATCTGTTTTTAATCACATCGGCATTCTGGACTCTACAGGGAGCCTAATGTGATTCCTGGATTGCTCAGTAAAAAACTCTGAGTTCTGTGTTCCTGCAAAAACTTTATTTTTTGTGTGTATGTGGGAGAGTGTGTAGTGTGCGTGTGTGTGGATTTGTGTGCATTTGTGTTTCGGTTTACCTGCCTCTGAGCTAAATTGAGTTTCCTCAGATGCTTGCAGTAATTGTGTCACAGGTGTAAAAGTCTCACTGGCACTGCTGCTGAATAAGAGATGAGCAGAGAAAAGTCTCCTCCTGTTTCTCAGCTTCTCTCCAGAGAGCAAAAACACTGAAACACCCAGTCAGCTCCATCCAGAAAGAGAACTCCACCTTTCAGAGTCAAGGACTCACTGGACCTCATTCTCTGATTTTAGAAACCAGGAAGTTGAACATTTCTATACCATTGTGAGATTCACTTTTATGAGGTCAACATGTTCAGGCTTGTGTTTTAGCCCTCCTCATACCCTATTAGGACAATGCCCTTTGTTCCTACAGCACCACAGATCACTTGATCTTTTTATATTATGTATTACCAGGAATGTCTTACAGGCCGGCAGAGGGAGAAAATTGGGAAAGTGTGGGCAGCACGGGTCAACTTTATGATCCAAAGCAGTCGATAAATAACCAACCAATACCAAGCTCTTTATCTTCTCTTCGGAGGAGGAGGAGAGATAAATCGTGTTTACTGTGAGCATCAACAAAACTCACATTTACTTGTTGGAGTTTTGAGAGTAATTATTGTTTTTATGGTAAGAGCCTTAAAGTCTTTGATTTCTGTGTTTTATTTCCGTTGTTTCCTCCAGTTCCATAGAAAATGAGTAACCCAAGCTTTAGAGAATTCAGATATTTGGGAGGATTTGGTGGGTGGAGTGTGTTTTTCTAAGGTGTGGCCTTTCCTGTCTAATATCCCTCAAGTGCACTAAGGACTGGACCAAGGAGGCATCCAGTAAATGACTGTTTTTCTTCCCAGCTCAGGAAATATGGAATAAGTGTTTACAGCACAAGATAACATCAGGTTTTGCCTCAGAGTTTAAAATTCATGTTGACAGCTTCCCACGTATATAACACCTGATATCACCTAATTGATCAGAGTGCAGTTGGTCTTTGAAAATTGTGTTTCTTGAGACCTAAATCTTGGAGTTTTTAAGCATCAACAGCTTGAGGCTTGAGATGTCTCTGTTAAAGGGTTGCCTGGTACCAGGCTGCAGCGCTCAACATGCCCCATCAGGAAGGTGGTTCTGGGGCTGTGTAGCAGGGGACCATTGTGTTGGAGCTGCGTGTGTGCCTTTTAGCCTCTATAAGTGTGTTAGATTTAGAGTTGAAAAGAAAGGCCCTCGGGCATGGTTTGGTTCCACATAGTGACGTGCAGAGACAGGATACTGTGTTGACACCAGCAGCCCATTGCTTTCAGCTGTTCTCTTTTGTGAGTTTTTACTGCGGTGATAATTTATTTTTAAGAGGTTATTTTTGCCGTCGTCATTTGGTGTATCCATATGTTGACAGTTTTAATGTTTTTTTCCATGTGCTGTTTTGATTGGTGTGGTGTTGAGATCAAAGGCGGGTGCTGCAGGCTGGTGATGTGTGGAAAGGTGTGGAGGGACTCATCAGCCCTCTCAGATCAGCCACAGAGAGACGAGAGAGTTGCAGAACGAAGCTCTGCCAAGAACCTACTGTCCCCATTCTCTCCAATCTGACAGTGAAATCTGATGCTTGTTGATATTAAGTCAAACATGAATAAGCTCAGTGTATGAACCACAAACCCTGAATTAATGATTGCTTATGGATTATAATGGCTACAGATATTCTTAAATTAAACGTGATGCGGAAAATATACAGAAACTAAACAACCAAACTCCAACAACTGTGCTGGTCCTGCTGGCCCGGGCTCTGAGTGATGTCTCTTTAATTCATGTGGTAGTAAAAGGAAACCCAGGCGGGCCCTCTCCTCCAGAGGCTAGGGGAATGAGGTCGCCCTGTGTTTGGGTGTTTTATTAATGCCTTGACTGGCTAGCCCAGTGTGAAGAGAACAATTAGCATCATCCACCGCCATATGCTACCCATTGAGGCTCAGACTGGGACAAAGCCAGGGCTCCTGTGTGAGGCTAACCTGGAATCTCCACGGGAGTCCCCACACCCTGGGTCACATGTGCGAGCCAGAGGACCCAAGAGATCCTCTCCCCTCCCTGCTAAACGACATGTACACAGGGTGCTGGAGTTACACACACAGCTAATCACATGCTCACACACACTGCTTGCTCAGCAAGACCCTGTGGCCCTGAGTGTTGGCTAAGCTGACTGACTGATATGTTGTGTGAGTGTGTATGTGCGTGTCTTTCTC
Organism: Oncorhynchus kisutch; assembly: GCF_002021735.2. Taxonomy (NCBI): domain Eukaryota; kingdom Metazoa; phylum Chordata; class Actinopteri; order Salmoniformes; family Salmonidae; genus Oncorhynchus; species Oncorhynchus kisutch. The sequence goes on along the minus strand of NC_034181.2, from coordinate 67,310,413 downwards.
TTGACGTACGTAGTAAAGTGATGACGAATGAAGTTGAGGTTGTGTCTCATAAATAAGATTATTATTCTTCAGTAGGACAGCAAAACATTTTCTCCAAGCCCACTGACACATCTTGTTGCATTAGGAAGCAACCTTTGAAGGTCTTGAAGGGCTCTGTTCACACAAACAGATGAGTATGCCATTAGGCCATTACATTTTTTTTTTATGTTGCTGGTGACTAGAGGATGGGTGGGGGGAGGGCTGGGTGGCAGGTCTGGTAGTGATTTGTGCTGCATGGTGATGGTGTTAAGGTTGAGGGACCGGCCCTCTTTGTGGCGTGGTGAGTTCACTAGCTCTCTCTCCCTCCATCTGGAGTGGATGAAGTCAGAGACCACATCACTAATGTTTGGCCTCACGACCCTTTGATCCTCCCACCCAGCCTGGCACAGCCACAGCTGCACAACAGCCCTCTGTGCCTCACCGCTCATCCCCTCCCTCGATCCCTCGCCAGCTCACAGCCAGGTAGCAAAATGAAGAAAAGCACAGGCCCCATATTTGATTTTCTGATTTGATTTCTGTTTCTTTGGCGAGCTGCAATTTGCAGTGTTTATATGAAAGTGTGTGTGCTGGTGTCATTATAGTTCCATTAAGAGCTGAGACAATCTGAAATGCAAACACCCCCTGATAATCCAGTCCTCCCTCCACGAGCCTTCCAAATGAGCCCAGCTGCCACACCACTGGCTTCTTAAACTGACACAGCTCAGTTCGTTCACTACATTCATTAAAGTAGACATGAATCTGGCTTCAACATACAAAGCTACTTTACAAATGACAGTCGTGTGAGGAATAGGGACAAATTTAGGCGAAGGTACTCGTTTGCATCTAATGATGGTTAATGAAGCCGTCCTTAATGCACTGGCTTTAGATTGTGATCAACCCACCAGGCAGGGTGGTGGGGCATTAGAATTGTTCCTCTTCAACATCATCCTAATAACTCAACCAAATCATCATCATTATGCTCCTGCCACATACAGAGAACAGTCACAAGTTACATCTTAGAGGATAATGACTTTGACAAAATGCTAGACTGCCCTATGCACCTGCTGTTGTTATTCATGTTAATAATGTCTGTTTTCTTTTGGCAGGTGTATGCCCCGTCTCCCAACACAGAAGACTTCAACAGAGATTCTCCCTCCTACTCATCTCCCAAACCCCCCAGCAGTATGTTTGCAACCACTTTCTTTGGTAAGTGATTCTGACTAAAGAGTCTAAAGAAGCCAGTGTCATCTGTTTGTGCAATCTGATGCGCTGTCTTTATCCATTTCTTCTCCTGCCTCTTGATGGACAGTGGACCCATGAGAAAATATTTCTGGACAAACATCCTAAGATCACACTCAGTTACTCTCTCTGTAGTCACTCTCTCTGATGTTGCTAAACAGTTTCAAATGTTCAGCTCGATTTAGCCATTTCTTTCTTCTGGTAGACAGTATTTCACTGAGCCTGGTCTCAGAGTCGCTGGTCTTTGAAGGGATCGGGTTGGTTTCTGTTAGCCAAGGGAGGCTTAGTGTTATCTCAGCTGTGTCCAGGACAGGGCTTGTGTTTCAGTCCTAAGACCAGACTGGGGGAGTGAACAACCCCCTTGTGTGATCCAGCGACTCAGCAGAGAGGAGGGTGACTGCCCTCTGTGGAAAGGTCTCTCTGGGCTCTCATAATCAAGCTGTGTGTTGTGGTTTGCTGTTGTGGTTTGCTTCACGGCGGTTCAGGCATATTGAATTTTATGTAAACTTGACTTTGGTTATTAAACTAAAGCCATTAAAACGTCTTTGCTCCCTTCTGGAATCAAATCCAGGATATCTCTTCAATTGGATGATCCTTTTGTTACATTAGTCGTTATACTGTAAAGAATAGGGATGAAACTCAAAACAGATCCATTTCAACTCAACTCTTGTTTGTTGTCATTAGATGGGACCCACAACTCTTCTGATCCGTGGAATTCCTCCAATGGGATCAACCAGCCTAATTATGGAGGAATGCTGGGAGGATCTTCATCTCACATGCCGCAGTCAGGAAATTACGTCAACATGCACTCACATGACCGCCAGGTAAGCAACCCAGCTAGTGATGTATGCACATACTGTAAGTGATGTCTCAATGTCTCCCCTACCTATTCTTAGACAGTCTACCTCCTCCCTGTTACGCTCTATTGCCCCATTCTCATAAAACATTTGGCTTGCATTGGTTTCAATTGAATATTTGTGGTGTGCAATATTGCCCACCCTGCCTACAGAAAAAGTCCAGCTAGGGGAAACACTGTGACTGATGCGTATTCAGCCTCCATGTCCTGTTCTGCCCCATCAGAGCACATCCCCTCCTCTCTGCTGAGCCCGTAGTGATGTTGCTGTCTGGGCAGTATCTGTGTAAGACACGGCTGACCTCCTCTATCAGTGTTTCATCTGCTCTGTCTGCCCACTGTGTCTCACTGGGACTCACAGGGAGCCTGCAGCTGCTGCCCAACCAAAGCCCCCTGTCTGTCTGGGCTCCACATTCATATAACCTCTCTTTTATCAAGTTATATTTTTTCACCACGCACAATGCTATTCTTACCACTGAACAAGTGTATGCACACACAATATTGCTTTGTCCTGATGATCACGTATTTTGTCCTCTTTCTCTTTCAGAATTACCCTCCACACTCTGTGTCGCCGACAGACATCCATGCCAGTCTTCCTCCAATGTCCAGCTTCCACCGCAGCAACGCCAGCACTTCACCATTCGTTAACCCAACTCACACCCCGCCTATCAACACCACCGACGGGGTCATGGGTACGGCGAATATTTGGTTGATCTACTTTTAAATATCAATAGGCGAGATAAATTCCTACAATGATGTTCTCTTCTTTAATCTATGCTCTGTGTTATAAATGTCCTCTCCTTGTTTCTGTAGTTGCTGCAAATCGGGGGAACGCCTCTGGAAGCCAGCAGACTGGAGATGCACTGGGCAAAGCCTTGGCTTCGGTGAGTACAGCCCACCCCTGTTCTCCTCCGGGGAAATGGGAAAGCCTCAAAAGAGATTTAGATAGAAACCATGTTACAAATCCACAGAGGTTGTTTGTTGGGAGTAAAGCCCTATTGGTTTACTTGTAAATGGAGGCACAATCCATGCAGCACTTAAAATTGCACTCTCTCCCTCTGAATGGCAGTTTGATTGAGGCGTTAGGCTTACATGAATGGTTAGGAATCCTCCGTGGATGTCCCCTCTAGGTTGCACTCTCCTCTATGGGAGAGTAGAGGACTCTCCTCCGTGGATGTCCCCTCTCTGGGTGTGAATCCTGTGTTCTTGACTACACAGTACCTTCTCCACTCACTTTAATATCAAAGATATTTTTTTATTTCTGTGTTAAACTGAGATGGTGCATTATATTAATGGCTCTCTTCAGTCTGTAAAGGAAGTGACCTCGGTGGTCACGATGGGTATTAAGTGCTATAGTGAATGCTGATTAAATAAGCCCAGAGGGATGTGTTTGCAGTTGTTTTTGTGCCTAAGCCTGGATAATTATAGACTTAATCTCTGAGTATACAAGAAGGAAATTGTAAAAAAATAAAATAATTAAAAACCTCACCAGTTTGAATAATCCAACCTTGGTATTTGTTCAATTTTTGATCATGTCTCCCTGCATGTTTGACACACAGTAACTCATAAACCTTTGTGCTACTGAGGATGAATATGTCCTCCGTCCAGTTAGAGCCCTCTTGGTTTCAACAGCCACAGAACCTCACAGAGAGCTCTTCTGTCTCTCCTCTTACTGATTATTTCTCATTTTAATAACTCCCAGAACTCATCTGTAACCCGACCTAATATACACTACATTACCAAAAGTGCTCGTCGAACATCTCATTCCAAAATCATGGAGTTGGTCCCCCCTTTGCTGCCACAAAGTTGGAAACACAGAATCGTTTAGAATGTCATTGTACGCTGTAGCGTTAAGATTTCCCTTCACTGGAACTGAGGGGCCTAGCCTGAACCATGAAAAACAGACCCTGATCATTATTCCTCCTCCACCAAACTTTACAGTTGGCACTATGCATTGGGGCAGGTAGCGTTCTCCTAGCATCCGCCAAACTCAGATTAGTCTGTTGGACTGCCAGATGGTGAAGCAGGATTCATCACTCCAGAGTTCTCACTGCTCCAGAGTCCAATGGTGGAAAGCTTTACACCAATCCAGGGGACACTTGTCATTGCGCATGGTGATTTTAGGTTTGTGTGCTGCTGCTCGTCCATGGAAACCCATTTCATGAAGCTCCAGACGAACAGTTCTTGTGCTGATGTTGCTTCCAGAGGCAATTTGGAACTCGGTAGTGAGTGTTGCAACCGAGGACAAACTATTTTTACGCACTTCGCGCTTCAGCACTCGACGATCCCGTTCTGTGCGCTCGTGTGACCTACCACTTTGCGACTGAGCCGTTGTTGCTCCTAGACTTTTCCACTTCACAATAACAGCACTTACAGTTGACTGCGGCAGTTCTTGCAGGGTAGACATTTTACAAACTGACTTGTTGGAAAGGTGGCATCCTATGACTGTGCCACGTTGAAAGTCACTGAGCTCATCAGTAAGGACTTTCTACTGCCAATGTTTGTCTATTGAGATTGCATGGCTGTGTGCTTGATTTTATACATCTGTCATAAACGGGTGAGGCTGAAATAGCCGAATACACTCATTTGTCGGGGAGTCCACATCATTTTGTCCATATAGTGTATCTCACCTCAGAGAAATGAAACCCACCATAGCTTTTATTCCTAGTAAAAAGTGAGAGAAGTAGGATGTGTAAAAGCGTAATGGGTTTACATTTGGGAAGTGCTATGGCTTAGTGGTGCGCACCCGAAAGAGAAAGTGTGTGTGAGGGTGTATGATAATCACAAATTAAGTATTTTTGTATTCGTAGACTCAATTCTATTAGCATGACAAAGCTGCAGTGAAATGGACACTGTTGGGCTGGGTGAGACGAGGGGTGGGGAGGCCAGGGGGAGCGAAGGGGGTTCCTAACTGCTGTGGCTCAACTCTGCGGGCCGCCCTTTGTGGGCCTTTTGTTCTCCGGCCTTTTAAACGGGCCGTGCTTATTGGCCTCCCCTGCCCGGGGGAGCGTGACCGATGAGGAGGCGGAGCCTCATTTGTTGTTGGTAAAATGAGTCGTGTTGCAGTTTGAATACAGCAGAAGTAGCCCGGGACCAGAAGAATGACCCGTTGTATATTGCAGGGTCAGGAGTCACGGCTATAGACGGCCCGCTTTAGAAAGAGAAGAGATATTGGCTAATTCGTTTTGAGTCCCATTGATTTGAGACATACACTTGTGATCACAGTTGATGGTCATTACTTCTCAACAGGATTGAGTGTCTCAGGGTAAAGATACTGAACAGTGACAAATGTTTTTGACTGAGAAATGTGATTTTAAAAGAATAGAGAAGAAGAAGTGGGTATAAATCCCCACAGGGAAAAACATTTATTTTGGTACACGGAGTGACATGCAATAGCCAAACCATTTGGACTACCAAAAGTTGATTGAAACACAAAAGCTTGGTGATCAAGCTTAAAAGAGAAGATTATTAATAACGGCATTCCATTGTGTTTACTGAAGTTAAACGGTTTCCTATGAGTAGGATGTGATGTTTACTTGCAGGGAAATCCTTCTGGATCTACTGCCTCTGCTAATTAATGGGAATCAAACCTCTAATACCCTGGTTTACTGGGAGACACTTTCCATTATGGCACAAACTATCCTCTTAAAGGGAACAAATCAGGGATGTGTTGTCTGCTTTAATCCAGCATTTCTCTAAACAAATGAAATCCCTGTGAAAGTTTTAGAGATGTAATCTGTGTGCTTCAGAATCACATCACCCTCTCTCTTTCTCTCTTTCTTTTTATTTTTATCTCTCTCTTTCTCTCTCTCTATCTCTTTCTCTTTTGCTCTCTCTTTCTCTCTCTCTCTCCCTCTCTCTCTCTCTCTCTCTCTCTCTCCCATTCTCTCTCGCTCTTATTGTCATGTTGCCCTAAAACCTCATTGACCCAAGCTTAACATTCCCCACAAACACAGTGGAAGGCTGTACATGCTACGGTATGGTAACAGAGGTCTTCTCCCAGTTCAGGGCGTGGTCTAGCATGGAGAGGTGCGGTGGTGCAGCTCATTCAGGATAACCCCCTCCACTCCATCACTATTGGGGGATTAATGCTGGCCTTTGTATCTCTCCCTGTCTATGGCTCCACCCTGGGTTTATACTGGAGTTATATAGCACCATGTTAGAAAGATATTAATGGGATCTAGGGTAGATTTTAGTCCACTTTAGCTTTAAAGGATTTCAACCGCTTTGTTCCTGTTTCCCCCCCAATGTAAAGACGTTGACTTTCTCCTCTAATAGTGTATCAGCCATATTACTGTAGATACAGTATTTGTATGATATTATCTATGTTGTGTCCAGTGGGGGAGATCTAAATAAAACAACACTAATCAGAGTTGGAGGAGGGCACCTGACTGGTCAGAGCCTTCAGGTGTCGCAGTGAATATGGTTTGCGGTACCCTTTTTTTAAACTTTCACTGAAGCCACTGCTCACCGTTAAAGACCCATATGTATGCTCTGAACATTTTTATGGGCTCCCTGGTTGGAAAATCCCCAGAATTGATGAGCCAATTTCGGCCGTGCGCCCGCTGAAGGATGGTGACACAGGCTATAAAAAGTATGGGGAAACGATAGGTTGTGATTTTAAAGAGCTGCATGTTCTACCATACTGACAGATCTTTCTCTTTCTCCCTCCTTCTGTCATCCCCCTCACTCTCTTTCCCTCCGTTCCTCTCCCCCTTCCCCTCTCTCTCTCCCCTCTCTCTCCACAGATTTACTCACCTGACCACACCAGCAGTAGTTTTCCATCCAACCCCTCCACCCCTGTAGGATCTCCGTCGCCCCTGACTTGCACAGCAGGTGCTGCTGCTTCAGCAGGTACAGTGGTGACCACCGGCGCCCCCTCCGGAAGGGCAGGTAGAACATCAGTCTGCACTCTGATCTACTGCACTATAGCATTATACCAGCCTAAACTAGTCCCAATGCCATGGAGAGATGTGGGTTATTGTTTCCTCAGAGCATTCACACTGCTTCCTCCATAAGGCTCTGTCTTAGTGCTGTAGGTGAACACTGCAAGTGATGTTTATCTCACAATGGTCTTCAAGTGATGTTTATCTCACAATGGTCTTCAAGTAATGTTTATCTCATGATGGTCTTCAAGTGATGTTTATCTCACAATGGTCTTCAAGTAATGTTTATCTCATGATGGTCTTCAAGTGATGTTTATCTCACAATGGTCTTCAAGTAATGTTTATCTCACAATGGTCTTCAAGTAATGTTTATCTCAAGATGGTCTTCAAGTGATGTTTATCTCACAATGGTCTTCAAGTGATGTTTATCTCACAATGGTCTTCAAGTAATGTTTATCTCATGATGGTCTTCAAGTGATGTTTATCTCACAATGGTCTTCAAGTGATGTTTATCTCACAATGGTCTTCAAGTGATGTTTATCTCACGATGGTCTTCAAGTGATGTTTGTCTCACGATGGTCTTTAAGTGATGTTTATCTCACAATGATCTTCAAGTGATGTTTATCTCACGATGGTCTTCAAGTGATGTTTATCTCACGATGGTCTTCAAGTGATGTTTATCTCACAATGGTCTTCAAGTGATGTTTATCTCACGATGGTCTTCAGTCTCTGTGACTTTGACGACATTGCCTCACGGCGACAGCTGATGCAGTTTACCCCAGACAACCCCTAGCTACATAGTGATAAGGAGTCAGCTCTCTTCGGTTGGTGAAAGGAACTAAGAGACTATCTTAGAGTTTGACATCCTCTCCTCTCAGTCACTGTATTCATTCTACCAGATAACCAACCAGATCATTCAGATAATCAATTTCCCTGAAACTGGGTCCATAAGTAGTAGAGCAATGTGCAGGGGACATTTAATAATTGTGAGAGACACTCTGGCAGAGGAGAGAGAGAGGGGAGGGAGAGAAAGAGAGGGAAAGCCCAGCGTGTTGTTTTAGTGGGCAGTTGTGCCGTGTGTGGTGATGTAGTGGCGACAGCTGTCTCCACGTATGCCCCCCTCGTCCTCAGCTGTTGCTCTGGTCTGTGGACAGCTGTTCTCCCCATGGATCGACCGGCCTGCAAAGGGCCTCATTTATCTGCCCGAGGAGCGACAGTGACTCAGCTGATGAGGAGGACTATATCGGCTTCACACAGAGGGATGCCGACCCCTCACGCACCCTCTTTACACCTCAGCCAGCCAGGCCTCAGGGCAGCATGCCCTACTTGGGAGGACAGAGGAGGTAGAATGCCAACAACCATTTTGATTTGATCAGTGAAGTTCCTGTCACCTGGAGATTGAGAACTCCAGTTATGTGGGTGTGGAATGTTTTGTTATACAAATAATGAGACAACATGATACCAAGGGCACCAACTTTTGTTTCAATGTGGAACAGGGTTTCTCTTTATAATCATCCTCAGTGAATCTACAGTTTCTGTTCAATTTACAAATGCAAAACAAATACTCCACATCCATGACTTTCCATATGAAAAACAACTGCCTTTGTCCAAAACCCTTCCCAAAAGTCACAACTTATCCATTTCCAAATCTGTTTCCATTAGTTTAATAGAACGCCTCCATAAAAACTCAAGTTAATGTAGCTTAAAAGGGCAACTGGGATGATTGAAAATGTATTTCTTGTTTCATGTTTTGCGATCTAATATCCATTTATTTGTTTGAAGTTTGTTAATTAGAATAGGGGGCATTACAGAGGTCAGTTGGGGCATGATTTGGCATGATGTTCAGATTAACCACAAATTGCTCCATCTGTTCATTAGGATTAGCTACTTTCATAACCCAACCAGGCAGGAACAGATATACACCCTGGTGCTGCTCAACTCAACTCTTGCTGGTGTGTTCAATTAGCCCTCTCCTCCACGTGGGGACCAGAGGCCCAGGGATGCTTAGTTATGAGTACTTCCTGTTTGGTTCGCGCCAGGGAAACACTGAGGTTGAGCAGAGAGGCTCCCTCAATCCCTGTTCCAAAGTTACTTTTAATAGCCTCTTAATTAAAGCCTGGCTTTTCCAGGACCTTTGTGTGGAGAGACTTTCTCTCAGAAGAGGACTAATGCTTAGTTTACACTGCTGACGATGAATCAATGGAAAATCCTAAACAGTTCCCCCAGGTCAAGTGGAGATGTAATCCTAGTGTTTTCGTCAGAAACAAGCTAACGTTAGCTAGTGATCTCCGATTTTTCTCTCTCAAATACTGAAATACCATTTTAGAGGAGAACAGGGAGAAAATGGGGCCTGCTGTTGGTTTTGACAAACAGCCTAAATGAGAGAATGAGAGGTAAGCTAAACAATGTATCCATATGTAGAGTATGCTACAGTACGTGGGCTGGGTGTTGGTCTCCTGCCACAGTAATGGAGACCAGACGGTATAGTGAGGGCCCATAGCTGGGGCTGGCTCACTAACACAGCCCAGTATAAATAACCTGGGAGGTTTCCTCGTTGTCACAATCGATTAAGGAGACTTGAACTGTTCTCATGTGCACACAACAGGCTTGGTGTAATGCATTACCTCCTGGTGCACTGTTGTTTGTTAGTTGGAATATTTCAGACAACATTGGCTAAGATAAAGAGTCAAAGAAAAATATATTTTGTTGCGTCAGACCTCCATTTGATTAGCAGATTATTTTAGTTTCACACTTGTTTTGTATGTGCCATTGCACATTTCATGTACTGATTGTATCCATTCCCACACATTGTGATCCCCTCTGCTTTATGTGCTCTAGAGATCACCCAGTCTGGGATAGAATGGAATGCCTTAATTAGATGTTTCCACCATTTGTTTGGACTATTGCCCTGTCTCTTGGTTGTCTCTAGAATCTCAGAATGGAAAGTTAATTCAGGTCAAGTCTCTGAGTCTCTCTTGGTCTGCATGTTTTGGCAAGCCACGGAGCTGTTACACTATACCTCAGCTTGGCATGTGATTGGTCAGATGATATTTGTGTCGTGACCCCTGGAAGCTTGTCAGCCAATCACATCGGGCTTAGATCAGCGGACAAGAGGAGCACCCATGAGTGCAGCCTTGCCTTCTGGAACTTTCTGGCTCATTGGATGGAGTAAGGGAGTCCTTTTGTCGTGGAAGAATCACTCTGTCAGTGTCAGTGGAAGACAGCCTCTATCCCAGCCGGGCCTCTTATCACTGTTCACTTTGTTCCCTGGGCTATTAGCTCATTAATGAGCGGATGTACATGTAGGCCATGTCCCAGTGTGTCCCAGTGTGCTGGTGTATGTTGGGGCCGTCCACCCACTGCCCTGGCTCAAGATGCAGGATGCAGCCCAGTCACCAGGAAATGATGCAGCTGAACCCCAATGATGAAAATACCTCTCACAGCATAACAACTAGAGACCAGACAGGATGTGGATGTGCTGTGTGTCAGTGAGCTCCTGTAGAGTGGAGCAGGATGCAGGTCTCTTATCATTGGCCATGTTGTGATGTCTGAATCAGCCATGTCAGGTGGATAACTGTGGTTCTCCCGCTCTGTCTCTCTCAGGTACCAACCAATGGTCACGTGGTGCAGCTGGGCAGAGCTCCTCCTCGCCCAACTATGAGAACTCCCTGCACTCACTGGTAAGTCTCCCTGCCTCCCTTCTCTTCCCTTCCCCCACACCCTGAGCACTTTTTAATGGACACGCACACAGTAGATGGGTTCTCTCACGGAGGGCAGGGATAGCATTACATGAAGATTCTTGGCTGACAAATGTCGGTGGGGGGGGTTGGGGGTGCTGAACAATAACCGTCCCTTGGGGCGTGTCTCCTGCCATCTGTCCCCTACTTCGTGGACCAGGGTGGGGTTGGGGGGGCTGGTGTTATGGGGGCTGGGGAACCTGGCAGCTGTTGCATTGACTGAACCACCACTGCTCCAGGATTCCTGCGCTAGCTGCCTGTCCATAAGCGGACCAGAAACACGACTTGGGATCAGTTTTCACCCCACACCACCTGACGCCCACATCACACATTCACACCATCGGCTGTGGGGATAAATATTTACTCACTATATTTGAATGCCACCTACAATGGGATTTTTGTGAAGCGACCAAACCTATGATCAGTGTGAACGGCGAATGTGTGGGAGGGATGGGACGAGTGGGAGGAGAGGACGAGGGGTCAGGAGTTATTATCTACACAGAACCACAGTTTTGATGCTGCCTGACACAGTGATTAGTTACCATATATCTGTCTCTGTCTGACTCCTCTTTCTCCGACCTTCTATCTCAGTCTACACTATCTCTGTTCTTCTATCTCAGTCTACACTATCTCTGTTCTTCTATCTCAGTCTACACTATCTCTGTCCTTCTATCTCAGTCTACACTATCTCCGTCCTTATATCTCAGTCTACACTATCTCTGTCCTTCTATCTCAGTCTATACTATCTCTGTCCTTCTATCTCAGCCTACACTATCTCCGTCCTTCTATCTCCGTCTACACTATCTCTGTTCTTCTATCTCAGTCTACACTATCTCCGTCCTTATCTCAGTCTACACTATCTCCGTCCTTTTATCTCAGTCTACACTATCTCTGCCCTTCTATCCCAGTCTACACTATCTCTGTTCTTCTATCTCAGTCTACACTATCTCTTCCTTCTATCTCAGTCTACACTATCTCCGTCCTTATATCTCAGTCTACACTATCTCTGTCCTTCTATCTCAGTCTACACTATCTTTGCCCTTCTATCTCAGTCTATACTATCTCTTGCCTTCTATCTCAGCCTACACTATCTCCGTCCTTCTATCTCAGTCTACACTATCTCTGTCCTTCTATCTCAGTCTATACTATCTCTGGCTCTTCCACTAATGTTTATTTGTGCTCACATGCTTTCCTGTTCTATCTGATTTTGGCAGAAAACTCGAGTCCATCAGCAGCTTCATGAGCATCTCCAGGATGCCATGTCATTCTTAAAGGATGTATGCGAGGTACTCCTGTCCTTTAGATGGAGACTTTACCCATCATTGTTTGACACCTTTGCACATCCTTAGTTTTTTTTCTTTCTTTCACCAGTTTGGCCTCCGTTCCGTTCCATTTAATTGGAGTTTCAAATGTTTTGTTGCCATGCTTTTTATTGTTGTTTATTATTTATATACTGACATTTCAGCTTGCAGTAATCAGCTTAGGAGCATAAGACGCTTTAATACCAAATGAATAGTCATGGTGCTCCAAATGAGTGGTGTGCCAGCCCGTTTATCAGTTTCTATAGATACAAATGAGGATGCTTGTCTGTTATGAACACATGCATCCCTTGTGCCCCTCCTCAGGTTGAAATGGCTTATCTTCATCTGTTTTTGCGTGTCTTTCTTTTATGCTTTTGTTATCCCTGTGGTGTTTTTTCACTCCAAGATCACGCCATAAAATCACAATGTCCTCCATTTTTTGTCCTAATGTGCTTATATTAAGCTGCTCTGTCCTTCTTTCCTGTTCTTCGCCCCCCTCTCCCCTCCCCTCCCCTCTTCTCTCTCGGTCCTCCCAGTCTCGGATGGAGGATCGCCTGGACAGACTGGATGATGCCATCCTCGTCCTGCGGAACCATGCCGTGGGCTCCACCACCAGTCTGCCCAACGACATACACAGCCTGCTGGGACAGAACGGGCCAATAGCAGCCCTCGGAGCAAACTTCCCTGCCGCCGGATTGGTTGCTAGTCGGACAGCAGCAATGGTATGAATTAACTTTGCAGAAGAAAAAGATGTTGAGTGTTTTAGATGTTAAGGATATTATGTTTCATGTTTTTGCAACTTAAGAATTGACTTTGAATACTTAAAAGAAAGTCTGTTTTTTGGATTGAGGGTAGGCATATGTGCTTTTGCGTTGCGTTTCTCCAAATAGGCTAATAAACAAGCCTTGGCCACCTGTTCAGAATGAGTCCACAGCCATGTGCAAAAACTCTGCCTTTTTCCACAGAGAACAGTTTAATTTAAACTCACATACTTTCCATATGTGTAATGGTTGGCCTGAAGGCTTACTCTCCTTAAGAAAGACCTCGTATACAGGTTTGAATGAGAAAACCAGGCAAAACGGAGTGAAGTTCTGCTTTGGTCTGGAAAGTGTTTGTCAGTTGCACTCCTATGAGGCGGCTCCTGGGGAACGGGGGGATGCAGGTCTCGGTGCAGAGCGTAATGTGTTTGCCCATCCTCCATCTGAACTATTTCATATCGGAGAGGAGAGGGATTTGAGCACATCTGTAGTGGAAGTTTCAACAGAGGGAGACAGTTCTACACTAATCCCTAGGTGATGGGAAATAATTTAGGCCATATTTTTCCAGAGTTTTCTGAATCAGTCCTGGCGTACGTGGGTGGAGGGTTGGATTAAGATCCTCTTGGATTAAACTCCCTTTTCTAAGAAAATGGATGGAGGCATTCAGGGGATGTGATGGAGGAGGGGAGGACTGAGACATGCTCAGCATTTCCTTACCTCATCATTTACTGTCCAGACCTCAGCCTCAGTCCCAGCTCCTCACAGGAACCTGTCCCCCTACCACTGTCTGATTAGTAAACATTCTTGCTGAGTAGTAGCATCTGTGAGACTAGTCCTTGAATTACTCACATGGTAATCAGGGCCAACAAACCCACAAGACAATTGGGAGGCATTTGATCCCTGGCCTGTGGTAACAATCATATCCAATTCTCAAGTGGACAAGGTTTGGATGTGTTCTGTGTTTCTGCCGTTCTACTTCTCCCCTGACTGTTCATTTATTGGAGTTGGTGCTCCTGTATCTATACTGCCAAAACTAAAACCAGTGCCATTTTACAGACAAGTTTACAGCCTTTTACAGCCTTCGCAGCATGCAAGCTTGGAGCCTGTGTCCCTTTTGCCCAGAATAATTTAAATACAGGGGCTAGTATTTCTGGTTTGTTACTCTCTGTAGAAGGAAGAAAATGTCCCAGCGCACCATGTGTTTTCAGTCATGGCCATTTTGATGTTGTGGTCCTTGGAACTCTCAGGATAGTATTTACTGGTCTGTGACTGAAAGTGCTTTTTAGTGGTTCTCCCATGGTGCAGTTCAGTTTCGTGTGCTCGTTACAGAGTGTTGAGGGACTATAGTGATAGTGTTGGTGGGCTGTGAGACTAAAAGAGGACTGGCTGTGTCTGCATGAACACAGAGCCTCCTCTGTGGTAGAGAGAGAGGGTCCCCTCAGACTGCTGCTCAGACAGAGCTCAGCCACCTCAGCATGGCACAGCCACAACCGTTTACTCAGGACAGGCCTTTTCACTCTTTCACCGCCTCTTTTTAACCAACTCAACAAATCTGAATGGTTAGAAGCGCGCGCCTGAGGCCACAGTCTCCACCCAAATAGAGGTTCTCAGCTGTATGGTAATCAGGCCCAGCCAGGAAAATGGCAGCGTTCTTCCCTCGCCAGAACCCCCGTGCCCCTCCTCCTCCTCCAGACAAAGACTTGTTTGGACACCTGTTGAGAGCCCTGCAGAGATTAGCGTAGTGAGGAGGAGGGGGAGGGTTTGGGGGCAGCGGGGTTAACGTAGGCCAAAAATGACTTGGGATCACATTCCATAAGAAAAGGGGAAGATACCCCCCCCCGTACTGGTTTCTACTCCTCCTCCCCTAGTTCCCAGAAGAGAACCAGATAGCTGAGTGGGGAACATGTGGTAACCCCAGCGAGCACAGCGATGGTGATGCAGCATGATGGGAGGACTCTGTTTCACAACCAATATGGAGGGAAAATAAGGAAATAGTCTGTCTTTGGAGTGGGTTTTGCCTTATATTGCTGCCAAATAGATCAGAGATAGATATATCTAGAAGAGGAAGAAGAACCCTCAGAACATAATGACCGTGGCTAACCCAAGAGAGAAAAGCAATAGAAATGAAAACAGAAAGAAGAGAGAGAAGGGGATAGGTTTACCATCACATACTGCATTGATTATTATGGAGAGATTATACAGCAATATAAATGTGTGTTTGTGTTTCCCTTATCCTGAATATGAATTATGCATTTTGTTATGGTGAGTACAGCACCAAAGCACCCCCCAGTGTCAGAACTGAGGGACTTGAGAACTATCATTAGTTCTCAGAAACGGACTCCTGTACTGCAGCTCCACCTGTAGATCCTGCTTTTAATTTGAGGAAATATGATTATTTAGCACACCAGAAAGGTCAGGCATTGTGTTCAATTTGTCATGACAAGTGTTTAGAAAATCCTGTTTTGAAATCCAAGCCAAACATGTATTTTTACACGCATTTTCAATGGACAGTTTTCCACCAAGGTTCTCATCATCTAGACTACTAAATCTCCCTCAAAGCTCTGAGCCAGGCTCTGGAAGGTTGTTATTTAATTTTTTGAACAGACAGCAACAGCATTCCATTTGTGAAGGTCAGTCTAAAGTGAAGTTGAACAACAAATTTCTCTTTCTATCTCTCTCTACTTTTCAAGTGTGAGATATCTGAGTCATAAAAGCATTCACTCTGGTTGAATAGAAATCATTCCTTTCCTGAGTGTACCTGGCTCATTCAGACCAGAACCCTTCCACACAGCTGAACGTGTACTGTTTCTCACTGACTCTGATTCTCTCTCTCTCGCTCTCTCTCTCTCTCTCTCTCTCTCTCTCTCTCTCTCTCTCTCTCTCTCTCTCTCTCTCTCTCTCTCTCTCTCTCTCTCTCTCTCTCTCTCTCTCTCTCTCTTCTCCTCTTTCTCTTTCTCTCTCTCTCTCGCCCTCTCCTCTCTCTCTCTCTGTCTCTGTCTCTGTCTCTCTCTCTCTGTCTCTGTCTCTGTGTGTTCTGACAGGGTGGTTCTCACCGGGATGAGGCTGGCAGTTTGATCAACAGTCACGGAGGGCCGCCCAGCGTGGGCTCCATGTCCAACATGTCCAGCATGTCCACCGCTGAACTCAACCACCAAGTGGAAACCTTCAGAGGTATGACATGACACACTCCCAACTTCACCCATGACCATCCCATCTCTGCACTACACCACGGAAAATAACTACATGTGAAATGTCTGTTGGCTGTAAATGATCGGAGATTCCATTTGAACTGACTCTCTACCTTTATGTCTGCGTGTTGCAGGTCTGGCTGCAGGTCTGGCTGGTCAGGTGGCTGCAGCCCTGGAGCTGAAGGTAGAGAACCAGGACAGAGACGACATGCATGATGGCCACTCCTCCGACGACCTCGGCTCCGGAGACGAAAGCGACAAGAGGGACATCAAGACTCCCAGAGGAGGCACACGGACAAGGTAAATAAACCTAACAACCACAAACATGAATCTTTATGACCTTCTGTCTAAAACATGCAGTGCCCTTAGAATGTCCCTAAACTTCCCTGGAGTCCGATCTCCACATGTGAATAACCAAAAACGATCAGCCTCAGTCTTACTGTTGCACCTCGGCGCCTCTCTTCCTCTGCAGCAGCATCAATGAGGATGATGACAACCTGAACCCAGAGCAGAAGGCTGAGCGGGAGCGCGAGAGGAGGATGGCCAACAACGCCCGCGAACGCCTGAGGGTGCGAGACATCAACGAGGCTTTCAAGGAGCTGGGCCGCATGGTTCAGCTGCACCTGAAGAGCGAAAAGCCCCAGACCAAGCTGCTCATCCTGCACCAGGCCGTGGCAGTCATACTGAGCCTGGAGCAACAAGTCAGAGGTCAGCATTCCTACACTCTCACATATAACACACAAGAGTTATAACACCGCTTATGAAGAGTAATAACACAAGTAAATCTGTTTCTATACACGCAGAGCGGAATCTGAACCCCAAAGCAGCCTGCCTTAAGAGGAGGGAAGAGGAGAAGGTGTCTGGCCATGGGATCTCTGGGGACCAGCAGGCCCACCATGGGGTCCACCCCGGCCTCACCGACACATCCAACCCCATGGGCCGACTCTGAGGAGCACACAGGTACAGTACAGTAGTACATCTCCATGGAGCACCATCCACACACTCTGTCAGTAATAGCTGTGATGAGATACTATATTACTTTGTGAAACATCAGATTTTCTTTACTGTTGGACATCTGTGACTGAGTTATTCCTGTTTTTGCCCCTTCAGATCAAAATGATCCAGATCAATTCTGTAAGATAGAGATGGTGCCCTTGCTTCCCAATGGCAGACAGGACTCACAGTTTGTGACACAAATTGGAGGCGACAGACCACTTGAAGCTAAACCCCAGACTAACGCAATCCTTAGATTGAAGAAAAGCCCAGTGTCCAGGTCCCTGTGATGACATCCAACACATTTCTGCCCACGAGAAAACTTCAGCACATATCACTGTCTGCAAGCAGCATGTCGCATCTGAACAATCAGAGACTGTCGCGATCTCCTCCACCCTCCCTTGTGGAAGTTTGCCTTGTGCCTAAACTGAATTGACGAATGCATTGTAACCGCAATTATGTTGGTTTTTTTGTATTATTTTTTCTATTTATTATGTTACTGAGCTGTAAAGTCCATGTCTAAAGGGAAAGTTATGAATATGCTTTAAGAAGCCTGTGGCTTTTCAGTTGATCTACAGTTTGCCAGTGTCACTAGTATGGCCCAGCCCTTCTCCCTAGCCAGTCTCAGGCTAGCCTGAGCTAAGATTAAGATACTCATGAGAAAGATATAAAGTAATATATTCGGCAATTTAAAGTGATCTTTAGGACCCAACTAAAAATCAATTAGCGGTATTGAGTACTAAAAGACTTAAGCATCCCATTGAAAAAAAGAACATATATTATTTATATGAATATTTTATTCATGCTGCAATGAACAGCATGTTTAAACCAAAACGACCTGCTCATGTGTCCGTTTGGTATAGCTCAGTCTTCATGTTACTGACATAATTAGAGGAAGAGGACTAGACATGAGTGGTGGGTATGAGCCCAGCTAAATAGTGTTCCACACATACACTAGCCTGAACACTATAAACTCTGTGTCACAGGTGACAGACGAATGGCAAACTCTAGTTTTCCTGAAAGGTCAACTAAAGACTTATAAGGTGTTTATTCTCAGTAGTGAGCAGTTCAAATACAGAAAGCAAACCATTTACAAACCTTAGCATTCCCTGCATATTTCTTAGTGTCTTAACTAAAGGAAAAGGGACTTCATTGCCTTTTCATTCCTGCCATATAGTGTTAAATGTAAACAATGACATATTTCTGATATTGCAGTTTGTTTTCTATATTACAGTATGGTCTCTGGTTAGTTGAACAGCCATGGTCATGCTCTTTGTAATCGCCTAGCGCTGTTTTATCAAAGATTGCTTAGTGAAAAAGTTTAATCAAAACGACGACCACAATATCACCTGGCCTGAATGAACTTTTCACATAATTTTTTTTCTGTTAAACATAACTAAAGAAAAAAAGTTTAAAAAAATAACATTATTCAAAGTAATCAAAAGTTATATGTTTATTTGTAATTGTATACAAATCATTTCTCTAGGCTTCATAGTAAGGAATATGATGTCAAGTGTGAAATAGCAGAGAGGGGTTCGAAGTTATTTAGAATGGCTTTGTTTTGATCCAAGCAGTGAAGTTACTGGTGAAGGGATGGGAAAGGGGAGCTTTAAGAGTTCACATGCTGTTAAACCACACAAACAGCTGGTCCTTCAGATAGGTATAGTACAATGATGAACAAATGCAGTTTTGAGCAGATTTTTTTTAATGTTTCAGGATGAAGAACAATGGTCACCACTTACATTTTTATCTGTGCGCATGCTTTACTTTCTTTAAAACAAGTATTTTGGTCTTAACTCCTGGTTTTTATTCCATTTGTTTCCTTGTATACTGTCTTCCATTATGATCCACCTTTAAAACAAGGCTGCCACATCCAGAGACAAGTAGCCTATTCTGTGAAAATAAAGTCCTAGAATGAAGGATACTATTGAAAACCACCCCAAGGAGTTTATAAAAAATATTTTGGATTTTACAATCATTTTCTTTTTGTGATAAACTTGGAAACATATTGTCGTGTTTTCTCTGACTGCATGTGGCCTTGTTCATCATTTCAGTATTCATGAGCTTGTATTCATGTTACTGGCAGACTCTGAGGTTATAATGTATGTCACTGCCTGCTCTCTCATTTCCCCTGTAATTTTCTAATGTTCTGCTGTCTGTCTCTTTGCTCCTATGTTAGACTTTTCTGTATTCCCAGATGATTTTCCTCGTATAATATATGAAAAAATAACAAAAATAAGATAAAAAAACATTTGGCTTATTTTTCACTGTAGTTATTAGTCTTTTATACAATAATATTGTAAGAACATTTCTTGAATTCTAAATATTACTCTTTCTAGATTTTTTTAATCGAAAGTTTTGAGTAAAAAGTTTCTTACTTTATTTGACTATATTAGATAGTAAAATGCACAGTTATCCATCACCTGACCATTATTATCCGAAACGTACAAATAGCATCCGAAAACATAGTAGGATTGTAGCTGGCAGTCTACTACATTGAGGTATTGTACAAGCTCACATTTCATGAAGGTGTGATCTTCAGTCTCTATTGTTGGTGGATAAAAGATATGTACTTGTGTCCAAAAAGTCTAGGTATTGTTGATGCACATCAAAAACCAGCAACAAGAAATGTAACTATCTGTCTCTGTAACAGAAAACACAGCATGTAAATAACATTTATGTAGCAATAAATGTGCCATCTTTTTTTAACACAATTGTGGATTTATTTCCTTCTTTATTTTCTGTTTCTCCACTTTTCATTTTCCAATTATTTACATTCAATTTAGAATTGTGTGATTGTTTTATGAAATGACGTGCTGGTGGTGCATTTGGTTGAGCTCAATACAAGTACAGTACCATGATGTGTTCACTCAAGTGAGCTACTGACGCAACAACCCTTCCCTGGTTTTCCCCCTCAGAAGACTTTTCTACAGTGGATCTAGGCCAAATGAGGAACTCTGTGCAAGAGTGTGTTTTATAGTATGTTACTAATTTTTAAAACAATATCAGTGGACCATTGTAGTCTGTATGGAATATATGTTTCTATTTTTAATAAAGTGTGATAGCAGCATACATTTAGTCTCATTTTTCAAAATGCTGTTTTCTTTTTGAATTTCATTTTATGCTCACTTACAGAATAACTTTGAGAGGGTATTACTTTTGTATTAAATATTAAGGCATCACAAAAGAATAGACAACACATTTTGTTGAATTCAGCTGCTGTGTGCGTTGTTCACAATGTATGAAATAAAATAAAAATGCCACACTTGTCATTCACAAATAAGATCTTAAAAGGATCCCATTGCATTTAAACAGAATGTCAACAGGCATGCAGGTCAGTGGTAGACATGCAAACATGAGGATATTTGCATGGACATTTGCAGAAGCATAGTGTTGGCTGTCCACTCCTAACTAGGAAGTCATCTGCACATATTTGTGCTGTGACATCAGTCAGCCCTCCTTGTCCAATTATAAGACAGATTTAAATCCCAGAAGTTGTCTCAGTGACCCACCACATCTGCAGAGCATTATCCTTTTGTATGTGAGATTGTGAGAGAATTCCTCACGGTATCCTGACAGGCCAGATCCAAGTTCAGAGCACTGACAGAGGTGACAGACAAGAGAAGATGCTGACTGCTGTAAAGTCTGTGGATCGCTTAAGTTATGCACTATGAATTATGACTGTCATCTTTTAAAACACAGCATTTAATCTGGAATCAAAAGTTACATATATCCCCACTTCCCCTGTAGTGTGTGTGTGTGTGTGTGTGTGTGTGTGTGTGTGTGTGTGTGTGTGTGTGTGTGTGTGTGTGTGTGTGTGTGTGTGTGTGTGTGTGTGTGTGTGTGTGTGTGTGTGTGTGTGTGTAATTGTGTGCGTGTGTGTGTGTGATTGTGTGTGTGTGTGTGTGTGTGTGTGTGCGTGTGTGTGTGTGTGTGATTGTGTGCGTGTGTGTGTGCGTGTGTGTGTGATTGTGTGTGTGTGTGATTGTGTGTGTGTGTGTGTGTGATTGTGTGTATGTGTGTGTGATTGTGTGTGTGTGTGTGTGTGTGTGTGTGATTGTGTGTGTGTGTGTGTGTGTGTGTGTGTGTGTGTGATTGTGTGTGTGTGTGTGATTGTGTGTTTCTGCCTGTGTGCGTGGGTGTATTTATTCCTTCCTGCTTTTATCATGTCCGGGGGTGTTTATTTGCGGTCACCTAGAGTCATGGGCATGTTTTATATAAGAGTGGGACCACCTTGTTTGAAGGCTGACTTCCTGTGGGTCTGGCTGCCTGTGAGTGAGCCATGGTGGGCCTGCTGACAGATGAGTCTTGGCTCATATCTCTGGAGCCAAACTAGAGGGCCTACTGCCACGCAGTGGATCCCAAGCCTATCTCTGTCTCTAGGTCTGTCTGTATTTCTGTCGGTCTGTGTTTGTTGATTGTTCCTTCCCACAGAATGATCTGTCAACACTCCTCTTTTATTATTAAGTATCTATAGCTCCGTACATTTTCTTTTCTAAACCCAGATTGCTTTCGCAACGGACAATTTCCCCTCTTACATAGAAAGATGTTACATAAAAACATCCGCCACACCATCACAAGAGTCCAACTTGACTGTGACCTGGCTGTATAGCCATTGTGTTCCATTGTCTTTCTAGAACGCCTCCAGTTTCCCTCAGCCAGGGTCAGACAGCGCACTCTACTGAGCATGCTTGGAGGTCCTAGCTGCTGCACCTCGGAGGAGAACAGAGCCCCTATTGTGCAGCACTGTAACACAACATAGCGCCAGAGAGTTGAGATTAAAGACACATTTACAGCCCACACTCTCAGTCCTCTCACAGACACAGAAATGAAAACACAGTGGGCCACAACAAAGGGAGGGGGCAGCTAAGGAACAAATAAAATGTGCGTGATGCACTTTGCTATCCTCTAAACAAAAGAACTGCGATTTTAACGTTTATTAAAGTCCTTGTGTGAGACATTGAAATGCCTACTCTGTGCTACAACAAGGACTGAGGGCAATTGTTGGGGGGGTTTCTTTCTCAAGGTTCAGAGCAACTAAAGAATGAGAATTATACATTTTTTTATCATCATGCTTGGGAACTAGGAGTAAAAAATAGAAATATAAAAATGTATGTTATTATACTGTAATAACTCTGTAATGTGTTCTTTTATAGCACTGTAATGTTCACAAAAATCACAAATAAACACTGCTAATTTGGGAGGTTTCTTGTAGGTCGGACTTCATACTTTATTAAAGTGCTGTATAACAGTGTATAACAGCAGCCAGAGTAATCACTAGGCAAATTGCATAGAGGTAAGGGATTATCCACTAGATGACGCTATTGGTCTTAAAAATAGATGAGAAAATTGGGAGTGGCCCACACAGTACAGTGAATCCATATGCTTCAGTAAACATACATTATCTGCGTACAAATAATAACAATTTTAAATAAACAACCAAAAAAACAAGTATTAATTGCGGACTTTTCAGTTATATTTTCTTTGGTAGCTTTATTATAACCACAAATCCCTAGTTGGGTTAATGGAAAACCCATTAACTGGGCCTGAAGGATTTTGTACAATAGCTCACCAATATTTTCATTTATGATTCATGTTGACGATATAGTGCGTGGTGGACCCTGCCATATGACGTGTTCCATACAGTATACATTTAAATTTTAATTCACAAATTGCAATCAAAATCAACATGGGCTATTCATACTCAAATCAGCATGATGGACTTTAGCAGGGCCTAACTATTTAAAAAAAATAAAAATGATTTAACCTTTATTTAACTAGGCAAGTCAGTTAAGAACAAAGTATTATTTACAATGACGGACTACTAAACTGTTGCAACTGTGGCTCACAACAGAGTATCTTCGAAACTAATAAAGGGATACTTTGTCAAACAGGTCGATTGACAAAAATTTGGGACTGTTCAGGTTGGCATTGTCAATCTGTTCCTAGGTCAGTGTTTTGAGGTTTAGTGTTTAGCAGTAGGGTTTGAGATGGGCGGGTTTACAGAGTTCTTAGCAGGGGGCGGGGATTGCAGAGCTTCAGGCGTCTTCAAACTGAACTGACTCAGTAAACATGACCTGCAACAAATAGATTTTGAACAATTCCGTGGAGCATGTCACTTAAACTTTTGGCCATTATTGAACAACTAATACGCGATTATTGTTCGTAAAGTCCAGCTGGTAAGTGACAAGTTTCTCTTCTTGCAT
Source organism: Oncorhynchus kisutch (assembly GCF_002021735.2). NCBI lineage: Eukaryota > Metazoa > Chordata > Actinopteri > Salmoniformes > Salmonidae > Oncorhynchus > Oncorhynchus kisutch. The sequence goes on along the minus strand of NC_034181.2, from coordinate 67,287,234 downwards.
GTTTTGTTACAGTAGTTATTGAATGCGTCATAGCGTGGGAACTTTAGGTTACTGACTGGGCAGTGGCCGCTTTAAGCACATATGCAGATAAATTGTTTACTTGTTTAAAATAATAATCATAGAGAAAACTACATACAAAAATCGTGTTATTTCATGTTAATGTAAATAAGAAGTTAAACCACCTGTTGTACCCTAAACCAAAGCATCAGTATAAACTTTTGAAAACTTTACTCATCTTGCCCTGTTCCAATTAAATTATCAGTGCAATTTTTTTTTACACAATAATTCTATTAAGTCAATAGATATTAAAGAGGAATATGTTTGTATACAATTTATACATTGTATAAATTACTTTCAGTATGTATTTAGAATTTGAAGAATTGTTGTAAACTAAATGAATCTATTCAGCATTTAAAAAAAAGAATCAAACATGTTACACAGTCTTTAATATCATATACCACATTCTGTAATATGAATAGATTAATTAATGTATTCAGTATGCAAAAATTATTAAAGTCATGCATGGCTATATGTACCAAAGAGCAAATTCCTTTGAATAAGATGTCTGCCTCTTTTCTCCTGGTTTTCCATTACTTTCTGTTATTTACTTGGTATGAATGCATGAGATCTACATGTCATAACATGCTATAAGTAACTGATATTCTTCCATAAATAATCTGTTTAAGGGATTTTGAATTATGAATTGCATAATATTTCTAAGGCTTAATAGCTCTCCCTGGAATATGAATACACTCAATCTGTCACGAGTACAGTAATAATATCAAATCTGCCATGAATGTAACTCTTTTCTATTCAGTTTTTAATCTGCAATCAAGGCAGTGTCCTAATGTGCTCTCCTATAGTTGTCTTTTACAGGCCTGAATGGTGTATTGTGATAAACAACACACCCCCAGGATGTAGAGAATCAGTTAGTGCACTGTACATGTAGATTATTCTCCTTTTTTTCTGTTCTCAATGTTTCCCTGGAAAGATCAAAGGCAGGGCCTTGACATCCTAACCCACTCTCAGCACTGACCTTTGGTCTGAGGTGTAGGGGAACCGTGGCGAGGGTAGTGCTCTAGTTATGGATTGCAAGGGAGCAGGGGGGAGAAGTTGGCTCAGCAAGTGTTTCCTCCCTTGCAGAGAGTAACACAATGAGAGGAAAAGAGTTGCACTCACACCTCACAGCCCTTGTGTTGTTGGATACATGTGATACTTGGAGTGAAAGAGGCTATTGTGTCGTCTTCTGCTGTTTTCTGTCCTCCACAGTGCCTTTCCTTTTGGATAAGGGGCTAACTTGGCCTCATTGTTCTTCCTTCCAATCAATGGTTGGAAAGTATGAGGTTCTGTCCTCTGAGTATTAATAGAATCAGGAAGAGCCTGCTGCATCGCTTCTATTCTCCCTGTCACACCTGATATCAACATGCTGGTTCAGTTCTGTAGAGCAGAATACAACACTCGTTTTCAGTTTGAAAGAGTGATTTATTGAGATTTCCTCAAAGGCCTTGCGGGCATGTCTGTGCATTTCATTACAAAGTGACATTATCTGCTGTCACCTTTGTTTCCTTATCATGGCCCTCCCATCCCTATCACCATTTGTCCTGCTATTGTAACACCAGGCCTTTCATGACATTCATCTATGTATTTGTTTGTTTGGGGGTGGAATAGGACATTATCAGCTGAGCCTACAGGTCTCTGATAAGAGCCCATTGTCTATACAAACACATGATGCCCACTGATGTCTGGGATGCTGTGTGTCTCTGCTGGCCTTCCTGTTAGCTGATACATACCTGTTTGTCAGGGTCAAATGTCCCTATGCTCTGTCCTCAGCTTCAGACTACACACTACTTGTAATCTGGCAGATAATTCACAAATATTATATTTCTTTACTCAGAAGACACTCAGATACTTGAGACCAAAGAACTTGATCTCTACTTTATCTGTGTGTTATAATGTGAATACCCAATAGTATCAAGGGGGTCTAAATATTCAGTTACTTGTGTATATTTTTGGCAAGTATAGTAGAAAACAGTTGAACCTACCAGCACAGGTTCCTGTCTTCAGTGGTGTAGTGCCTCTCTTAATGCTGTGGTGTTAAGTGGGGTTGATGACAATGGCCCTGCTGTAGGTCTGTTACCCTGCTCCTCCCATGGTACACTGTTACACCGACCAGGGCCCTCTACAGGGCCTGCAAATCACAGTGCATTTTACAAGGATTGGCAGAGGTTGGTTCAATAGATTCACAGATAGACATACACACACACACACACACACACACACACACACACACACACACACACACACACACACACACACACACACACACACACACACACACACACATTCACTAGCAAAGACATTCAAAAAGGTTACTGTATAGGCTACGGCTACTCACAGTCATAGGATTTCCAGGTGTAGTGTGACATATCGTTGGAGTCTGTCGCTATGCTGTAATACCAGTTTTTATTGTTAGGCCATTAGACCTGAATACACCTTTATGTACAGTAAATATGCATTCACACCATGTATATAATTATTCACTTATGCCTGTTAGTAACAGCCAATTACAGCGCATTAAGATGCCAGTTAGTAACCTGCTTGTTATGGTTTCGTATACAGTACCTGGTCATATTTGCCCTTCAAAAGAGTGTAGGAATTGTTGACTCACTGTTTTTCAAGTTCAGTGTGTTGATAAAGACTGGCCTCTCTTATGTTATTTTAGGGCAGTGCAGTGCCTCACTCCTTCATTGGCAGGAAAAGGGAGTACCAAGTCAGTTGCCCAACTGAATGCGTTGGACCATATTTAACCCAACCTCTCTGAATCAGAGAGGTGCAGGGGGCTGCCTTAATCGGTGTCATCGGCGCCCGGGGAGCAGTTGTTGTTGTTTTTGGGGGTTAACTGGGGCAGAATGGCAGATTTTTCCACCTTGCCGGCTCAGGATTCAAACCATCAACCTTTCGGTTACTGGCCCAATGCTCTTAACTGCTAGGCAGCCTGTGGTGGAGCTGAACAGTTAGGGTGCTCTCTGTGGAACCACTCTCTAGACACAGAGACCGTTAAGTACAGAAAAAAGGAAAATTAGACCAGATGACATAATCAAATATTGTGAGGCTTTAAACTCTCATTAGCAGGCCATGGAGCAGTGAAACATTTGCTGATTATGTCCCTTTTTTTGCAGAGGTGGGCCTGATCCAGCAAGAGGGATTTGTTCTCTTGCTGCATTCCTGATGGAGTCGTACAGAGTCAATCAACCGGCCCGCTCTTCCAGGCCTCACAATGGAGCTGGCTCCTATGGCCTCAGCATTAGGGTCCAGGGGATTGATGGACACCCCTACGTGGTGCTGAACAACCAGGACCGTGGGTCCAACTCCTATACAGATCCTAATAGTAATGGCTACAATGACACACAGGGCTCCTTTATTGACAACTACCATGAGTATGACTTCAAAGGAAGCAGGGAGGCTGTTTCTGACAGCCCCTTTGTTGAGTACAGGTCCCAGAAACAGATGCAGTTTGGGGGCTCTCACAATGGAGTCACAGAGCAGGGGAAGAAGCCAGCGTCCACCCTGCTGAACTTCCAGAGACACCCAGAGATCCTCAAGCCTTATGACCCAGAGAACAACACCTTGAACCTGGACTGTAACCACAGCCTGCCTCCCCGGCCGATGTCCCTGGCGGAGACTGGGAGCACCTACCAGGGCTCTTCTCCCAGATCCACCTCTCCAGTAGTCGCCCATGTCGGGTCATCCAGCCTGGATCATAGGAGGAGTCCTGCCCTGCAGGAGAGAACACAGCCCCAGCCCCAGCCCCAGCCAGCCCCCTCTAAGCCTCAAACCAAACTAGTCCAGTCTCAATCCAAGCCTCAAGCCCAACTGGCTCAGCCACAGTCTAAGCCTCAGACACAGGTGGCCCAGCCCCAGTCCAAACTCAAGCACCTGTCCAAACCCCAACCCCAGTCTCTGCCACAATCCAAACCCCAGTCTCCTCCCCAGTCTCAGTCTCCACCCCAGTCCCAGCTGCCCCAACGTGTCCCCATACCCCAGCCCTATGCTGTGTCCAGACCTCCCAGTGAGCAGACCAAGGCTTCCTGCCGGTCCGCCAGCTCCATTAGCAGTGCCAATTCTAGTCTGGAGCGCAGCCACCATGAGCCAGACGTCCTCCCCCTGCGCAGAGTTGACTCTAGCGGCCCCGTGCTGCAGTCCTCGTCCCGCTCCCGCCACTCCTCTACCTCCTCTACTGATCAGCTGGAGGCGCTGTACGCAGATACCATCAACCGCCACCAGAACCGACGCTACATCCCCTTCCAACCCGGCACGGGCCGAGACATCGACACAGGCTCCATCCCCGGCGTGGACGAGCTCATCGATAAGTTTGACGGTAAGGATGGTGGTCACCAGCGACGGGGCAGGGCGGGCCGCAGGAACAGGATCAATCCAGAGGACAGGAAGCGCTCTAGGAGTGTGGACAGCGCCCTCCCCTTTAGCCTCCGGGGAGAGTCGGAATACATGGATGAGTTTAGCAAGAACCAGGGGAGGTCCACGGAGCACGTCCTCCGCCCCTCACAGCTGCATCTGCAGAAGTTGTCTGGGAGTAAAGACTCCTGGGTGACGGCGGTGGAGGGGAAGCCAAGTGCCAAAGCTTCGGCCTGTGGTAGCAGTGCTCCAGGCTCCCCTCAGAGCATGACCTCTAAAGCAGCAGGCTCAATCCAGGGGTATAAGGTGGTGCTAAATCGCTCCTCTACGTTACCCCTGGACAGTACAGATGCTGAGGATGGTCAGTCTTCATCAAACACAAAGATTTTAACAAGTGTGGCTACAACCTCCCTATCCAAGCCTTCCTCTAACTTTGGCAAGAAGCCTAATGCAGAGATGGATGTGCAGGTAAACAATACATTATTTATGATTACAGTTAGGTTAGTTGTTCAACAAATCGTTCTCTATTACTACGTAACTGCATGTGAAATTATCTGTCAGAACTCTGATGACTCTCTGCTTATTTCCTCTTGCATCCAGGTGACACCTGATCTTTTGAAAGGTCAGCAGGAGCTTTCACAACAAACACATGAAGAGACGGCAAAACAGATTTTGTTTAATTACCTCAAGGATGGGTGAGTTTTTACCTCACTGATGTAATGTTCCTGGTTCATTATATCGCACAACACTTTCCAGTTTTACAGCAATGTCCATTAAATCTAAAGGGTATTAATGGTAGATTTTTTTGTACGAATTGTTAATATACACTAGTAGGCAACATGATGATGCCATGAGTATCACTTTCACTGTGCAGCGGGCAGTAAACTGCACAGTCTAAACAAAGCATGTGCCAAGTTACACTCTTATAGCTGCAATATGTAACTTTTTGGGCTACCCCACCAAATGTACATAGAAATTCACATAGAAATATGTGTTATAGCGCTGTCATTCTCATTAAAAGCAGTGGTAGATATGTTCTATGTGTGCTATTTCTATACTTCACAATCTTAAGTTTTGTTTTTGCCTTTTTTACTTTTGGTTTTGTACACCAGCTTCAAACACCTTAAAATACAATATTTTTAGTTATGAAAAAAATATTTCACAGGGGTTTAGATAGTACAATGATTCTATACAGTATACTTCCTTCTTTTGCCACATAAACTGAAATGAAGCAAACTATTAAACATTTTGCAAACAGGAAATAGAGGAACAATTTCTACATAGTGCATCTTTAAGTAATGCACCATTTGAAAAAAAAAAAAACATGGGAGCACTTAAACGTTTTTTATCTGAGTCTGACTGTTTGTGATATAAGTGAAGGAATTTATACTCCCATTCAGTCTCCTACTCCATTTCTAAGCTGTGGTCGATGCAGCTGCTTAGTGGTGTTTGTTCGTCTTCCCATTTCTCTTTCTCCCTGTCTCTCTCTCCCTCTCTACTGAGGAATGTAAGGTATCAACCCTGCTCTGCTTATCACCTGATTCTTGATGTTCTCCTTTCACCCTACGCTGTAAATCCCATCCCTTACAGTAGGGGGAAATGGAGGAGTTATCAGTGGGAAGCATCTCACATAGATACCCAATCAGATTAGTATCTCTATGGTGTACTTCATGGTTTAAGATAGATGAACTGGTAAGGGTGATACATGATGGTTTATATTATTAAATAGTAATATGAGGTGCTAGACAGTTTCATTGTTGTTCAGTACCAAGGTACACCAGCTAAAGTTTGGTTTCACGCTCTAAAAGTTTTATAGCTAGACTAGGTTAAAAGGCTTTTAACCTAGTCTAGGTTATGTTCGTCAAGATGCCAAGTCTGAAAGTCCAGTGCATATATCCAATAGAATAACATGTCAATCACAGCACCAGTAAAGTTGGATCTTAGAGTTCCTATCCAATCCCAGGTCAAATTCTGTGTCTCTCACAGAGCATTGTGTCATGGTTGGACTGTACATTTGTGTCCATGGTTTTAGAAGTTTTGTATTTTAAATCCTAAACTTCTAAAGTGCCTCAGTTCCTCAGTGTCTACATTCCATGTGTGCTCCAGGCTTTTTCGATGCCCAGTGAGTTCAGGAAACTGCTTTTGGTGTGTCAGGTCACAGGTCAAGGGTCAGAAGTCAATGGAAAGGAACACAGATGGAAGTGGTGTTCTGACACTGTGTCATCAAAGAAAGGACAAACATTCACCAGCTGAAGTTATAAAACATGAAGGAGGGGGGCTAGAACTTCCCTGTCAGGTAGTGGAATGGAATGGAACCATAGAACCTTTCCCCTGGTTGTGGCCGATATAGGAAGAGAGAGGGTGCACCCTGCATACAGCCAGGTTCTATAGCAGGGCCAGGGATTCCCCTGCGTGTGCCTCCTAATGGATGGGCATAATGAGGTTGACCGGGTCGCGAGGTGACACATCAAAGCAGTTGGCCCCCGGCAGAGCAGGAACCAGAACAGTCTTGGATTAGAACCTAATATGATCCACCTATCCCACACACAGATACCCCTCTTTACCTTCAAATCAGCCTAGTGTGGGAGTGCACCTGTGTTCTGACTGTGTGTGTGCGTGTGTGTGTGTCCCCGCAGGAGCACTGATAATGAGGACACCACTAAGAGGAAGGTCAACCTGGTGTTTGAGAAGATACAGACATTAAAGTCACGGGCAGCGGGGAGCGACAACAAAGTGAGGCATTGTTGTGGAGTTGTTGTAATTTAACTCAACAAACAGCTAAATCTGTGAGCCTCTTATCTTAGCCTTAGTCCAGAAGCTTTCACTTGGTGAGCAGCATACAACGCACCAGGCTGTGTTTACCTAGCATTGACAACAGCCACTGTAATTACCACCTCCATCAGTGGAGGCTGGTGGGAGGAGCTATAGGAGGATGCACTCATTGTATTGGCTGGAATGTAATAAATGGAACGGTATCAAACACATCATACATATGGAAACCACATGTTTGACTCCATTCCATATATTCCATTCCAGCCAATACAATGAGCCAGTAGCCTCCACTGACTGCCATGTATAAACCTGTGCATTATGGGGAGTAACTAGTCACCACCCTTCCTTTTGTTCACTGAGATCTGCCATGAACCAAAGCAACCAACATGTTTTTGTATTTTACGAAAATAAGACATCTTAGAGTAATGCTATCGTGCAAACATATTGTGAGTGATTTTGAAAAGGTAAATGGATTGAAATATACAGTGCCTTGCGAAAGTATTCAGCCCCCTTGAACTTTGCGACCTTTTGCCACATTTCAGGCTTCAAACATAAAGATATAAAACTGTATTTTTTTGTGAAGAATCAACAACAAGTGGGACACAATCATGAAGTGGAACGACATTTATTGGATATTTCAAACTTTTTTAACAAATCAAAAACTGAAAAATTGGGCGTGCAAAATTATTCAGCCCCCTTAAGTTAATACTTTGTAGCGCCACCTTTTGCTGCGATTACAGCTGTAAGTCGCTTGGGGTATGTCTCTATCAGTTTTGCACATCGAGAGACTGACATTTTTTCCCATTCCTCCTTGCAAAACAGCTCGAGCTCAGTGAGGTTGGATGGAGAGCATTTGTGAACAGCAGTTTTCAGTTCTTTCCACAGATTCTTGATTGGATTCAGGTCTGGACTTTGACTTGGCCATTCTAACACCTGGATATGTTTATTTTTGAACCATTCCATTGTAGATTTTGCTTTATGTTTTGGATCATTGTCTTGTTGGAAGACAAATCTCCGTCCCAGTCTCAGGTCTTTTGCAGACTCCATCAGGTTTTCTTCCAGAATGGTCCTGTATTTGGCTCCATCCATCTTCCCATCAATTTTAACCATCTTCCCTGTCCCTGCTGAAGAAAAGCAGGCCCAAACCATGATGCTGCCACCACCATGTTTGACAGTGGGGATGGTGTGTTCAGGGTGATGAGCTGTGTTGCTTTTACGCCAAACATAACATTTTGCATTGTTGCCAAAAAGTTCAATTTTGGTTTCAACTGACCAGAGCACCTTCTTCCACATGTTTGGTGTGTCTCCCAGGTGGCTTGTGGCAAACTTTAAACAACACTTTTTATGGATATCTTTAAGAAATGGCTTTCTTCTTGCCACTCTTCCATAAAGGCCAGATTTGTGCAATATACGACTGATTGTTGTCCTATGGACAGTCTCCCACCTCAGCTGTAGATCTCTGCAGTTCATCCAGAGTGATCATGGGCCTCTTGGCTGCATCTCTGATCCGTCTTCTCCTTGTATGAGCTGAAAGTTTAGAGGGACAGCCAGGTCTTGGTAGATTTGCAGTGGTCTGATACTCCTTCCATTTCAATATTATCGCTTGCACAGTGCTCCTTGGGATGTTTAAAGCTTGGGAAATCTTTTTGTATCCAAAGCCGTCTTTAAACTTCTTCACAACAGTATCTCGGACCTGCCTGGTGTGTTCCTTGTTCTTCATGATGCTCTCTGCGCTTTTAATGGACCTCTAAGACTATCACAGTGCAGGTGCATTTATACAGAGACTTGATTACACACAGGTGGATTGTATTTATCATCATTAGTCATTTAGGTCAACATTGGATCATTCAGAGATCCTCACTGAACTTCTGGAGAGAGTTTGCTGCACTGAAAGTAAAGGGGCTGAATAATTTTGCACGCCCAATTTTTCAGTTTTTGATTTGTTAAAAAAGTTTGAAATATCCAATAAATGTCGTTCCACTTCATGATTGTGTCCCACTTGTTGTTGATTCTTCACAAAAAAATAAAGTTTTATATCTTTATGTTTGAAGCCTGAAATGTGGCAAAAGGTCGCAAAGTTCAATGGGGCCGAATACTTTCGCAAGGCACTGTAACTCCTGTCTCTGTTCCCACTCCCAGTCTCCTGACATGGCTACCCAAGCCAAAGCCCTACAGGAACAGAGGGTAGCACTAGAGAAGGAAGTTGTTGAACTGAAAAAGCAGCTGGAGGAGCAAACCAAGGTAATACTATGATGCCATGTCAGACATGTTGAACCTAGCTGTTATCTTGGATGTCTGTGCAGGACATGAGAATCCCTGGCTCCCGCCTCTTAAGACACAATAATCCTATTGGTGCTAATACCTAACTTAAGCGGACCAGTTGACATCACAGCCACTGAGTTTGTTGGTTAGATACTGTCAAAACTGTCATTCAGATACTGTACTTTGAGAGGAATGGTGTTTTATTAAAGTGTGTGTGTGCGTGTGTCCTTGCGTGTTAAAGAAGCAGATGGGTCTGACTGAGGCCCATGAAAAGGCCGGAGCGGGGGCGAAGGTCCTGCAGACAGAGCTGGAGAGGAGCCAGGAGGAATGCTCCCGACTGAGGGACAAACTGGCCAAAACAGAGGCTGAGCTCCGCACCACACTGGAGGAGTAAGTGACTGACCACCAGACCAGGGCATACACTGTGAGGCAAGGAGTGACAGGTTGACAAAGCCCGGCTTAAGAAACCAGCACAATGGGGATAATCCTCAGATTTAAGACTCTTATCGGGGGAAAGTTGTTTATCTATATCTCTTTTTTTTGTGGAGGAGAAAGTTGTAGGTTGTTTTCTGTAGTCACAGGATGATTATAATGTGTTCCTTGGGTTTCTGTCTTAGTCTGAAAATAATGGCCCCCTATAGTTCTCTTTCCCCTCTGACATGTTGTGTTAATGTACACTGCAGAGTCCCACCAAAGCCCTACAAAGTGATGAGTGTATATCATCATGGCTTAAATGTCTGTTGATGTTGGACTAGTCTGTTAAACCTGGGGATGGATTTGTTGATCCTGATCATGGACAATCACAATAGAGACTGGCCGTCCTGGTGGATATCAGCTGACAGTGGAGGCCCTGTGGAGCCAGACTCCCCTGTAATCTAACGACATAGAGACGTCTATGTCATGGACTCCATAGAAATAAGAGACAGAGACAGAGAGGGGCCTGCCTTATTTAGAAAGAATCACTCAACTACTCTCAGCCATTGTATAATTGATTCAATTTTTCAAGAATGGATTCTCTATTTTGAAAAAGGTTAATGTCAGTATGTGGGAATAAGTACACTGAGCTGGCGAATAAGTAGTGTTCAGTCTACTTATTCTACATCTGCGTGCATGACCCCCTGTCACTAAACAGACCCTGTCTGTGTTGAAGAGGGCAGGTGGTGTGACTGTGATGTGATTGGTAGATCAGTGCCCAGGTGCTCATCATAGCTCCTGTTAGCCTGGAGAACAGGCGTTTCTGACAGAGCGCAGGTGGTATCGTTCCATTGTGTAAAGCAGGGTGCAGGTGTTCAGGTGATGGTGTGTGTGTGTTGTGACTGTATGCTGCTCTGTGTGGTCGGGCAGGCTGTTCCAGGTGAAGATGGAGAGGGAGCAGTACCAGACGGAGATCAGGGACCTGCAGGACCAGCTGTCAGAGATGCACGACGAGCTGGATGGCGCCAAGACGGTGGTGGCCGACAGAGAGAAGGATGCCATGATGGAGGTAAAACACAGGCCAGGTCCCACAACTCTCAGAGGAGAGAGCGTTGACATAGAGGAGCTTAGCGGCCTGCATGGAAAGGGCTTTGCAGTCCCATAATAACCGCCATGTCAATACCATTGTAGTGCCAGTGTTGGTAATGTGTAAACATGTTATTCTTACTGGCACATTTGCTGAAGCAGAATTTCTCAGCAATAATGGCAGTGCTGGAGATTTCTGTGCACGTCACCTGTTAAGGTAGCGGTTAATCTCAGGGTGAGATTTTAGCGAGACACTGTCACCAATTCCTCCTCTCCTCCTATGTAGGAGCTGATGCAAATTAAGCTGGACTTACAGGAGGTGCTGCTGGCCAAGGAGGAGCAGGAGGAGGTGCTGAGGAGGAGGGAGAGGGAGCTGACTGCCCTGAAGGGAGCACTGAAGGAGGAGGTGGCCACACACGACCAGGAGGTGGATAAACTGAGGGAGCAGTATGAGAAGGAGATCCGCAAGCTGCAGACGTCTGTGGAGAAGGCCAAACAGGTAACTTAGGACATTCTTGGTCCCTTGTGTCATGGTCCCTTGGAGGCTTTGTGTAGTTCCTGGTTGATACGGGGACGTCCCTGAGGACATTTTTAGGTCGTATTTTGGACACTGTGTCATGGTCCCATGGAGGTTTTGTCTAGTTCCCGGTTTGTCCCGGGACGCCACCTGATGGTCGCAAAGAAACGTTCTCCCCCACCAAAAAAAAAACATTTTAACCAGGGCACACGCACCCTACTTTCTTTATACATCACCCCACCACTTACCTTAAAACCCCCAAACCCCCATACATTTCATTACTTTACTTATAATGGTTTGGGACACGTGGGACTATCACATGACAAAAATCTCCAGGGAACTATGACCCAATGTCCCAAGAACCTTCAGGGGACCATGACACAATATCACAAGAATGCCCAAAAACGTCCTCGGGAAGGCCCCGTTACTAACCAGAAACTAGACAAAACCTCCAGAGGACCATGATGCAACGTCCCAAGAACATTCTAAAAACATCCCCGCGACAAACCGGGAACAATAAAAAGGTCCCCCAGAGAACGTTCACTTGGGTACATCACGCAACGTTTTTAGAAAGTTCAGTGGGATAACGTTGTGTCGAAACCCTTAAGGGATCTAATGGAAATGTCGCCAAATGTCCTCAAGACGTCACCTGTTTGCTGGGTGTATTGATGTTAATGGGAGATTTGGGCAAACCCTTGAGTATGGCATCACGTGTACTTTGGGTAGTAAAAGTGTTTGTTTAGAAGGTTTGTTTGGGAAGGTTTTTGTTGCCATATGTTCGGCATCAGTAGATATTCGATAGCTTTCGACCAGCTTCAAAGTTGTGCCTCAAAATTAAGCTTAATTTTAGTAACTAACCCAATAAGACCGTCTTACCTCGAACAAAAAAATGCTTTAAGTTGTTTTTGTTATGACTGCTGTGTATTGGAATTGGAAAAATAAGATTACGCCCCCATCATTGTCTACCAGCTGTTAAGATATTTCATTGGTTTGGAACAAGTAAATAATGATTGCTATCCAAAGGCCATTGAATTTGTATAACTTTAGTGTTCCATTGTTTATTTATTGAGGAAATGAAACCCTCATTATGTGTTATTATAAGGAAATCAGGCCATTGTGTTTATTGAGATTAAAATGTTACATACAGTATGCATACTTGAATGAATGTCTGGAAAGTCCTCTAGGAGTTAGTGAATCATTGACTGCATGGTGCCAGTGTTAGAGAATGTCATAGTTCTATACATGAACTGCTCTACTCCTCTCTCTTCTTGCACTTGCCTAACTGCATTTCACTGCACACACTGTAATAACAACCCCAGCTGAAGGCTGAAAAACAAGTCTGAAAACGGTTCAACTGTGCTGGGAAAAAACACTCCCTTCTCTGTAGTTCAGCTGAACCAACCAAGATTTAAAAAAGACTCAGCTATCCAATCCAGTTAAACCAACTTGTCATCACTTTTCATGGGAACTTATTGGACTCTGTTTACCCTAGATGACATATAGTGTCATTAAGAAGCTTTAGGAAGTATTTCATGATGTTGAGGTGTGATTTTGCTGTAAACAGATTTTACTGGGTGGCTCAACAGGAAGAAAAATAGGACCAAACAAAGCCTTTAAAAGACCTGGGAGAGGGGATGGGGAGAGGCAAATGAACTAGTAAAGAGAAGACAGGGTAGGGAAGTGGTAGAGAGGACAGTGAGGTAAGAGCATAAATAGGGCTAATGGAGGAGAGAGGCATAAGAGAACCACCGACAAGGCTAGAGGAGCATTGTGTTGACTAGGTGTTGCCTGGCTCACATGCTTCCTGTTTGTGTCAGGGCCTCGAAGTCCTCTCCTTGCCCCCACTTCCTCCTGCCGACACAGTAGCCAGCCCCTTCTGAAATATTGTTGTTCTTGCTTGAGGGGAAGAGTTTGTCATCAAGAATTCACCACCAGTGCTTTATAAATAAATGACAAGATGTCTGACTTTATTGTTACTCAGTATTCAGACAGTTTGGCTGCTATCAGTTTGAGTTTATCTTCAGTAATTTGGGCCTTTCCCTTAAAATACCAATCCATTGTTAGGTTGTCACACACAAAAACTATTTATGTCAATTTCAGTCTACTGTACTTTTATCCACCAGGCATTGGCAGGATTGAAAGTAATAAAAATGTCTGCATGTGAGCAACCGCACAGCCTGCTGAATTACTTAGCATAAAGTGTGCACGGTCTGGCATTCATCTGTCCTGTCTCCCACCGAAACGCTGCTCCTCTCTCCTTCGGCCATGAAATGTGCATTGATAGTGCTGCCCCATGCAGAGAATAATGCTGGAAACTGGAGCACTAAATTGTTCCCGTTGCCCGTTAATTGCAGTGGCAAGCCGTCACTAATCTAATGAGCTGTAGTTCATGAGTTGTGCATTTTTCCTCATTGTTCCTCCTCTCTCTCTCTGTTCATCCATTGAAAGGGCAGGGGTAATTGTGGACCTCAGTAGATGAATGATGAGTTTGTTTCACACAATAATAGCAGCAGGGGTTTGGGATATGGTTGGGATATGCTGAATAAAGTGGGTCAGATGAGTTATGGAGTGGACATTTCCTTGAAAATATGTGTGTTTGTTTTGTGTCATTGCATTTTAGGTTCAATTGTATTTTTATTGAGTTGTAGCATGGTCCATTCTTTAGATGTTAATCTATAGAGGTAGAACCTATAGAGGTCAAACAACAGTATTCATAGAGAATCTATAATCAGACTGTAGTCTACTTACTGTAAGTTACTTATTGTAGATCAGTTCTGTGTAAGTCAGGTTTTTCACAACAGTGAGACTTGAGGGAATGTGAAAATGTGAACTGATAAGGTACAGTGAGCAGCGAGAAGGGTGTGTCAGAGAATGTTTCTGGCTGGTTAGAGAATGTGCACCCAGCAGACCCCTTCCCTCCTGCATATTCTGTTACAATGCTCCAGCTCTGACCAGTGGGTGGGGTCGGGAGGGGTGCGACGTGACCATGCCTCTTCAAGGGGCTGCTGTTATACCCCCTCTCAGAGACATTCCTGATTCTCAACACTCTCTCAGAGGGCCACAACCCCAGACAGCCCCAACCGTAGTCCCAACCCCAGCCTCTAGTACCATCCCTAGCCCCTAGTACCAGCCCTAGCCCCTAGTACCAGCCCCAGCTTCAAGTATCAGCCCCAGCCTCTAGTACCAGCCCTAGCCCCTAGTACCAGCCCCAGCCTCTAGTACCATCCCCAGCCTCTAGTACCAGCCCTAGCCCCTAGTACTAGCACCAGCCTCTAGTACCAGCCCCAGCCTCTAGTACCAGCCCCAGCCTCTAGTACCATCCCCAGCCTCTAGTACCAGCCCTAGCCCCTAGTACTAGCCCCAGCCTCTAGTACCAGCCCCAGCTTCTAGTACCAGCCCTAGCCCCTAGTTCCATTTCCAGGCTCAAACCCCATTCCCGGCTCCAGCCCACTCTCATCCCTCAGCCTTGATCCTCTCCCTCCCTCCACCCTAACCATACAGTCATTCCTAAATGAATTAGCCACAGTCCCAAGCCTCAGCCCTTATAGCCCTATCTCATACATCCCCTGACACACTGGCAGCTCCATCCCCCAGCTTCTAGCCCTCCACTTGAGTGATTCCTGCCTGTCTTTATTTTCTCTGTGACTGACTTCTTTTTGTGTGTAATCATTGAAGCCATGTGGCCTGGTGAGCACCTCCTCAGGGCTGTTTGAAGGTAAAGAGTCCCACAGGAGGCAGTGTGTTTCCTCAGTTGATGATAGCGCTCTGCTGTGAGGCTGTAGCCTGAATTCATGGGCCTATTGTTCCTCTGCTGCGTCACTGCCTTGCAGAGCTGAGCTGGTGGGGAGGGAGCCTACTTTGCCAAAATGCATGCAAGGCTTTGGGGATTCCAACAAATACCCCCAGGAGTGTGGAGTAGAGGGTCAGTGTGCTCAAGACTGTGATGTACCTCAGCTTTAAGACCAGAGGTAGAAAGCTAACTCACTCACACTGAGACTTAGGAAATATGTGGTTTCTCCACTCAATAGGTTGTTTTGTGTTGGTACATTGCTTTTCAACATCCAACAGAGTAGGGAGTACTGGCAGGTACAGGCAAAGTATTTAACATGGACTTACTCTCCTGTGGCGTAGTCTGCTCAGGTTGCAAGTGGCACTGGTCACTCTCCCTCCAGTAGGATCTGACCTCAGCTCTGACATTCAAAGCCCAGTCATTTGCCTGTGATTTTCCTCCAGCCCGACCAGGCAGCATGATTCCCCAAGGTCTGGCTTTCGTCCAAGAGTTAAAAGAAGTACTATGCTCAATGTCAGTGTTTTGTCCTACTATAATGAGTTTCTGAAGGGTCTTTTGATATTATAATCACTCTGGGTTGGCCTCATATCAACCATTTAAGATCAGAATAGAGTACTGTGTGTGGAATTTGACATTGTGTCATCCCACTCCTTTCTTTTGAAGCCACTGGCCTTCTGGCGAAGTGCTAAACTGTAATAATGCCACATTCTGGGGAGGCTTGGAGTTTTGTGACAGTAAATGTTAATTCTCTGGTTCCATTTTTTTGACACAAAGGGCCAGTGTCCCTCAAAGCTCTACTGTGACTGCCTTCTCACTGCACTGGCCTATTTAATTCTCTATTAAAGCCAAACACCCCTGAAATCCTATCATTTGGCCCGGCAATAGAGACTCCATTTAAAAAGGTTTCTGTTTCCATGTCCCGAAGGACAAGACAAGATTTGATTGCTGGCATCTTATGGTGACTGGAGAGATGCCAGTGCTCCTCAAGCAGCAAGTTTTAATTTCCACTGCAAGCTTTTCTCCCAAGCCATCACAAACCTGTCTTTACTAGGCAGACACTAGTCTATGTGCCTTTTGTTGGAGAGCGTCTCTATTGTAATGCATACCTTCTTGCTGGTGAAACAAACTAAGGCTTATTCATTGCCGGAGAAAAGCTTGAGTGACCTGTGATGCTATTCACTTTCCTTGAAGACAGAATACATGGTGTTGAATACCATTAACTTGATATCACACAGGATATGACCCGTTCCTGGAAGGACCTTGGTCATCTTTGTGCTTCTATTTAGTCCCGATTGCCTATCTCGACTTCCCCTCTTATCCCATATTTACTTTTCCCTCAGGGAGAACACATGAATGGAAGTCATTTGAAAACAGGACCATAAAACTATGAGGCCACATCAACCTTGTCTCACAGTACCCTCTAACTAAGGTAGACTGAAGTAAATAATTATAAAGGATGTGGTGTTGAGCGTTGATTTTATTCACTTGTGGTTGTGGCCAGTATGTGTCTGTTTGAACGATGTCACCACCCGTGTGTTGTTATAGCTGGGGTAGAGGGATATCCTGTGTTTCTCTGCATCCTGGCCTAGGTCCTGGATTATGTAGGGGGAACACTCTGCCCTTTGGCTCCTAACTAAAGCCTTTCTGTCAGGGGTGCTGCTGGGACATTATAGCAACTTGACAATGTGTCAGCTCAATCAAAGAAGTGTTGCTTTGTACCTTTCCCAAGGCCATGGTAGAGCAGAGGGAGCAGAACACTGTGCTCCATTATAGTTACTTATTTTTGATATACTGCAATCTTGCACTGTGATTGTTACTGTCTGAAATAGGTATTATTTCTAAAACCTTGTGAATGCTGTATGCCCACAACAGTGCACTCATATAAAAGGTTGAGTTCAGTGTTATGAATGCATGTGCTAGTAAACACATAAAATGTGTTTAGGGGTGTGCCAGGACTTTTACTTTAATCTCTGTAGTATAGATGACACCAGTTTGTCTGTGATAACCAATCAGAGGGTATGCTACTCACTGACAAGGGCATGAGTACACCACAATCTTTATTTTCAGGATTTGTTGAAAGATTAAAATGTTGATTCAGTTAAAAGTCAGATTATACTATTTTGATGCGTTGTGGAAGTCACAACTTCCGCCGAAGTTGGTGCCTCTCCTTGTTCGGGCGGCGTTCGGCGGTCGACGTCACCGGCTTTCTAGCCGCCACCGATCTACGTTTCTTTTTCCATTTGTTTTGTCTAGATTTAACACACCTGGTTTCCATTACGTTATAATTTATTCCCTATTTAACCCTCTGGTTCCCACATGGTTTGGTATGTGTTTGTTCTTTGTTAAGTAGTCGCTCTGTTGTGTCGAGCTGGAATATTTGTGATTGTGATTTTCCAAGTAAAGTACGTTGTTACTGAGTTCTGTGTCCTGCGCCTGACTCCGTCCTACCTGCTGCACACTGACTCTTGACGTTTGATCTAGAATGGATTAACACTCTTGTCATTTTAAAAAGGGATATGTATGTGCCTATAAATGTGAATAGAGTGGGGCTCTGCTGGATGTGGGATTACCCCTCCATTGCTTGTTCCCTGGGCTCCAAAGCAGATTCAGCAGGGGTTTGTGTGTGTTCCCAGCAACCTGAAAGCACCCTGTAAAAGCTCAGAGCTCGCACACTGGGCCATGCATACTTCACTGCATTGTTAGTGCCACTCTTTTTACTGGCCGCACAATGGTAGTTAATGCCTGACTATAGACACACAGTTTAAGAGTACACAAGAGAGCCCTTGAAATTAAACTCTCCAATTGTTAATTTTAAGGCTTTGTAAAAGTCTGAGCGAGTAAAAAATGGCAAACACAAGGAACAATGATCACCAGGGCACCCTGTGAATTTCCACCACCCATGGGTCTTTCTCCCCCTCACCCTCTGAGTGGTAGTGCCCAGATGGACTCTCAAAGAACCCAGGATGGGAAATGGGACAGTGAAAGAGGGGGTGAGGGGATGTTTATATGAGAAAAAAAACTGAGAACTCAATGAGTCTACATTTTCTGTATGCTCCCCTCCCCCTCAACCTGCCCTCTACCCACAGCCCCAGTTGATTAGTTTGAATACAGAGATGATACTACAATCTTCACATATTCTAGCTAAGTAGGCGAAGTGACATGTAAAACAGTGAGGTTTTTCACAAGCTTCTACCCCCTGCTGTCCTTGGATTCTGTACAGTCCTAGACAGGTGAAAGATGTTTGGGATATGCCCAATGTGGCTACCCTGGGGAGACTAGTAACCGAAAGGGTGCAAGTTTGAATCCCCGAGCTGACAAGGTACAAATCTGTCGTTCTGCCCCTGAACAGGCAGTTAACCCACTGTTCCTAGGCCATCATTGAAAATAAGAATTTGTTCTTAACTGACTTGCCTAGTAAAATAAAGGTAAAAAATAAAAAAATGTTTTGAAAAATATAACACTGCCTTCATTTACACGTTTTAAGCACTTTTTTTGTGTGAGAATATCCTGGTCTGGGATGTAGGTAATTCCAGTGACACCTGCATATCAGTCAGTCAGTCTGTACTTGTGCCCCAGCTGACCCATGCAGGGATAAGGGTGTCGGGGAGGGGAACAGGCCCAACAGACCTCAGTGGGTCCTGGAGGTGGGGTGGTTAATGATCTGTCTTCTATGCTCTCCCCTCCACTGGGTGACCTTAACCCCTCGCCTACCACCCTCCGCTCAAACACTGGAACACCAAGCCTCAGTGACCAATGAGGGTCCTCCAACTCACCCAGTGGTGAGGGGATGATTGAGGGGGCGAGGTGGTCGGACTTTGGACTCAGCTCTGTGCCTTGCGAAAGTATTCGGCCCCCCCTTCAGCTCTGTGGACAGATAATGAGTCACTAAGGGACCATAGTACAGTGGTTCTAATGACAGAAGAGGGGATTCAAACACATTCCCAAGCACTAAGTCAGATTCCTTTTAAGACACCCATTTAGTAAGACATCTGTATCTAACAAAACCTATGACTGATAATCACAGGACTTGTAATTGAAGTAGTTTTATGACATTAGCTGTCTGCTATTTATCATGCTGTTTCGTTAGTGAATGTTTTTTCACTCTCCACTGGGTGAGTCAGCGTTGGTGCTCACCTGGAGCACAGTGTGTTTGTGTGTGTGTGTGTGTGTGTGTGTGTGTGTGTGTGTGTGTGTGTGTGTGTGTGTGTGTGTGTGTGTGTGTGTGTGTGTGTGTGTGTGTGTGTGAAACAGATGCATCTGTGTGCGTGCTTCCGGTGTGAGCGGAGTATGTGACGGGTATGTGCGTCAGGTGTGTGCAGTGTGTGTAGGCATAGGCTTTTCTTGGACCTGTCCAGTGAGAGGTGCCTGTCTGCCTGCCTGCTTGTCCAGGCGAGGCTAAGGGGAATTGAACCACAGTGTGTTAATCTGCACCATTTGCCTCTAATCCCCCTGGGAGCAGACATTCCTCCTCATAATGAACCTGCTAAGTCCCTCCCTGCCTGCATACTGTATAACATGAATGGGGCGAAAACTACTAAACCTACATTATAAACTGGATGGTTTGAGCCCTGAATGCTGATTGGCTGTAAGCCGTGGTATATCAGACCGTAAACCACGGGTATGACAAAACATGTATTTTTACTGTTCTAATTACGTTGGTAACCAGACCCCATCACCTCCCTGATTACCTTCTCTATACAGTGCCTTGCGAAAATATTCGGCCCCCTTGAACTTTGCGACCTTTTGCCACATTTCAGGCTTCAAACATAAAGATATAAAACTGTATTTTTTTGTGAAGAATCAACAACAAGTGGGACACAATCATGAAGTGGATGGAGCCAAATACAGGACCATTCTGGAAGAAAACCTGATGGAGTCTGCAAAAGACCTGAGACTGGGACGGAGATTTGTCTTCCAACAAGACAATGATCCAAAACATAAAGCAAAATCTACAATGGAATGGTTCAAAAATAAACATATCCAGGTGTTAGAAAGGCCAAGTCAAAGTCCAGACCTGAATCCAATCGAGAATCTGTGTAAAGAACTGAAAACTGCTGTTCACAAATGCTCTCCATCCAACCTCACTGAGCTCGAGCTGTTTTGCAAGGAGGAATGGGAAAAAATTTCAGTCTCTCGATGTGCAAAACTGATAGAGACATACCCCAAGCGACTTACAGCTGTAATCGCAGCAAAAGGTGGCGCTACAAAGTATTAACTTAAGGGGGCTGAATAATTTTGCACGCCCAATTTTTCAGTTTTTGATTTGTTAAAAAAGTTTGAAATATCCAATAAATGTCGTTCCACTTCATGATTGTGTCCCACTTGTTGTTGATTCTTCACAAAAAAATACAGTTTTATATCTTTATGTTTGAAGCCTGAAATGTGGCAAAAGGTCGCAAAGTTCAAGGGGGCCGAATACTTTCGCAAGGCACTGTATATGTCACTCCCTTTGGTTCCTTCCCCAGGTGTCATTGTTTCTGTTTCATGTCTGTGAGTTGTTCGTGTTTCTTGTTTTGTATTATATTTTCATTTATTTATTATTTATTCACTCCCTGAACTTGCTTCCCAACTCTCAGCGCACGTCGTTACAATATCAATAAGGAACCTCAGGGGTTTGTGATATATGATATATATATATATGAAAATAAGAATTTATTCTTAACTGACTTGCCTAGTTAAATAAAGGTAAAATAAAAATATATAAAAAATATTGCCAATAAACCATAACTAGGGGCTGTATCCAGGCACTCTGCATTGCCTCGTGCTTAAGAACAGCCCTTAGCCGTGGTATATTGGCCATATACCAAACTCCCTCGTGCCTTATTGCTTAAATATAAAACGTGTTTACATAATCATATTTAGTCTATTAAATATAGGCCTAGTACTGTAATGAGAATGGCCAGGAGCCATGTGATCCAACCAGGAAAAACTCTAGGCCTTGGGTATAACTTATCTAGAGCTTCTAGTTTTTCCTGGTTAGGGAAAACTCCTGGCCCTTTGTATCAGTAGTCAACCCCATATGAACGTCAGTTCCCTGGTTGTTTCTGTGGACCAGTGCAGCACGGGTATTCCTCACTTTAGTAAACAGAACAAGAAACTGTCAAACCTGTCATCTGGCATTCTGTCAAGCATTGCCTCATTTCCAGATATTCTTGTTTTTGAACAAATATTTGGGAGCCTGGCTGCTACTATATCTTCTTAAACGGTCACTTTCAGGATGTAAAGTAAATCCCTCTCTGACAGCCTCATCACAGCAAAACCTGCTATCTGTTTTTCTATGCAAAACTTAATGCGGGCCTAGATAGAGTGCTGTGTGTTGTTGTCAGCTAAGAGGTTACATGAAGACAGAATTCAGGTTTCCCCGAGTGCATTGACTGCTCTCCCTTAGGACAGCAGCAACCCAGACAGGCTAGCCAGGGCAGGCTCTCCATTGATAAAATTGGGCAGAGGCAAAGCACACAGGGACCTCCTTTCACACTGTCCTGCCACAGCAGCCAAGTTCATACAAAGACAGGCTGCCACCAACAGTGGGTCATCTAATTATGGAATTTGGTCCTGTTTAGTGACAAGCGGTGAACAAGCGAGAGCCATGAGGCTTAAGCAGCAGCCCCACAACTGTACAACTCTGGCAGATAAAGCCAATGAGACATTGATGTTGGTCATGCTCAGGGGACTCAGAATGAAGTGGACGGATTTACTGGACTGGACCATTCACCTCAATCTCCGCAGCCTTTTGCGGGTGACATGCTGTCTTTGTGTGGGCCAAGCTACAGCAGTAGAGGCAGTTCAATGGGAGGTGAATGGAGGCTTAGAGTTATTGTCATGCATCCACCTCTTAAATCCCCTTGAGCTTGTCATGAAGGAGCTGTGAAGGAATTTGAGTTGCCTTGTAAATAGACTTTTGTTTTTAACCAGTTGTCAAGACAGTATTGTGTCCTTTTCTGTGCAACGTTGCATCTTTCTACCCTGTATTTACTTTGTACTGACCCTTCTGTCTGCTCTCCAGAGCAGTGCTGCAGTGGGCAAGGAGAAGGCTGAAGTGGAGGCAGCCAAGGGGGCAGTGGAGGGCCAGGCGGGACGTCTTATCCAGGAGGCCGAGAAGCTGAGAAAGCGGGCACAGGAGCTAGAGAACGAAGTGGCCAAACTCAACCGTATCATTGATGATGCCAAGCTACAGGAGAGCAAGCTGGGGGACAGAGTCGGCCGGCTTGAGGTGAGGAACAGAGAAACCTAATGTACTGTAACTACTGTAGCAACGGTCATAGAAATTGTTCAAATGTTTTTTAAACCATTTGCATAATTGCAACTGTTGGACAGTGGATGAAGATACTCCAAACTTTTAGAATATGTATAATCCATCACATGAATTACAGAGCATTAAACATTTACTGGCATGGACAAAGGGATTTTGGTGGGAATTTAGGTATTCAATTTATTGTCAAATAAAGAAAGAAAAACATAAATCCACTCGTACTGTTTATACATTATCTTATTGTATCAGTTTTTGTAGATATATACAGTTGAAGTCGGAAGTTTACATACATTTAGGTTTTAGTCATTAAAACTCATTTTTCAACCACTCCACAAATTTCTTGTTAACAAACTATAGTTTTGGCAAGTCGGTTAGGACATCTACTTTGTGCATGACACAAGTAATTTTTCCAACAATTGTTTACAGACAGATTATTCCACCTATAAGGTTCATCCTTGGCAGCAATTTCCAAATGCCTGAAGGTGAAATGTTCATCTGTACAAACAATAGTACACAAGTATAAACCCCATGGGACAACACAGCCGTCATACCGCTCAGGAAGGAGACGCGTTCTGTCTCCTAGAGATGAACGTACTTTGGTGCGAAAGTGCAAATCAATCCCAGAACAACAGCAAAGGACCTTGTGAAGATGCTGGAGGAAACATAACCTGAAAGGCCGCTCAGCAAGGAAGAAGCCACTGCTCCAAAACCACCATAAAAAAGCCAGATTACAGTTTGCAACTGCACATGGGGACAAAGATCGTACTTTTTGGAGAAATATCTTCTGGTCTGATGAAACAAAAATAGAACTGTTTGGCCATAATGACTATCGTTATGTTTGGAGGAAAAAGGGGGAGTCTTGCAAGCCGAAGAACACCATCCCAACCATGAAGCACGGGTGTGGCAGCATCATGTTGTGGAGGTGCTTTGCTGCAGGTAGGACTGTTGCACTTCATAAAATAGATGGCCTCATGAGAAAGGAAAATGATGTGGATATATTGAAGCAACATCTCAAGACATCAGCCAGGAAGTTAAAGTTTGATCACGAATGGGTCTTCCAAATGGAAAATGACCCCAAGCATACTTCCAAAGTTGTGTCAAAATGGCTTAAGGACAACAAAGTCAAGCTATTGGAATGGCCATCACAAAGCCCTGACCTCAATCCTATAGAACATTTGTGGGCAGAACTGAAAAAGCGTGTGCAAGCAAGGAGGCCTACAAACCTGACTCAGTTACACCAGCTCTGTCAGGAGGAATGGGACAGAATTCATCCAACTTATTGTGGGAAGCTTGTGGAAGGCTACCTGAAACATTTGACCCAAGTTAAACCATTTAAAGGCAATCCTACCAAATACTAATTGAGTGTATGTAAACTTCTGACCCACTGGGAATGTGATGAAAGAAATAAAAGCTGAAATAAATTATTATCTCTACTATTGTTCTGACATTTCACATTCTTAAAATAAAGTGGTGATCCTAGCTGACCTAAAACAGGGGATTTTTACTAGGATTAAATGACAGGAATTGTGAAAAACAGAGTTTAAATGTATTTGGCTAAGGTGTATGTAAACTTCCGACTTCAACTGTACATATATATATATATATATATATATATTTTATGTGCCTCATTTGCATAAACACACAGGGTGTATTTGCATATATGGATACATTAACATAACAGGGCTTCAACTACCAAATTCTTTCTCTGTCTACCCTACCCTCACTCTGATGCGCTGTCTAGACTGCCTCATTAATTACTGTTGTTGTCAAGTTCTCTTGCATAATTAAACAAGTGTATCAATAGCAGGATATCCTTGGATTAAAAATCAACACACTTTGCTCTAGATTAAACATATCTAAAGATACTTTACATTGTTTATGAGATCAGACATAATATCACCATAATCATTTCAGTGCATGTAATTTGTAAACATTTCAACTGTATTCAATTCTTTCTTTCTTCTCTTTCTTGTGATGTAAGTGTCGAGGCGGTGCATTAAATCCCTGATGAAGCTTTAGCATAATTATAGATTCAACTGAAAGACATTGTATTCCATTGACCCCATTTCAGCCGTTACCAGGGTGTGTTTGACAGGTCATTACAAGCATTTCCGCAGTCGTAATGTTAACAAATAAAAATGACAGGCACAAGCAAAGTATGAAACAGTCGCTGGAGTAAAATGAAAGCAATCAATTCAGCAAGATTTAAGTTACAAGTGTATTTTGCATCCCTCAAACACATGAAATAGATGGCTGAAAAAGACAGATCCTCGGTGTAACATGAGCTGCTAGTTATATAAAGAAGAGCCACTGTAAACTGCACAGGAGTGTCAATCAGATTGACAGTAATAAAACTTTTCACATTGAAGATCAGATCTGTTACCTATTGTCTTATGCTGGTGTATGTTAATGTGTATGTGTAAACTCACAGATAGAGAAGAGGCAGCTGGAAGAGTCTTTGGAAGAAATCAAGGAGCAGGAGGAGGAGATGTCACGTGCCAACCGTGCTCTGACCACACGGTTAGAGGATGTACAGGTAAGATTGACCAGGCTTTGACCACACGGTTAGAGGATGTACAGCTAAGATTGACCAGGCTTTGACCACATGGTTAGAGGATGTACAGGTAAGATTGACCAGGCTTTGACCACATGGTTAGAGGATGTACAGCTAAGATTGACCAGGCTTTGACCACATGGTTAGAGGACGTACAGGTAAGATTGACCAGGCTTTGACCACAAGCTCGGGAGAATTTACTGGTGAGAATAATAAAGCATAAGTGCTGGTCCTCCTTACCATCCTGACCCATCTTTCTAAACTCTTTCTGTTACAGAGGAACTTGACCAAGCTGAACCATGACCACAGAGAGCTGGAGGAGAGGCTGAAGGAGGAGAGGAGTCAAAAAGAACAGTTCAAGAACACTAAGAATGAGATAGAGGACGAGAGGAGTCTGCTAGACCGCACAGTGGAGAAACTACAGAGGGAGGTGAGTGGACCAACTAAAGGCCTTCGGGGCATCCTTGTTTTAGTCAATCAAATATCACACCACATGCATGTGTCAATGTGTGCATGCATGTCTGTTTGTTAGCAAGGCTAACTATACCTTCTCTGTCTCTCCCTGTAGATGAGTGAGATCGTGGAGGCCTCTCAGTCGTCCACCCAGGAGCTGCAGGAGCAGATAGACGTGTACAAGGAGAAGAACCGTCGAGAGCTGGCTGAGCTTCAGAGACAGCTGAGGGAACGGGGTGTGGAGCTGGACAAGTCCCGTCTGGCTGCTAAGTCCCTACAGGAGGAGGTGGGTTGGTCAGTGCTCCCCATGACAATGGAGGATGACCCATTGTCCTGACTCAGTGTGTTGTAAACCCCCACTCTGGGTCTGTACAGTGAGGTCATGGCTTTGGAATGTGTCCTCTCCCCTCTTATACTTCCCCTTTGCCCTGAACTGGACCAGAAGGTCACAGCTGTAGATGCCTGGTGGCCTGGTGGTATTACAGGGTTAAAGAGGTTAGATAATGTATATTTTCATAGATATCTGTGGTTTAGCATGAAGAGGTGGAGCTGTGGAGGGTGGTAAAATAAATCTGAGTCATTGTTTTTCTATTGGTGAAGCATCAGAATGTTTTAGCAATCTAGAACTTCAGACACTAGGATGAATTTATGAACCTCTTTTAATTGAACAATATCAAATTATTAGCTGTGACTATCTTACATTACATCCATTGTTCTCATACATTAAGGGAGTTGTAGCTAGGTAGGCTTATGGACTTTGAATTGAGCCTCTGTTAAGTTCTTCATGGCATTTTGCCTCATTTAGGAATTCTACAGCTAATATTTTTCCAATTACTGTGGTTCATTTTCACAATCTAGCTATAACTCCTTAGTAGCTGTGATCTGCACCACATAATGTTGTTATAACCCAGGGCCACTGCTCATTGGGTATGGTTTGACCTACTAAACACTTTGGAATTTTTGGAATGTTTTTGTTGAATATGGGATAAGCATTGTTTATTTGATCTAATAATGTCCTCCCTCATTGTGTGTCTGAGTTACTAACCCCTGCAGAATGTCATTAAAGAAAACCTATTTCCTACAGTAGGTTAAAGACAGGTGGCCAGACTCAGTCCAACACCATTGGAATTGTGAGCCATAACATGCTTACTTTTTCCATAGAAACGTGTCCGTTTTACAGAAGAGAGAGGACTTGCTGCTAATGGTTCATCTTTGTGTTGTAGTCTACCCAGTGTAATGTATATGCACAGATGGGATAGGCTGATGTATCTTTGTCCAGCTGGTCTACAGGAAGAGGGGGATGTAGTGTCATTGTTGTGAGAGCAGGAATGACTGACCCCACATCCTCCTCCTGACTGACACACTCCGCTAAAGCCTGGTGATGAGGTCACTGTTTCATCTGCTTCAGATCTCCAGTCTGTTCCAACCCCCGACATCCATCTTATAAGCATGCACATTGAGACCTGTTAAAGACAAATGTATTTTCTTCTTTCATTTTCTTCACTCACCAGGCTAGTGTTTGTGAAAGTTTCTCTTAAGTCACTATTGTTATAGGAACAGATGGCATCTTGTGGCCACTGCTGAAATTGCCTTGCTAAAGCATGCATGACAGGTATGGATGTTACTGTAACAGTATGACACATACGTGTGGTTTATTGTTCGCTGTGGTGTACTGGTAAATGAGTAGGAGGCATTCACAAAACTTGTTTTCCATTTCCATTCTGTTTTAAAAGTATGTGTGGTGTGTGTCCAGCAGCTGAGCCATGTGGAGGAAGACCTGAGGCAGTGTAAGAGGGAGAGGGATGATTCGGTGCTCAAGGAGAAGGCCCTGGAGCAGAAAGTCTATGACCTGGAGGTGGAGGCAGAGACCAAAGCCCACTCCAAGGATGACAAAATCCGACAGGTCAAACTCATGGAGGTAAATCTTAATTATTCATTTCACATTGTCTCTAAACTATACATGTGTTCATGGAGACTTTTTGGGCTGTATTAATTGGTTATCTTTGAGTCTTCAGTCAGTGTATGCTAGTCCTTCCATTTAGTCTGTTTGTACTCCAGTCCTGAGAAAGGAACAGTTCCCAGCTAGCACATAACGTTCTGAGAACCATATGTTTCTTAGAGCTTGGTGAGAGCAGCGTTGTCCTATGGTTAATTTGCATACAACCTTCATACAAAACTTTCTGGGAATGGTGCAAGATAGTTACTTGGTTTTAGAACATTCCTGGCATATTTAAGGAATTTGACAAAATAACATTTTCTTGATATTTCATTACTTGAACAGAATGTTTCCTAAAAGTTAAAACATGGTTAGAGAACATAAGATTGTAGTTTGAGAGATAAGGAGCATGTTATTATGCACATCTGGTTAAAATGGTGTGCACGTGTTCAGTGTGTGATATTGGAAATATGGATCTGATTGGATGCGCCTAGTTTAATTGGCAGGCCCTCATTGGTTGTTGGCCAGGGTATTCAAGTGTGCAACCTTTGAGCGGGTGCAGATGGAACCGGCTATGTTGTATCCGCTGTCATGTTAGAAATAAACCGTCTTCATGATGTTAATGTTTTATACGGTCAAGTTTCTCTTTGCAATAACTACAAATAATCTGCTTCCTTTAACCGGGGATGCAACAGATTGGCGACACGGTACGAGTTTGTCTGAAGGAGAACAAGAGCGAGCAAGAAAGTGCAAGCTCCGTCGAGACAGTCTGTGTAGAAAAGCTAGCACCGATGATGTTCGGCAAGGCCGAGGATTTTCACTGAGGAAAGTGTCGAACAG
This sequence comes from Oncorhynchus kisutch, assembly GCF_002021735.2. Lineage (NCBI taxonomy): Eukaryota > Metazoa > Chordata > Actinopteri > Salmoniformes > Salmonidae > Oncorhynchus > Oncorhynchus kisutch. The sequence continues at coordinate 67,258,945 of NC_034181.2, read as the reverse complement.
ATTTGTTCGAGGATAAGATTTGAAGTACGAGGATAAGTCAAAAGCCATTTTTGTTATTGTTGGCAGAAAGTCTCACAATTTGTTAATGGACTTGTGCTCCACAGAAACCAAGTGAAAAAAAATTATTGTCGGTCACACTGTTGAAAAATTCACCACGTACCGAGGACAAATTTAATTACTGAAAGATGAAAGTTTCAGTCAAGGAGTCAACTCAAGGGAGAGCCTATTAGTGAGTACTTGGCTAGTTTAAGAAAAGCATTAGCCACATGTAAATTTGGTCAGTTTGAGTCATTACGTGATAAATGTGTGCAGTGTTTAAAGTGCAGAGCTGAGAAACCGTTTACTAAACGTAGATCACACAAAATACTTTGGAATTAAAGAGTGCACAGCAGTTCTCACAAAATACTTTTAAAGCAAAATGTAGTCGTGAAGAAAAACAGGTAAACCATGTTACCGCGGGAAAAGGGCACAAGCCAAATGAGTGCCGCTGCAAGAAGAACACATAGCCAGGGCCTGTTGGGAGTGCAAGAAGAACACATAGCCAGGGCCTGTCGGGAGTGCAAGAAGAACACATAGCCAGGGCCTGTTGGGAGTGCAAGAAGAACACATAGCCAGGGCCTGTTGGGAGTGCAAGAAGAACACATAGCCAGGCCCTGTTGGGAGTGCAAGAAGAACACATAGCCAGGGCCTGTTGGGAGTGCAAGAAGAACACACAGCCAGGGCCTGTTGGGAGTGCAAGAAGAACACACAGCCAGGGCCTGTCGGGAGTGTCAAGTGAAAAAATAATAATGATGAAGCAAACGAAATGGAACAAGCACCTGGATGCTACGGAGAGAGAGGCCTCCTTACTTCGACTGCAGGAAGACTAGAGGCGCAACGATGATCAGCACCAGGGCAACGAACACCAGCGAGAGAGAGGCAAGAACGTCATTGCAACAGAGATGAGCATTACATCTCACATGAGCCAGACATCTGATAAAGGGACATCGGCTGTTTGCCACTGACTGAGTTGGGTAACGTAAAAGGAATTGAACTGTTTGCATTAAATACAGGTAAAGACATTACTAAACTGTACTGTATATGTAAAGGCAGATGTGAGACCCAAAATGGAAGTTGATACAGGTGCAGCAGTTTCTGTGATAGAGGTTGTATAACCGCAGGTTCAAGAAGGTGAAATTGAGCCCTGCTGTTAGACACCTCAGGGAACGCAACACCCAGCTACAACTCAACTCCCCGTGGAGTGGGGAAAAAAGGGACGTGATTGTAGGTGCGGGTAAGGAGGACAGAGGCAGAGAATATTAACATTTACAAATAATTTATTCTTCCTTCACACGGTAAGGTGGGGAAAAGGGTCTGGATGAATCAAAGAAAAGTTCAAGTTCTCTCTCCTACCTTACCTGCCTACCCACTGGTTACCTATTCTTAGCACCACCTGGCGCACTAACCAAAATACAGCGGGGTGGTCCGCCCAAGTCTTACCTAGTGTGCAGAGAGAGTAAATACTACGGGTATATGTATGCCTGCAGGCCTCTTGCCTAAAAACTACCAAGGTGCCTTCCCCTTCCCCCCCTGGGAACAAATGAACAGAATAATTCAAACTTACTGAACAATTTCAATAAACCAAAAACTAGGTACTATGGTATACACATACCTCTACAGGAACAGCTCAAAACCACTTTCAACAAATTTACCAGACATCTCTCTCCTAACACCAGACATCTCTCTCCTAACACCAGACATCTCTCTCCTAACACCAGACATCTCTCTCCTAACACCAGACATCTCTCTCCTAACACCAGACATCTCTCTCCTAACACATGACATCTCTCTCCTAACACATGACATCTCTCTCCTAACACATGACATCTCTCTCCTAACACATGACATCTCTCTCCTAACACATGACATCTCTCTCCTAACACATGACATCTCTCTCCTAACACAAGGAACACTGGCTTTTAAAGCTGCAGAAGGAGTCAGTAATTGCAGTCAGCTGTTTCCCCTGACGAGAGGGCGGGGTCAGAGCTCCAATTAGTGATGAGCCGACCAATCAGCTGCTTTGGAATCCAGGAAGCCATCCTGAAATGCACACGTACAAACACATACAGTTGAAGTCGGAAGTTTACATACACCTTAGCCAAATACATTTTAACTCAGTTTTTCACAATTCCTGACATTTAATCCTAGTAAAAATTCCCTGTTTTAGGTCAGTTAGGATCATCACTTTATTTAAGAATGTGAAAAGTCAGAATAGTAGAAAGTTATTTCAGCTTTTATTTCTTTCATCACATTCCCAGTGGGTCAGAAGTTTACATACAGGTAATTAGTATTTGGTAGCATTGCCTTTACATTGTTTACCTTTTGTCAAACGTTTCAGGTATCTTTCCACAAGCTTCCCACAATAAGTTGGGTGAATTTTGTCCCATTCCTCCTGACAGAACAGGTGTAACTGAGTCAGGTTTGTAATCCTCCTTGCTCACACACGCCTTTTCAGTTCTGCCCACAAATGTTCTATAGGATTGAGGTCAGGGCTTTGTGATGGCCACTCCAATAGCTTGACTTTGTTGTCCTTTTTTGTGCCATTTTGACACAACTTTGGAAGTATGCTTGTGGTTATTGTCCATTTGGAAGACCCATTTTCGACTAAGCTCTAACTTCCTGACTGATGTCTTGAGATTTTGCTTCAATATATCCACATCATTTTCCTTTCTCATGAGGCCATCTATTTTGTGAAGTGAACCAGTCCCTCGTGCAGCAAAGCACCCCCACAACAGGTCTTGGCTGTTTTCATTTGATTTTCCCATGATGTCAAGCAAAGAGGCACTGAGTTTGAAGGTAGGCCTTGAAATACATCCACAGGTACAGCTCCAATTGACTCAAATTATGTCAATTAGCCTATCAGAAGCTTCTAAAGCCATGGCATCATTTTATGGAATTTTACAAGCTGTTTAAAGGCACAGTCAATTTAGTGCATGTAAACTTCTGACCCACTGGAATTGTGATACAGTGAATTATAAGTGAAATAATCTGTCTGTTAACAATTGTTGGAAAAATTACTTGTGTCATGCACAAGTAGATGTCCTAACCGACTTGCCAAAACTATAGTGTGTTAACAAGAAATTTGTGGAGTTGTTGAAAAACTAGTTTTAATGACTCCAACCTAAGTGTATGTAAACTTCTAACTTCAACTGTACAAACACACAACAACACGGAAACTGGGGAACATAACACCTGCAAACTTTGTGTTTAAAAACGTACAGTAAAGAGTCACAAGTTCTAAGAGGGAAAATCTCTGCACTTAGAGAAGCTGTTGAAAAACAGCTTGTCAAATTGGAGTCAGAAGGGGTCCTTACTCTAGTTAACTACAGTGAATGGGCTGCTCCAATTGTGTGTATACCGAAAACAGTCAATACAGGTAACTATCAATCCGTGGCTGGAAGTAGATCAGTATCCGTTACCAAAAACGCAGGACTCGTTCACCAAGCTGACGGGGTGAGAAGTTCACAAAGCCTGATTTGTCACAGCCATACCAGCCAGTACAACTAGAGGAGAGCTCTAAGCACTATCTCACCATGAATATGCATACGTGGTTGTTTAAGGTCAACAGGCTTCCTTATGGTGTTGCCTGTGCTCGAGCTATTTTTCAGAAAATAATGGATCTGATCCTACAAGGTATAAATGGGGTAATCTACTATCTTGATGATATACTTATCACAGGGCGTAACACGGTAGAGCACATGAGAAATCTTGAAGAAGTGCTAAAAAGACTGAAATCTGAAGGTTAAAAGAGATGTTATTTCTTCCAGAACAGCGTAGCCTATCTAGGTCATGTGATAGATGCAGAGGGGATGCACCCCATGAAACAGACAACTGAAGCTATTAGGCTCCCATTCCTACAAACATAGCTCAGGTCTTTTCTTTTGTTACTTAACTATTATGGAAAATTAATTCAAAATCTGTCTACCATAGTTAAGGCTGTGACCGCTCAACTGCAGAATGCGCATAGCTTAATTGGTAGGCCCTCACTCAACTGGCTATGTTGTATCTGTTGTCATGTTGGAAATAAACCGTTTCCATGATGTTAATGCTTTATACTGTCGAGTTTCTCTTTGCAATAACTAAAAAGAACCTCCTTCCTTTAACTGGGGATGCAACAATTTATAGGTTTGAATCTCACTGATGCCGTGTCACAATAAAAAATAAATGTGTTTGCATGATTAACGTCTAAGGAAATTTAATTTCTATGTGTCCTATCTGTGCTAAAGAGTTAAAGCAAAATAAGATGTTATTAAAAGTCTTATTAAATGATTCAGTGAACATTGTTATGAAATTATTTAAAAACCTCCAAATAACCTATAAATTCTGTTCTCAGACCGTTAATAAAACCTCCCAGGAAAAAATTCAAGGAACCAGAATAAAACATTCTCAGAACCTCCCTACAACCCAAAAAATGCACGTTCCCAGAAAAGGCAACATTGTTACTTCTGTTCTCAAAACGTTTAAATAAAACATTCAGTTTTATCGGTCAGGAAATGTATAGCTTCCCATAACCAATGTGAAATCAAAAACATACAATCCCACAACTTCCAAGGAACCAAATGTGCTAGCTGGGATCTTTCCTGAGTTTGTTATAGACACAAGTCATGTGTACTGCAGGCCTCTGGTGTTGACAGTGGTGTGATGGCAAACACGGCAGAAGGAAATCCATTCAGAAAAGCAACCCCATGTTTACAGCAAGGTCAAATAATAATGTCATTGGTATTACCATGTCAATGTTGATGCTGTGTACTGCAGGACAGGATCAATCAGCTGGAGCTGGATCTGGATGAGGAAAAGCAAAGTGGAGACCTGCTGATTGTCAGGATAGACCGAGGCAGAGAACAGGTGAGTCCCTGACCACTCTAACTGACCTCCAGTCAGTGGGGCATTCTAACATTCATTAACCATGGTTCACCATTTTGTCTCTGACTCTATTGTGACCGGGAGTCACACTCCTAAACTTCATGAACTTCATTATCATCTGCAAAAGACAGAAAGCATTTCAAGTACAGTCATTCCAGAGCAGCTTGGCATAATGTGACATCTAAGCTTACACCCCGTATCAGTTCTTTGTGCTTGTCTGCCATCCCTTCCCGCCATCGACAGCTCAAATACCCACACACACAGACCTACACACCGAGCCATTCTTCATTGCGTGTGTGTGTGGAACAGCCACCCAAAAATCCCACTATCCCAGTTAATTTGTGTTCTGGAGAGAGCAGAGGGGTTATTGCCATGTAAGAGGATCTTGCATAATCGTTCAGTTTGGCAGGCTGCCTGCTCGGTGTAAAAGCGCCAATCCAATTTTCATGCATCAGTCACAAAATACCCCTTTTAATGCACCACCTCAGCCAAAATATGCACACTGCCAAATGTATCAAGTTTACGGCAATGGAGTTCACTTAGCTGTGACTGCGTCTCAGGGACAAATACATTTCTTGTGGCTGATCATAGTTCTCACATCCTGAGGGAGTCAGACCTAAACACTGCAGCTTTCCTTCCCCTCTGATAAACCTGCTGATGTTGCCATTATAAACTCAGATTGAGATAAGAGTACATGCTTCCTGGAGAAAGAGTTGTTGTCAGAAAGCGTTGCTAACTCAGATCAGGAGACTGTTGGACCGGTGCTTTTTAATGAGGAAGTGACATTATTCCAGATACAATTCATGTACAGGACAAGCTTTTTCTTCTAGGATGTATTTGTATTTTTCAACACATGCTAAGTGCATTTACCTCCAAGGATCTAGCCTGTTGCAATACCTCTGCAATTCACTGTGCTCTCATTGATTTACATACTGCCAATGCAATCATGATGCATTCTTCATGTCTATCAAAGATAGGACTAGTTATTTTACAGTCAGGTTCATTGTGCCACTATGGTAAGATTAAAGGGCTAAGTCTGCACAGTCCTCCAATATTGAAATGGGTGAAAATGTAAAGACCTGAACAAAAGTATGAGAGGCCTAAAAGGAGTGAACAAGTACTTACATTTCCTTAAAGGCAAGAAACTCCTGGCACAGAGAAAAGAGTAGCACTAGACAAAGTGGCATTACCGCAACACTGGGCCAAGGTTGCCAAGGCAACAGTGGAGTGGTGTACAGTCCTAGTGAAGTGGATGAGGTTAGGATAGGAGGATGTGGTGGTGGTCAGGGGGAGAGGGGGACGGAGAGGGTGGGGTCTGCATGGCCATGATGGCTTGGAGTGAGGGAGGGGGCAGGGGCGGCAGGAAGAACACCTGCGTCTCTCCTGGCACCAGGTGCTCTTCTCCTGTCTAAATGAGAGTAATCTCTCCTCTCTCCTCCCGCCGTCTCTCACAAAGCAGATTAGTTTCTGCTGTATGTTCCAGTCTGCTGAATCAGCTCCCTCAAGCACTGAACTGGGCACACCAGTTATGTGGCCCATCGTTCATCAGAGCAGCCCACCTTCACACACTAATTGGCATAAAATATCACCCATACTAAGCTTCCCTCGCAAAAACAATTGTTGATTAGTTTTTTCCATCCACATCTGTATTCCCTTCTCTTGAACTAGTCTGTCTGTCTCTCCCGCTCTCTCTCACTCTCTCATTCTCTCTTTCTCTCTGAGACAATGAAGTAGTTTGACAGTTTGAGTTTGTAAGTTTGAGCCAAAGGTTGTTTATTATTCTCAGTTTCTAATCTTTCACAGAAATAGTCAAGCTTAAAAGCTAACATTTGCATTTTTCTCTGTCTGGCTTTTGGAAGAAGTTCAACTCCCTGAGGAATTGAGAGGCTTCAGTGCATTCCCAGCACTAGCTATGATAGGTTAATCTAAATATGACTGATTTATCACTCTATCTGAATGTAGATTACTGAGAGCTGATGTGAGATCAGTTCAGGGGAATGCAACCGAAATAAGAATATCCAAACCCCCAATTAGCTACAGGAAGGCTCCTTCCACCTTGAGTAAGACACTACAACAACTGCACACCTACACATACAGGAAGGGTTCTTCCTACCGACACATGAGCAGCCTCTCCTAATAATTGTGTTCTCAGGTTGTGTAACTATTGAGATGAAGGTCTCCGCTCTGATTGACAGGTGGAGCAGATGAGGAATGAACTACTGCAGGAGAGGGCAGGCAGACAGGACCTGGAATGTGACAAGATGACTCTGGAGAGACAGGTACACACGGCCCTGTTCTTCCCGCTCCTTCTTCCCTTCCTGTCTGGGGGGAAACAACAGCAGTCTATCTGTGAAAAGTCCCTTACCAAAACATACCAAAACATGCACTCATCTAATCCATCTCTGTCTTCTATCTGTCCTTCTCTGTCTCCATCTCTATACTCCTGCTCTGAAAATGTTCTTGTTGACCAAAACATTACCTAATAAAGTAGAACTAAGACTGTGTATTAAAGTTGTTTCTCACACCGTTTCTAACAGAACAAGGACCTGAAGAGTAGAATAGCCCATCAGGAGGGCTCCCAGAAGTCTAACAAGGAGGGCCTGGTGAGCCAGCTGGAGAGCCGGATCCAGGAGCTGGAGGAGAGGCTGGAGGGAGAGGAGCGGTATGGTTAGGGTTGGGGTTGGTTTGGGTTCCTAGGGAGAGGTGGGATTGGGGTAGGGGTTGGAGGGAGAAGAGAGGTCCTGCTATAGGGACCAGTGCTGCCTACAGACTCATTACAGAAGCTGTCTGGCTCTAATTAGGTCACATTGCACTTAACCTTGGTTCTTTGGGTTGGTTAGTTTAGTTTTACATTCTTTAGGTTATACTGCATACTATGTGTAGATGCATGCAGTATGTGGCATATGGCCAATTACCTTGTGGTTTCCAGAGTGTTTTATGTACTGCTACAGTATGTGACATGTAGCAGATCGGTAGTCTTACCCATGATGCTGTGTTTTCTAGGGACCGTGCCAACCTGCAGCTGGCGAACCGGAGGCTGGAGAGGAAGGTGAAGGAGATGATGATGCAAGTTGATGAAGAGCACCACTCACTGCAGGATCAGAAGGACCAGGTCAGGATGCAACATACACATATATACACACACACACACACACACACACAAAAAGCTGTTTTAACCCTCGGTGTTCCTCTTGCAGCTGAACCTGCGTCTGAAGGCCCTGAAGAGGCAGATGGACGAGGCGGAGGAGGAGATTGACCGGCTGGAACACGGCAAGAAGAAGCTGCAGAGAGACCTGGATGAACAGCAGGAGGCCAACGAGCAGCTCCAGAGCCAGCTCAAATCCCTGCGTAGCGAGATGAGGTAAAAATGCTAAATACACACGGCTAACAGAAGACGCTAAGAACATGCTCATTCTGCTTTGGCATTTGTTTACCTAGTTAATTATAATGCAGCTCTAGCCAGCTGAAGCTAACAGCAGGCACCAAGAAATTCCACAGTGTAAAGCACATGTTTATGAAGTTTCACAGTTGCACACACATTATGTGAACCCACTATAATTGATCTGAACACATTCCCTACCACTGTCCTAGGGTATTAATCACTCCTTCCTGAGCAATGTAGTCTAACACGAACATAGTAAAATGCAATGTGTGTAGGCTTTAGCCCACTTTCTCTCAAACTGTAACTCTTTCATACTGCGTAAACTACCTCACCCAGCCCTCCACCCAGAATAACACTAGTTTCCCCTCCCTGAAGGCGTAAGACCAACTCTGCTCCACTGGACGACGATGATGATGAGGATGACATCAGCACGGACGGAGAGACCTACTTCCGCTCTTCATCTGGCTATAAACGCTCCTCTAGCCAAGACAACATCCTGTCAACATTCTCTTTGTGAACCAACACAATAAAGAGAATGTTACTAAAACTACAGAAGGACCAAGTGGACTGACTCCTATTCAGAGAGACCACTTTCAGGTCACGACGTGCTTTTGGAAAACCGGTCAAATAGCATAGTGATGTGTGTTTTCTTTTCCTTTCACAGTACATAGATTGAGAGGAAATGGCTAGATAATAGTTATTGATTAATTGCAATGTCTTGTAAATTATTGATTATAATTTAGCAATAGTTGAATTATCAGCACAATTTCTACGTTTGTAGATAATCATTGCATGTGTCTTCTTACATCTTATGAATGATCCAGCAAAGAGATGTAAAGGGAATCCAATTATTCACCTTGTAATGCAATCTAAAGGACAGCATTCTGTAACCTCTTGTGCCTTATTGAAATGTATCAATGTATTAATCCCACACTAGATTTTATATCTTTAATCAAATATGTTAAGCCGCTTATCAAGTCTGATAGCAACAAATTTCATTTGAAACATTCATTTTTGTATTGTGCATTAGAATATCAATTCAATTTTGTAATGAAGTCAGGCAGAGTGTAAGGCCTTAAATTGATTTGAGTGAAATATTAGCTATTTATTTACTTTTGAATATATGAAGAAATGGCTGAATGAAGGGCAATATGTTTTTAGGGAAATTTGTATGAGGGATTCTTCTTTATACAGATGCTTTTTTGTATATATTTTAAACCTGAATAAGGAATAGTAATCCATCCATAATGTTAGTGTGGTCTACAGAACACATCTCTGTTTTATCACTTCTGTTTTCAGGTTTATGACTCCTGACTTATTGCAGTATTCAACCCTGCCTTTATTAAAATAAGATACAGTAGAACTTTTATAAAGACTGGTTAGATCACCGTTCTCAAATCAACGTTCTACTGTGTATTTTTAGTTGGGCTTTTCCACTAACTACTGGGACTGCTCTGTTACTCCTGAGATTATTGTTTAAATCGTCAATAATCCATTTTTTTGCATTATAGTAACAAACACATTCCTTACTTTTGTTTAAAAGTGATTCATCTCTGTATTTCATAGAAATATGACTTTTACCAGAAACATGTTACAATGTGAGAAGAAGCTATTTATGTTTATGGTATATCCTCCAAGAACTAAACAGTGTTAATATTGGACATACGAGTCAATCTAATGTAAAACTAACATTTATTTTTGTGTTGCCTACCTTTGTATTTGCTATGTGCACCTGTGGGAGCATATTAATATGCTATATGACCATACAGTCAGTACCTGTTATAAGCATATGTTGTGCCTATCTATTATCTGTTGGAGGGGACTGTCCTCTGTTATGCAAGTTTATATGATGAGGGACTTTCTACAGGTGAGCTGTATTGACAATCGATCTGTTTAGCTACACTGTGATGATTTGCACTGTCCGAGGGATTATTTCTGAAGGTGTCCAAGGCTCTTGCCATATGGAATGAAGAAGAGGACTTTGGCTGTGTGCCTCCTCCAGGCGTTTTGGAGTGGGGGGGTTGAGAAGAAATGCTACCTCTCTGTATGTACACATCTGTACTTTGCTGAGACTAAAAACCCTGCTAAAATGAAATAAAGTTATCCTTAGTTAATCTCACATGCTTATTTTGTTTGTCCTCTGACAAATCAACTGTAAATTTCGGTGTTCCTCAAGGTTCCGTTTTAGGACCACTATTGTTTTCACTATATATTTTACCTCTTGGGGATGTTATTCGAAAACATAATGTAAACTTTCACTGCTATGCGGATGACACACAGCTGTACATTTCAATGAAACATGGTGAAGCCCCAAAATTGCCCTCGCTAGAAGCATGTGTTTCAGACATAAGGAAGTGGATGGCTGCAAACTTTCTACTATTAAACTCGGACAAAACAGAGATGCTTGTTCTAGGTCCCAAGAAACAAAGAGATCTTCTGTTGAATCTGACAATTAATCTTAATGGTTGTACAGTCGTCTCAAATAAAACTGTGAAGGACCTCGGCGTTACTCTGGACCCTGATCTCTCTTTTGAAGGACAGCTTTTTTCCATCTACGTAACATTGCAAAAATCAGAAACTTTCTGTCCAAAAATGATGCAGAAAAATTTATCCATGCTTTTGTCACTTCTAGGTTAGACTACTGCAATGCTCTATTTTCCGGTTACACGGATAAAGCACTAAATAAACTTCAGTTAGTGCTAAATACGGCTGCTAGAATCCTGACTAGAACCAAAAAATTTGATCATATTACTCCAGTGCTAGCCTCTCTACACTGGCTTCCTGTCAAAGCAAGGGCTGATTTCAAGGTTTTACTGCTAACCTACAAAGCATTACATGGGCTTGCTCCTACCTATCTCTCTGATTTGGTCCTGCCGTACATACCTACACGTATGCTACGGTCACAAGACGCAGGCCTCCTAATTGTCCCTAGAATTTCTAAGCAAACAGCTGGAGGCAGGGCTTTCTCCTATAGAGCTCCATTTTTATGGAACGGTCTGCCTACCCATGTCAGAGACGCAAACTCGGTCTCAACCTTTAAGTCTTTACTGAAGACTCATCTCTTCAGTGGGTCATATGATTGAGTGTAGTCTGGCCCAGGAGTGGGAAGGTGAACGGAAAGGCTCTGGAGCAACGAACCGCCCTTGCTGTCTCTGCCTGGCCGGTTCCCCTCTTTCCACTGGGATTCTCTGCCTCTAACCCTATTACAGGGGCTGAGTCACTGGCTTGCTGGGGCTCTCTCATGCCGTCCCTGGAGGGGGTGCGTCACCTGAGTGGGTTGATTCACTGTTGTGGTCATCCTGTCTGGGTTGGCGCCCCCCCCCCTTGGGTTGTGCCGTGGCGGAGATCTTTGTGGGCTATACTCAGCCTTGTCTCAGGATGGTAAGTTGGTGGTTGAAGATATCCCTCTAGTGGTGTGGGGGCTGTGCTTTGGCAAAGTGGGTGGGGTTATATCCTTCCTGTTTGGCCCTGTCCGGGGGTGTCCTCAGATGGGGCCACAGTGTCTCCTGACCCTTCCTGTCTCAGCCTCCAGTATTTATGCTGCAGTAGTTTATGTGTCGGGGGGCTGGGGTCAGTTTGTTATATCTGGAGTACTTCTCCTGTCCTATTCGGTGTCCTGTGTGAATCTAAGTGTGCGTTCTCTAATTCTCTCCTTCTCTCTTTCTTTCTCTCTCTCGGAGGACCTGAGCCCTAGGACCATGCCCCAGGACTACCTAACATGATGACTCCTTGCTGTCCCCAGTCCACCTGGCCATGCTGCTGTTCCAGTTTCAACTGACCTGAGCCCTAGGACCATGCCCCAGGACTACCTGACATGATGACTCCTTGCTGTCCCCAGTCCACCTGGCCATGCTGCTGCTCCAGTTTCAACTTCCACCTGACTGTGCTGCTGCTCCAGTTTCAACTGTTCTGCCTTATTATTATTCGACCATGCTGGTCATTTATGAACATTTGAACATCTTGGCCATGTTCTGTTATAATCTCCACCCGGCACAGCCAGAAGAGGACTGGCCACCCCACATAGCCTGGTTCCTCTCTAGGTTTCTTCCTAGGTATTGGCCTTTCTAGGGAGTTTTTCCTAGCCACCGTGCTTCTACACCTGCATTGCTTGCTGTTTGGGGTTTTAGGCTGGGTTTCGGTACAGCACTTTGAGATATCAGCTGATGTACGAAGGGCTATATAAATAAATTTGATTTGATTTGATTTGATTATTGTCTCTGTAAATCATACTGCTGATCACATCTGTCTCTTCTAATCTATTTAGGTACACAAAATAAGCAACTTTGGAGAGTGTTTAGTTGTATGAGGAAGTTGAAAGGATTGACCTCAGTGGTGCGTGAATGCTTTATGATCCTCTCAGTGTGACCTCATTCATTCTACTTGTTATTTTATTGTCTGGCCAAAGCAGCTGTGTCAATATCAGCCCCCCATATTTAATGGGGGATGAGTGGGCCAGTATTTTCCTGCTGAAGCCTATTGATCCTGTGTCCAGCACCTGACACCAAAGCACCGCAGGACAGGTCCTCCAAGGTCTCAGGGGGAAAGGACATGATGACACCATATGTGGGAAGGTGCAATCCAGGCTTCATTAGGAGATATGACTACATTATTTTTAAAGGTATTTTACAGTTGACTACAGCAGAAGAAAGGGAGTAGAGACAAGGCTTTCTTATCCTCTCAGCAAGACTGGCAGGTCATTGTTCCCAGGTCGTGACCTGCATTTGTCGCCATTCTGTGGAGAACAAACAAATCAACCTTTTAAATGCGTGGGGATCATCTCTGGCCCCTCTGTCAGTCCAAGCAGCATACACACACACTGGGAGTGCACTGCTCGGGGTGGGGCTTTTGTGAGGGCTTTAAAGAATGACCATTCTTGAAATTCTTGTCCCGTGCTTGGGTGAACTCATGCAGTAACTGGTGAAAGATGAGAGTGGGGAGCGGGAAATGGTCATGAGGTAGTAACTTTACAATTGCAAAATATTAAGCTGTCATGGTTGGTGGCTGTAGTGATTTTCTGTAAAGTTGGAAGTAGTGGACCATGGCCTCAGACACAATTTTTTTTTTTACCTCAGGTCTCAATTGTATAACTTTTAGAATGTTTTAGTTGAGATTGAAGAATATCTTGTTCTTTAAGCTAATATTGAACAATGAAAATAAGTAGTCCGACCAACTATTGAGAACTTTCTCAAAACGGTACATGGTACTCTGCTGCCCTCTAGCTGTAGAAATGCTAAAGGCACACGTTAGAAGGTACGAGAAAGATTTTCAAAGACATCTGGAATGTTGGCTTTGTTTTGTCTGCTGTAAATTGTGTTCTCAAGTCCTCTTGATATTCTTCTCTAAGCTGGTAAAATGCATGCTTGCCTGTTGGTGAGATGGGAAAGAAGCATGACATGGTGATGATGAACAGGGGAGTCATCAACCCATTATTTTAGAAGGGGCAAGAAGTACATGAGGATGGAGGGAGGGAAGTCCAAATATCAGTAAATGTTGCATTTTTCAAACATCTGAAACAGTGTTTCTCTGCAATCTTGACATTTGAACCAATAATCCACATTGATTCTTTAAGAACTTTGATGCCTTAGGAGTTTAGTACAACTGCCACTGGGATGTAGTATCATAACCCAATAATTAAATACATTTTTGTCTCTTCTAAAGTCAAACAATCTTGCCAGCAGGCATGCCAGCTAAGATAGTTAGACAAGCTACTCTAACTTGACTGATAGCCTGAAATGGCTTGGTAAGGAATAATGAGGATGGGAGATTGGGAACCTATCTAGCTGGCTAGCTAAAGCCAACGTTATCAAATGGCCAGGTGGCTAGTATTACAGAAACAAAAAAAACGTTAGTTTTATTTATTCATCAAAAAATAATCAATAGGCTTCATAGCTGAATCAAACTCATTTACAGACATACAGTACCAGTCAGAAGTTTGGACACACCTACTCATTCCAGGGTTTTTCTTTAGTTTTACTATTCTCTACATTGTAGAATAACAGTGAAGATGTCAAAACAATGAAATAACACATATGGAATCATGTAGTATCCAAAAAAAGTGTTAAACAAATCAAAATATATTTTATATTTGAGATTCTTCAAAGTAAAGACCCTTTGCCTCGATAATAGCTTCGCATACTCTTGGCATTCTCTCAACCAGCTTCACCTGGAATGCAAGAATCTCAAATTTGGACTCATCAGACAAAAGGACAGATTTCCACCGGTCTAATGTCCATTGCTCGTGTTTCTTGGCCCAAGCAAGTCTCTTCTTATTATTGGTGTCCTTTAGTAGTGGTTTCTTTGCAGCAATTCATGACGTGGCCCTCTTTGGGTATACCGTGCCTCCCCCCCTCTCTCTCGCTGCCAGGCTGCTGTTATCTCAGGTCTTAAATTCCTGTAGGAGACTCTCTTCCTCATGGCCAGACAGTATAGAGAGAGAGAAGGTTTCACAGGTGTCACGGCCATTAAAAGAACTGGACCATGGTGGGCGTTGTGAGCGTACATTTTCTCTTTTATTCTAAATGACGCCGACAAAACAATGAACAATACAAAACAAACCGTGAAGCTTAAGGCTATGTGCCATCAAACAAAGTTAACTTCCCACAAACACAGGTGGGAAAAAAGGTACCTAAGTATGGTTCCCAATCAGAGACAACGATAGACAGCTGTCCCTGAATGAGAACCATACCCGGCCAAAACATAGAAATAGAAAATCATAGAAACATAAACATAGAATGCCCACCCCAACTCACTCCCTGACCAAACCAAAATAGAGACATAAAAAGGATCTTGGCAACAGGAGAACAAAGGAACCTCTTCTCCAGCATAGAACTTGAGAACTGAACAATGTACATGTTTTGGAGAAGGTGTACACGGTCGGGGAAGAATCCAGCTACGACCGGTCCATTTCGTTTAATGTTTGTGAAACTCATGAGAGACAATACAGCCACATTACCATAACTCTGTTTATACAAGAGTCTTAGTTATGAGGCTTGCATCTAATTGTTGTATAAAAGAATGAGTAAAGATGAAACTATTTATGAACTTATGTAATGTGATTTTAAACTGTTTAATGAACTGTCTGTGATTTATTTAAAATTCAAGGCACACTTAACCAGCATGGCTACCACAGCATTCTGCAGCGAAAGGCCATCCCATCTGGTTAGCACATTATGGGACTATCATTTGTTTTTCAAGAGGACAATGACCCAAAACATACCTCCAGGCTGTGTAAGGGCTATTTGACCAAGAAGGAGAGTGATGGAGTGCTGCATCAGATGACCTGGCCTCCACAATCACCTGACCTCAACCCAATTGAGATGGTTTGGGATGACTTGGACCGCAGAGTGAAGGAAAAGCAACCAACAAGTTCTCAACATATGTGGGAACTCCTTCAAGAATGTTGGAAAAGCATTCCTCAGGAAGATGGTTGAGAGAATGCCAAGCGTGTGCGTGTGCAAAGCTGTCATCAAGGCGAAGGGTGGCTACTTTGAAGAATCTAAAATCTATTTTTATCTACAAAAACACTTTTTTGGTTACTACATGACTCCATATGTGTTATTTCATAGTTTTGATGTCTTCACTATTATGTACAATGTAGAAAATAGTCAAAATAAAGAAAAACTCTTGAATGAGTAGGTGTGTCCAAACTTTTGACTGTGAGTCCTGCCCATCACCTGCAGCTAAAAGCAGGACTGAGTTTGGGAAATCCTGGTAGAGTATCTAGCATCCTGCTTTGTATATCTTTTCTCTGTGGTGCACCTTGGAAGGAACCACTTACTACGGGGGTGGGGTACACCTTGCCTGGTCCAGTCAGTGTGCCCCCTCTTAAGTTTAGTAATTAATTCAACAAAACAAAAAAATATTATTTTATTTAAGATGACAAATCTGAGGGGGCAAGTGCCCTTGTGCCCCCTATGGGCATGACACCTCTGATGAAGCTTCATAACAAACCTCAACTACTTATTAATGATGGGAGAGAAAGAACATTTTACAGAATACATATTGAGAGACTAACACTGCTGGAAGATGAATTGTAGACAGTGTTAATGGGCAGGCATGCTGATTGATGTATGATCTCTATGGGTGACAGCGTTAATGATGAGGTAGCTAATGAATCTCAATAGGGGGCTGTGGCCCCTGGCAGATGGCTTTAATCACCCAGCCTGACTATCAGGAGCCTTAATAGACCCAGAGGGAGAGAGAGGGTGGCTGCCTTCCACAACCACTGGCCCCCATTCACACCCCAAAACCACCATTCACTACAAAGATGACTAAATCTTAAAGATGCCTCAGTTCTTCATGAGTCAGATTTCCCTATCTCTCTTTAGCGGTGTTAGTCAGTGTTACCCTATATGATGAACCTGAAATATAGTAAAAACTTCCTCATCTTCAGTCATTTTAGTTTACACCTCATCATCACAGAGTCACTCTGAACCCCACAATGACTGCTTGTTTCAGACATATTTTCAACAATATGAAGGACACTTTAAGTCTTTCAAAAAAAAAAATGCTTCCAACACAAGATCATGCCTCAAGGTTTACAGTAACATCCCACTTGGCACAGACATCAATTCAACATATATTTCAAGTTGGTTCAATGTAAGTTAATTGAAATGAGGTGGAAACAGCAGTGATTCAACCAGTGTGTGCCCAGTGGGATCAGATAACATTACGAATGTCAAACAACCAGTTTGCTCTTCACTCACTCCAGAGAACTCCAACAACAGACAGAATAATTGTACAATTGGGACAGACAATCTGTGATATAAGACTGTCTGTCAGTGGGTGACGATTGGCTCTTCCGTGAGGTAGTTGCCAAAACAAAAGTCTATGAAATTCCACGGCTGTGGTGATGCAGGACAGACAACAGCTTTTGTTGTTGGTTACAACAACAACAGCCACTTCACCACGTCAGTAAGTATCCTCATAGAAGTGTAGTGACAGTCTTCTGAGGGTTTAATGCAGCCAATGGTTGATAGGAGAACCCAATTCACTGAGCCTCTCTCTTACAAAAGAAACAGAAAGCATCAGAAAGGAACAGACAACCTACAGCCAGCCTTCCGACATCAAACACTGAATTAACAAGTCAGTAGAATACATACATGTTTTGCATGTTGCCTTGTTATTGAAAGGATATGAACTTGTCATCTGTATCTGAGTTGTCTGGGAGCTTTAGGGTCGTGTGGTTGTCATTGTATGCAGTTTGATATGCTGAGGATGCCAGGTCATGAGGGAATTAAATATTCTGGGCTTGAACTGTTTCTCCCTGGAGGCCTGCTGAGGTCTGAGCTCGACTATCAGATCGGCTCCAGTATGAATCTAGTCATTCTTGAAAGACCAGCCAGGTGGAAACAAGAGTAACACTGTTGAATCAAGTGCCTCCCAGAAGCAAGACACTAAGATCACAATCAACACACCTTACCTGACATATAGTACTCATGGGATAGTGAAATATGGCATCTGAGTTTGATACATCCCCGTGTTACTTTAAGAAGTGATCGGTATAGCATGAAAGGGGGCTGGCTGACTCAGAAGTAAACAAAACCATGGTGGTTAATGGTTAACCTTAAAGTGTGGAAATAACACTCATATTATTCAGACAATTTACTTACTTTACATATTGGCGCTTTTTTGTTGAAACACATGATATATTTCAGTTGAAGTTTTCTATGCCTCCTATCAATGCCTATGTACAACATGACCTGTTACGCAATTGGTTTTACTATGAGACCAAAGAAAATACCCTGAACATTAGTTTAGTTTCTATGTGTCTGTTTCTGCTGAGGGAGGACATAGAGTTGTGACCATACCAATGCCAGGAATGTGATCCCCCATTTTGACATGGAGAAATGTGTCAACTACTTCATGCATTTTTCTCAAGGAAGGTACAGTAGTATATTTATCTATATTTTCACATTCAATGCAAACTCTGGAAGGATCAGCAATCACTCTTTGTCAAAACCCCCTCCTATAATGATCAAATATCAACTATCACATTTTAAATGAGCAGCCTACCATATCATCAACACATTTCACCCCAAGCCTTAAAACACTATCGAAACCTGAATATAAGCAAACAGATATCTGTCCATACAACCTTACTGTAATTCAACTCACACATGATTTCCCACAAACCATTCAATGTCTATAATGCATACACTCAATACTGCTACTGTACCAGAAGCAGTCCTGCCTAGCTACCAGTTTACACCTGGTGCTAACATACATTCTTTGTCCTGATCTTGTCCACATTCTGATTGTGCACACATTTTAAAGATAGGTGTAGACGATTAAAGGACGCATTGTGATCTGATTGCGATCAGATCTTTCTGACCACCTTTGGAGGTAGTCAGGGACCCATTGTATCTGGATATCAATCAAGTGTAAACAGATCTGGATGGTCAAACCATTTACCACTAGAAAAGCCTGGCCTCGAGGGACCCCCATTCGAGCCAGCGATTAGTCTTTTGGACGTAAACATTCTAACAGTCTAATAAATACATTTCATATATGCCATTGCAAAAATAATCGTTGGTTGTGTTTATGAAGGTCTTAGGTAACAATAGAATATGAAAGGAAATGTATTTCAAATAAAACAATTTCATGTAACTGCATACAATAAGTACAAACGAAAAACCACTAAAACACCACAATTCAAGTGGTAAAATCCATTAAAAACACCATCATAAAGATCAGTAATTATTCATTTGTTAAGGGCAGGTCTTCAACAACATTTTGAAACGTCATTTTTTTCCTTCTTTTTTTCTTCTGAAGAACAGAATGGCATATTCTGAAATTAAATATATGACAATACTTTGAGTGATTTGCATACAGGGAGACCCCAGGAAATCTGGTCACAATGGGGACACAGTGGACGGATAAGAGCCACATTTTAAAACCATGTGTAGAACCAACAAACCTTGATCAGAAAGTGATTTGATCATATTGATCAGATCACGAAACCCACAGGTAGGGGCAAGGTGTAAACGAGGCTTCTGTTGATGGATGGCCCATCCCCAATGTGCCATAGAGCTCTACCTGTCCATGTTTGTGACAGCCCAACCCAGGTGGGCGGCGCAAAGCAAGAGAGTGGGAGAAATGTGGCCCGACAGGTCTGATGGGAGGCTCAGGGAAAGAGAGAGAGAGGCAGTCAGCCAGGTGGAGTCAGGTGCTGTCTACAGTCTGGGCTGGGACAGTGTCATA
Source organism: Oncorhynchus kisutch (assembly GCF_002021735.2). Lineage (NCBI taxonomy): Eukaryota > Metazoa > Chordata > Actinopteri > Salmoniformes > Salmonidae > Oncorhynchus > Oncorhynchus kisutch. The sequence goes on along the minus strand of NC_034181.2, from coordinate 67,239,459 downwards.
GTTCTATACAGTAGTAGAGCAGTAGGGACTGTGTGGAGCTGGGCTGTAGTCTAGCCCCTAACTGACTGACTGGCACTCAACAGGTATACCAGGCCTTGTTTATCAACTGGAAAATTAATTCTACATAACACTGAAGAGAGAAACTTGTCAGAGTGGATCTTTCTTTCCCCTCCCGTCTTGTTCATTCACTCTCTAGTCTCTCTCCCAGGGGCTGGAGCTGCGGGCTGTGAGAGTTTGTACAGTAGTCTGGAAAGAGAGTGAGAGGAAGAGAGGGAGGGAGAGAGGAAAAGAGAGAGCAGGGGAGTAGACAGAGGCCAGGGGAGACATGCTACGCTACAGCTCACCAGGATCGGTCACCACCACCGAGGACAGTCCAGAGCAGCCCAGTGAGGTAAGGAGCCCCAGGGGGCCACTCTGTCCCAGGATAGAACCCAAACATCACTCATTCACCTGTCAGATGAGTAGCATGGCGTGTTGGTTTGTGTAAGTCAGTGTGTTTGTAGACTATCTGGTGTTTGTTTGCTTTTGTCTCCGCTCCCCCCATTCCCCGTTCGCTTTTCTCTCTCTCAATCTGTTTTCCTCACGTCTGGCTGCTCAAAGCTAGTTTTCGTAGCATGTCTACATCACAACTAATCATTCTCACTTTTTGAGTGTTTGCCGGTGTGTTGGAATTTTGCATGTGGCTCAGGGATATGTGTATCTGTTTGAGCTTGTAATGAGAGCCGAGTATCTGGGAGGCAGGGCTGTCATGTTTATTTGATCAGCCCAGAGCACCTAGCAGACCACATCTTTAAACTGCCAATAAAAGCCATTCTCACAGCTAATGAAGTGACACCAAAGGATTTATAGCAAACATAAAAGCCAACATGGAGTTGGATTACTCCTTATGATGATTACAGCATCATGTTTCACTCTCAACCAAGAGATTGCTTTAGCAATTAACACCTTTTAAGAAAGTTAATTATTCCCATTGACTTACAGTATGTATGACTAATCAGATCCTAGGGCACCTTGATTCTAAAGGGATGTGTTGTAAACAAAATAGTGCTAGCATGAAGTGGTATAAGGCATTTTGATGCTGTTACCTCATTGCAGTTACATTTGCATAATTTTTGTTTGTGGTTTCACAGTCTATAATTATAAATACTGATGGTGACCTGTTGTATTTGGACCCCATCAGAAACATTCCACTGCTTATTGTAACACAACAATCAGGCTCATTACAACACAAATGTTGTGCTCACATGCTTATCACATTACATATGAACCGATCCATTTTTATGTCATAAAGAGTGACACTGGGGAACACAACACATTTGAGTTTTCATCCAACTATGATATTGATTGCTGGTGCATGAGCTTGAACTGAGTGACCTTGACATTTTCTTTTTATGTCTGTGTGTGTTTCTGTCTGTTTTTGATTCCCCCAGAGGAGGATCCGGCAACTCAGACTTACTCTTCATACAGGAGACAATGGACAGAATGAGACCAAGAAACCAACCTCAGACACAGTGAGTCCCAAAACACACACCGAGTCAGCCTCACACACCCAGTCAGCCTCACACGTCTTCATCTTCACCACCCTATGGATCCTGGATCTTATCTTTTCCTTCTCTCCCCTCCCTTAATCGTCGCTTCCTCAACCTGTAGTCAGTGCGCTCTGCCTCACTCCCTTTCTTATTTCACGGCCCTCTCTATCCCTCAAACACACACAAATCAGGTGGGAATGTTTGTGAACTAGGAACCAGCTTTTATCCAGTTTAAGAAACATTCCATGGACTGTCTACACAATACAGAGACTGAGAAAGGTGGAACCACTGAGATTTACTGCTGTTATGTTATCTGGGCTGTTGGTTATGCAATTGTATCCACACAGGGGTGTGTACACCACACACACATACATACACAGCTGTGTCTGATTTTCACAGCACTCTGCACAAATTTAGAAGGTGCGTGTCCCTTTTCATCTACAGTAGAACTCTCTTCAGCATGCACAAGCCTAGCTGACGACAGAATTACACAGAACCGCATGCTGTTGTCTATTTTCAGATGCCATATATCATATATAATGTACACGGCACATGATGACATCTTACTGTAAAATTGTATAGGTCGTCTTATACAAATGTTTAGCCAATAAACAATCACTAAACAATCATGGAACTCTTTTTAATTACACGGTACCTACTTAATACACATGGGTAGCCTACGCCATAATAAATAAAGAGGTGGTTTGCCATTTTGCTCTGTTTGTGTTGAGAAGCTGTGGTCTGGCAAAGTTACATCAGCTAGTTTGTCATCTAAGTGTTTGACAGCACTCAGTGTGCTGCTTGGAATCACATTGAGGTTAGGGGAAGTATGGTTTCGGTCGCTCCTCCACAGAGACTGAGATAGTGACAGAAAGCAGAGAGATAGGTCCATGCTGTTCTTTGTACCTTGTACACTGTTTCTATAACCTGCCCCACCCCTTTGTCATCACAGTTCAGCTGATAGAAGTGTGACTAATGGTGTAATCTGATGGTGTTTCCCTTCAGGAGGCTGTGCATGTTTACAGCATTACTACTGATAAAAGACGACAGCCAGGTCAGGGTTGACAAGAGAGCAGCACAGAGGAGAACAACGTTGGGCCCTAGTTAATTAGGGCCCAGAGTTTTTCCTGGTCTAGTTATGTGGTCTGGAAATACTCAGGGCCCTGCTGATGACACAACACATCTGTGCCAGTCGTATGGGGGCCGTGCCACACTGCCACGGCCAGCTGTGCACTCCAGTCTGCAATGTGGTATCAGTCTGTGCTGAAGCTAGGCCCACTTAACGAGCCAACCAGCGCTAACGAGAGCAGCGCTCCGGAGCAGCCAGGACATATTGCACATTACATTAATAATTATCCCAGCCCATTAACTTCAGAGGCCTTACAGATAGAACATAAACAGAGGATTAGTATGTAAGGACGCACAGTGGGAAAGGAGGAGAGAAGGATGATCAAAGTGCCCCCCCTCCTACCACATCCCCTCTAGCTTCCCTTTATCTATTGACTTAGCAGGCATGTTGAAGGCAGCTGAAATTGACATGACTCTTCCCTTGTTGTCAGGGTTTCAGTCAGTAATACCAATTCAGTATTCATCAGTACAGTACTTTGAGTGAATAAAGCAGTAAGCAGATGACGTCACTACTACCGTTCAAAAGTTTGGGGTCACTTAGAAATGTCCTTGTTTTTGAAAGAAAAGCACATTTGTGTTCCATTAAAATAACATAGAATTGATCAGAAATACAGTGTAGACATTGTTAATGTTGTAAATGACTATTGCAGCTGGAGAAGGCTGATATTTAATGGAATATCTACATAGGCGTACAGAGGACCTGTCACGTTCTGACCATAGTTTTTGTGTGTTTTCCTTGTTTTAGTGTTGGTCAGGACGTGAGCTGGGTGGGCATTCTATGTTGTGTGTCTAGTTTATCCATTTCTATGTATGGCCTGATATGGTTCTCAATCAGAGGCAGATGTTATTCATTGTCTCTGATTGGGAACCATATTTAGGTAGCTTGTTTTGTGTTAGGGTTTGTGGGTGATTGTTTCCTGTCTCTGTGTTCTCTGCACCAGATAGGACTGTTTTCAGGTTTTGCCACGTTTATTGTTTTGTAGTGTGTTCGTGTTGAGTTTCTGTTATTAAAGAACCATGGACACTTACCACGCTGCGCATTGGTCCTCCGATCCTTCTTGCTTCTCCTCCTCAGATGAAGAGGAGGAGGAAAACCCTTACAGAATCACCCACCACAAATCAAATCAAATCAAATCAAATTTATTTATATAGCCCTTCGTACATCAGCTGATATCTCAAAGTGCTGTACAGAAACCCAGCCTAAAACCCCAAACAGCAAGCAATGCAGGTGTAGAAGCACGGTGGCTAGGAAAAACTCCCTAGAAAGGCCAATACCTAGGAAGAAACCTAGAGAGGAACCAGGCTATGTGGGGTGGCCAGTCCTCTTCTGGCTGTGCCGGGTGGAGATTATAACAGAACATGGTCAAGATGTTCAATGTTCATAAATGACCAGCATGGTCGAATAATAATAAGGCAGAACAGTTGAAACTAGAGCAGCAGCACAGTCAGGTGGAAGTTGAAACTGGAGCAGCAGCATGGCCAGGTAGACTGGGGACAGCAAGGAGTCATCATGTCAGGTAGTCCTGGGGCATGGTCCTAGGGCTCAGGTCAGTTGAAACTGGAACAGCAGCATGGCCAGGTGGACTGGGGACAGCAAGGAGTCATCATGTCAGGTAGTCCTGGGGCATGGTCCTAGGGCTCAGGTCCTCCGAGAGAGAGAAAGAAAGAGAGAAGGAGAGAATTAGAGAACGCACACTTAGATTCACACAGGACACCGAATAGGACAGGAGAAGTACTCCAGATATAACAAACTGACCCCAGCCCCCCGACACATAAACTACTGCAGCATAAATACTGGAGGCTGAGACAGGAGGGACACCACAACAGGACCAAGCAGCGTGGTAACGGGCAGCAGGAACAGCGGCCGAAGACACAAGACTCCTGGACGTGGGAGGAAATCCTCGACGGGAGAGGACCCTAGGCCAAGCCAGGGGAGTGTCGCCGTCCCAATGTGCAGCAGGAGAAGCAGCAGGAGCAACAGCAGCAGCAGCAAAAGCAGCAGCAGAAGAAGCAACAGAAGCAGCAGAGGAAGCGGCAGCAGCATCAAAAGCAGCAGCAGGAGAAGCAACAGAAGCAGCAGAAGAAGCAACCGCAGCAGCAGCAGCAGCAAAAGCAGCAGCAGCAGCAAAAGCAGCAGCAGGAGAAGCAACAGAAGCAGCAGAAGAAGCAACAGCAGCAGCAGCAGCAGCAGCAGAAATGTCAGGATTCCTGTACATGGGATGATGTGTTGGATGGCAAGAGTCTCCCGTCTGTCCGGAGCTGCTAGAGTCTCCCGTCTGTCCGGAGCTGCTAGAGTCTCCCGTCTGTCCGGAGCTGCTAGAGTCTCCCGTCTGTCCGGAGCCGCTAGAGTCTCCCGTCTGTCCGGAGCCGCCAGAGTCTCCCGTCTGTCCGGAGCCGCCAGAGTCTCCAGTCTGTCCGGAGCCGCCAGAGTCGCCAGTCAGCGTGGAGCCGCCAGAGCCGCCAGTCAGCCAGCATCCGCCAGAGCAGCCATTCAGCCAGGATCCTCCAGAGCCGGCATTCAGCCAGGATCCGCCAGGGCCGCCAGTCAGCCAGGATCCTCCAGAGCCGCCAGTCAGCCAGGATCTTCCAGAGCCGCCAGTCAGCCAGGATCTTCCAGAGCCGCCAGTCAGCCAGGATCTGCCAGAGCCGTCAGTCAGCCAGAAGCTGCCAGAGCCGTCAACCAGCCTGAGCTATCTCTCAGTCCTGAGCTACCTCTCAGTCCTGAGCTACCTCTCCGTCCTGAGCTACCTCTCCGTCCTGAGCTACCCCTCCGTCCTGAGCTACCCCTCAGGCCTGAGCTACCCTTCAGTCCTGAGCTACCCCTCAGTCCCGAGCTACCTCAGTCCCGAGCTGCCCCTCAGTCCGGAGCTGCCCCTCAGTCCAGTGGGGCCCTTTGTTAGGGTTCCTAGGCCAAGGTCGGCGGCGACGGTCGCCACTCAAAGGACGCTAAGTAGGTGGACTAAGACAATGATTGAGTTGGGTCCATGTCCAGCGCCAGAGCCGCCACCGCGGACAGATGCCCACCCAGACCCTCCCCTATAGGTTTAGGTTGTGCGGTCAGAGTCCGCACCTTGGGGGGGGGGGGGGGGGGGGTACTGTCACGTTCTGACCATAGTTCTTGTGTGTTTTCCTTGTTTTAGTGTTGGTCAGGACGTGAGCTGAAAAGAACATAGAATGCCACCCTAGTCACACCCTGACCTAACCAAAATAGAGAATAAAAGCCTCTCTATGGCCAGGGCGTGACAACTGTTGACGTTGAGACTGGCCATTTTTTGAGCCTGTAATTGAACCCACAAATACTGATGCTCCAGATACTCAACTGGTCTAAAGAAGGACAGTTTAATTGCTTCTTTAATTAGCACAACAGTTTTCAGCTGTGCCAACATAATTGCAAAAGGGTTTTCTAATGATCAATTTGCCTTTTAAAATGATAAACTTGGATTAGCTAACACAACGTGCCATTGGAACACAGGAGTGATGGTTGCTGATAATGGGCCTCTGTACGCCTATGTAGATATTCCATTAAAAATCTGCTTTTTTTTGTTTACAGCTACAGTAGTCATATACAACATTAACAATGTCTACACTGTATTTCTGATCAATTTGATGTTATTTTAATGAACAAAAGATGTGCTTTTCTTTCACAAACAAGGACACCCCAAACTTTTGAGCGGTAGTGTACATCCAATATTAAAGGTCAGCATCCAACATAGAGAGCGACTATCGTAAAAGTCTGTGGGCTGTCCTTGACACTGGATTCTTTCATGGTTGAACTCGCTGTATGTAATCGTCAGAGCAATTGAAAATATAGGTAACTATAGGTAACACTCCCATATTGTGTACATATTCTTGGTTTGTTAGTCCCCTCAAAATGCCTTAGACATCTCTTTTGTCCCACCCCAACACATGTGGAGACCTCACCTGGCTTAACTGGTGCCTCCAGAGACGAAACCTCTCTCATCGTCACTCAACGCCTAGGTTTACCTCCACTGTACTCACATCCTACCATACCTTTGCCTTGAATCTATTCTACCACGCCAAGAAATCTGCTCCTTTTTATTCTCTGTCCACAACGCACTAGATGACCAGTTCTTATAGCCTTTAGCCATACCCTTATCCTACTCCGTTCCTCTGGTCATGTAGAGGTTAACCCAGGCACACTTCTATTCCCCCAGGCACTATCATTTGTTGACTTCTGTAACCGTAAAAGCCTTGGATTCATGCATGCTATTTAGGGATAGGCGTCCCGTCAACAGGGACAGTTATAAATCACGATCAAAGAATTTAGAGAAACAACAAATGTCGGTACATATACATGTAAGTGTCTTATATTGGCCGAAAACTTAAATTATTGTTCATATAACTGCACTGTCCAATTTACAGTAGCTATTACTGAGAAAAGCATTACCATGCTATTGTTTGAGGAGAGCTCCTAACAACAAGCACGTTTTTCACCACGATTGGTTTGATACATTCACCTCTGAAGGTGAAATGTGTACTTACATTCTGAAATCTTGCTCTGATTTATCATCCAAAGGGTCCCAGAGATAACATGACATTTCTTTTTGTTAGATAATCCTTTTTCATATCCTAAAAAGGTCCATATAGCATGCACGATCGATTTTGTATTTCCACTAGCTCAATTTGCAAAGAAAGGAATCTGTGAAAATCTAACCCTAAACGTTGTTTCAACCAGTCAAATCACATTCGTATTTATTCCTCAGAGATCCTAGAACGTAACCAGACTTCACTATATCATTAGGGGTGTAGTGTATATCCTATAGGACACCAAATTTGGTCAGAGAGCGACGCCTTCATGGCACGCCGATGACGCGGGCAGTCTTCACTTGATCGACTGTAACTTTGTAAAATAAGCACCAATCGGGGTCAAACAAAGCTTGCTTGATAGCCAATGAGCAGGCCAATGAGCCCCATATATGCCACAAAATGTAGCTGCTAACCTTGTGTGACAGCAAGCTATGAAAACTGGGTGTTTTGAAAATGTTGAACTTATTATATGGCTACTAATACTGGAAAAGCTAAATCCAAGTATACAGATTTGACAATATTCTTGCAGTAAAATGTAATGTGAATGTAAATGTCTCCTTCACAATTTGCCCAAATGTACCTGGGTGACTTCGCACTAAATGTCATGTAGTTTTCTCATACTTCATGTTATCACATACACTGCTTCCATCTTGTGGACACCATAGGAATTACAACCAGAGTGATGGCTAGATGTGGAACCTTTCTGTAGTATTCCTACCTTTAATTCACATTTCCACAAACTTCAAAGTGTTTCCTTTCAAATGGTACCAAGAATATGCATATCCTTGTTTTAGGGTCTGAGCTACAGGCAGTTAGATTTGGGTATGTCATTTTAGGTGAATATGTAAAAAAATTGGTCTATCCCTAAGATGTTTTAACATCAGAAGCCTCCTCCCTAAGTTTGTTTTATTTACTGCTTTAGCACACTCCGCCAACCCTGATCTCCTAGCCGTGTCTGAATCCTGGCTTAGGAAGGCCCCCAAAAATTCTGAAATTTCCATCCCAACTACAACATTTTCTGCCAAGATAGAACTGCCAAAGGGGTTGAGTTGCAATCTACTGCAGAGATAGCCTACAGAGTAATGTCATGCTATCCAGGTCTGTGCCCAAACAGTTCGAGCTTCTACTTTTAAAAATCCACCTTTCCAGAAATAAGCCTCTCACTGTTGCCACTTGTTATAGACCCCCCTCAGCCCCCAGCTGTGCCCTGGACATCATATGTGAATGAATTGACCCCCATTTATCTTCAGAGTTTGTACTGTTAGGCGACCTAAACTGGGATAATCTTAACACCCCGGCCATCCTACAATCTAAGCTAGATGCCCTCAATCTCACATAAATTATCATGGAATCTACCAGGTACAATCCTAAATCCGTAAACACGAGCACCCTCATAGATATCATCCTGACCAACCTGCCCTCTAAATACACCTCTGCTGTCTTCAACCAGGATTTCAGCAATCACTGCCTCATTGCCTGAGGCCGTAATGGGTCCGCGGTCAAACGTCCACCCCTCATCACTGTCAAACGCTCCCTAAAACACTTCAGCGAGCAGGCCTTTCTAATTCACCTGGTCCGGGTATCCTGGAAGGATATTGACCTCATTCCGTCAGTAGAGGATGCCTGGTTATTCTTTAAAAGTGCTTTCCTCACCATCTTAACTCAGCATTTCCCATTCAAAAATGCAGAAATAAGAACAGACATTGCCCTTGGTTCACTAGAGATTTGACTGCCCTTGACCAGCACAAAAACATCCTGTGGCGTACTGCATTAGCGTCGAAAGACCCCGCGATATGCAACTTTTCAGGGAAGTTAGAAACCAATATACACAGGCAGTTAGGAAAGCCAAGGCTAGCTTTTTCAAACAGAAGTTTGCATCCTGTAGCACAAACTCCAAAAAGTTCTGGGACACTGTAAAGTCCATGAAGAATAAGAGCACCTCCCCCCAGCTGCCCACTGCACTGAGGCTAGGAAACACTGTCACCACCGATAAATCTACGATAATCGAGAATTTCAATAAGCATTTTTCTACATGCTTTCCACCTGGCTACCCCTACCCCGGTAAACAGCTCTGCACCCCACACAGCAACTTGCCCAAGCCATTTCTCCTTCACCCAAATCCAGATAGCTGATGTTCTGAAAGAGCTGCAAAATCTGGACCCCTACAAATCAGCTGGGCTAGACAATCTGGACCCTCTCTTTCTAAAATGATCCGCTGCAATTGTTGCTGCCCCAATAACTAGCCTGTTCAACCTCTCTTTCGTATTGTCTGAGATCCCTAAAGATGGGAAAACTTTCTCGGTCACCCCTCTCTTCAAAGGGGAGACACTCTAGACCCAAACTGTTACAGACCTATATCTATCCTACCCTGCCTTTCTAAAGTCTTTGACAGCCAAGTTAACAAACAGATCACCGACCATTTCGAATCCCACCACACCTTCTCCGCTATGCAATCTGGTTTCCGAGCTGGTCATGGGTACACCTCAGCCACGCTCAAGGTCCTAAATGATAACTGCCATCGATAAAAGACAATACTGTGCAGACGTCTTCATCGACCTGGCCAAGGCTTTCGACTCTCTCAATCACCGCATTCTTATCGGAAGACTCAACAGCCTTGGTTTCTCAAATGACTGCCTCACCTTGTTCACCAACTACTTCTCAGATAGAGTTCAGTGTGTCAAATCGTAGGGCCTGTTGTCTGGACCTCTGGCAGTCTCTATGGGGGTGCCACAGGGTTCAATTCTCGGGCTGATTCTTTTCTCTGTATACATCAATATGTCACTCTTGCTGCTGGTGATTCTCTGATCCACCTCTACGCAGACAACACCATTCGGTATACTTCTGGCACTTTTTTGGATATTGTGTTTCCAGACGAGCTTCCAGACAAGCTTTTTACAACACTCCTTCTGTGGCCTCCGACTGCTCTTAAATGCAAGTAAAACCAAATGCATGCACTTCAACCGATCGCTGCCCACACCAGCTCGCCCGTCTAGCATCACTAATCTGGACAGTTATGACTTAGAATATGTGGACAACTACAAATACCTAGGTGTCTGGTTAGACTATAAACTCTCCTTCCAGACTCATATTAAGCATCTCCAATCCAAAATTAAATCTAGAATCGGCTTCCTATTTCGCAACAAAACAAAACAAAACATCCTTCACTCATGTTGCCAAACATACCCTCGTAAAACTGACTCTTCTACCGATCCTTGACTTCGGCAATGTCATTTACAAAATAGCCTCCAACACTCTACTCAGCAAATTGGATGTAGTCTATCACAGTGCCATCTGTTTTGTCACCAAAGCCCCATATACTACCCACCACTGCGACCTGTACGCTCTCGTTGGCTGGCCCTCGCTTCATATTTGTCGCCAAACCCACTGGCTCCAGTCATCCAGTCACTATAAGTCTTTGCTAGGCAAAGCCCCGCCTTATCTCAGCTCACTGGTCACCATAGCAGCACCCTCCCATAACATGCGCGCCAGCAGGTATATTTCACTGGTCATCCCCAAAGCCAACTCCTCCTTTGGCCGCCTTTCCTTCTAGTTCTCTGATGCCAATGACTGGAACGAATTGCAAAAATCACCGAAGCTTATATCTCCCTCAATAACTTTAAGCATCAGCTGTCAGAGCAGCTTACTGATCATTGCACCTGTACACAGGCCATCTGTAAATAGCCTACCCAACTACCTCATCCCCATATTGTTATTTATGTTTAGCTCCTTTGCACCCCAGTATCTCTACTTGCACATTCATCTTCTGCACATCCAACACTCCAGTGTTTAATTTATCAATTGTAATTATTTCGCCACTATGGCCTATTTATTGCCTTACCTCTGTCATGACTGTCCTGATCAGGTCAGGTTACAGGAGACCACAACCCTACAGATTATCTCTCAACCCCAACAGAGGAGGAGAGATCTAGGGGTCTGAAGATGTGGGGGTTTTATGACCCCTCACGCCCCTGGTAAATCTCAGGCCACAGACAAATTCCTTTGTCCTGTTACTATGGAGAACCAGCCTCAGAACAAATAAAGGCACTTTGGAACAATGGTTTCCGTCAGCCACAATGGTGGTCATGACGATAGATGGAATATGAAAATGTATGTCATTTTTGTTTTGTTATTTAACGGTTAATAGATGACGTTATTACGAAAACATTGTCACGTGAAGAGTTTTCCTAGTATATGTTTGATGTTTATACATTGTACGTTGTGTGGAAAATGTCCAAATCAAAAGGAATGTTTTGGTAAAGATGAAATGTGAAGTTAGTCGTCTAAAATTGGATTTGAGAAAAACCTAGACCTTGCTCTTAACTTGGTACGCCCAGAGAATTGCTCTAAAGGCGGTTACGCCCACTTCTGACCCAAGGGTATAAAACCTGTGAGTAAAGAATTTACAGAGGAGACTACGTGACCCAAGCTGCAGCCAAGGTCTAAAAAGTAAACGAACCCAGAACGCAACACAAGTTTGAAGACAAAGAAATATTTTTCTACCGAAGCTACGGATGAGTAGCTGTGTCTAAGCGGGTGAATTCAAGCCGGACCCCCTAGCACGATTCGCTGGGAATGGATGCTATCTAAACGGTTTCATCCCTATGCTGTAAGCTCTGAGCTACAGAGTTGTCTGTCCTCAGAAGACCCTTTCCAGAGCAAGGGTGAGGGAACAGACTCCTAAGCCAAAAGGACACTGACATCGTGAGGATGACCAGAAAGGTGCGCCGGAGAAGTGCGTCATCGAGCAGCCTGAACGGTCCACGCAGAGAATCCTCTGAGGTCTTCCCCACGTAATTACATAATTATATTCTAAGAGCGGCAGTTTGGGGCAAGGCTAGGGTTAGAATAGCATAGCTAACAAATTCACCCAAATGTATATTTCTCTCGTGTACTTAATTTTTTCTCTCTCTCTTTGAAATCCCCATTTTGGGTAACACGCGCCATAGTGTGTTGGCCCGTTATACTAAGTTCTAATCAATAGCCTATAATATGTTTTGTCTATGTGTATCTTTTACCATCATTTTAGCTTTCTAGTAAATAAATATTCAACTAAGATTGGTGTGGTACGAACTGGTTAATTAGCGGCTGTTTTAAAAATCGATATTCTGATATTCTTTGAGTTAATTTGGGAAATAGAAACTCAATGAAACTAATTTTCCCATGGTGCCCCAGGTTAATGAGTTAGTAATTGCTTGATTCAGTTAATCACGCAATTAGAAACGTTTAATCATTTGATGAGCAACAGTCGTCATATTAACTAATACAACGTCACGACACGTCATCTTACTACATTTGCACACACTGTATATACACTTTTCTATTCTGTTATTGACTATACGTTTGCTTATCCCATGTGTAACTTGTTTGTGTCGCACTGCTTTGCATTATCTAGGTCAGATCGCAGTTAGAAATGAGAACTTGTTCTCAGCTGGCCTACCTGGTTCAATAAAGGTGAAGAAAGAAAAAAAACACTTGGAAGTGAAACCTGGGTAGCAGGAGACAACAAGACTGTGGTGCCACATAGAGATGGAGAGGACGAAGGGAAAAGGACAATGACGAAAGTGGTGATCTACCATGAAATTAAAAGGGGTGTGTCCTGTCTCCCTGTGGGAGACAGGCTTATCAGTGACTCTGACCTGGATGTGGTGTAATGCATCTGCTCCTTGTGAACTGCCTGGAACTGTGGCACAGAGGTGCTAGAATGAAAGTTTACATGCCTGCAACGTAAGACCCCCACTGCCACAATGTGCTTGAGTCAAAGGATGGTGTTTTCGACGTTAAGGCCATTCAATCAAATGGGTCACATTAGAAAAATGTTTTACTTCTACATGACATGTACTGTATAGAAAGAAATGAAGAAATGAAATAAAGCTCAGGGCACTAAGCAGTATTAGCGGTATATAGCACAGTAGAGTCTTTCATTATGCAAGCAATTTTGATACACAGTCAAGCTTAGGTAACATTGTCAATTAAAGTAGTGAATAGTAAACTCTTAGACGAAAAGGTGCTATCTAGAACCTAAAATGATTATTCGGCTGTCTCAATAGGAGAACCCTTTGAAGAACCCTTTTTGGTTCCAGGTAGAATCCTTTTGGTTCCAGGTAGAACCCTTTTGGGTTCCATGTAAAACCCTTTCCACAGAGGGTTACCCATTGCTTTTGATTTTGAGTTCTTCAGACTAGGCCTCTCTCATCTGGTTTTCCATGAATAAATAACACTGTCAGTTCAGTGAGGGTCACATTCCTTTGGCAGGACATTAAAGCTGTTTTCACAGCCCCTTATCTGACTGGATAGAGGAAGAAAAATCTGTTTCTGTTACAATTCAGCTTCAAATGCTGAAACACCTATATTGTAATATTTAAAACGCAATAGAGGCTGACATATGAAGTTCTTTCAGAGGGTGTGTACAGTACCGGCCATAAAACATAATGACGGCCATTCTTCTCTCCCATCTGTTGGAATTCACATTGCCTATTTGGAGCCCCTCGTAATGTCAGCCTGCTCTCTCTCTGTGGATTATCTGGTGTGGAAATGTGAAGCAACGTCCAGCTCAGGAGGCCATGAAACAACAGTGGCGTCATTATTCCCCATCTCTTATCTCTGCTGGATGGGCGAAGGACGCCTTCTCTCTCTGGCTGGATGGGCTGCAGAGCAGAGGTCTTGGATGATGTTCCTCTGAGCTAATATTTGTTTAGTAGGGAAGCTTCTCTTTTCTCTTCTAAGAAACAAGAGCTTTTTAGTTGTTGTCCAAAATATACAGTACCAGTAAAAGTTTGGACACACACTCATTCCAGGGTTTTTCTTTATTTGTACTATTTTCTACATTGTAGAATAATAGTGAAGACATCAAAACTATGAAATAACACAAAAAAGTGTTAAACAAATCAAAAGAGATTCTTCAAAGTAGCCACCATTTGCCTTGGTGACAGCTTTGCACGCTCTTAGCATTCTCTCAACCAGCTTCATGAGGTAGTCACCTGCATTTCAATTAACGGTTGGGCCTTCTTAAAAGTTCATTTGTGGAATTTCTTTCCTTCTTAATGCGTTTGAGCCAATAAGTTGTGTTGTGACAAGGTAGGGGTTGTAACGGTTTTCTTCTGGTGAAAGAGATGCGGACCAAAACGCAGCGTGGTTATCTGGAAGATCCTGGCTGACTGGCGGATCCTGGCAGACTGGCGGATCCTGGCTGACTGACGGCTCTGGCAGATCCTGGCTGACTGGCAGTTCTGGCAGATCCTGGCTGACTGGCAGTTCTGGCAGATCCTGGCTGACTGGCAGTTCTGGCAGATCCTGGCTGACTGGCGGATCCTGGCTGAATGGCAGATCCTGGCTGACTGGCGGATCTGACGGATCCTGGCAGACTGGCGGCACTGGCGGCTCCTGGCTGACTGGCGGCACTGGCGGATCCTGGCGGCACCGGCGGCTCCTGGCTGACTGGCAGCACCGGCGGCTCCTGGCAGACTGGCGGCACTGGCGGCGCCTTGCAGACTGGCGGCACTGGCGGCTCCTTGCAGACTGGCGGCACTGGTGGCTCCTTGCAGACTGGCGGCACTGGTGGCGCTGGGCAGACTGGCGGCACTGGCGGCGCTGGGCAGACGGGTGGCTCAGGCGGTGCTGGGCAGACTAGCGACTCTGATGGCGCTGGGCAGACTGGCGACTCTGATGGCGCTGGGCAGACAGGAAGCTCCGGCAACGCTGGAGAGGAAGGCTCTGGCAGCGCTGGACTGAGGAGCTCTGGCGCCTCTGGATTGAGGGGCTCTGGCGCCTCTGGACTGAGGGGCGGGAGCTCTGGCAGCGCCGGACAGGCGGGAGACTCCGGCTGCGCTGGAGAGGAGGAAGGCTCTGGCAGCGCTGGACAGAGAAGCTCTGGCGCCTCTGGCCTGAGGTGCTCCGGCGCCTCTGGACTGAGAGTGGCGCTGGCGCCTCTGGACTGAGGAGCGCTGGTTCCTCTGGACTGAGGGGCGGAAACTCTGGTAGTGCCGGACAGGCGGGAGCACCTGTGTTGATGGGACGGAGAGACAGCCTGGTGCGGGGTGCCGGCACTGGTGGTACCGGGCTGGGGACACACACCTCAGGGCGAATGCCTTGCATACTACGCCAAATCAACTGCTCTCTCTCTTCACTCTCCCCCAATTCTATTAACACCTCCTCGAGTGTCTCCTCATCTCCCATCCGTTCACTCTCCTCCATTCTGTCCAATAATTCCTCGACCCTCTCAGACTCAGCCCTCAGCTTCGCCGATAGCTCCGATAACATCCATGGCTCCTTACGGTAAACAGGGGGAGTTGGCTCAGGTCTGGCTCCTGACTCTGCCACACTCTCCCTGTGCCTCCCCCCAATAAATTTTTGGGGCTGCCTCTCGGGCTTCCAGCCGCTCTGCCGTGCTAGCTCCTCATAATGCCGCCTCTCTGCTTTCGCTGCCTCCAGCTCGGCTTTGGGGCGTATTCCCCTGGCTCTGCCCAGGGTCCTTTCCCGTCAAGGATCTCCTCCCAAGTCCATTTCTCCAAATAGTGAAGCCTCTCCCACTGCTGCTGTTGCCCCTGCTGCACCTGTCGCTTCTCCTGCTGCTGCTGTTGCCCCTGCTGCACCTGTCGCTTCTCCTGCTGCTGCTGTTGCTGCTGCCTCTGTTTACCACGCCGCTTGGTCCTTGATAGGTGGGTGGTTCTGTAACGGTTTTCTTCTGGTGAAAGAGAGGCGGACCAAAATGCAGCGTGGTTATAATTCATGGTTCTTTAATAACGAAACTATACATGAATAAACTACAAAACAAGAAACATGAAAACCCGAAACAGTCCCGTGTGGTACAAACACTGACACAGGAGACAACCACCCACAAAACCCAACACAAAACAGGCTACCTAAATATGGTTCCCAATCAGAGACAATGACTAACACCTGCCTCTGATTGAGAACCATATCAGGCCAAACATAGAAATAGACAAACCAGACACACAACATAGAATGCCCACCCAGCTCACGTCCTGACCAACACTAAAACAAGGAAAACACACAAGAACGATGGTCAGAACGTGACAGGGGTGGTATACAGAAGATAGCCCTATTTGGTAAAAGACCAAGTCCATATTATGGCAAAAACAGGTAAAATAAGCAAAGAGAACCGAAAGTTCATCATTACTTTAAGACATGAAAGTCAGTCAATCCGGAACATTTCAAGAACTTTGAAGGTTTCTTCAAGTGCAGTCGCAAAAACAATCAAGAGCTATGATGAAATTGGCTCTCAAAGGAAAGGAAGACCCAGAGTTGCCTCTGCTGCAGAGGATAAGTTCATTAGAGTTAACTGAACTTCAGATTGCAGCCCAAATAAATGCTTCACAGAGTTCAAGTAACAGACACATGTCAACATCAACTGTTCAGAGGAGACTGTGTGAATCAGGCCTTCATGGTCAAATTGCGGCAAAGAAACCACTACTAAAGGACACCAATAAGAATAAATGACTTCCTTGGGCCAAGAAACATGAGCAATGGACATTAGACCAGTGTAAATCTGTTCTTTGGTCTGATGAGTTGTGAAATATCTCCAGATATCGTGAGCACACAGTTCATTTGTTTCTGTTTGTCTTCTCAGCAAGAGGAGAAGGTTGTCAATGGAACATGGAAGAAGAACAGACTCATCCAGAGAGAGAGGCCAGCTGGCAGTGAGTCACCTGTACAGGTAAACTACCACAACCACAACACAAAAAGCTATCATGGTTTCCCACATAGAGGCTTTTGAAAGGGAAAGTTACAGAATGTTATGGTGAGAATATGGGAAGTAACTTCCTGAATTTGTGGTCAACTCTGCTATTGGTGTGTGAAACACAAATATTCAAGCTATGCACTGTATATAAACAAGAACATTAGAACCTTTTGTACTATACTTGATATAACCTATCCTCAGATAATTCCAAGCATTGATTATGTCGATATGTAGTATTGGGTACAACCCTCTGCCTCTGGTTGAAACAGAGGTCACATGGACCTGTGTGCACAACCTGGTCTATCATACTAATTTGAGTGTCCTGGATTTATCGTCAAAGGAAAACAGATTCACCTTTCATGGTTTATATTGGAATCTGTGGCATAGTAGGACAGGCCATTGTTTTGGCTCCTCTATTGTTGAATAATGTAGGGTGGATAAATGCGAGCTGGCTGCCTGTCTGATCATAACAATGGAAACATATTGCTTCTTCACACAGTAAGACTTATTTATTATGAGACTTTGATAAGATTCTGTATCTGTGTCACTCAGTGGATTCCTCTCATTATTGTATGTTACTGTAAGATAACATGAAGGTGCTAGAGCCACTTCCTGATACTGCTGAGCTACAAAGGACCTGTGTCAGTGTGCACCTGTGCTCCTTGAGAGCCCTGTTGGAGAGGAACAAAAGCAGAGAGACAGCGGGAGCTCATATACTGGGTTGCAGAAACATGACACCCTCACTGCACCCTGTTTCCATCCCTGCTTCCCAACCTCCAGATTCAAGTGCTCAGCAGCTATACTTGAAATACCTGGGCATGCGCAAGTATGCAAGCGCACAAACACTCACATAGAGGCGAACACACACACACATCTACAGGCTGGTAGAAAGTGTGCCTAGATAGAAACCTGACCGGGTTGATCCTGTCTCCCTCAGCAGCTCAGAGCAGCGACCAATGGGGAGCTAGAGACGTCGCTGCAGCGGCAGCACGGGCCCAAGGTGTACGGTGTGTTGCAGAGGACAGGCTCGGACAGACAGCAGGAAGTGATGGCGTGCGAGTGGTCTGTCAATCACCTGAGGGATGAGATGAGGTACATCAAGGAGGTGAGTGGAGATGGAGAAGATAACGATGAAGCTGATCCAAGTTAAGGAGTGTAAACAGAGCAGAGGCCTACAGTACAGTACACCTGACAGGCCTGCAGGGTATCCAAGAGCTAACACCAGGATTCTGTAACATGGACAACATTATGGATTTGCTAATCAAGCAATAAGGATGGATTACTTCAATCGTGTGTTATCTCTGTGCTGCACAGGTGCGAGATTCCCTGGAGAAGGTCAGCGAGCGGATGTACGGCCAGGTTGGAGGAATGCAACAGTCGATGCAGAAACTATCACAAGACATCAGGGTAAGACAATACACGAGGCACACATGACTAATAAGATAGCTAACAGCTGGAAATCCTTTCTCTTTCAATTTCTTATAAACACAAAATGGATACAAAATCTGAGAATTGGGTGTGCTATGTGTCTCTCCAGACTGCCAACTCCCAGAGGAAGACTCTGGAGAAAGAGGTGAAGGTTCGGACTGCAGCCATGGACAGCTTCGACCAGATGAACAACTCCCTTATATCTGCCAACATTGACCTCCAGGTACAGGATCAACGACTGTCAAACAGGCCTGTTACTGTCTCGTCACGGCCATCCCACTGGGCACAGACGTCAGTTCAATGTCTAGTTTTGATTTACATTTGTGAATTCAATGTGAAATCAACCAAAAATGTCACCCTGTCATTGGATTTAAGTTAAAAGTTAGCTAAAAAAATATGAAATTACCTTAAGTTGATGGCTTTTTGCAAATCCAATCAGTTTTCCACTTTGATTCAACATCATCACATAGAATTTTGGGGTTGAAATGATGTGGAAACAACATTGATTGAACCAGTTTTTGCCCAGTGGGATGTCTCATAACCCCCCCATGGAAAGTCTTAATCCTCTCAAACAGAGATGTGCAGCACTATACTTCCTTCTTCTACTGATCTGTGGAGAGTGAAAGATATCCTGTCTGGTTCATTATACATGTTTGTTTTATAAAGTAGCTCTTAGCTGTTAATCTTAGTTTCAGTGTATGAGTCAACCTCTTCTGCTCATGATTGCTGCATTCAATAATGTCCAGGGTTGGTTTGAGGAATTAAAGAACTAGCTTCCTTTGCAGAAATCTCTTCTAGAGAGCTGTCACAATCGTGTGGACTCCCGGGATGAGATGAAGAGTCTGAGAAACTCCTTTCAACAGGCTGAGGAGAGGCTGAAGGAGAGGGAGAGGCAGCTGGAACTTGCCCAGGCTGAGAACCTCACACTCAAACTGAAGGTAGAGTACTACTGTAAACACAGCACACCAGCACCACACAGTGGCACAGGCCTGGTAAGTGTTTGCTTTTTGTTTATGGCGCACAGGATACACCATCCTCACCCTGAACGAGTTCCATGAAGTAGCAACAGTCATCACAATTGTTAAAAGGTTATAAAAACAATTCCAATAAATGCAAAAGTTGGACAATGGAGGAAGATACTCAAAACTTTCTGAATTTTTTTAATCAATTAGATGGATGGTCTAGTCTAATGGTTAGGATTCGGTGCTCTCACCGCCGCGGCCTTTGTTCGATTTCCAGTCAGGGAACACACTATTTGGCTCCCGAGTGGCGCCACGGTCTAAGGCAGTGCATCTCAGTGCAAGAGGCGTCACTACAGTCCCTGGTTTGATTCCAGGTTGTATCACATCTGGCCATGTTTGGGAGTCCCATAGGGAGGCAAACAATTGCCCAGTTAAATAAAAAATTTATTAAAAAAATGGACAAATAATGAATATACAGGGATCTTGGTGGGAATTGAGTTGTTAAATTTGTCAAATTTGCAGTTATATTTATATATGCATACATTTTGTAATGGTATCAGGTATTTTCTAAAAAATGGCCCCGTGTTATGCCGTGAGGCGCACGGTGTCCCCGGTGCGCAGGCATAGCCCGGTGCGGTACATAGCAGCGCCTCCTATCGGCCGGGCTAGGTTGGGCATCGAGCCAGGTGCTCAGCGCATCTGGTCTCCAGTGTGTCTCCTCGGGCCGGGGTACATGGCACCAGCCTTACGCATGGTGTCCCCGGTTTGCCAGCACAGCCCAGTGCAGGCTATTCCACCTCACCACACTGGCCTGGCTACAGGTAGCATTCAACCAGGTAAGGTTGGGCAGGCTCGGTGCTCGAGACCTCCTGTGCGCCTTCCACCTCCACGCACCAGCCCCCCGTTGGCAGTCCCCCGCACCAGGCTGTCTCTCCGTCTCCATCCTACAGGTCCTCCCGACTGTCCAGCGCTGCCAGAGCCTTCCTCCTGCCCAGCGCTACCAGAGTCTCCCGTCTGTCCTGAGCTGCCAGAGTCTCCCGTCTGTCCTGAGCTGCCAGAGTCTCCCGTCTGTCCTGAGCTGCCAGAGTCTCCCGTCCGTCCTGAGCTGCCAGAGTCTCCCATCTGTCCTGAGCTGCCAGAGTCTCCCGTCTGTCCTGAGCTGCCAGAGTCTCCCGTCTGTCCTGAGCTGCCAGAGTCTCCCGTCTGTCCTGGGCTGCCAGAGTCTCCCGTCTGTCCTGGGCTGCCAGAGCCGCCAGTCTGTCCTGAGCTGCCAGAGCCGCCAGTCTGTCCTGAGCTGCCAGAGCCGTCAGTCAGCCAGGAGCTGCCAGAGCCGTCAGTCAGCCAGGACCTGCCAGAGCCGTCAGTCAGACAGGAGCTGCCAGAGCCGTCAGTCAGACAGGAGCTGCCAGAATCCCCTTTCACTCCGGAGCTGCCGGAGTCTCCCGCCTGTCCGGTGCTGACGGAATCTCCCGCCCGTCCGGTGCTGCCGGAATCTCCCATCCATTCGGGATCCGTGGCTTGGGTCCTCAGTCCGAGGTCGGCGGCGAGGGTCGCTGCGTTAAAGAGGCCACGGAGGCGGGTAGAGAGGCGGAGAAGGACTATGGTGGAGTGGGGTCCACGTTCCGCGCCAGTGCCGCCACCGTGGACAGACACCCACCCAGACCCTCCCCTATAGGTTTAGGTTTTGCGGCCGGAGTCCGCACCTTTGGGGGGGTACTGTTACGTTCTGACCTTAGTTATTTTGTTTTGTCTTTTGTTTTAGTATGGTGAGGGCGTGAGTTGGGTGGGTTGTCTATGTTAGTTTTTCTATGATTTTCTATTTCTGTGTTTGGCCTGGTATGGTTCTCAATCAGAGGCAGCTGTCAATCGTTGTCCCTGATTGAGAACCATATTTAGGTAACCTGTTTTCGATTGTGTTTTGTAGGTGGTTATTTTCTGTCTAGTGTGTTTTGTCACCTTACAGAACTGTTTCGGTTTCGTTTCTTTCTCTTTGTTATTTTGTTTAGTGTTCTGAGTTTAAATAAAAATCATCATGAACACATACCACGCTGTGCTTTAGTCCTCACCTCATTCCAACGACGATCGTTACACATACACTACCGTTCAAAAGTTTGGGGTCACTTAGAAATGTCCTTGTTTTTAAAGAAAAGCGTTTTTTTTGTCCATTAAAATAACATTAAATTGGTCAGAAATACAATGTAGACATTGTTAATGTTGTAAATGACTATTGTAGCTGGAAACGGCTGTTTTTTTATGCAATATCTACATAGGCGTACAGAGGACCATTATCAGCAACCATCAATCCTGTGTTCCAATGGCACGTTGTGTTAGCTAATCCAAGTTATCATTTAGAAAACCCTTTTGCAATTATGTTAGCACAGCTGAAAACTCTGTCCTGATTAAAGAAGCAATTCAACTGTCCTTCTTTAGACTAGTTGAGTATCTGGAGCATCTGTTAATATGGCCTGAGTTCTGTCGCTAAGATAACTTTGAAACCATAAACAGGCTGTATATCCCAGGCCTATTTTTGATAACTTCTTCTGCAAAACAGAATGATCAACAGTGTCGAACGTCTTTGACAGGTCAATAAACAAGGAGGCACAGCTCTTTTTAGCATCCAAGGCATTGACAATATCATTAATAACTAGCATGGCTGCTGTGGTAGTACTATGCCCAGGCCTAAACCCTGATTGGTTTACATTAAGAATACAATTATCAGATAAAGAGGAGCAAAGTTGTACATTAATCAAGGATTCAAGAATCTTAGCTAAACAAGGTAGTCTTGAAATGGGGCGATAGTTGTCAAGATCATTTGTATCCCCACCGTAATGGAGTGGCCGCACATATGCGGATTTCCATGCTTCTGGAATACTTCCTGATAACAATGTTAAATAAAAAATGTGGGCTACTGAGCCAGCAATGAAGGGATCTGCACACATAAGCAGACCAGGGTCCAAATGATCAGCCCCTGTGGATTTATTTTTGTCTAATGTTAGCATAGCATCCAGGACTTCTTTATCAGTGAATCTTTGAAAAGAAAACTCCTGACCAGCATTTTCAATATCATTCAATAGATTTTCACCATCAACATCCAAACTACTATTTTCAAGAGCTGGCTTTGAAATACATTTAAATATCTAGCCTGTAGAAATAAAATGGTGATTCAATTCATTAATGATATCAATTTTGGCAGTAATAGGGCCAGAATCTAAATGAATGTATTTGGGGAGAAGAGGAGACACAACCGCTTTCCAAAATGTAGCTGGGTTCCCCGTACATTCAGATAGTGTATTAACATAATAATACGATTTAGCTTTTTTTAACCTCTTTTGGGTAGGGGGCAGTATTTTGAATTTTGGATGAATGAGGTGCCCAATGTAAACTGCCTGTTACTCAGGCCCAGAAGCTAGTATATGCATATGCATGGTAGTATTGGATAGAAAACACTCTAAAGTTTCCAAAACTGTTAAATAATGTCTGTGAGTAAAACAGAGCTGATATGGCAGGCAAAAACATGAGTAAAATCCATCCAGGAAGTGAGATATTTTTGATATGGGTACTTTTCTATTGAATTCCTATACAGTATCTAAATGGTTAGGACCCAGATTGCAGTTCCTATGGCTTCCACTAGATGTCAACAGTCTTTAGACATTGTTTCAGGCTTGTATTCTGAAAAATTAGGAAGAATGAGACCATTTTGTAAGTGGCGTGCAGAATGAAGCAGAGCTCGTTTGTTTTTCCTTTCTACTGAATACGCTATTGTCCAATTGAAATATTATTGATTATTTAGACAATAGACAACTTGAGGATTAATTATAAACATTGTTTTACATATTTTGACGAACTTTACCGGTACTATTAGGATGTATTCGTCTGCATGTTATGACTGCCTTTGAGCCAGTGGATTACTGAACAAAACGCACCAACAAAACTGAGTTTTTGGGACATAAAGAGGGACTTTATCGAACAAAACAAACATTTATTGTGTAACAGGGACTCTTGTGACTGCAACCATATCAAGATCATCAAAGGCAAGTGATTAATTTTATTGTTATATTTGACTTTCGTGACTCCTCTACTTGGCTTGAAAATGTTTGTATGCTTTTGTTAGAGGGGTGCTGTCCTCAGATAATCGCATGGTATGCTTTCACCGTAAAGCCTTTTTGAAATCTGACACAGCGGCTGGATTAACAAGAAGTTAATCTTTAAACCGATGTATAACACTTGTATTTTTATGAATGTTTAATTTGACTATTTCTGTATTTTGAATTTGGCACTCTGCAACTTCACCAGATGTTGGCCAGGTGGGAGCGTCCCACCTGCCCATAAATTTTACACACAGATTTCTCAATCCCCCTGAAAGACTGGCAGTCTGTGCCTGAGTCTGTGAATCTAGCTTTGGCCCAGGCAGCATCTATGTTGTGTATGACTTCAGATAGCTCTGGACTGAACCAAGGGCAAGACCTATTTTTAATTATCCGTTTTTAAAGGGAGCATATTTATCTACAATACAATTGAAAACACTTGAGAAGTGGCATTGTTGAATGCTCGTTTCTGATTGGCTTGAACGGCATTCTAGATCGTGTATTATTTTCCTATAAAGCATGGTATATCAGCTTGGTAAAATTCAATGGCTATAGTTAATTCTTACATGTTCTATGTTTGAGCTAGTTGTGATGGTTTGGTTAGCTAAACCAAAGATTTGAATAATTTATCTCATTGTTATATCTGTGGCTAAACGAACAACTCTGTTTTGTTTGATTACCAAGGCAACTACTGTAGCTATCTAGTAAACGTGCTAGCTATAGTGGATGTTGAACATATTTCTAGCGGCAATAGCCATGGTATAAAAAGGATAATCAATTTGGGTCTCTATGCATTCTCTGGACAATAATGCAACTCTGGAATGTTCTAGAGTGGTGGAACACATCTTCCATTTCTTTGATTATTTTCCATATAACACATCGCCCCTGGTTGATTATTCCCTTGCATAAATTGGTGGAACGGGGCTGCAACCACCAAACACTTGCTCTGTCTAGGCCTACCTGCAGTTACCTGTGCTGTCTAGACTGCCTAATTAATGACTGTTGTTGTCACGTTCTGTTGCATAATTCAACAAGTGTGTCAATAGCCTCGGATTAAAAATCAACAATTTGCGATATCAGACAGACATATCACCATAATCCAAGTGTTCATTTTCAAAAGTTGCTTTCATTTCAGCGCATGTAACTATTAAATTCACAATTTTAAAGTTATCGTTCTTCTCTTTCTTTTGGTGTAAAGTCCAGAGGACGTGTTAAAGCCATGACAACGTTGCATGGCCGTCTGCATTGGCCATGCAGAATTTTGGGTGATAAGGCATCTGCAGCAGTCAGTGCATTCACACTTCTTGCGCAGAGCTGTTGTCAAGGAAGTGAGTTTGTGTTTATACAGGACCTTCCGCCCTCACCTACCGTCAATCAATCATGTCAATGCGGAGCGATAGAGCCCTTTCTGAGTTTGCAAACATTGCTGGACGAGGACGATGCGTGCAAATTGATGGCAGAACAAGAGGGAGCCAACAAAAAAAGCCTATATTTACATGTTGCTAATGAGTGCATTTCACACTACTTTTGGATTATAATTGGATTGTAAGGCTCGTATGAATGTACTGCTTAATGTAATGTTTGTGTCATCCTCGCAAATCAACTGCATTATACTTAAAACACTTTTTGACTATATATTTGGCTAGCTTTTGCTACACCATAAATCATTCCAGCTAACAACAGCTGCATCCAAAATAGTTATTTTGCAAAGATCAAAACCAAATATAATCTTAGCGTCTGTTCAAGTAAGAATCAAAACATAATTGTAAGCGTATGAAAACTCCCCAAAGTTATATTGTTTAGAATTAATAAACACCTAAATCTAAAGTTAAGTACATATGGCATATTGTAATCATTTTTTAATTACTAGCCGGGGTCCCCATTGATTTAATTAGTCAGTCTCACTCAAGTATCATATTAAAACCTGCAAATATTTCTCTCCACTTTATGGAAAAATTAGTAGAATTGCATGAAATTAGTTGTAAAATTACAAAATCTCTCCGCCCTACGACAAAATGTGAAGAATTGCAGTAAACTTGCTTTAAAACTGCAAAATTTGCTGTACGCTCCATTGCAAAATGTGTAGAATTGCATGAAATTAACTAAAACATAAAAAAATTCTCTCCACTGTCAAGAGGGGCTGCTAAAATGTTTTGCTTGCAATATGATTGATATCTCTCTCTGGCTTACTCTGTTCAATTCATTTCTCTCTCTACTTCAGTCTCAGAATGCTCTGCTTGATTTCACACACTTCACCCTCTGGTTATTTCATTCAACGTTCGATGTGACTCCCCCGATCCTTTGACTGATTGCCTTCTCTGACCTAGTTTGTCTGCTCTGACCGCTGAACACTCAACTTCAATTCTATGTGATGATGAATAACAGGTTATTGACAGACAGTTCAAGCTCAAAGAACCAGTCCTCCAGATTTGAACTATTAACATTCATGCCGGACTCACTAGAAAAATACAGAATCAATAGACATTTCTACATTGTCTTTAGCAAGTCTTTGAATCGTCACATTGTTGTATGAAATTGACCGATGTGTGCTTGTGTTGTCCAGGTGGAATCGTCTCAGGAGGCCAACAGCCATGCAGTGCAGGAGGTGACAGCGAGGCTACAGAGACAGTATGAGGAGAGACTTCAGGAGGAGCAGAGGAAACACAGAGAGGAGATAGAGAAGCTACAGGTACTGCTGAGTCTCTTTCTGATATCACTTCACCCAAGCCCCTGCCTGAAGAGAAAGGGTGGTGATTGATTAATCATGTGAAAAGTAAGGATGGTGATGTTTTCATCATCTTACATGTTCATGAAACGTGTATATGTAGACCACAGGAGGCTGCTGAGGGGAGAACAGCTCATAATAATGTCCGGAATGGAGCAAATGGAAGGGAAACCATGTGTTTGATACCATTCCATTGATTCTGCTCCCACCATTACCATGTTCTCACCAATGAAAGTGCCACCAACCTCCTGTGATGTAAACAGTATAAAAGGTTCCAGTATCACTCTGCTCATACAAGTGGTATGAGTCTCCCTCTAGTGGTACAAGTAACTCACTATGGTACTGTTAAATGTAGAGTAGTCTAACTTCCAAGTGTTGATATGATAATGAGCCCAGATTAAATTTTATGTTCTCTGCCTTAAAGCTTTTAATACATTTTGTTTACCATCAATATATTTCAACTAGGCCCAAATTGACGAGTATATTAGGCGATTAGAGGAGGAAGAGAAGAATGCTAAGATTGCAGAGGCCAAGATTGCTGAAAGGGACCAGAGGATCAGTGAGGTGGAGCGCCTGCTGGACTGTATGGGACAGGTAAGACCCAGAATAACGCATGCAATAATGCATGCAACATTATCTTTATATCTATAGTATTTACTGTAGATGTAATATTTCAAGTCCTTTGGGCAAGAATACTATAATATGTCTTTTTTGTAGGAAAGGGGCCATCTTCAGAATAAACTGCAGGAATGTGAACAGCGTCTACGCTCGATGGAGGTGACATACAAAACAGATGCAACTGTAGCAAAGAGGTACAAATGCCAAAACAAAAATGGCATTTTACATGTTCCATCCCATTGAAATGATATACTGAAGTAATAACACTATAATTCATTATTACAGTTCTCAAAAGTTGGAAGAGGAGGCAGGGGAGCTCCGTGAGAGAATCAAACACCTGAATGACATGGTGTTCTGTCAGCAGAGGAAGGTCAAAGGCATGATAGAGGAGGTGAATGACTAAGAAAAGTCTGTCTCTCTCACACACTCTTTCTGTCTCACTGTCAATGGAAACATGAGTACACTGACAAATGTTATACTGATATGCAACGTTTGTTTCTTTTTTTCATCTTGAAAATGTAAAGGTTGAATCATTACGAGCTAAATTGGCACAGAAGGACATGTTCATCTCAGAGCTTCTGGACAGAATTGCTATTGTGGAGTGTGAGGTGAGACTGGACTGCCACCACACTATGTACTGTCCACTTCCCGAACCATTATGAATGTATGGTGTGGTTTTCAAAACTTTAACTTTATGGGTGCATTCATGTCCAGCGTTCTCCTATGTTTCAGATTGTCAATCTGTTTGTTGTGCTTTGACATTACTCTACCTCTAAATTCAGTGTTGCACCTTTTGTGACATCATCTGTCTCTGTCTGGTCCACTTGGATTACATCACATCCGCCTCATTTGCATGGATCTGACTTTGTTCCTTCCTCTTTTCTTCTTCCTAGAATAATGAGTTAGAAGACAAGCTGAAGTATTTTATGTCTGTACAGAGTGTGCCAAGGGAAGTTGTGCAAACCAGAGAGATAGGAGTGGCCTGTGATCTGCTCCCAAGGTATGAACCACTGGTTCTACTATACATGTGGCTTCATTTCCTGTAGTTGGGTTTCTCTTTTAAGTTTCTCATTCTGTTTTCTCATTTTACTTCCACAGAACTGAAATACAGGGGTATGAGGTTGTAACTAACCAACCCAGACAAACCCCAATCCGTCCCTCTTCTACAGAATACCTAGGACAGTCTAGGACATTCAGATCAGGTCCACCGCCACCCAGCAGACTGGAGTCTAGTTTACTGAGGTACTCTCCTCCTGAGTACAGTAGGTATCTGTCAACCAACTCAAGATCCTTTGGAACACTAACCAGTCCAACGCTGTCTTCGACTGGCCCGCTAAGCCCTGATCAGTCCAGTACAGAAGAGTCTGCCTCAGTTCAAATCACAGATACAGCCTCAAGTCCAGAGGTGGACATTTCAGCCACATCCTGTTCTCGAGCAAGATCAAGCCCATCCAAAATCAACACACCTTTCATGAAACTTATAGAAATAACAGCAAAGATTAACATTGAGTAATCACATGAAGAAATATTTTTTATGAAGGCTATTCAGTATACTGCATAAGGGACAATGTTGCATATTGTGTAAATAGTCTACTGTTCTGTAAATAATACTTGAAAGTATCCTTTTGAAGAATTATGTTTTGTTTTGTTTACAGTGAATGTTCTTGTGTGGTTTATGGAATTCTGAATTCACTATCATGTATGAAGGTTTATATTTATACTGTATCTTTTCTGACATTTTTTAGTTTGCACTGTATAAATGAGATGCAATATTAGTCAAATTATGTACAAAATATGTAAAATATATATACTTTGTGCCTTTATTAACAGCTTAATCATTGATACTCCACAACGGTGATGATAATCGGTTGTTTTTTATCTATTGGATAATATTTAACTATATCTGACAAACTGAAGAACTGTATTTCTAATGATTGCCATCCCTGAGCCACTGGTATCAGTAATTTGTCTACACTGCCAGGACTGTGTATATGAGAAGTTATGATAATCATGATGTGCCTTTCTTGAATGATACTCATTCCGTGCATACTAATAAAATCAGTGTATGTTTTGAAAATGTGCCATTTTACCATTGTGGTGTTTTTATAATCATTCATGAAAATGTTCACTGTCCAGTGGCTGATTGTTCATTTTGTGAAGCTTTCAGGTAGGTTATATGTAGCATACAATGGTTTATGTATACACTAGATGACTATAGGGGGCACTGTGTTGAAGCCAACATGACTCAATCTTGCCACTCTGCCACCGTTTAAAATAATAGTTTTGGAACCTATAGAAATGCACTTATTAATGTCTACATTAGTTTTTGCCATAATTATTCTATTAGTGACACTGTAATGCATACTTTGAAATTATATTATGTGGGCTAAACATAAAAGGTTAAAATATATAAAACATTTGACTTAAAGTATATATATTTTTAGATTACTAATATTTTTAGATTACCCACTACAACTAAATTCTTAAATACATGTAATTTTGTCCTTGAGATATTTAATTTAAATATTGTAGAATTCCAAGCATTCCTAAGTAGCAGCTGTATACCACCCTTCATCCCACTGCTGGCTTGCTTCTGAAACTTAGTACGAATGATCCTGCTTGGTCTCAAGATGAAACACCAGATGCTGCTGGAAGTGGTGTTGTAGGGCAAGTAGGTGGCACCCTGTCTAAATATCACAATGATTGGGGACATTTCCCTGTGTAGGGTGCAATCTTTTGGCTGGGATGTTAAATGGTTGTCCTTACTCTCCATGGCACTTATTGTAGGGGTGTTACCCCTGGTGTCCTGGCTAAATTCCCAATCTGGCCCTAATACCATCACAGTCACCTAATCATCCCGTTTACAATTGGCTCATTCATCCCCCTGTAACTATTCCCCAGGTTGTTGCTGTGAATGTGTTCTCAGTCAATTTACCTGGTAAAATAAGGGTAAAATAAAAAATAAATGGAGGAATGCTCCTATTGGGGAGTGCCAAGCATCAGCAATCCAAGTTTTATAAAGTCATTGGTCGCATCAGTGTAATCTTTACTTCTCAACGCTGGGTGGCGCCATCTGATCAATTATCTGCGTTTCATCTCTATTTACATGCCATATGATATGAAGCAGCTTTGAAAGTATTTTACTGCAAGGTAAGCAAATACATGAATGTAGGTAAATAACACGTAGTTTATGCCATACTACTAGCTCCAAGAAAATATTCAAACACAAACGAAGGCTTGTGTGGAGCAGTAACTTACTATAGATTCCTAAAATGTAACCAACTTCTATGGTATGATCATTGGACACTGTGTTAACTAACCTCCAGACGAGCTTCAATGCCATACAACTCTCCTTCCGTGGCCTCCAACTCCGCTTAAATGCAAGTAAAACCAAATGCATGCTCTTCAACCGATCGCTGCCCGCCCGCCCGCCCAGCATCACTACTCTGGACGGCTCTGACTTAGAATATGTGGACAACTACAAATACCTAGGTGTCTGGTTAGACTGTAAACTATCCTTCCTGACTCACATTAAGCATCTACAATCCAAAATTAAATCTTGAATCGGCTTCCTATTTCGCAACAAAGCATCCTTCACTCATGCTGCCAAACATACCCTGTAAAACGAACAATCCTACAGATCCTCGACTTTGGCGTTGTCATTTACAAAACAGCTGCCAACACTACTCAGCAAATTGGATGCAGTCTATCACATTGCCATCCATTTTGTCACCAAAGCCCCATATACTACCCACCACTGCGACCTGTATGCTCTCGTTGGCTGGCCCTCGCTTCATACTCGTCACCAAACCCACTGGTTACAGGTTATCTACAAGTCTCTGCTAGGTAAAGCCCCGCCTTATCTCAGGTCACTGGTCACCATAGCAGCACCCACCCGTAGCATGCGCTCCAGAAGGTATATTTGACTGTTCACCCCCAAAGCCAATTCCTACTTTGGCCGCCTTTCCTTCCAGTTCTCTGCTGCCAATGACTAGAATGAAATGCAAAAATCACTGAGCCGGAGACTCTTGCCTCCCTCACTAGCTTTAAGCACCAGCTGTCTGAGCAGCTCACAGATCAATGCACCTGTACATAGCCCATCTGTAAATAGCCCATCCAACTACCTCATCCCCATACTATATTTATTTATTTATCTTGCTCCTTTGCACCCCTGTATCTCTACTTGCACATTCATCTTTTGCACATCAATCACTCTAGTGTCTAATTGGTATATTGTAATTACTTCGCCACCATGACCTCTTTATTGCCCTACCTCCCTTTTCTTACCTCATTTGCACACACTATAGTTTTTCTTCAACTGTATTATTGACTGTATGTTTTGTTTATTCCATGTGTAACTCTGTGTTGTTGTATGTGTCAAACTGCTTTGCTTTATTCTTGGCCAGGTCGCAGTTGTAAATGAGAACTTGTTCTAAACTTGCCTACCTGGCTAAATAAAGGTGAAAAAAAAATAATAATAATTGTCGGTACTTGTCTGTCTTGCTGAGTTTTGATGTAGTCTTTTCCCAACAATGTCAAGTTAGGAAGTGTAATATGATTAGATAGGTTTAAAAAGTGGAATGGGGTGGTGTGTTTTTTCTATTTTTATAGAGGGCAAATAGTTGACAGGACAATTTTAATTTTCCCCAATTTTGAATGACCGTATAAATAATTTATTGTAGGTAGGCCGTGAATGGCCTCACACACCAGTACAATAGGTGGCGGGGTATGCACCTAAAAGTTGGACGCGATCCGCCAACCAAATCCTAAAGGAAAAGAAGAAGAATATTGAAGGTAACGTACTTCCGTACTACTTCCGGTTACAATGAAAGCGCGCCGGCTACGTAGCTACCAAAATACAAATTCAATCTAACAGACAGCTGAAGATGAAAGTATATTTTATTGAACAACATAATCCCGTTAAGTGTAACGCTAATGGACTAACAAAGTCAGGTTTTTATAGGGTAATTTGAGCTATTCGGTAAACTTATTTGGGCGGGTTTTAGACTAGTAGCTACTAGCTAGCTAACAATGTTCTCGTCATCGTGGGCAGCTCCATCAGAACGCCAGGGGCAAGTGGGGGTTCTCAAAACCAAGAGCAAAGAAGAACTTGGTGAATTACTGTCACGCCAAGATAAATTATTATCTAACAAGTATGTAACTTCATATCATTCATCTGACAGAAGCTAACTCAAATGATTCATTAGCTGCTACAACAACATTACATTCTTCTAGAAACTTCCAGCTGTTGGCTAGACAGTGGTGCCAGTTTTGGCGCATGTGTGTATATCAAATCAAATGTATTTTTATAGCCCTTCGTACATCAGCTGATATCTCAAAGTGCTGTACAGAAACCCAGCCTAAAACCCCAAACAGCAAGCAATGCAGGTGTAGAAGCACGGTGGCTAGGAAAAACTCCCTAGAAAGGCCAAAACCTAGGAAGAAACCTAGAGAGGAACCAGGCTATGTGGGGTGGCCAGTCCTCTTCTGGCTGTGCCGGGTGGAAATTATAACAGAACATGGCCAAGATGTTCAAATGTTCATAAATGGTCGTATAATAATAAGGCAGAACAGTTGAAACTGGAGCAGCAGCACGGTCAGATGGACTGGGGACAGCAAGGAGTCATCATGTCAGGTAGTCCTGGGGCATGGTCCTCCGAGAGAGAGAAAAAAAGACAGAATTAGAGAGAGCTTATGTGGGGTGGCCAGTCCTCTTCTGGCTGTGCCGGGTGGAGATTATAACAGAACATGGCCAAGATGTTCATAAATGATCAGCATGTTCGAATAATAAGAAGGCAGAACAGTTGAAACTGGAGCAGCAGCACGGCCAGGTGGACTGGGGACAGCAAGGAGTCATCATGTCAGGTAATCCTGGGGCATGGTCCTAGGGCTCAGGTCCTCCGAGAGAGAGGGGAGAATTAGAGAACGCACACTTAGATTCACACAGGACACCGAATAGGACAGGAGAAGTACTCCAGATATAACAAACTGACCCTAGCCCCCCGACACATAAACTACTGCAGCATAAATACTGGAGGCTGAGACAGGAGGGGTCAGGAGACACTGTGGACCCATCCGAGGACACCTGGACAGGGCCCCGGACTGTCCGGACAGGACACCCGGACAGGGCCAAACAGGAAGGATATAACCCCACCCACTTTGCCAAAGCACAGCCCCCACACCACTAGAGGGATATCTTCAACCACCAACTTACCATCCTGAGACAGGGCCGAGTATAGCCCACAAAGATCTCCGCCATGGCACAACCCAAGGGGGGTTGTGCTATCCGCCTCAATGTAGGCTAGCTGATGTTACTTCAACTAGGGAAATGCGTTTTACCCTGAACCTGGCATTCCTTTGTTTTTACTATCACTGCCAACTACATTTTCTTAAAGTTGAGCTGAAAGCAGTGGTTAGTTATTCGTTATTTCTCGTGCTTCTACACCTGCATTGCTTGCTGTTTGGGGTTTTAGGCTGGGTTTCTGTACAGCACTTTGAGATATCAGCTGATGTACGAAGGGCTATATAAATACATTTGATTTGATTTGATTTGTTGACAGACTGATTTGATATGTTGTTATCAACAGGGGGTTCATACAGACCCTTCCAGACAAAGGGAAGAAGATCTCAGACTTTGCAGAGAGATTATGCCTTGCTCTTGCCCACAATGAAGAAGAGGAGATGAAGCAATATATGCTGTCATCTGTCAGGACAGAGCTGCAGTCTAAATACCAGCAGACTTTGATACAAAGACAACGTGGTAGCCAGAATAAACCAGAAACTTCCAAACATAGGAGACAAGCTGGGGACACAGCTCCTGGAAATGTCCAAGGATTGGACGTCTCACCTCTGTCACCTAATGTTCAGGAGAGCAAAATAGTTGACACGTTGCAAGAAGACAGTGTGTCCAAAGTATCTGCTGCTGAAACCTTGGAGGTGGCCCAGGCTGGTGTTGATGCAGGGGCCTCTCTAGACTCTGACAGGACAAAAGAGAGCGACCTAGCGGAGGCCTTGCAGAGGGTCACTGTCTGATCACTCAACTGGCTCGAGTGGATCCCCTAAAGACACATTCAACAGACCTGCTACTAGCAACCCCTTCCTTGGAAGGCAGCCACAGAAGATACCACAGTACATAGAAGTCCTGGCGAGGACTGAGAAGGACCCGGCTATGAGGAGACAGAAGTATAAGCCTAATCTGTATGTCCACTTTGTATGAAAGTATTTAAGAATACTGTATAGTTCAGTGATGCTGCCTTTAGTTATGGCAATGCACTTGTATTCTCACCAACTAACTCTTATATTAACTCTTGTAATGTTTGCAGGTTTGCCCACAACACAGATGGCTGCCCGTCAGGGTCTCTGTCACCCAGCCAATCCCCTGGAGGCTTATTACCATCACCAGTGCTCTCCGTTGAGGCCAGGAGGGAGCAAGACAGGAAGCACATTGACGACATCACTGCGGCCAGGCTGGCACTGCTCCACTACAGCTCTGCCCAGCTGCTGACACTGGAGCAGTCAGCTAACCTGCTACTCGAGCAGACCAGGAAACACCAGGTGAGTGGCCCCTGGGAATGTCTGACACAACAGAGGAACATTAAGGTCTGTCCAACAACACCAAAATGCTCACTGCTCAAGGTAACAGTTACTCCTGATCAGGTGTACGATCAGATTACATGAGGGAATTAAATGTGTTATAAGTGTTGAGGCAACGTCTACCTTCCTATTCCATTATCACCACAAAAACACTGTGCTCATCTAATGATGAACACTCCTTATGCTACTTCCATTCATGGTATAGTATAGCAGCCTAATACTTACTGCTAAGCACTTGCTCATTTTTCAGGTTAATTACCCTATCAATGTCAGCATCTCTCCTGTATTGTGTGTTTCCCTCAGGATTTGCAGGCCAAGCTGGCAGCCCAGAAGCTGTCTGAGGGGCTGAGGTTCAGCACTGGGAGCTATGTTGTGGAAGGGGGCCCACTGGGCGCCTACAGGGAGGTTCATGACGACGTAGCCCAGCTTTCCTCAGAGGAAGACTAATCCGGGGGGGGGGGCCGCAGCAAGGAAACTCAGGTGACCCCTGACCTCTGAGACAACAGTCTCTGTGCCCTGCATCAGGGCCTATGGAAGGAAGGGGATTGGCAATTCAAAGACGAGAGGCCTGCCTGAGGAGATGGAAAGGGTCATGGGCATCGGGTGGTTTTGAAGGCACAGTGGGTGTCCCTGTCTTGTTTATCCAGGGAGGTGAATTGTGTGGGTCTTGGTTCACCATCAGTAATTCACTGAGTTGTCACCCAGTCAGCATCCTGTCCAGTTTATCAGAGCTGCCACAGAACCTTAGGCCTCCCGTTGGGTGATGTGTTAGCCTCTTGCAGGGAGCATTAGGTATGCTATCTCACCATGTTGTCAGAGAGTAAAAGATCAGTTGTGTGATGAGGCTGCTACAGTATTGTCTGGTATTGTTGACTCCCATGGTGGTTGCATTTCCAAAAGACAAAAGTATTGACTGTATGCATGTGAGAAATATAAAGAAAATATTTTTTGTATGATCTTTTTCTAAAGTGTTTCTGATTGAAAATAAAAATCTGTTCTTACCATATTTTGGTTGATCATATTCTTGAAATGGGAACAAATCATCATAGCCCTAAGTTCTGTGAGCTCTGAAAATAAAGATGGTAGTGGTTAATTGCGGTCTAAGACGGAGCAGCGTGCTGACATTTTCCAGCAGAATGTTTTCTTAACCCTGCCACAGTTTGATGAGAGCTATGACTCCGCTGTCATTTAAACCCTGTGATGTTATCAGTGGAGAAATCTGTGACATGCTTTAGAAGATTAATATATGGTCTAGTGAAATATTGCAGCTTGATGGAATCTGGCCCAATGGCTGAAATGCATCTGGCTTGAATTTGGCTCATGTTACTTCCCGGAGTGGCAGGGTATGATGGGATGGCAGCAGACTGACATACCATTTTTCAGCTTTTTTCTTACTAATGCTGATAAGGAGTGCCAGCAACATTAAAAACTCTTCCCAAACATCCATTCCCATCACCTACAGTCCAATCCTCCCTAGTAGTTATACAGAACCATTTTAACTTTATTATGATTCAGGAATTTTAATGAGGAGAAAGAGAAGTGATTGAGGCGAGCTCAGGGGAAATGAGGGAGAATTCATGTTGGTCTGTCTGAGCTCCATGGTTGATGCCCCTTGATAACCCCTGGTAATTGCTGCTGAGCCATTGGTGGGAGCTGCTATAGAAAAAAGCACCATCTGGCTGCTGTGTGTTTAGACACAGGTCTGATGGACTCCAGAAAGCTCTGCTCCGACGTCCAATAATAAATATGTCAGCGAGCTCAGGAGAGGATCTTCCTCGTACTGGTATTAATTAAGCCTACCTTGCTTACATAAATGTGGAGACTGTTACCAATTACGGGGTTGCATTTTTCCTACAGCTTTGCTCCATGGTTTCTGGCCTGCACTATCACTCACAAGTACATTGATATGTCTGAGCTGGAACCAAGCATGCGTTCTATGTCCAGAGCCTTTAAGTTGTTCGTTTGGGAGGTTGCTTATAGTTGTGGTGAATCCCACACTTCTTACCTCAGATTAATAAACTGCTCAGCTAGTCTGCAAGTGATTTGCTCTAACTGTGTGTCCGAAATCACACATCTCTAGGGAGCTGGAATAATTTGGACTTGGGAAGGGGAAATGGCATATGATTTTAAAACTGCCTGTTCAAAGAGCCAGCTCGGCCGTACAGTGAACAGTGATGTATAGACTGGCATTAAGCTCAATCTCAGTTAAATGATTGCATTATCTTACGTTTGCCATGTTACAAAGTCTGAGGTCATACAATTTTGTTCAATTCTCTCCCCTCTATGTTTTTTTTTTTTTTCTCAAAGCACAAAGGATATGAAATAATGCAGCAGTCAGCAGCTTTGTAATGGTAGTTTATCTTCCCCTTCCCAATTACAACCAGCTCTGCCTCCTCTTACTGGGACCAGATTGAATTATGTGTTCCAGTTTTTTTTTGTTTCATTCATTGGTATTTTGATATGTGTATTGTTGATCAATTGTACATTTCAGTCAAATTTTCTATTTATGATGTAGAGCTTTTTTCAACTAATGGTATTCACCAGAAATCTGTTTTCACAATCAATCCTGATGCGTGGAAGACATACGTCAAAGCAGGTCAGAAAATGGTTAGTGTTTTGATAACACAGAGAAAATAGTTTTCAGGGAGTGGGTGCTATTGAACTGGTATCCTGCTGTGTTCTCTCATGGTTGTACATGTAAGTGCAGATATTCAGTATTATTTTACCCAATTCCGCTGCTATTCATTAGTCTAGTCTGTTCTGTCCAATGAGAACAGGCTACTCATAACTTTAACAAGACAACAGTGGGTTTCTCAAGCCTCTGTCTCAGGTTTTTCTTTTGTGAGAAAGTTGTGTGAGACAGACGGCAGTAAGGAAAAGGGTTGTTTATGTCATGCCTGATGTCTTCCAGAAGAGACATCGCACGTGGCCTCAACAGTGCTGAAAGTGTGTGCAGCTGCCCCATCATCAACACCATATGCAGATAAGATCACTGAATCCCCTGGCTGGTGTTACTCCTATTAAAACAGTCCATTAGAGATGCACTACAGCTGTCTGGAACTGGGACTCATCATGCATGAAGTAAACATCCCCTTCAAAATGCTGCTATTTTTAGATCAACACCATCATTTACTTTTCCATGAGTTGAAGTTGATTTTAATGTCTGGTTTGTATGAAGACAGCGAAAGGCTTGGTTGTGTACATTTTCTTTGTCATATTGTGATTCAGTGCCTTCAGAAGGTATTCATACCCCTTGACTTATTCCACATTTTGTTGTTACAGCCTGAATTGAAAATGGATTAAATAGATTTTTCGCTCACCCATCTCCACACAATACTCCATAATGCCAAAGTGAAAACATGTTTTTAGAATGTTTGCAAATGGATTGAAATACAGAAATATCTAAATGACATAAGTATTCACACCCCTGACTAAGTACATGTTATAATCACCTTTGGCAGTCTTTCTGGGTAAGTCTATAAGACTTTTGCACACCTGGATTGTACAATATTTGCACATTATTCTTTTTTTTATTCTTCAACCTCTGTCAAGTTGGTTGTTGATCATTGCTAGACAGCCATTTTCAAATCTTGTCATAGAATTTCAAGCCAATTTAAGTCAAAACTGTAACTAGGCCATTCAGGAACATTCAATGTTGTCTTGGTAAGCAATTTCAGTGTTTATTTGGTCTTGTATTTTAGGTTATTGTCCTGCTGAAAGGTGAATTTGTCTCTCTGTGTCGGTTGGAAAGGAGACTGAACCAGGCTTTCCTCTAGGATTTTGCTTGTGCGTAGCTCTATTCTTTTATATTTGTATTCTGTACAGTCTTCCTTCTTTTCACTTTGTCAATTAGGTTAGTATTGTGGAGTAACAACAATGTTGATGATCCATCC
Source organism: Oncorhynchus kisutch (assembly GCF_002021735.2). Taxonomy (NCBI): domain Eukaryota; kingdom Metazoa; phylum Chordata; class Actinopteri; order Salmoniformes; family Salmonidae; genus Oncorhynchus; species Oncorhynchus kisutch. Next base: position 67,201,253 of record NC_034181.2, on the reverse strand, counting down.
TCAGTTTACTCATCTCTATAACTGTTTTAAATTCACCATTAGCCTCGGCAGGGTAGCCTACTGGTTAGAGCGTGTGACTAGTAACCGGAAGGTTGTGAGTTCAAACCCCCGAGCTGACAAGGTAAAAATCTGTCGTTCTGCCCCTGAACAGGCATTTAACCCACTGTTCCTAGGCCGTCATTGAAAATAAGAATTTGTTCTTAACTGACTTGCCTGGTTAAGTAAAGGTAAAAATAAAATGGTGACATCCCTGAGCGGTTTCCTTCCTCTCCTGCAACTGAGTTAGGAAGGATGCCTGTATCTTTGTAGTGACTGGGTGTGTTAATACACCATCCAAAATGTTCACCATGCTCAAAGTTTAATTTTTTTTTACCCTTCTACCAATAGGTGCCCTTCTTAGTGAGTCATTGGAAAACCTCCCTGGTCTTTGTGGTTGAATCTGTGTCTGAAATTCACTGCTCGACTGAGGGACCTTATAGATATGTGTGGGGTACAGAGATTCAAAAATCATGTTAACCACTATTATTGCACACTGAGTGATTCCATGCAACTTGTATGTGTCTTGTTAAGCACATTTTTACTCCTGAACTCATTTAGGCTCGCCATAATGGGTTGAATACTTCTGGACTCAATACATTTCAGCTTTTTATTTTGTATTCATTTGTAAACATTTTCAAAAACAATTCCACTTTGAAATGATGGGCTAGTGACACAAAATCTCAATTTAATCCATTTTAAATGTAGGATGTAACACAACGAAATGTGAAAAAAGTCAAGGGATGTGAATATTTTCTGAAGGTGTAGATTCATTAGAGAACGCCCTTGCACAGGCAGGGATAAATGGAAAAGGTGGTATATGTTATGCAAAAATAACACTCAACCATAGAAACATTATTTAGATAGAAGCTGATCATGACATGGACAAGTATATGGCCATGAGTAGTAGCATTTGATATCTTTAATATAGTGCTTTGCCAGCATGGCATTCTGAGTGATTTATGTCAAGATATAGGCTACTGTACTGTATGTCCAGGTCACACATTGCATGCAGAACTGTATCCTACCGAGGTTCCATGTGGAATACAGTATGCCAGGCTCTGCACTCCTGTGGCCTACAAGAATAAGTCACGTTAGTTTCCCTAACAAAAATATTTATCTTACAGTAGCTGTATCCCTGACCACATATGGGGGAAATAAACATTACATGGCTGTAATGAATTACTATGACATTTTCAAGCTTCCTCCAGCAGATGGGACTACAGACGTGTTACCTACAGTATGTAGCTTCCACAGTCTAACACTAGATGGCAGTAGCACCACTTTGTGCCCTTCCTTACGGTACCTGGAACGTGGACAGACCACCAACATACAGTAAACTTTGGATAAACATAGGAATGTTTTTATTGGCCAGTTGACGATAATGATATATATGCAGAAAATAACTAGGTTCTGTTTTCATGCAGCTGCTCTCATGAACATACAGTCAGTGTTGTTTGTATGAGTTGGAAAGCAAGCACACCAGCAAGGCCTCGGTTATGAAGACACCTCATCATAACAAAGTACGCAACAAGTGTCACCATTTCTGAAAGGATCCGACTGAACAGCTGTCAGCTTTAATTTTCAGTCCTGAGCTGACATAATTGTGTTTAATTCCAGAACCTGCTGTTCTGAGGTGTGGTGGATGTCCCTCATGTGTGGCCCAATGGGCCACAGCCCAGCATCTGCTTAGTCCAGATAACACCAACAATCAGCCCAGATCTACATCTACAAATCTACCAAGAGGGGAAACAGTCTGAAATCCCTGTCTACATCTGTGGCTAAGCAGAGTCCAACAACTGTTACTTGGAGAACTTTGCATAACAATCATGAGGCTGCAGAAAGAAAAGCAGAGAAAAGAGGGTCTAGATGGGCCGAGGCCCATGGTGCGCGGAGAGGGCCAAGAAGCTGCCAGCGTCCCAGCCGCCCCATGTCTGGGCTGGCACGGCATTAAGCGGGCTGTTTCGAGGCCTGTCAAAAGCTCATCACGGCGAGGAAGCCGTCTCCGTGGGGATGCTGCGGGAGTGCCAGGGCACGGTAGGGGAGAGAAACCAGAGTCTTGTCCAGCAGCTTGGCCATAATGAGGAGGAAAATTCTCATTCTTGTATCCAAATTAATGTAACAATAACAATTTGCTTTTGTCAAACCTTTCTTTTTTTTTACTCAATACCCTTTTTGCCTCCTTAATTTCTGCTCATCAGCTATACCAAGTGCATTAATTATGATTAGTAGGCCTATATTTTCTGTCTCACCTATTTATATCTAATGGAGTTATGTTATGTGGTAACCTCCCAACACATTACACAAGTCCAGCTGCCTGGCTTATTAGAGGAGTTGTACTGTATCCTGGTGCATGAGACTGCTAACTGTGACGTTGTGTAACATCGTTACTTAATTCATGTGGTGTCTTATAGTGGTACAAAGTGAGCATGTTTCCATTCAAAGTGACAGATAGAACATTGGTTGTCTCGGTATATTTGCTAGTAGCCTGGTAGATGGCATTAGAGAGGTTGTCATGAGGCTCTGATGACTGGATGATGTCAGTTATGGCATTCAAGATGTAAAACACCAGTTTTAAGTAATAACTTCTTGGCCGGGGCATTTACATGTGACGTCAATCTAAAGTTGTCAGCAAAGAGGCGTGATGAATACAATGTAATTCTGTGTTTCATTATTTTCATTATTTTTAACTGAAATCATGCCTCCTGATTTGTGAACGCACCAATTGACAAGCACCAGGAGTGTAAATTAGCAGCAACTCAGGGAATGGTGCCAGACATTACACATTGAGAGCACTAACTTCATTTAAAGGGTCATGAAATACAACCTCTGAAATGTCAAATGTCATTTCCCACATTCTTTTTAATGTTGCAGGTGTAAAAGTTGGATGAGGGCAGGGAGTTGAAAGGGGTTTTAGATCAAATCTGAAGGACAGTTCCTCTAACATGACGAACATAAGCTGCAGTCATGGAGTAGGCTACAGATGAGGGGGTGTTGCTGGGGAAGGTGGAGGGGGGTTCTGTACTGTATGCATTTTGGTGAGAATGTCTTGTATTCTATGAAGTCTGCATTGTGTAATAAAGTTCTGATCTGGGCACTGTGTCTTACAACAGTAGTAAAACCCTGCTGTAAAAAAGAGGCAATCCTCCTTAGCTCAGCTCATAACAATTACAGGGCCTCTATATGGAACTGCAGGCTTGTTTATATGCTGTAATGTTGTGTCCACGCCAAGCTCGTTCTGAGCCCTGAGGCCTGGTGGTTTTGATTGCTGCAGGGTGTGTGTTGGAGTGCTGTGTCTGCAGCATGGTTCTGGCTCTGCGGGGCGGCTTCAGAAGGGTGTGATCCGTCAGAGGAGACAGAGTGAGAGTGGGAGGCTTTTCCCTGTTTGTTTTCTTCTTTGTTTGTTTGTTTGTTTGATACAAACTGAATCTGTCAGGGAAAACAGGAAGCCCCCTTCTTTTTTTTCACTCCAGTCCCATCTCTCCGTCCCCAAAACAAAACATCTGTGTTCAATGAGGAGGAAGACACTGTCCAATTCCAAACATTAATTGTCTTAAACTGCTCCAGGCTGTCAGCGTTAATACTATTCACAAATTATGCTTAGTCAGCACTTTTCTGATCAAGTTTCTGAACAACTGAGTGCTACATCTCTGTCTGATATCTCCTTTTGTAGCCTCTCACAGTCCTCTTGATGGTCTTCGTATGACTGCCTCGTATGACTGCCACACAAGATATCCTACAAGTTGTTGGGGCTGAGGAAAGACATAATGTACCTGGGTGTAATGACAGGAAGCCTCCCACTGGTCGTGACAGGAGAGAGCAGTACTGTAGTGTGTGGCCCTGCTCTCACTGCGCTGCACTGGGACTGCTTCATATCCATTTACAGCCTGGGTTGCTGCTATTGTCATTAGGATTGGGTTCTATTATTAGTCAAAATCTCATGAAATCCAATCCCTTTTTAATGGTGAGAGAGTCTGGATTGGCCACCTTAATCATGTTCAGGAACATGGGCCATGTGACTGTGCAGTGTGAGTGTGTTACAGGATAGTATAGACTCCCGTATCCATGGCCCAGTCAGAGGGATCAGTCTCCTGTTCCTGTATTAAATATTTTACAGCAGACAGGGGCAGGGATGGTCTTAAATGAACCTTACACACTCATCCTCCTCTAGTGTTACATACATACATATACTGAACAAAAATATAAACGCAACATGCAACAATTTCAAAGATTTTACTTGAAGAAGGAAATCAGTCAGTTGAAATAAATACATTTGGCTCTAATCTATGTGTTTCACATGACTGGGCAGGGAAGCAGCCATGGTGGGCCTGGAAAGGGTACAGGCCCACCCACTTGGGAGCCAGGACCACAAAAGGGCTTTATTATAGACAGAAATACTCCTCAGAGTTGGTGCCCCCCTTTACTGCTATAACTTGCTTCCATTCAGCCACAAGACCATTAGTGAGGTCGGGCACTGATGTTGGGCGATTAGGCCTGGCTCGCAGTCGGCCATCCAATTCATCATCCCAAAGGTGTTCGATGGTGTTGCGGTCAGGGCTCTGTGCATGTTCTACTGACAATGTTTGTCTATGGAGATTGCATGGCTGTGTGCTAGATTTTATTCACCTGTCAACAACAACAATAGCAGAACCCATTAATTTGAAGGGTTGTCCACATACTTTTGTATATATAGTGTACATACAGTGTAACTGTGAGTAAAACTCTCCTGCTGTTGTTATTGGATCCATTGTTTATTGGTGGGTTTTGAGATGTATGTTATATATACGTCTAGAAATGGCTCACAAACAAAATCCTATGGGAAATGATTACATGGAATTCTCCACCCATAAACATATGGTTAAAATCCAGAATAACTATCCCTTTATCTATAAACAATCTCTGTTGACATAATCACAGTATGAAATGGAAAGGTAAAGGGGGCAGAAAGAAAGTGCTGTCTTCCTGTTATGGAGGGCGGCCCTATGATTCAATCGTATGATGGGTGGAGTGTCATCCACCCATCCACTTAACTAAATTGATAAAGGCTGTTTGTCTTCCTGTTCTTCTTTGTTCTTCGCCAGCACAAAACAAAACAGAATTACACAGAGGACCGTGACCAATGGAGGATGTATCACACTCTGGCAAACGCTCACAGAGCTGCAGATGGTCATGTTTGTACCTCCTTGCCTGAGCCCCTACAGGTGCCACAGTGCTGTCTAATAGAAAGCAGAGTTTGTGGAGGAGGAGAGCAGATCAGAGCGAGGGATGATGGAAGGAAGGAGAGGGGAGGGCTCCACTCCTCTCTGACATGTTTTACATGCAGCATGGGGTGCCTCCGCAGGCAGGTATCCACCCTCTCATATAGTTTTCATTTCTTGCAGATATACAGTGGGCTCCCAGAGAAATAGAGCCCTCGTAAGACATAGACAGGCCATCCACCATACCAACTGATCTCCCGTCTCTGTGTGTGAAGAGACAGTGTGTGTTTCAGATGTTGCATAGGAACAACAGTCTCAGATGGTGTTACACTGTGAGGTCTCAAGGGGTTTGTTTTATCTTCCGGAGAGATGTCTCTTCCTCTTCCTCCTTTCAACAAAATAAATATGTCAACTCTGACAATTATTGAAATGCGTTTAACGACACAACATAATCTTCAAACCCTTCTGGATTAATATTTCTACTGGGAACAATCCACCCTTACATCTGCTGCTGAGCAGCGGCTCGCTCCATTCAACCTGAGTGGGTCTCCTCTTCCCGTCTGGCAGTGGATGGGGACTGGTGCACATCCTTTGGCAGGAGCTACACACGTCTCTTATGGCTTTCGGCTCGCGCAGGCCCCTGACAACGCTCTCGAGAGTTCTTATGTTTCTCTGACAGCGTCTATCAATCTGCTCTCAACAGAACGGTCATTATCAAATCAGCCACATGAGGGCTTTCTTCTTCCCCCTCCCCCCGACTGGCTCTCCTCTTTAGCGCAAGAAGGGGGTACAAGTGGTCCAAGAGATTGTGTTCTGTGAAATAACGCTGGCTGTATAAAGCCTGCTCTGTGGGGTCCCCTTTCACTGAAGCACTTGTAAACTAACCCAACTTCCCACCAAACCATTGAGTTTCCCCCAGCTTTGTGGTAGAGGGGGGTTTGAAGGCAGTGTTCCTTTAAATCGCTAAGAATGATTAAAGCTGTTATATATTAACATGGCTCCTCGCAGACCGTATTGTACAATCCAATATAATACTGTCTTTTGACAGGTGCAGGATGTTAAAGACCTAAAGATTATATGACATTTCACAATATATAGGATATGATAATGACGAGTATAGCCCATAGCTACAGTGTGTAGTATTATAGATGGTTCACAGTAATGGGCTCAGTAGTTGAGAGTCCCTCTCAATATATCAACATATCTCCATATTCTCTCCAGCCCTTAGCTGCAGACTCACCAATGTGTCAGTGATAATTTCAGTGAGAAGGTTTCTGGACCACTTCAGAATGCCCAGGGACTGCATCTCTCCATGGAGGCTGCTCCCACACTGTCAAAGCTGTCTTTGGTTTATACTGTGGTTTCTCCTCAGCTGGCGAACAGAGCTGGCAGAACCACTCACTCTTCTCTCACAACAGCCTAGTCAGCACAACACAGGGGAGGAACTTAACTACTTAAAGAGCAGGTAATCAGGTACCCAGGTTCTTCAGAGAAAGATTGGAGAGAGAAAATGGTGTTCTATCTTTTTCTTCCCTTTCTCTCTGTTTCTTGGAAATGATATTAGGGGAAAATTGGTCGATTTAACAGAGTGAAACCAGGGGCAGACTGGGACCAGATATCATCTCTGGCATTTTTAACACACCGGCCATTTTTTTCCTCGTGGCCCCCACGTGGCCTATTGTTAGCCCTTTATCAGCCAGTTAATTCTCATTTTGTGCAATAATGCCAAGTTAGAGAGGCCCACTAGGCTATGAATGGACCAGCCCATCTGGGATCACCCCTGAGTGAAACTATCAGAAGGATTTGCTCAGCCTATAGACACATAGCTTTAAAGTTGATTCATTTGGGTTTATACTTTGAGCGTGTTGTTAGCGCTGTGCTGTCAGTTCTACAGTTTCCACGGTTTACACCGCAGTCACGTAAAATAACATTTCTGAAGCATCCTCTTCTTTGCGTAGCTCCTCTCTCTGTGCTGCTCATGGCTGCTGACAGGAGGATTTATTGATCCCAGAGTCTCTGGCACGGGGCCGGTGTTGGCTCATACAGCCAGAGATGTGTGAAGGTTATGTTGTTTAACTGGAGGAGGCAGGTATGCTAAACACCCTGAGAGGGCAGGAGGGACATCTGCTCTCGTACTCACTGGGCTAACTGAGTGCATAACTCAGAGCAGGCCCAGAGCCCCCCCCGTCCCCCAACCGGCCCTGCCTTCCTCGGTGCCGGTCCCTGGTACTATACAAGAGGATCTCACAAAAACAAATAGCAACAGAAGACCTGGCAAAGGGAGGGACCCAGCTGGGGCTGGAGGTCCTGTGTGACTATTCTTTAATCATGACACCTGCAAGCCATTTCATCATGATTTACAGTGGGGGAACGCAGGCTGGGGGCGGGGAGCCCACGACGGGAAGTGTTTTCCTAGCAAATGACGGGGAAAGCACTGTTGTCGGTTGTTGTCCAGGCATTTGAAGTTTGTTGCCCTCTAACCTACTGGGAACTCCGATCTGCTGTTTAAAAGCATACGAGAGAAAAACGACAAGTCTCTCACAATATCATTCTCTCTCTCTCTCTATGTGTGTGTGTGTGTGTGTGTGTGTGTGTGTGTGTGTGTGTGTGTGTGTGTGTGTGTGTGTGTGTGTGTGTGTGTGTGTGTGTGTGTGTGTGTGTGTGTGTGTGTGTGTGTGTGTGTGTGTGCGTGTCAGGATAAATAGGTGGGCGGGCTGGGGACAGGAAGGAAATGGAGTCCACATGGATGGTCATTAGCAGGATCTCAGCAGACCAGAGCAGAACCGCTTAGCTGCTGAAACCCACCCAGCTGCTGGCCCAGAATGCCTTCATACTTGGGCCTGGTTTACACTTAGATGCATTCTCATGTAATCGTTAGTTGATGGATTATTACATTGAATCAAATGTGTTTTCTAGTGTGTTGTGCAATTCAAAAATGTGAATGGTGGTCTGTTGGCAAAGTATAGCTGATATACTGACTGTTCACATGCCTTCTATGATGAAACAAGATTAAGTTGTCCACCCATTCAGTTTAAAGTGTATTCTGTCCAGTCCCACTACACATAGGGTGGATGGGAGGATTGTTGGACTGCTGATCTGCTAAGTAAAAGCCAATCTTCCTCTCTTACCTTCACCTTGCCAGACAGCAGACTGAAAGAACATCTGAGAGAACTGATGCCCAACTAAAAGGATTGACTTGATCTACAGCTATGAAGCAATTGTTTGTTTGCCGTTGCTAAATAGGAGCCCCTCAGTTTTCATCCACAGCACTCTGTATGCTAAGTTGTTTCATGCCTTATTTGTTAATGCCGTTATTTGTTAATGATGTCGAAACGCTCTACTATGTCATTGTTCACCAACCTCACTATTTATTTATATTATCCCAAGGGTGTGGTAGTGGATGCAATTATATAAATATAAGGATTGCTCAATTCGGTAATTGCCTTGCATTTTCCATCCACATAATTGCACACTCTCTCCCACCGAACGTGGTGCGAGCTTTGGGCTGTCCGTCACTGGTGCCCATTAGAGCTGAGAAACATGTCAGCGATGGGGCAAACTAAAACCACATTGAGAAATGGAATTAACACCTTTCTCTCTCAGGAGCAGGGATGCAGGGCTCCATGTGGAGCGCCGTTAAATAATAATCCCCAACCGATAAACCGACTCCTCGCAGTCTGCCCAGAAAAACAAATCCTGCCGCCACTCAGCTTGCCTTCACCACTGCTGCGGCCGTGGCGAGGAGGGGGCGAGAGCGGGCTGCGAGTGACATCATCTATGCTGGACAGCTCAACATGGTGAGCTGAGCCTGCTGGCCCCATCCTATGTGTTTGACTCATCTCCAGTGCTTTGTGCTGTGTGTACAGTTCTGAAGTATTAGGAGACACTGGAAGGTGGCCCTATAGTCTGCACCTTCAGTGTCATCTGGTATTTTCTCCAACTGACAAGAGGTTTGCCAGTTAAAACCTGGCTATACAAATGACAAAATAAACCAAATATTAAGCAGTAAATGGCCATAACTATGAGGTCTTGCACCTGAACACTGGGGTATTTGTGTGACGTTGCAAGACAGCCTCCATACTGTGCAGTAATCGAGATGTTTGCTAGCGTAAGGGCTCTGTATGACATCACCCCTGAAGCATTGTGATTATTGTGATTACGTAAATCTTCTTTTCATTATCACCCATGTCATTGTCATAAAGCAATTATTCACCCCGTCCGCTTTCCCCATCCGCTCCCACGAGGGTCTCGGATTCACAGGGCTCAGCCAAGCAGCTTGTTCCACCTTTGTGTTTTGGCATCAAGGTGGATGGATTTAAGATCCCAGACCGTCGGTCTGATAATACCACAGACGGTTTGAGTTTAACAGGATATACCAGTACCTTATCCCACTTGGCTGCTTCCCTGCAGCAGCTATATTTAGTGCTCTCATCCATTGTGCCATGCCAGCTCTTCCCTCTTTAACTCACACCCTTCCATTTTGTCACAATTATCTGATAATGTTCTGTTAAAAAAAGAGAAAATGTGAGTCATTAATCATTCTCCTTGGCTGCACTTCAGTGAACTGTACTGTATGACAGTGAAGGGAACACACATGGTTGTAGTATGTTCATGTCTTCATAGTTTGGTATACTTTACTTTGGGATGATTATTGTAAGTATCTACATTTAAAGTTGATCTGATTGCAAAATGACCGCAAATTCCCGAAGAGGGGAGAGAGAGATGCGTGGAAGTGGCATCAGTCTGTGTGGGGAGGAAGGCCCATTGGCAAAGAAAGGTACACAGTAGTGCTCCATATTGCTATTTGTTTATAGGCCTTTGCCTTTGTCAGGTACAGTAACAACTAACAAGGCACAAGGGTCCAGTGTCTCTCTCCTCTCAAACTCTCTCTCTAGCTCTTTCTAAGCACAACACTTCATTTCAACGTGGATAATTGGGTAATATTTGGTTTAGACGTTGATCATTAAGATTACAACCTATATTCACCCAAAAGTTAGTTGAATTGTCAATGTGTTATCACTATGTTTTCAATCATCTAAAAGCACAACCAAATTCCAGTGAAAAACAATGTCAGATTCTTCATTTAGCTGTCACCCAAATGTCTATCACTGCGCTTTCAACATTTTACATTACTTTTATGTCATTTAGCAGATGCTCTTATCCAGAGCGACTTATAGAAGCAATTAGGGTTAAGTGCCTGGCTCAAGAGCACATCGTCAGATTTTCACCTAGTCAGCTCAGGGATTTGAACGCTCTTAACCGCTAGGCTACCTGCCGCCACAACCATTTCAACCATTTCAACCATTTAAAAGCATAGCAAAGTTCAAATGGGAATACAATGTCAGATATTTTGTTTATTTATACAACAGATTAATGTGCTATCATTGTGCTTCTGTAACAGATGTGAAATGGCTAGCTAGTTAGCGAGGGTGTGCGCTAATAGCGTTTCAATCGGTGACGTCACTTGCTCTGAGACCTTGAAGTAGTGGTTCCCCTTGCTCTGCAAGGGACGTGGCTTTTGTGGAGCGATGGTTAACGATGCTTCGGGGGTGACTGTTGTCTGTGTGCAGAGGGTCCCTGGTTCGAGCCCGGGTATGGGCGAGGAGACGGACTAAAGTTATACTGTTACACTTCATTTGCTAAACAGCTGCTAATACTGACAAGGTGTTTGGAGTTACCTTCCTAGCTAATTGTCTATGTTAGAGTTTACACAACTGTGGGGAGGTCAAAATTATAAAAATATATCTACCAAATCTATACATTTTTAAATATTGATAATATTCTCCTTGCCATTATCGTTCACCTATTGAGAAGAATTGTGACTAATTGTGAAGATCTGTGATGACCTATGCATGTTATCTTGAACATGCAGGTTTTATATCATTACATACTGTACGAAGAAATGTATACGTACAGTAACCTCAAAAGGTGGCCATGGATCTATTACTAAGGTTGAATGTTACTGTATTAAAAAATTATTATTGGTTGACAACGTAACCAAATATCAACATTTTAAGGAGATGTTTCTACTGCTTGGATAGTTCCATCGGGGCCACTGACTTAATCCCATTCTTTAACTTTTATTTTTGGTTAACCAAAAAGTCTGTTAAGTTGTCAACAAGTTAATAGGCTATTTATTGTATTTCAAAATTGATATTGAATTGTGTTTGGTTATTAACGTAACCAAATAACAACATTTCAAAGTAATGTATCTTCTGCCTGGATAGTTCCATCTGTGCCACTGACTTAGTCTGGTTTTAATTCCAGTTTGTCTACAAATTAATAATTGATATGTTGGATTCACTTCTCCATCTCAACCAAAAATCTAAAGTTAAATTTGATTTAGTTCTATTTAAAAAAAAAAAATGTGTTGATAAGGAGACCAGAATCCAACATATCAATTATTAATTTGTAGACAAACTGGAATTAAAACCAGATTAAATCAGTGGCACAGATGGAACTATCCAAGCAGAGATATCTTTCCGGCGGGGTGCTGTGGGATTATTTAAGATACTGTTTGAAGTAGGTAGGGTTTCAGATGTTTTCGGAAGATGGGCAGGGACTCTGCCGTCCTAGCTTCAGGGGGAAGATGGGCAGGGACTCTGCTGTCCTAGCTTCAGGGGGCAGCTGGTTCCACCATTGGGGTGCCAGGACAGTGAAAAGATTTGACTGGGCTGAGCGGGACCTCAAGAGACCAGAGGTGGCAGAACGGAATACTCTGGTTGGGGTGTAGTGTTTGAGCATAGCCTGAAGGTAAGGAGGGGCAGTTCCTCTTGCTGCTCCATATGCAAGTACCATGGTATTTTAGTGGATGTGACCTTCGACTGCAAGGCAGTGGAATGTGCTGAGGAGCAGGGTGACATGGGAGAACTTGGGAAGGTTGAACACCAGGCGGGCTGCTGCGTTCTGGATAAGTTGCAGGGGTTTGATGGCACAAGCGGGGAGCCCAGCCAACAGCGACTTGCGGTAGTCCAGACGGGAGATGACAAGTGCTTGGATTAGGGCATGCGCCGCTTCCTGTGTGAGGTAGGATCGTACTATACGGCTGTTGTAGGAGCAAGTCACTGCTTTGATGTTTGTAGAGAAGGACAGATCGTGTCCAGGGCCACGCCAAGGTTCTTTGCACGGTGGGAGGGGGACACTGTGGAGTTATCAACAGTGATGGAAAGGTATTGGAGTGGGCAGGCCTTCCCTGGGAGGAAGAACATCTCTGTCTTGTCAAGGTTGAGCTTGAGGTGGTGGGCTGGCATCCAAGCTGAGATATCTGTCAGGCACACAGAGATGCGTGTCCCCAACTGGGTGTCAGAACGGTCGAAGGAGAAATGTAGTTGAGTGTCATCCGCATTGCAATGATAGGAGAGACCATGTGAGGATATGACGGCGCCGACTGACTTGGTGTATAGAGAGAAGAGGTGAGGGCCTAGAACCGAGCCCTGGGGGACACCAGTAGTGCGATTACGTGGTGCAGACACAGATCCTCTCCATGTCTCCTGGTAAGAGCGGCCTGCCAAGTAGGATGCGATCCAAGAGTGTGCAGAGCCTGAGACGCCCAGCCCTGAGAGGGTGGAGAGGAGGATCTGATGGTTCATGGTGTCATATATCTATTATACGTGGGAATACTTATACGTGGGAATACTTTAGAGCAGATTTCCAAAATTAATATAACTTGGAGCTGATTTGCTGGTGTTTTTACAGTCTTTTATGCCCAACAATTGAGAGGAGGAAAATAAAATCAACCACGTGCCAAATTCGGCCTCTTACTGCCAGTTAGGGAACCCTGCCCTAGGCCTATTGTATTGTCTATTTTTGTTGAATTCTAGGTTTAATCGAAACGATAGCTGTTGATAACTTGGCAAATGCATATACTGTAGGGCTAAATAGCACCATTGATGATATGAGTGATAATGAATGGTCACGTTTCATTTGCTCTCTTATACCTACGCATTTGTAAGTGGAGATCTCTCAAAAGCACATTGGTAATAGTCATTGACAAATATCAAAGCTAAGCAGGGTTTGGCTTGTTTAAAACTGTATGGGAGATAAAAGGTTAGCTGTAGATATATCAATTCTCCAGTAGGAGGTGCTGCCCTGCCTATTCTTTTAGTTTTTTCTGATATTGGAAATAATGCTGAGGTTATTTTAAAGGTACAAAATCAACATATTTTATACAAGGTTTGTCTATGTTGAAATTTGGTTACCATTATGACATAATCCAGCGGTTGAAATTTCACCTTCAAAACAAACACATTGATGACTTTTTCCAAATCCAATGTATTTTCAACATCACAATACGTTGACAAATTACTTTGAAACAACGTTGATTCAACCAGTTTGCGCCCATTGGGGTGGAGAGTCAACCTGGAGTGTGTTACTGGTTTGTAGATCCTGTTTTACATGTCTTAAATTTTCTGGCCATGGAAACCTCCTTCCTCCCCAGAGGAAGATCAGCAGAGCCAAAAGACCTGATTCTAACCACCTTCTTCCTCTCCTGTTGGCCAGAGAGCGCTGTATTTCACCCTTTCCTCCCCTCTGTGACCGCAACATTCTGCAAACCCTGGTAAAACAAGACATTAGTTTGGAAATCAACAAATCACTCCCATCTGTGTGAGTGTAAATACTTGCACCCGTTGGCTTTTCATTAAGCAAGTCAACTGGTCATTTTGGAGGCTATCTTATGTGCATATGATTGATTCCAGATAGGAAAATACTGATTTAGAGGTAGGGAACAACTGTATCGCAGTAATAAACTAAACACAGACACAGCTGTCTTCTCAAATATATACCAGTATTTCTGTGCTTTATCACCTGTGATCCGATGGCATGTATACGAGTGACTGATTCAAGAAACATACATTTCTGTTTGACTGACTAAGTTAGTTTGCAGTCTCTTTGGATGCAAGGTTACTCACCCATATGACAACAGTAAAACCTGCTTTGGGTTTTCTCATGCCCCTCTCCTCTCTGTGACTCCCAGACTCCTCATCAAGTCTCTCCAGCCTCAGATACCTTTGGCACAGCACAAGCTCGCATCGGATGGAGGGTGGGGAGATGTGTCCCCCTCCCGCGCTGGAACAGAACGTTTGTCTCTGCGCTGCCCTTATCTCCCCATCCCTCCGCTGTCTGATGTGACATAAATCACAGGAGCACGGCAGTATTTACGATGCACGGCCGTTTATTAATCTCTCCCAGCTGCCTGTGTTTCACTGACACAACACCTTCAGGGCACTGGATCTGCACCATGTGCTCCGGAAAAGGCCTTTCTCTTCTCTCCATCCAGCAAGCCACAAATAAACCTGATTACGGGGGAATTTTGTGCTCTTTATGGTGAATTTTCACAAACCCACATTTGAAAATCCAAACTGGTTTATGGTATTTATAGTCTACATTACTTGTGTTTTTATTGCAAAACATGAGGAGATGCCTGTATGATGGTGAAAAAAGTCCAAATGTCAGTAAATGATATCACCTGTGTTTACTCTACAAATAGGAAATGAGAGTTTGCCCTTATTAAAAGCTATAAAATATTCCAGTATAATAATGTTACTGCTCTAATTTGGGCTCCATGGTTTCAATGGCTCTCATACTATCAACTCCAGGAGAGAAGCATAGTTCAATATATGTACAGTACCAGTCAAACGTTTGGACACAGCTACTCAAGGGTTTTTCTTTATTTGTACTATTTTTTACATTGGAGAATAATAGTGAATACATCAAAACTAGGAAATAACACATATGGAATCATGTAGTAAGGAAAAAAGTGTTAAACAAATCAAAAGATAATTTACATTTTAGATTCTTCGAGGTAGCCACCCTTTGCCTTCATGACAGCATTGCAGACTTTGCCTCTCACATATATCCAGGCATACCAACAGGTACCTAGAATAATATAGATTTATTTCCCTGCAAATCCAATTTAATTCACTCCTCCTCTGACACCTCTCACACTACCATTCCAACTGTGTTCTTTCCTCCCATGGCATGACTCACAACACTTTCTGTTTCTTCCTATGCTTTGTCTTTTTTCTTCCGTCCTTCTCCTTCCCTTCCTTTCCCCTCCCTTCCTTGCCCAGAAATGACAGTGTCAGATTTTGAAACATCTCTCTCTTTGTTGGCACTTCCCTACATTTCCCTCCATCTATCTGTTTCTCTTTTGTGAGGACCACACAGAGGGATGACATGCTAGAGGCACGTCCAGACTGGGTGGCCCAGCTGCACACAAAATGTGGGTGACAGGATCAGCCTTCAACCGGCTATGGAAGTAATGTGTGTAGACAGTGTAAAACCAGTCTCTAAGAGACCTAAAGAGGAAAACAACGCTAGCAAATCTGAATAAATGGACATTTAAAAAACCTGAGTATTTTGGCACTCTTTTCAGCTGGAGCCACATGCACTAACTCCCATACACCGGACTCACTAATGGGTTCACACATTAGGCAAGACGTAAAAAGATAAATAATCAGTCTTCCTTTTCTACCCAGTGTGTATGTAAGGTTATCATGCAATAATTAAATAGAATATATAATATACGACCAAGGGATTGGATATGTAAACTCAGCAAAAAAAGAATCGTCCTCTCACTGTCAACTGGGTTTATTTTCAGCAAACTTAATATGTGTAAATACAGTGGGGCAAAAAAGTATTTAGTCAGCCTCCATTTGTGCAAGTTCTCCCACTTAAAAAAGATGAGAGAGGCCTGTAATTTTCATCATAGGTACACTTCAACTATGACAGACAAAATAAGAAAAAAAAATCCAGAAAATCACATTGTAGGATTTTTTATTAATTTATTTGCAAATTATGGTGGAAAATAAGTATTTGGTCAAAAACAAAAGTTTATCTCAACACTTTGTTATATACCCTTTGTTGGCAATGACAGAGGTCAAACGTTTTCTGTAAGTTTTCACAGGGTTTTCACACACTGTTGCTGGTATTTTGGCCTATTCCTCCATGCAGATCTCCTCTAGAGCAGTGATGTTTTGGGGCTGTTGCTGGGCAACACGGACTTTCAACTCCCTCCAAAGATTTTCTATGGGGTTGAGATCTGGAGACTGGCTAGGCCACTCCAGGACCTTCAAATGCTTCTTACGAAGCCACTCTATCTCTGTATCTCTCGCCACTCCTTCGTTGCCCGGGCGGTGTGTTTGGGATCATTGTCATGCTGAAAGACCCAGCCACGTTTCATCTTCATTGCCCTTGCTGATGGAAGGAGGTTTTCACTCAAAATCTTACGATACATGGCCCCATTCATTCTTTCCTTTACACGGATCAGTCGTGCTGGTCCCTTTGCAGAAAAACAGCCCCAAAGCATGATGTTTCCACCCCCATGCTTCACAGTAGGTATGGTGTTCTTTGGATGCAACTCAGCATTCTTTGTCCTCCAAACACGTCATTCACTAGGTCCCCCCGTGTGGTTCTGGTATTTTTGCTCACCGATCTTGTGATCATTTTGACCTCACGGGGTGAGATCTTGCATGGAGCCCCAGATCGAGGGAGATTATCAGTGGTCTTGTATGTCTTCCATTTCCTAATAATTGGTCCCACAGTTGATTTCTACAAACCGAGCTGCTTTTGCAGATTCAGTCTTCCCAGCCTGGTGCAGGTCTACAATTTTGTTTCTGGTGTCCTTTGACAGCTCTTTGGTCTTGGCCATAGTGGAGTTTGGAGTGTGACTATTTGAGGTTGTGGACAGGTGTCTTTTATACTGATAACAAGTTCAAACAGTTGCCATTAATACAGGTAACGAGTGGAGGACAGAGGAGCCTCTTAAAGAAGAAGTTACAGGTCTGTGAGAGCCAGAAATCTTGCTTGCTGGTAGGTGACCAAATACTTATTTTCCACCATAATTTGCAAATAAATTCATTAAAAATCCTATAATGTGATTTTTTTTTCTAATTTTGTCTGTCATAGTTGAAGTGTACCTATGATGAAAATTACAGGCCTCTTTCATCTTTTTAAATGGGAGAACTTGCACAATTGGTGGCTGACTAAATACTTTTTGCCCCACTGTATTTGTATGAAATAACAAGATTCAACAATAACATAAACAGAACAGGTTCCACAGTCATGTGACTAACATAAATGGAATAATGTGTCCCTGAAAACAGGGGGGCGGGTAAAAGTCAAAGGTAACAGTCAGTATCTGGTGTGGCCACCAGCTGCATTAAGTACTGCAGTGCATCTCCTCCTCATGGACTGCACTAGATTTGCCAGTTCTTGCTGTTACCCCACTTTTCTACCAAGGCACCTGCAAGTTCCTGGACATTTCTGGGGGGAATGGCCTTAGCCCTCACCATCCGATTCAACAGGTCCCAGACGTGCTCTATGGGATTGAGATCTGGGCTCTTCGCTGGCCATGGCAGAACACTGACATTCCTGTCTTGCAGGAAATCACACACAGAACAAGCATTATGGCTGGTGGCATTGTCATGCTGGAGGGTTATGTCAGGATGAGTCTTCAGGAAGGGTACCACATGAGGGAGGAGGATGTCTTCCCTAAAACGCACAGCATTGAGATTGCCTGCTATGACAACAAGCTCAGTCCGATGATGCTGTGACACACCGCCCCAGACTATGACGGACCCTCCACCCCCAAATCGATCCAGAGTACAGGCCTCGGTGTAACTCTCATTCCTTTGATGAATCTGACCATCACCCCTGGTGAGACAAAACCGCGACTCGTCAGTGAAGAGCACTTTTTGACAGTCCTGTCTGGTCCAGTGATGGTGGGTTTGTGCCCATAGGCAACGTTGTTGCCGGTGATGTCTGGTGAGGACCTGCCTTACAACAGGCCTACAAGCCCCCAGTCCAGCCTCTCTCAGCCTATTGCAGACATAGCAATTTATTGCTCTGGCCACATCTGCAGTCCTCATGCCTCCTTGCAGCATCCCTAAGGCACGTTCACACAGATGAGCAGGGACCCTGGGCGTCTTTCTTTTGGTGTTTTTCAGTAGAGTCAGTAGAAAGGCCTCTTTAGTGTCCTAAGTTTTCATAACTGTAAACTTAATTGCCTACCGTCTGTAAGCTGTTAGTATCTTAACGACCATTCCACAGGTGCATGTTCATTAATTGGTTATGGTTCATTGACCAAGAATGGGAAACAATGTTTAAAACCTTTACAATGAAGATCTGTGAAGTTATTTGGATTTCCACAAATTATCTTTGAAAGACAGGGTCCTGAAAAAGGGACATTTCTTTTTTTGCTCAGTTTAGTTACGTTGGATGGCCAACCTGTTAGGTTTACTACAGATGTTGCAGGAATCATGAAACTAATGATGAAAAAACAATTTAGTAAACAAATAAATAATTAAGAAACCTCTTTCAAAACTAAAACTTTCTTTGACTACAAAACAAAATAAAATAAAAATGGAACATTATGTTCAGTTGTAGTTTTTTCTCTTCTTAACTTTTTTTTCCAATGGGGTTTTCAAGCTTCTGAATCTGGCAGGTAAATGCTGCCAGGAGATGGCAATGTTTCAAATAGGCCTAGCTAGTGCATCACTATCACTATCTATCTCTCTAGACAGATGGGTTGCCTCCCACATTGTACCAATGTTTCAGCATACACATCTCTACAAGCACAGTACCTGCGTCGGGAAAGAGAGGATGAGTCAGAACAGGGAAGACCGTCACTGCCTTATCCAGTGACAGCCCCGCCTTATCCGCTTGTTGCCCTAGCGTAAACATCCCCGCCGGACACAAAGTAGTAGCTAGCTAGAGTGTATTGCAAGTGGTGCTGTGGTTTTAGTGAAGGTAGATCATGCAAAGGTTTTGCCAGCATATTCTGACGTTCTGAGATGTCAGGCTACGGAAAGAGTTCGATTTTTCAGGCTTGGCCCGCCTACCCAAACTTATGACTTGTTGGCAGAGTTGTCTGTCTGAAGAGGACCCTCCCCAGAACAAAGTTTTTATAAATGTCCAAGAGAATCTGACATGGTTCACCTCAACACCATCATCTCAGACCCACTGGACCCACTCCAATTCGCATAGTGCCCCAACATATCCACAGATGACGTAATCTCTATTGCACTCCACACTGCAGTCAACCACCTGGACAAGAGAAATACATGTGTCAGAATGCTGTTCATTGTCTACAGTTCAGCATTCAACACCATAGTCCCCTCCAAGCTCATCACCAAGCTCAGGACCCTGACACTGAACCCCTCCCTCTGCAACTGGATCCTGGACTTCCTGTGGGACCGCCCCCAGGCGGTGAGGGTAAGCAACAACACATCCGCCATGCTGACCATCAACACATGGGCCCCTCAGGGGTGTTTGCTTAGTCCCCTCCTGTACTCTATGTTCACCCACGACTGCATGGCCGCACATGACTCCATTACCATCATCAAGTTTGCTGATGACACGATGGTGGTAGGACTGCTCACCGACAATGATGAGGAAACCTATAGCGAGGAGGTCAGAAACTTGTCAGTGTGGTGCCAGGACAACAACCTCTACCTCAAAGTCAGCAAGACAAGGGAGCTAATCGTGGACCACAGGAAACGGAGGAGCGAGCACGCCCCTATCCACATCGATCGGGCTGTAGTGGAGCTGGTCGAGAGCTTCCTCGGTGTCCACATCACTAAGGAATTAACATGGTCCACACACACCCACACACTCACAGATACTTACACTGACACACACACACACACACACACACACACACACACACGCACACGCACACACACATATAACATGCATACTGAAGCCACACACAGTCACACACACACACACACACACACACACACACACACACTGACACACACACACACACACACACATACACACACACACACACACACACGCCCACACACATATAACATGCGTTCTGACGCCACACACAGTCACACTCACACACACACTGACACACACACAAACACACACACACACACACACACTAATGAGAAATATCTCATTTATTTAAGTATTCACACCCCTGAGTCAAAACATGTTCTGGCCTGGTTTAGATCTTATCTGTCAGAAAGATATCAGTTTGTCTCTGTGGATGGTGTTCCTCAAGGTTCTGTTTTAGGACCACCATTCTTTTCATTATATATTTAACCTCTTGGGGATGTCATTCGAAAACATAATGTTAACTTTCACTGCTATGCGGCTGACACACAGCTGTACATTTCGATGAAACATGGTGGAGTCCCAAAATTGCCCTTGCTCAAAGCCTGTGTTTCAGACATAAGGAAGTGGATGCCTGCAAACTTTCTACTTTTAAACTCAGACAAAACAGAGATGCTTATTCTCTGTCCCAAGAAACAAAGATATCTTCTGTTGAATCTTACAGTTAATCTTGATGGTTGTACAGACATCTCAAATGAAACTGTGAAGGACCTCGGTGTTACTCTGGACCCTGATCTCTCTTTTGACGAACATATCAAGACTGTTTCAAGGACAGCTTTTTTCCATTTACGTAACATTGCAAAAATCAGACATTTTCTGTCCAAAAATGATGCAGAATAATGTATCAATGCTTTTTTCACTTCTAGGTTAGACTACTGCAATGCTCTACTTCCCGGCTACCCGGATAAAGCACTAAATAAACTTCGGTCGGTGCTAAATATGGCTGCTAGAATCCAAAAAATGTGATCATATTACTCCAGTGCTAGCCTCCCTACACTGGCTTCCTGTTAAGGCAAGGGCTGATTTCAAGGTTTTACTGCTAACCTACAAAGCATTACATGGGCTTGCTCCTACCTATCTTTCCGATTTGGTCCTGCCGTACATACCTACACGTACGCTACGGTCACAAGACGCAGGCCTCCTAATTGTCCCTAGAATTTCTAAGCAAACAGCAAGGGCTTTCTCCTATAGAGCTCCATTTTTATGGAATGGTCTGCCTACCCATGTGAGAGATCCAGACTCGGTCTCAACCTTTAAGTCTTTACTGAAGACTCATCTCTTCAGTAGGTCCTATGATTGAGTGTAGTCTGGCCCACGAATGTGAAGGTGAACGGAAAGGCACTGGAGCAACGAACCGCCCTTGCTGTCTCTGCCTGGCCGGTTCCGCTCTTTCCACTGGGAATCTCTGCCTCTAACCCTATTACAGGGGCTGAGTCACTGGCTTACTGGTGCTCTTCCATGCTGTCCCTAGGAGGGGTGCGTCACTTGAGTGGGTTGAGTCACTGACGTGGTCCCCCCTTGGGTTGTGCCGTGGTGGAGATCTTTGTGGGCTATACTCGGCCTTGTCTCAGGATGGTAAGTTGGTGGTTGAAGACATCCCTCTAGTGGTGTGGAGACTGTGCTTTGGCAAAGTGGGTGGGGTTATATCCTGCCTGTTTGGCCCTGTCTGGGGGTATCATCGGATGGGGCCACAGTGTTTCCTGACCCCTCCTGTCTCAGCCTCCAGTATTTATGCTGCAGTAGTTTATGTGTCAGGGGGCTAGGGTCAGTCTGTTATATCTGGAGTATTTCTCCTATCTTATCCGGTGTCCTGTGTGAATTTAAGTACGCTCTCTCTAATTCTCTCTTTCTCTCTTTGTTTGTTTCTTTCTCTCTTGGAGGACCTGAGCCCAAGGACCATGCCTCAGGACTGCCTGGCATGATGACTCTTTGCTGTCCCCAGTCCACCTGGTCGTGCTGCTGCTGCAGTTTCAACTGTTCTGCCTGCGGCTATGGAACCCTGACCTGTTCACCGGATGTGCTACCTGTACCAGACCTGCTGTTTCCAACTCTCTAGAGACAGCAGGAGCGGTAGAGATACTCTTAATGCTATGAAAAAGCCAACTGACATTTACTCCTGAGGTACTGACCTGTTGCACACTCGACAACAACTGTGATACTGTGATTATTTTTATTTGACCATGCTGGTCATTTATGAACATTTGAACATCTTGACCATGTTTTGTTATAATCTCTACCCAGCACAGCCAGAAGAGGACTGGCCACCCCTCATAGCCTGGTTCCTCTCTTGGTTTCTTCCTAGGTTTTGACCATTCTAGGTTTTTTTTCCTAGCCACCGTGCTTCTACACCTGCATTGCTTGTTATTTGGGGTTTAGGCTGGGTTTCTGTACAGAACTTTGAGATATCAGCTGATGTAAGAAGGGCTATATAAATACATTTGATTTGATTTGACATTAGAATCACCTTTGGCAGCGATTACAGCCGTATTTCTGTGTAACGGCATTCTTCCTCCTCTTCTGAGGAGGAGTAGCGAGAAGGATCGGAGGACCAATGCACAGCGTGGTAAGTGTCCATAACGTTTATTTTAAGACATAAACTGAACACTATGAAATACAAAACAATAAACGTGAACATGAACGAAAACCGAACCGGTACCGTGTGGCAACAAACACTCACACGGAAATAAACACCCACAACTCAAAAGTGAAACCCAGGCTACCTAAGTATGATTCTCAATCAGGTACAACGATTGACAGCTGCCTCTGATCGAGAACCATACTAGGCTGAACTCAAAACCCCAACATAGAAAAACACACATAGACTGCACACCCAACTCGCGCCCTGACCATACTAAAACAAAGACAAAACAAAGGAACCTAGGTCAGAACGTGACATTCTGGGTAAGTCTCTAAGAGCTTTGCACACCTGGATTGTATAATATTTGCACATTATTCTCAAAATAATAATTCAAGCTTTCAAGATTTTCAAGTCTTGCCATAGATTTTCAAGCCAATTTCATTCAAAATGGTAACTAGGCCATTCAGGATCATTCAATGTTGTCTTGGTAAGCAACTCCACTGTATATTTGGTCTTGTGTTTTAGGTTATTGTCCTGCTGAAAGGTGAATTTGTCTCCCAGTGTCTGTTGGAAAGCAAATTGGGTTGAATACTTATTGACTAGATACATTTCAGCTTTTCATTTTGAATTAATTTGTAAAAAATTGAAAACATAATTTGACTTTGACATTATGGGGTATTGTGTGTAGGGCAGTTACACAAACTCTCAATTTAACCCATTTTAAATTCAGGCTGTAACACAACAAAATGTGGAAAAGGTCAAGGGTTGTGAAAACTTTCTGAAGGCACTGTATCTATCCTGTTGCCTAGTCACTTTACCACCTCCGATATGTATATAGCTACCTCTGTTACCTCTGTTACCTCTTACCCCTGCACATTGACTGCACATCGGGACTGGTACTCCCTGTTTATAGCCATGTTATTTTTTACTTGTTATTGTTATTTGTTATCCGCGGTGTATTTATTCTTTGTGTCACTATTTCAATTTTTATTTTCTATTTTGTATCTTTATCTTTAACTTTACATTGTTAGAAAAGTACCCATTAGAAAGTATTTCACTGTTAGTTTACACCTGTTGTTTACAAAGCATGTGACAAATAACATTTTATTTTATTTATTTGTTGCTCTAGGTTTGGGATTTTCCTAGACTACCAGCTATCACTAGCTAACAGGAGACAAATTTAAATCACTAGCTAAGAGGAGATTGCTAGCTATCACTAGCTAACTGGAGACTGCTAGCGATTACTAGCTAACTGGAGATGGCTAGCTATCACTAGCTAACAGGAGACTAATATATATCACTAGCTAAGAGGAGACTGCTAGCTATCACTAGCTAACTGGAGACTGCTAGCTATCACTAGCTAACTGGAGACTGCTAGCTATCACTAGCTAACAGGAGACTGCTAGCTATCACTAGCTAACAGGAGAATGCTAGCTATCACTAGCTAACCGGAGACTACTAGCTATACATGGCTCCTAGCCTCCCATGCATAGGCTACTTTATGTCCCTAACACTAAAACTGAAACTGAATAATATACTATATAATATAATATAATATAAATGTTTTATCAAATGAAAACTGAATAAAAACTAGTAAATCAAGTCAGTTAAATTAACTGAAACTAAACTGAATTTCCCCCCAAAAATCTAAAAACGAATAGAAATAAAAACTAACATAAAGATACAAAACTATAATAACCTTGATAATTACATTATAGATAAGAAGTGACCACAGTGCATCATGGAAATATGTTCATCCCACCAGCCCTGTTCTCCTCCTCCATTGTTAGGAAGGGGAGGCTCTCATACTCTGGACATAACTTGTAAAAACACATAATGTGTTTTCAAAGCAGTGAAAATGTTGCATGATTTGCATCAAAGCAAAGTTGTGAAGGCAAACAATCCCCAATAAAGACTTAGAGCTCAGCTGTCTCCAAGATACAATGATAAAAAAGTATCATATTTTTATTGTTTATATTTCCAGTCCAAAATATTTAATTGGATGTCTGTTGCCTGTAGTTATTGAGGCTCACTGTCAGGCCTTTGGAACTCTCAGCACAGTGAGGCCTCTCCACTGAAGTTCAAGGAGGACTGTGAGAGTCACAACAGCCAAGGTGTTCTTACAGGACAGGGGGCAATTAGCTGCCCCCCCCCCCTGATAATCACCTTGTAGCATTTAGCACGCACTTAACAACACAAATGGCCCACAGTGTAGTAGGTGTGTGTGTGTGTGTGTGTGTGTGTGTGTGTGTGTGTGTGTGTGTGTGTGTGTGTGTGTGTGTGTGTGTGTGTGTGTGTGTGTGTGTGTGTGTGTGTGTGTGTGTGTGCGTGCGTGCGTGTGCGTGCGTGTGCGTGTGTGTGTGCGTTGGGTGTGCACTTGTGCATGTGACACAGAGAGAGGGTTGATTGCTCTGTCCAGTAGTAGAGAAATGTGCTGGGCTTCGTCAAAGGAGAGTGCCTGCAGAGGGAAGAGATCAGAGTTGTCATCACTAACCAAGACTCTCCATCCCAGTGGTTGGAGGGCTGGGACATTCTAGCACTCGCTGAAAAATGGCCACAGCCGGCGACTGTTTATTTTTTTTCTCTATCTTGTCTTGGCCACCTTTCCAAATGAGGATCTGCAGTTGTAAACGTAGCTTTTGCCCTCCTCCTCTCATCGGTTGTCAGAGATGGGAAATCAGAGGTAATGTTATTTTGGGGGGGGATGAGAGAATGAAAAACACTGTCAAATCCAATTTCCTCTGGTTTTTATAGCTTCACAGCTGTATTTTCTGGTGGGGAAATGGTTGAAGGACAGCGCTGTAAATCATAAGTCCAGAATATATAAACAGCTTTGATGTAAAATTCCATTAAGTTGCCAGAATATTGCCATAACATTCAAATCCAATCTACTCAATCTAAATCCCTTGCTACAGTATATCTGTCCAACAATGCATCTCCTTTTTGTTTCACAACTATTTTAATGTTCAGAGTAAGACTTGGAAGTAAAAGATATACAGTAATTATGAAACTATGTAAGTCAGTCAGGCATGCAGATAGATACGAAGGAGGGATAAATGGAGCGATAAATGGAGGGATGGTTGAGTGAGTGGATGAGTAAATAGATCTCTTATTCCAAAAGCTATTTGGGAAGAAACAATGAACAATGAATTGATACAAAAATCTTATGTCTATATATTTAAGATGTGTTTGTGTGTGTGAATGCCCAGTGTGCATCAAAACAGAACAATACTAATTAAATATAGAACGGGTTGGGATTTAAGTTACACGCAAGTGCATCTGCTGTCACTACAGGGGGAAGAGGCACAATTTGTGGTTTTCAGGCAGCTGTGTGTGTGTTCCCCAGGCACCAGTGGGAGGTCAGGTGGTCAGCTGTGCTCTACAGTCAAGTGTCACGCCAGCCCAACATCCTCACTGACGCCATTGTGAGTCACAGAGGCTGTGCGGCTGCAGGGACAAAGAGAAGCCCTTGATCTATTAATGTGAATTGTGTTCTCCCCACACTGTGCTGTGCTGCATGGTAAAGGAAATGAGTTGATCCTCTCGTGCAGACTGTCACTAAGCTTTACATCACTAGTAGCTCCTAATTTACAGTTCCAAAATGAGGGAACGCTCAATATCTAAATAACATGTCTGTCCTCGAGTCTCAATGGTATAGACCAAGCCATGGAGATTCAGCTATGGTTAGGGTTAGGGTTGAGCTGGGGTTTGGACATGAAGCTAGGTTTAGGGTTAGGGTTGAGCTGGGGTTTGGACATGAAGCTAGGTTTAGGGTTAGGGTTGAGCTGGGGTTTGGACATGAAGCTAGGTTTAGGGTTACTGTAAGTTAACAGTAAGATTCCAACTGGGCAGAGACTTCATTTCAACGTCTAGTTTTGATTTACATTTGGTTGAGTTGTCATCTAACATGAATTCAACGTGAAAGAAAAATAAATGTCACCATGTCATGGGATTTAGGTTAAAAAAAAAAATATCCTTAACGTTGATGACTTTTTGCAAATCCAATCTGTCTTCCAAGTTGATTCAATGTCATCACATTTATTTGATTTTATTTTTTTATGACGTGGAAACAACAATGATTCAGCCAGTTTTTGTCCAGTGGGTTGACTCCGGCCCAATTGAACCACTATGTAGAATGCTCAGCTTTTAATACAGCCTCTATAAATGTCTATAGCCATTTTAATTGTAAGTTTAATGACACTGATACAGTTTAATATAGACTGAATAAGAATGTGACGCAACACCCACTAGAGCCCAGCACCCTGACAGGTGGGGTACTGCTAGTGCACCCTTGAGCATTGTACTTAAGCTCAATTATCACAACTTAATTCAATTGGTCCAATAAAACTATCCAGCTGCATAAACATGTTACAGAACGGGTGAGATCTAAAACAGAGAGCATCTTTAACTCTCCCTGGATCAGGCCGTCTGCTGTGCCAATCAATAATTTCACACTATAATGTAATGATTTAGGAGCTCCCTTTGTCACGTAGTCCAGTGGCATCACACTGAGCCAAAGTGTCGCTTTCTTATGAGTCTATCGACGTGAACGACCACTCTCCCAAATGGCTAGCTGGCCAGCAATTTGCCAATGGAGGGGACAGGGTGGCCCCATTTGGGCGGCTGTATGTCTTTGGGGGGTTTCTGCTTGTCACTTTCCCTGTGTCTGGCTCTGTGTTCAAAGCCAGGGATTTTAAACCTGTGTGTGACTGTGACAGCAGGAAGGTGGTGCTATGCTGTGAGAGGGGATGGATGCATGGGGCCAGGCGGCCGGCCAGCTGTGCTCTCTTGTGGTAGCTCCAGGGATAACCTTCCCTGCCTGGAAGGTGTCACTTCACTGTAAATCCCTTTGCTGTAAGTCACCTAAGTATTTTTAAAACAATGAACAATGTTTTCTACAACTTCTGAAACCATACGTTCTTATGACTCAAAGTGAAAACCCTGATTAAGGAAATGCCATGTTACATTGAGTCGTTTTCTTTATTTCCCTGCTTATGTTCTGTTCATGTTTCTCAGAGGCTGTGCATGCAAACGTTTAACTCATGAGATGAGGTCACGAGATTAAATTTCCACAAGTTTTGGGGTTGAGGGGGACATTCTCGTTGACTCCCCCAGTCCTGTGAGATGCATAATTGCTGGCTAAATACCCATCTCTCAGGGGTGGCCAGCTTGCCTTAATGCAGAGGTCTGCTCTATGTCCATCGCATTTGCAACATGTCTGACACGTTCAGTGGCTTTCCTCTGTCTCACAGTACAGCTCCACTGGCTGCCTCATCAAGGCTGATTGCTGGAGACACTCCTTTCCCAGCAGTCATTTCACCTGACGTGAAGCAGACCTGTCTCCTGTAGACCCGGCAGGTAGCCTAGTGGTTAGAGCGTTCCCTGAGCTGACAAGGTAAAAATCGGTCGTTCTGCCCCTGAACAAGGCCGTTAACCCACTGTTCCTCAGTAGGCCGTCATTATAAATAAGAATTTGTTCTTAACTGACTTGCCTAGTTAAATAAAGGAAAAATACAATAAATAAAAGACCCGCACTACGAAACAGGAAGACTGACTGGCTGAACTTCTCTCCCCTGGTGAAGCTGGAACCGCATGACTGAGGAAGGAGAGAATGTCTCTGTGGAGATTGGATATACCCAGGAGTCAAAATAAAACTACCTTGTTTAATGCTAACATCACACTGGGCACACCGAGTCATTTCAACATGGAAATGATGGTAATATTTGCTTGAGACGTTGATCAATGAGATTTCAAACATATTTACCCATTCAAAAAGACAGGCTGAAGTTTGTTGAATTCCGTATGTGTTATTACTATGCTTTCAACCATCTAAAGGCTCAACCAAATTCCAATATAAAAAGAATGTCATATTCCTGGTTTAGTTGTCATCTAAATGTCTTATTTTTATGAATATATTTGATTTAACCTTTATTTAACCAAGTAGGCCAGTTGAGAACAAGTTCTCATTTACAACTGCGACCTGGCCTAGATAAAGCAAAGCAGTGCGACACAAACAAGTTACACATGGGATAAACAAACGTACAGTCAATAGCACAGTAAAAAAGTCTATATACAGCGTGTGCAAATGTAGTAAGATTAAGGAGGTAAGGCAATAAATAGGCCATAGCGGCAAAATAATTACAATTTAGCAATTAAATACTGGAGTGATAGATGTGCAGAAGATGAATGTGCAAGTAGAGATACTGGGGTGCAAAGGAGCTAAAAAATAAATAACAATATGGGGATGAGGTAGTTGGGTGGGCTATTTACAGATGGGCTATGTACAGGTGCAATGATCTGTAAGCTGCTCTGACAGCTGATGCTTAAAGTTAGTGAGGGAGATATGAGTTTCCAGCTTCAGTGATTTTGCAATTCGTTCCAGTCATTGGCAGCAGAGAACTGGAAGGAAAGGCGGCCAAAGGAGGAGTTGGCTTTGGGGGTGACCAGTGAGATATACCTTCTGGAGCGCATGCTACGGGTGGGTGCTGCTATGGTGACCAGTGAGCTGAGATAAGGCAGGGCTTTACCTAGCAAAGACTTATAGATGACCTGGAGCCAGTGGGTTTGGCGACGAATATGAGGCGAGGGACAGCCTACGAGAGCATACAGGTCGCAGTGGTGGGTAGTATATGGGGCTTTGGTGACAAAATGGATAGACTGCATCCAATTTGCTGAGTAGAGTGGTGGAGGCTATTTTGTAAATGACATCGCCGAAGTCATGGATCGGTAGGATAGTCAGTTTTACGAGGGTATGTTTGGCAGCATGAGTGAAGGATGCTATGTTGCGAAATAGGAAGCCAATTCTAGATTTAATTTTGGATTGGAGATGCTTGATGTGAGTCTGGAAGAAGAGTTTACAGTCTAACCAGATACCTAGGTATTTGTAGTTGTCCACATATTCTAAGTCAGAACTGTCCAGAGTAGTGATGCTAGACGGGTGGGCAGGTACGAGCAGTGATCGGTTGAAGAGCATGCATTTAATTTGACTTGCATTTAAGAGCAGTTGGAGGCCACGGAAGGAGAGTTGTATGGCATTGAAGCTCGTCTGGAGGTTTGTTAATAACACAGTATCCAAAGAAGGGCCAGAAGTGTTCAGAATGGTGTTGTCTGCGTAGAGGTTGATCAGAGAATCACCAGCAGCAAGAGCGACATCATTGATGTATACAGAGAAAAGAGTCACTGCGCTTTCAACCATTTAAAAGCACAACAAAGTTCAAATGGGAATACAATGGCAGAGATTTTGTATTTATACAGCAACTTAATGAATGTGTTATCACTGTGCTTCATCTAACAGCACAACCAAATGACCTGGATTGGAGTTGAGATTACATTAAAAGTACATAGGCCTAACGCAAGTGATCAATGCTGTTCAAGATTCTGCACAGATTATTTAAAAAATTGTGAAGATCTCAACAGACCTGCGAACTTTGCATGCTATCTTGAACATGCACACTTTATATGATGCCATAAGAAGACATTTATAGTTACAGTAGGCTAACCTCAAAATGTGGCCAGTGATATTGAATTGTGTTTGGTTGTCAACAAATTCATGATTGTCTACAAATGAATAATGTGTATGTTGGATTCACATCTCCATCTCAACCAATAATCAAAGGTAAAGAATAGGACTCAAATTAAACTTTGTTTAAACTGCATTTAAAATGTCCTGTTCTTTAACTTTTAAGATGTATCGATTATACATTTGTAGACAAACTGGAGTTAAAGCCAGACTAAGTCAGTGGCATGATGAAACTATCCAAGTTGAAAATACATCTATATAATCTAATCAAACTTTAAATGCACTTTAAATTAAGTTTGATTAGATTTTATTGTATTCTTTAACTTTGATTTATTTCTGGTTGAGATGGAGACATGACTCTAACATATGCATGATAAGCTTGAGGATTTTATTTGAAATCAACCAAAGCTTGAAACCATAGGCCTATATGTGCGTACAGGAGCGTACATATACACACAAACACACACACACACACACACACACACACACACACACACACACACACACACACACACACACACACACACACACACACACACACACAAATATGGCAAAATATACACAATGGCAATTGCACCATCCATGATGCCATACCGTGTCTGTTAGGCCTTGGGTAGATGAGCTAATCTTCAGCTCCTGAAGACCTGCGAGGTATCGCTTCATGGACGTGCTGATTTTCTAGGCAATACTAAATCGCATTCTCAAAAAAACTCTATATGAATTATTTGTCTTGCCTGAGAGAAGACTTTAGCCCTGAGAGCAGCCCTTTGGCTCTCCACGTTTACACAACAACAGGAGTTGGTCTGCCACAATTCATATAGAAGTCATTTCATCAGAAAATATTTATTTATGACCCCAACAGCGAGACAGGAATAGGTTCAAGCCCTTTTCCATCTGTGTGCAATCCTAGCGTAATGCTATCATCACCTGTTTCCATGCATCTTGCTCACATCTGGCTTGCATTAAATAAAATCACACAAGGTGCATTTTTTTTCTGCCCCTTTTTCTGTGCACTTTAGCAGTTGACTCATATTTCTAAAATAGGCTACAACAACAAATTAAGATCTGAGGCTTGGAGAAAAAAGCACTGATTTCAAACAGCAATTTGCTTTACATTTCAGAACCAGACTCTCCAGGGGGTTCGATATACTAGACACAGGAGTTTAAGAGCTCACTAAGGTTTATTGCTGTGTGGACTGGAGCCTGGATGCTAAGATAATAGGGTTTTTAATTTATCAAGCTGGCACAGAACGGATAGAATTTTGTCATAGTTAAATCCATTTGGCTTGTAAATTAACCAGAATTCCCTCTTATGTTTGAATAATTTGAAGGTAGTGCTGCCTCATAAATGATGGTAATATAGTAATTAATACCAATACAGGGTCTACATCACAGTAGATAGACTGTCACTACTACTACAGTGCTTAAAATGAATTGTATATCACTTTTTACTCTTCCCCAGGACAAATTGAAAGGTTGCAATGTATCAAGAGATGTCCAGCCCTAATCACTTCCCCATGAGTACATTAGGAACTACCTGCACTTTATCATAGGTACAGTACATGTTGTGTAAATATGATGTAAATATGTAAGTGTCATGTGAGTATATGAAAGAGATATTGGAGCTTCCTCTGTCATAATAATAGCAGGGATGTAGCCTATATATGTAGTCTGCCAATGTACAGTCCTCCTGCCCAATGAAATGTTTTTCCCTCGTCCATAACAGACTGGAATCTGTGTATCCGCTTTGCCTCTCCCATGGACACCAGCTGTGCAGCTGGTGCTTGCTGGGAACTGCAGTCAGCCTGCAGTTGTGAAGGATTTTAAACACAATTCTCCCATGTACATTTAAGGAAGCAGTAATGTCATGCTATTGGGGTCATATTATTATTGTGTGGATCCCGGAGTGTGATGTCAGAGGAAACTAGCTAACTCCCAAACCAAGAGAGCAAAGGTTACAGTCGAACTGGCAGAGACTCTGATTGACTTAAATACTTTCCTTTCTCTCTTCCCCTTTTCTTTCCTTAAAAAAGTAAGATGTCCCGGTTTGCTTCCTTTGGCATATCTGATTATGAGCTGTAATTTATTATCATTGAGTAATTGTCGTCACAAGGGGGTTTGAGATAACAGCTTTTCAAAAAGGAACATCCTGTGAAAATGTCCAACATAACTGGAACATTGTAGAGGGATGAAATGGAGACAAATGACTGAATGGATTAAATTAATTTAATTTATACATGAACGTTGGCCTTTCATCATCTCTAATGAAAAATCAACACTTTTCTAGTCTATCAAGGGGAAGATCATTTCAGTGTTCCAGATATATTCCAATATGATTTCCTGAAATGAAAAACCAAAGCTGAGATAGTACATTTGCCTATATCCTCATTGTCTACGGTGCACGTTTCCTTGTACTTGTAGGAGCAGTGATTTAAGCCTGCTGTATGAGAACACTTTGATCTTACACTATGTACAAAACACTACTACAGAAACATGATCCATGGAATTGCATAGAATGTGGTCATATTTCAATCTTACCAAACTTTATCTCCACTGCTGTCCAGTGGCATGTAAATAGAATCCACAGATGAGGAATCAAAACCTCTGTTCCAGGTGCTCAATGCTGCCATGATTTACGGTTGCTTTGCTACCTGTCGTGGTCACTTAGATTAGAAGAGCAGCTGCGGTAGGGAAACAGCTTACCAGTGGTGGTATTAGGCAAACCGTTTATGTTGGAGGGAGTTGGAGAACACAGACGGGTCTTGTGGTTTCTGCCAGCACAAGTTCCATCTATTATCTTTGGATTAACTAGGCTACCCTGTGAGCATTTAGCCAAGAGGGAGACTTGATATTTAACAAGGTGTATGTAGACCTAGTTTACAGTCTATCTCTCATCATTCTTCCTCTCTACTCAGGAACTCATTTGACCTAGGACACCAGGTGAGTACCTGCCAGGTAGAAACAGAATTAGTGTTTCGGACCTCCAGAACTGTAATTGGATTGCCCTGCCCTATTTATTTGAGTGATGAAGCCAGCATTGGCACACCTGTGTGATGAACCAGGGTCAGACCCTCACCCATAACCAGCTAGATGATTAGTCTACATCCCTACAAACCAAAACGGGGGAGGAGGGAGGGTGGGCAGGACAGGACAGGACAGGACCGCCCGAGTCTGGGAAACACTGTAACTGTTAGAGCATCATGAAATGATGAAACCCTTTTCATCAGTTTGTTCTGGAGTCATCAATGGCCTTATAGGATTATGGAAACTTTTTCAACAATTGAAATGAGTCACCATATGCCTAATTATGTAATTACATATAATCTATCATCTCATTGGCACAAGGTAATGCAGTTTCTTATGCCAAATAGTAAAATCACTTTATTGCAATTATTTAAAGGCCCAGTGCAATACAAAATACAGTTTTTCTGTATTTTATAACATATCGCACAACAGCTGATGAAACTAACACTGTAAACGTGTGAAAATGTTTTATTATTTCCTAATAGTTGCTGGTTGAAAATACAATCTACACAGGACCTTCTAATCAGCAGGTTTGCATGGGCGGGAGTTTCGGCTTTTCATGGTGACATCGGTTTATAGTCAAATAACAAATAGAGTTCTGAACCTTTCTGCCAATGACAGCTAGTTTTTATTTTCCCCCTCCCCACTCAAACCACCCCCAGATAGTCTTAGCAAAATTCTTGCCTGAAAGATAGGTTTTTTCTAAAAAGCCATTTTTGACCATTTTTATGGAAATGTATTATGGTAAGGTACTTAATTGTAACCCAGAAATGATTTGATATTGATGTAAAAATGGCTGCATTGAGCCTTTAATGAGCATGATGGCCAATGACTTATGTACTGGTCAAATTACCAAATGCATAAAGAAAACATAAACTGTTAGTAGAGATAGATATGTTTAATTTTCCCTCTGTTATGGGGCTGATGTTACATTTAATTGTTATGGTATTAGGCCAGGCCTGATCTGTATTGAGACCCTAGGAAGGCAGTGGTATGGAAATAGGTGTCTCCCCCTAGAGGGACAAAGTGGTAATGCTTCTTCCGACCTCTGTCCATTAGGTGTCAACTCTGTCCCATCACTATGGACAAGAAAGTGCTTGTCCATAGATCATTTACGTAATTTCATTCTTTGGAAAGTATGTCTCATTGGTTGAATTTAAGAGTTTTCACAGCAATATTGAATCCTTCACCCTATTCAATAGATGCTAAGGTTATATGCAAATGGATTTCATAAATCAGTTTAAGGACCAAAGGGTAATGGTTAGTGAATGATACTTATCAGACACCATAAGTGCTATTTCCAATAAATAGATAGAGCGGTTCATTCATATGGGGATTCAGGTCCTGATGGATATAGGATCATCACCTTGGAGTGATTCCAAGACAGCGCTTAAATCAACCTGTACATCATCTGTCCCATAAAGGCTTGACCAATCTTTGAGGATAACACTTCTTAATGGAAAATGTATTTTATGTTACATATTAGACTTCTGGTGTCACGGATTCATTCATCATGAAGATCTATTCCTGACAAGGTATCACAGTGCCGTCTCATTTTTAAGTAAGCTTTTAGTACATTTTTGTTACTTTTACAAATGTGTCAAAAAAAAAAGTGTTGTACTAAACATGTATATGCTTTCTATTGTAGGTTTGTGGGGCGTTGTGGCCTCTATTTTGAGGTTTTGGTATGTTTTTACAGTGCACACAAAATAATGTCCACGTGGAGTATGTCTATCTTCAATATGCCTGTGGAAATGATGTCGCCCTACTGCAGAGGTTTTATGTAATTAGCGCTACCTGTACCATACAACTTTCCCATTCATATCAATTCAATTCGCTGTGTTCACCTGAACTTGTACCAATTTAAATTGGAGAGGGAAACATGATGAGGCTTTGGAGAAGTGATTGTTCACTGAGCTTTGGCTCATACTCTGCTGGAGTGAAACACTTGTATAGAAACTGTTGCACAACATTCTAGTGAGAAGGATCAGACCTTTCCTGCAATCTCTTAGCTCTACGCATACAGTCCTCCCTCCTTCGTGAGTGTTCATTACACACACAGTGCTGCAATCCATCTCACTAAAGCTAAAGCATACCATGACACAGTAGAGGCCTGGGCTGAAAACAAAAAACAACCTTTCAGGAGGAAAGAAATAGAAGAGGACCATCCTGAAGCAGACTCTGAGACAAACACTGAGACAAAAGTGGATTGATTAGGTATTTGAGCATTTTGTTGAAGTTGATAAAAGGAATAGCTTCTCCACTATGTGAGGGATGACAGAAGTCCAAAATGTGGTGCTTGAGAGATAAGGACCTGTCTGAACAGCAGGATGAACGTCCCTGTCAGTGTGATTTGTTTCCAAGCAGATGTCCTTAACTGGAGGTTATGTCTGTGTGTCCCTGGCCTGCTCTGACGTTCCCTGTTGAGCTAACAGAGTGCCGTAATAAGACGATCACTTTTTCATCATCCCTTTGGAATGACTACAGATACCGACAGGCAGGGGGATTGTGGGAAAATCCACCCTGACATTTCAAAAGACCATTGCCAAGGGAAGGCTTCAGTGAAGGGTGCTCACATCTGCACAACTCCTCTCCTCCAAGGCGGCCTCTCGCACACACTCTGATTCTTAATCCCTTCCATTGGTCCCTTGGCCCTAGATCTCTTATTTTCATTCGGTCTTTGGCATATCAAGTAGTAAATCTGTTTGCAAATGTATATGTTTCCAGAGAGCATAGTGTTTATAATGCTCTTGTGCAGGAGCTGCATGGACCTACCAGATGTATAGGCCTGTTATTGTTTGTGTTTAATCCTCAGGCCTACATACTGTAGAAATATACAATTGTCTTTCATGGTATGAATGTTAAGATTAACACTAATATTCAAAACATTGTAATAATCACCAGAAGAGCATCTCTGTTAACTCTGTTACTGCAGTTGCAGTTTAGTGCCTCCTCAGACATTACATAAGGCTTGCACCAGATGCCTCGTTAAGAGAGTAAACTCCTCTTCTTTTTCACCATGAGTTACAACAGCAGCCTCGACTACGTCTTGCTGATACTTAAATATTAAAACGAGACTTGGGGCCCACCCTGTCTACCCTCTTCAGATCTCTGGCCAGAACGGAACTGTAAATTGTGCGACCTCATGAAATATCTGAGCAATATGTCAGAGCTGAGATAGCTGGGGCATGAATGTGGAAACGGAGCTTTGATGCAAGTGACTGCACTATATCACAACATATTACTTCCCTTGGCATTGAAACAAACACAGCCGAGCCAGGTTTTTGAGAGAAAAAAAAAGGGTTTTACTAAAAAATCTATGGTCCATTTTTTATATCTTATAATTTCATAGTACATAATTGTATAAACATTAACATAGATGGACATCGATAAGAAACTTACATTATGATTAAAATACATTACTCCTGGTTAACCATTTTGTTTTCACGTTTACATTGGTCATACATTGACATACAGTGTTAAGTGGTAAAAGTTCAAATAAAAACATGAACAATTAGATGTCAACAATTGCAAATTCTAATTAACAGTTTCAATGGACTCATCCATTCATTTCTGAGGTTGAGAGCTTCAGTGGTCTTGGAATGAGCTGATATGCTTCCATGAATGTTACCTGGCAAACCAAAGCAATGATACATAATGACATACAGTGTGAGGTTTGACAATGATACAACATGACCACACTGCCTCCCAACACGCTACAATGATTAGCTGACATGGGGCAAAGCAGGGATGGAGGTGCGGTGCTTAAGTCTGTGAGTGTCCAACTCCTGGGGGTTAGGGGGGTTTTGGGGGGGATGTGAACAGAGTAGCCTCTCCCATCGTCTCTTCGAGTGCTTTAGTGTGGTTAGTGGAGGAGGTGGGTGATGGCAGTAGGTTGAGAAGAGGTTTGGTGTGAACTTGAGACCGCCGGTGGACACCGGGCTGATGGAGATAGCTGATGTTGATGTGAGGAATGCCCATGGGAGGTGAGGGAGAGTAGGGGAAAGGGAGTTTTCACAGCCAATAGAGTTAGTTGCCCATGGTCATGGCTAGTTGGGATGATCAGTGTGTTTTACCACCACAGACAGAATACCCAGAGGGTCAGTGGTGCGCCTCAGAGGAAGTCCTCCTCCACTACGTGTGGTGTGGCCGGCCGCCTTAGGAGTTCTTAGCTGAGATCTTTATGGTGATGGTCTTCACCTCTGAGTATTCCTTCAGGCCACAATCCCCCCTGAAAACATACACACACAATGTCAGATGAAACAGATTTCTAATGAACTGTAGCAAGCTTATTGTACAAAGCTTCATTTGGGAATATTTTGCAACCAAACTTTTCTCTATTGTAAGCACACAGTTTACAGGAATACTTGCTTGGCTTTAGTCACACACTTTCAGACAGTGGGCTTGGAAACAGAAAAGAATACTTACAATTCACGCCCGTTGCCAGACATTTTATATCCTCCAAATGGACACTGCGTGCTCAGGGCATTGAAACAGTTTATCCTAAATACACAAAACATACATCAAACATCAGCTTTTGATTCTTCTGCATTGTTTAATAATCGTGTTGAATGGTAATGCTGGTTAAGACTGGTTAAATGAAGAGCATGCTGAGTGGAGTGTAGTTGAATACTGTATGAGCTATCGTTTAAAAAACAACAGTAATATGACTCAACCATTTATATGATCTATGGGGTTAACCAGGGACACATAGATCGATATGATGATGAGAGGGTCTTACCAGACGGTGCCAGCCTGCATGGCTGTGGAGATGGTCATGGCTTTGGTGATATCGCTGGTGAACACAGCTGCCACCAGGCCGTACTCTGTGTTGTTGGCCCTTTCAATCACCTCATCAATAGTCTTGAACTTCATGATCTGCTGAACTGGTCCAAAGATCTGGAGTGGACAGTTAGTAGTATTTGTAAGATGACATGTTGAAACATTCCATGATGACATCCTTGCTTAGTCACACCATTAAGTATGTGGGGGGCAAGGCCATTAATAGACATTTTAACTTATTTGGAAACCACCTTCTGTAAAGTCATAGGGTATGGAAAGTCATACTGTGTTTCAGTCATACTGGGAGTTTTAGTCATACTTTGTATCATTCATTCAGTGTACCAGTCAGTCAGTGTATCACAGTACCTCCTCTTTTGCGATGCGCATGTCATCTTTGACATTGGAGAAGACAGTGGGCTCGATGAAGAATCCTTTCAGGCCCAGGGCTTTGCCTCCACACTCCAGCCTGGCTCCCTCACTGATGCCACTTCGAATAAACTCCAGCACACGGCTCTGCTGCTCCTGGCTGATCTGGATTAAGAGAGAGATGGGGAGAGGAGAGGAGAGGAGAGGAGAGGAGAGGAGAGGAGAGGAGAGGAGAGGAGAGGAGAGGAGAGGAGAGGAGAGGAGAGGAGAGGAGAGGAGAGGAGAGGAGAGGAGAGGAGAGGAGAGGAGAGGAGAGGAGAGGAGAGGAGAGGAGAGGAGAGGAGAGGAGAGGAGAGGAGAAAGTTAAAGGAGGAAGCAAGAAGGAAAGCCAAAAGAGCATATTTAACATATAGTAAATAAAATACATTATATTTGGTCATGCACATTTTGTGTCGATAACGGATATGTTTTGACATAGAGGGTATTGTTTGACTCCTCCCTCCCTTGCAGGGTCTATGGTCCTCTATCCTCACCTGTGGACCCTGCTCCGTGGTGGGATCGAAGGGGCTTCCTACTGTCCTCCTCTTGGCCCTCTCCACACTCCTGCGCACAAACTCCTCATAGATAGGCTCTTCCACGAAGATACGAGAGCCTGCAGTGCAGCACTGGCCTGCATTGAAGAACACCCCCTGGTGGGCCTGCTCCACAGCCAGATCCACTGAGGAAGAGGAAATGGAGTAAGAGGGGGGCTCAGTATACAGTTCATTTTAGCGGCATGTGGTAGTACATTATTACATATTGAAAAATGTTGATGAAATTCCATATGGTTCTTATAAATTACATGAATTAAAAGCGAATATCATTAATGCACATACACTACACATGCACAATCGTGGTCAGAATGTTTTCTATCACTGTCCAGCTATTCTCTATGCTGCACATTTGCTATCTGACACCTGAGAGACAGGCCCCTGCCATGGCACGCAAGGGGTTAACGGAGCCCAGTGATTAATGGGTCTCGGGCTGATGCAGGCGGCCGCGGCAGGTTCCATTCTCCTGATTTACGGGCCTTGGGGAGCCCCATTCGCGGCAGCTGAAAGCATTTGAAAGCCCCGGCACCCCCAGTTCAGTGAGACACTTAGAGCTAACATCAGAGCCATCCATCCATTGGTTTTCACAGCCCTGTGAAGCCCAGTAGAAGCTTTTGAAGATGCAAGAGCTCTCACTCCATGTGGACACATCCACTGTCTCATTTTGCATGTCAGACTAAATTATTGGACAAAACATAGTAAATAATCCCCCTCGGCCCTCTATCAAGACAATGTCTTTAAGGCAGGGGATCCCAAACTTTTTTGTCCCGCGACCCCATTTTGATATCAAAATATTTT
Organism: Oncorhynchus kisutch; assembly: GCF_002021735.2. Lineage (NCBI taxonomy): Eukaryota > Metazoa > Chordata > Actinopteri > Salmoniformes > Salmonidae > Oncorhynchus > Oncorhynchus kisutch. Next base: position 67,161,734 of record NC_034181.2, on the reverse strand, counting down.
CCCCCAGTCTGATTTATTGCCTGGTCTTGTCCACTCTGTTCTAATGAGTCCTGCACAGATTGTGGGCATTGTAGAGGGAAACAGTGATGGGCTCGTAATATTTTGAAGCTTAAAAAGTTCAAAAGATAGAGCCAAATTTGCAGGGGAAAAAAATGAAATGGCTTTGTTTATTACAATCCCAATCTAGCGCATATTTTATTTCAGCCTTTCTCTCTCGACCCCATTTTCAAATCAGGCGATGCCACATAGGGAACCCCTGCTTCCATCTGGACGACCACCTATGGGGAAACGGGAGGAACTAATAAAACAGTGTCATCAAACTTACAATCAGCGTCTGCAAAAATAATGTTGGGATTCTTTCCTCCTAGCTCCAGGGTTACTCTCTTCAAATTACTCTTCCCAGCTGCTTCTTGGATCCGCTTGCCGACCTGGGGAGGAACCAGGGCTTGGGTTTAGTTTACTCACGCACACACAAGCAGACCTGTGGCCGGATCACTAAATGGATGCAGCCATTAAATAGCTTAGCAGGTTGGTTAGGCCCAAAACAAGGGACGCACCACTGGGCCCGCATAAACACAAGTGTGCCAAACACACAGCCAAAATATCTATTACAGGTTCTGGGAGGCTTCAGCAGAAAAAGAAAGTGATGTTTCAGCAGCGAACAGCATTTCTTCTTAAATCAAGCGCAGGAAGAAGCAACCACAGGTTGTGTGGGTGGCAGCAGCAGCCTGGGCGTGTGGCACATTGAAACACCTAACTGTGATAAGTTGTAAAGTGATGCCTGTTTGGTGCAACGTGGGCCTACACTGCCCTGGCTGGCATCGCTGAATGCTGAGGATGATCTGAGGAGTTGGGAGTGTTTATCAAACAGCAGCAGGAGCTTTCCTTTCGACATCTCTGTTCACAATTTCCCCCTCATCAAAAGTGTTCTCACTATTATCCAAATACTGCTGAATTCCACAGCCCTTTCCCATCTCCCTCCAGACTCACACAGTGGAGACGTGTAAAAACAGTGGTTCTCTAGTAATGCATAGCGTGAGCTCTCAGTGAAAATGAATCGCTTGCAAGTATTTGAGTCTGCCCAGCTGCTCTTATTATACTGATGTATTGTATTGACCCCAACATTATTTCTCAACACCATGAGATGAGATACACCCTTATTAAATAGAGACAAGCCTGAGAAAGAGAGCGAGCAACATTCATAACCATAAACCAACAAGCACACTTCCTGTCCACCCAGGAGTCACTGACACACATGATTTTATTTTCCAGGAGATAGAGAGAAGACCAGTGCTGGGAGAAGATAGAGGGAGTCCCCCCAGTGGAAAAGAGTGATGCCTCATCTCTTTGCACAAACAATGTTTCGAGACTGCGTTACTCTGTGTTAGGAAATGAGCAGGGCAGCCTGCTGAGTGTTCTGGTTGGAGTGGTAGAGCAGCTGTGTGATAGGGACAGCAGGACAAACCTTCCTCTGGCAGGCAGGCAGCAGGCAGGCAGCAAGCTCTCTAAAGCTGTCCTGGCTCTCGCTTTCTTTGATGGCGGGGCTCAAGGGGTGCTGACTAACATGACGTTACACTGAAGTGTAAAGGAGACACGGTGGGCTGGCTCCCACTTGCGCCGCTACTGTGGAGAGTCACAGCCCTGAGTGTGTGTGAGTACAAGGATGAGGGACCGCTGACTCAATGGCCACCTGAAACCACACCCCCTTTCAAGCCTCTACCCATCCACCCCCTCTACCCCCTCCAGCCTCTCAGAGGATGCTGTGTCCACTGTCCCCTCTCGCCCGGTGTGACTGAAACCCAAGGTGACTCACAGTCTGGGCATCTACATTCTCTCACAGCAGCGCTTCATCCACTCTGTAATTGACTCCAGATCACAGGAAACAACAACAGAGAATGCAGTTAAAGACAACTGGCCACTTTTTGGGGAAATGTTCTGTAACCGCCGATGGTAAAAAAATTAAAAAGGAGGAAGAGGAAGAGGAAGAGGAAGGCTCGTATGTGTGTGCTGCCTGGTAGCATGTAAAGTGATGGTGGAGAAAGCCCTGTGGATGTTCATTGGTTAGGTAATGGAGCATGGATCAAATGATTAAATGACTTAAGTTCGGGCTGCATGAATGGACTCTGAGGATCAATTGAAACCCTATTCACCCTCATTAACTTTATTACTGCATTCAGGTTCTCATTAATAACCGTTCAGATGATTTGGACATCTGGGTCTTTGTCATCCGTACAGGGCTAGACAGAGATGTTGCAACAAAAATAAATAAATAAACAAATCCCTTATATTCTCAATAAAGGCCTGGATTTGATTCAACCACACAATTTAAATAAATGTTTTTCTCCATATTATGTGAGTTTGCTTTGGTTACAGTGTTTCTGTTTGTCCCCTTATCACCAATAGCAATCTATTATGTCTGCACATGCGTAGCAGTGTTGGTGGGTGCTGAATACCACACACAAACAGTCACTCTCCTCCCTTTCTCTCCAAACAGATCCCCAGAGTCAAAGCAAAGATACTATAAACTCTAGGGCTTCTCTAAACACTACAAAACCCTGTTTCATTTACGACAGATACACGTGAAATATACGCAGGTCATTTCAAAACATATAAAATCCATCGATTTATTGCGCTTCATAATTATGTTAAGATTACTGTAGGTGCTCTTACTGCCTGAGGGGGTACATTTGTGGTTAGCAATAACAGATGTTTATAAAATGATCTAAATGAATAGAATTGGTTGTCATTCTGACTGATCACACAAGACAGAGGAATGCAATCCAACCACAACATCTCCTAATGCTCACTGCCTAACATGGTTGATCATTCCTAGTTTTCCATCAACATTTTTCCACTGTCTATGAAGGCGGCTGTTTTTCCTAGGGACCTGATAGACAACTCAATGTCTGTAAGGTACAGTAGCAGGTTGTCATTACACTGGCTGGTACACTTATGAGCCAGTTTGTCTGTGACTGGTCTATGTATGTCAGTGTATGTACAATATGTGTGTGCGTGTGTGTGTGTGTGTGTGTGTGTGTGTGTGTGTGTGTGTGTGTGTGTGTGTGTGTGTGTGTGTGTGTGTGTGTGTGTGTGTGTGTGTGTGTGTGTGTGTGTGCGTGTGTGTGTGTGTGTGTGTGTGTGTGCGTGCGTGCGTGTGTGAAGTGTAGATGTGTGTGTTAATGTGTACGTTAGTGTGTGTGTGTGTGTGTATAGTGTAGATGTGTGTGTTAATGTGTACATTAGTGTGTGTGTGTGTGTGTGTGTGTGTGTGTGTGTGTGTGTGTGTGTGTGTGTGTGTGTGTGTGTGTGTGTGTGTGTGTGTGTGTGCGTGTGCATGTGCATGTGCGTGTGCTTGTGTGTAGTGTAGATGTGTGTTAATGTGTACATTAGTGTGTGTGTGTATGTGTACATTAGTGTGTGTGTGTGTGTGTACATTAGTGTGTATGTGTACATTAGTGTGTGTGTGTGTGTGTGTGTGTACATTAGTGTGTGTGTGTGTGTGTGTGTACATTAGTGTGTGTGTGTGTGTGTGTGTGTGTGTGTGTGTGTGTGTGTGTGTGTGTGTGTGTGTGTGTGTGTGTGTGTGTGTGTGTGTGTGTGTGTGTGTGTGTGTGTGTGTGTGTGTGTGTGTGGGTAAAGTCCAGCAGCAGACTGCTCACCTCTGATCCCCCTGTGGTGAGAAGTAATGACAAGGCACGCAGCTTATGTAAGCACCTGTTTGTTTGTTATTTAGACTTCAATACAGGAACCCAATGTCCCCTAATTACAAAGCCCTCCATCTCTGCTGCTCTGCACATGTTGGTCACTGTGTCACTAAAAAAAGCAATAGGGACAGTGGATTATCCGTCAATCGCTTTGTTCATGGAAATTACCTCAGTTGATCCTGTGAAAGCCACTTTGTCTATGCCCATGTGCGAAGCAATCGCAGCTCCTGCCGTTGGCCCGAATCCTGGCAAAATATTGACGACTCCCGGTGGAAACCCGGCCTATCAAAACAATATGAGAGGAAACAAGCTTAAGAGGAGAGGACAGGAGAGCCAAGCAAAACCACAGGCAGTGTGGGGGAATCCGGACCCAACCCAACCTCCCTACCAGCAGACCAGAGAGAATGGACAGAACATCAAAAAGACAAGGGGCAAGAGAGACACACTGTCTCAGAGAATGGGAGAGGCCGAACACAGAGAGAAGACATGGAGGATGTGGATAAAGAGGCTCTAAGGATTGGGTTACTGTGGTGATTGTGCTGTACTGTACCTCTTTGACCAGAGATCCGATGTACAGGCAGGTGAGGGGTGTCTGCTGAGCAGGCTTCAGGACCACCGTGTTCCCACAGGCCAGCGCTGGACCTAGCTTCCATGCAGTCATCATCAGTGGGAAGTTCCACTGTAGACATAAACACCCCCCCCACACACACACAGGACATCAGACTCTTGACAAAGGGCGCTCACTCATACTCAATAACTCTTCACTGCTCTCCCTGCTCTCCCACACATTCCGTCGCTTACTCACTCATAGACTCTCACTTTCACTTGCCCAACGTAGTCATGACAGGAAATGTTCTCCCGCCCTATCTATTCTCTTCCCACATCACTGAGAAAACAAGGAAATTGCAACACATGTGCAGTACTTAGAGCGTGTCATGGTACTACACAGGCGGGTGTTATTTCTACTTTACACTGAACCCCAGTAGGCCTCAGCACAGACCCACACACGCTTCCTCAAGCTCTTGCACAATCAATGCTCTGTTCTTACTTCTGTCCTCCTGTCCCTTGTCTCTTTCATAGTGCACCCCCTCTCTCCCTTTCTCTCTCTCCCCCTTCCTCTTCCCCTCTCTCTCTCTCTGAGCTTATACTGATCTGACACAGTCTCTTTCTCAGCCTGCCAACAGATTTACCCAAATATACACTCACTGATAAGCACGTCAGAGACTTCCAGGAACCTGCACAATATGTTTTAACAACAGGGCTGCCTCTGTCCCAGACCTCACAACCCCCACCATCCCAACACCTTTCCTTCTATCCACCTCTCTCTGCATATTGAGTGGGAAGCTTTGCAGATGTGGGAGAGTGACTGTTAGATTTGTCCTCTGAGACTAGACATCTGAATAGAAAACAAACTGGCACACTCACAGGGATGATCTGTCCACACACTCCTATGGGCTCGTGTCTAGTGAACGAAAGATAGTCTCCATCTGTAGAGGAACACACAAGAACAAGGCTCGTTACTATCCTCTGCTCAAGCTGGGTTTGGGAAATGAGCATGTATGAGACATTAGCAGAGCAGTGACCGGATGACACATCAAAACACCAGGTGTCCATGTTGTGCTTTTGACCAACACAATTCATCTTGATCTAAAAAGGCAATACATCACACAGTACCATTCTTTTGTTACGCTACATTGAGCAAAATGATACGTGTCACTCTGTTTAAAGTCAGGAGAAAGCAGTGGGTGTTAAGTTGGAAGGAGAGTTTCATTCCTCTTACATTACCAGAGTAAAGGATGATACTCGTTGAGGGTGTGCCATGTTTATTCGTTCCCTACAACAGTAGTAATAACAATCGCTATTGAGTGGTAGAAAACTGAACAGTGTTTATTACAATAGAGTTATGTGATGTTCATTAGAACAGGATGGCTAAGGCTTCAGCTGATGAAGCATTGCTCCAGAGAGGAGGAGGAGGAGGAGCTTGGACCTGGAACTAAGGCCCAAGGGTGGACTGGCCAATTGCTTCATCTTCCCTGGTGGCCAAGATAAGACATCTCAACATCATCCAGGCCACAGAAACAGTTATGTTTGTTTGCTCTGTAACACTGCTGCACATTGGAATAGTGCTAAAGACAAACTCTGAACAAGCTGAGGACTGGCTGGGTTTGGTGAAGAAACACAGGAGGGGCTTGAAGAGCGACCAGACCACAGTGCTAGTCTCATGAGGTTGTCAGTACTAGTACTGCTTTCTTAGGTCCTCTGTTTTCTTGGCTACTAAACAATAACTTAACATGCCTGTTAAAAGTGCGTGGATGACTTATATAGACTCTCTAATGCCAGGCCCTCAGTGAGCAGACCCCATCTGGTCCTCAGGTGGGTCCCTGAGAACCAACTACTACCCAAACACCACCCCAACCCACCCAACCACTCGCCCAGCTAATGGCTGCTCTATGACAGAGCTGCAGAGTGGCTGTCCTAACTCCTATAGACTCCCTGTTGCGATGCTTTAAATTAGCCAGAACAGCCAGCGGCTCTCGCTCTTTAGTCCTGTCACTGGGCTCCACTGGTGGCAGTCTCAACAGGAGGGCGACCATTAAGGCTCAGATTTATAACTGGCCAGGGAGCAGCCATATTTACCCTCACATCACCTCTGTGCCCTCAGCACAGCTCATCTCCTGTCCCGCAGGCCCCCAGAGAGAAGCCTGGTGCTCCGCTTATCTGCTGCTAGCTAACTAGTAATCTTCACCTGGCACTGGCAACCACCACATACCTCTGACCTGTAACATTCTGCCTGGGTTCTAGTTCGTTGAAATTGAAGAGAATAAGAATTCAATGTGCTTTTGGCTACATAACGTACAGTCAGGAAGCCTGAGTTGGAATAGACTTACCCATTGGAATGGACGTTCCATGGATCTTGTCTGCATATCCAGCATAGTATCTGAGCGTCTTTATGGTTCCCTGGAGGTCCACAAACAGGGTGGGCAGGAAAGGCTTCCCACTGTCCATGGACTCTATAGTCTGGAGAGAAATATATATTAAAACACAATCTTTGTCTTTTAGTTTTTTCCAAGAAACAGTGGGTCTTAATATTATCTCCTGGGGGAAACATGATACTAAAATAACATCATGCTACTGTGCCTATAAGTTATAAATCAACCTTTAAGTCTTAGGGTTATTAGGTTGATTTAACACTATTATAACCACATCGGCAAAAGCGTAGTGCTTTTCTCCGGCATCTTTTAAAACAGTCCCCTTGTTCTGACATCTCTCTGTCACAATACGTTTGTTTTAAATCTGTTCTTTTTTTACAATAATTATTGAAAAAATATGCTTTAAATTGAAAACATTTATGTTAATGTAAAGTGACATAGGATGTCTAGAAACATGCCTTAAAAATTCAAGTTATTATTATTATTATATTATTATTGTAAAAAATGGACACATTTATATTTTAAGGGGGTCTTATGAAGATCCTTCTCTGATCTTCCGTGGTACATTACATGGCCATTAATATGGAGTTGCTCCCCCCTTTGGTGCTATAACAGCCTCCACTCTTCTGGGAAGGCTTTCCACTAGATGTTGGAGCATTGCTGCCAGGACTTGCTTCCATTCATCCACACAAGCATTAGTGAGGTTGGGCATTGATGATGGACTATTCGGCCTGGCTCGCAGTCAGCGTTCCAATTCATCCCAAAGGTGTTCGATAGGGTTGAGGGGTTGAGGTAAGGACTCTATGCAGGCCAGTCAAGTTATTCCACACTAATCTTGACAAACCATTTCTTCGTGTATGAGGACATTGTCATACTGAAACAGGAAGGGGCTTCCCCAAATTGTTGCCACAAAGTTGGAAACACAGAATCGTCCATAATGTCATTGTATGCTGTAGAGTTAAGATTTCCCTTCAATGGAACTAAGGGGCATAGCCTGAACCATGAAAAACAGCCCCAGACCATTATTCCTCCTCCACCAAATGTTACAGTTGGCACTATGCATTCGAGCAGGTAGCGTTCTCCTGGTATCCGCCAAACACAGATTTGTCCGTTGGACTGCCAAATGGATAAGCTTGATTTATCACTCCAGAGAATGCATTTCCACTGCTCCAGAGTCCAATGGTGGCGAGCTTTACACCAGTCCCACCGACACTAGGCATTGCGCATGGTGATCTTAGGCTTGTCTGCGGCTGCTCGGCCATGGAAACCCATTTCATGAAACTCCCAACTAACTGTTATTGTGCTGACATTTTGTTAGGTTACAGACTTATTCTGTAATCTACACACAATACCCCATAAGGACAAAGCAAAAACTGGTTTTTAGAAATGTTTTCAAATTTACATAACCATTCAGACCCTTTACTCAGTACTTTGATGAAGCACCTTTGGCAGCAATTACAGCCTTGTGTCTTCTTGGGTATGACGCTACAAGCTTGACACACCTTTATTTGGGGAGTTTCTCCCATTCTTCTCTGCAGATCCTCTCAAGCTCTGTCAGGTTGGATGGGGAGCATTGCTGCACAGCTATTTTCAGGTATCTCCAGAGATATTTGATCGGGTTCAAGTCTGGGCTCTGGCCGGGCCACTCACGGACATTCAGAGACTTACGCCAAAGTCACTCATGCATTGCCTTGGCTGCATGCTTAGGGTCTTTGTCTAGTTGGAAGGTGAACGTTCACCCCAGTCTGAGGTCCTGAGCGTTCTGGAGCAGGTTTTTATCAAGGATATTTCTGTACTTTGCTCTGTTCATCTTTGCCTCGATCCTGACTAGTCTCCCAGTCCTGGCCGCTGAAAAACACCCCCACAGTGTAACCGGTGTGAAATGGATAGCTAGTTAGCGGGGTGTGCGATAATAGCTTTTCAATCGGTGCTCTGAGACCTTGAAGTAGTGGCCACGGCTTTAGTAGAGCGATGTGTGCAGAGGCTCCCTGATTTGAGCCCAGGTAGGGGCGAGGAGGGGGACGTAAGCAAAACTGTTACAACGGCATGATGCTGCCACCACCGTGCTTCACCGTAGGGATGGTGCCAGGTTTCCTCGCGACGTGATGCCTGGTATTCAGGCCAAAGAGTTTAATCTTGGTTTCATCAGACCAGAGAATCTGGCTTTTCATGGTCTGAGAGTCCTTTAGGTGCCTTTTGGCAAACTCCAAGCGGGCTGTCATGTGCCTTTTACTGAGGAGTGGCTTCCGTCTGGCCACTCTACCATAAAGGCCTGATTGGTGGAGTGCTTCAGAGATAGTTGTCCTTCTGGAAGGTTCTCCCATCTCCACAGAGGAACTCTAGAGCTCTGTCAGAGTGACCATCGGGTTCTTGGTCACTTCCCTGACCAAGGCCCTTCTCCCCTGATTGCTCAGTTTGACCGGGTGGCCAGCTCTAGGAAGAGTCTTGGTGCTTCCAAACTTTTTCAAATTAAGAATGATGGAGGCCACTGTGTTCTTGAGTACCTTCAATGCTACAGAAATCTTTTGGTACCCTTCCCCAGATCTGAGCCTCGACAAAATCCTGTCTCGGGGCTGTACAGAAAATTCCTTCGAACTCATGGCTTGGTTTTTGCGCTGACATGCACTGTCAACTATAGGACCATATATAGACAGTTGTGTGCTTTTCCAAATCATGTCCTATCAATTGAATTTACCACAGGTGGAATCCAAACATCTCAAGGATGATCAATGGAAACAGGATTCACTTGAGCTCAATTTTGAGTCTCATAGCAAAGGGTCTGAATACTTATGTAAATAAGTACATACAATTTTATTATTTTTTAAATTTGTAAAAATGTCTCATGACCTGTTTTCGCTTTGTCATTATGGGGTATTGTGTGTACATTGCTAAAGATTTTTTATTTATTTAATACATTTTAGAATAACCGTGGCAAAATGTGAAAAAGTCAAGGAATCTGAACTGAATAGTGTATGTTCCTTTGAGCATGTTGCAAAAACAAAGAAGTCCAGGATCTGGACTTAGAGCACTGTGGTAGACTCACTGCTAGATAAGCACTGTCCCTCTCCACCAGGTCAGCCAGTTTAGCCAGCAGTCTACCCCTTTCTGACGCGTCCATCCTCCGCCACACTGAACCAAGGGTGAAGGCCAGCCGGGCCGCCTGCACCGCCTTGTCCACATCAGCCTGTAGAAGAGAAACAGTTTAATGATTGAATCAGCCTGAGGGAGAGAAACAGAGAAACAGTTTAATGATTTTTTTGATTTTTTTATCTTTATTTAACTAGGCAAGTCAGTTAAGAACAAATTCTTATTTTCAATGACAGCCTAGGAACAGTGGGTTAACTGCCTGTTCAGGGGCAGAATGACACATTTGTACCTTGTCAGCTGGGGGGTTTGAACTTGCAACCTTCCGGTTACTAGTCCAACGCTCTAACCACTAGGCTACCCTGCCACCCTGATTGAATCAGCCTGAGGTAGAGAAACAGAGAAACCGTATCCAGTACGCAGTTTAATGATCGAACCTTATCCAGTTAACAGGTGTTTCTCCACCTCCATTGAGACAAATAAAATGTGTCTGTCTATTCCGAATTAGCATGTTTAAGGCTTGTTCTGCTTCAGTTATTCCACACAGAGGTGCTGATTTAGGAAAGGAGAGGAGGAAAAGCCGAGCCAGAGAACCAAACCACATTAGACTAAACTCCCTGCCCGTTTGCTTTCCTTGTTTTCTTGGACACATAACTCACACATGGACAATGCATGAAGGAGAGGATGCCAGGACAGACGTGGTGGGAAACACGTGTGGAAAACCCAAGCGTAGCTCTGTCTAACAAACATCTCATCCTCAAACACTGCAAGGGAAAGTACCTGTGTTTTCATTTATGAAAATATAAGATATGGGAATGCAGAAACTACAGATTTGTTTTTATTTTCTACAATACCTTCTCTGCTTCTTGGACCTCACAGATCTGCTCTCCGCTGGCTGGGTTGTAGACTGGGAAGGTCTTTCCGCTCACAGAGTCTTGCCACTCATTGTTGATGAAAATCTGCAGGGAGAAAAGATGCAGCGTTCAGTACACAGGATGGAGAGGCCCATGTGAGAGGGAAAATCTGGTTCTAGGAGCAGCTCTGTTTCTCTCCAGAGCCTATTCAGCCATTCCTGCTCTAAAGAGGCACAGGGGCCCTGGTATAACATTTTACTTGTGCAGTTTTCTCAACACACAAATGCTGAATCAAGACAGAAGTATTTACCTGATCAAATAAGAAATGTGCTGTTAAAAATGTGCTGTGTTTCATGATTAGATTATTGGGATCAGTTTGAGAGGGAGCATAATTGTAAGGTTGGATCATTGGTAATGTGTGTTATATTATTTAATAAAAACGTATTGTTTTGTTACCGTGGTGCAAAAAAAACAACCTATTCCGTAACTAATGGTAGTTCCTGATAAACAGTCTAGTGAGAGTAAGCCTGGCTCCTACAAGTGCCTCTCAGTTCTTGTGTAAGGGAGGGAGAGAGGCAGAGAGGCAGAGAGGCAGGGAGGGAGGGAGGGAGGGAGGGAGGGAGGGAGGGAGGGAGGGAGGGAGGGAGGGAGGGAGGGAGGGAGGGAGGGAGGGAGGGAGGGAGGGAAAGGGAAGAATCTGTGGAAATGTGGACAGAGATTCCTGCCTGCCCCGCATGGCTCTCTGGGGAGTACTCCAACATCTAGACAAAGAGGTGGGGGAGAGATAAATCCCTATCAGACACCAGACACCCCCTCACTCTCTCATACACACACACACACACGTGCGCACACACATACATAAATATATACACACACAGAGAGAGAGAGACACACGTTTCACAACATCGCTGCTCGTTTATGAGATCATAAAACACAGGCCACACTTGGTTTCTGTGATGCGTTAAAGCAAGCCGTCCGTTAAACAACCACCTGGGATTCCAAACGGACTCTTTTCAAGCTCAATAAAGACCCAAAGAAAAACAAATCTTTAGACAAATAACAGAAATGGTACATATCTCAAGGAATTGGCCTGAGTGAATATGTTTAATAACAGTCCTCTGAGCTTCATTTTAAAAGCCCCCTAACAAACTGGTGTGATTTGATTATACAAATGTGACGAATGTCTTATGTAAGAGTAAGGTAAATTAAAGATGTCTCTGTCCCGTTGGCTTATTGACATGTTTTGGTCTATCACAGCGACTCCTCAGACACTGTTTTTAATTAATGTCAGTCTGTCTGATAGATGGGGTGTTAAGAAAACATCTGCTGGCTTAAATCCTCCTGTATACACATGTGCTCTTACCATACTTTTATTTGAGAGGGAGAAAAGATACACTGCGAGCAGAACTGAAAGTAGGGTTCAAGTGTCCTGCTGGCCCAGGCCTCTCTAGCTCTCCAACATGTTTACCAACGTAAACTTAGAGGCTTAAGCACAATTTAATTGGCTGTAAACTGTGAGGAGTGTTTACTTTAGGGCAGGTATAAAATGCCAGCTCACTTGGAAACCATTCAAGACTCAGCACACAGACATCACTCTCACTCCCTCCCACTCACTCTCTCCTGCAGTTGTCTGCTTTACAAGAAGAACCTTGCACATGAATAACTCATGTTTGAGTGTTCAGGTGTTCGGTATCTGCCTGTACCACTCTGCAGGCCATACCATACGAACTTGTATACCATTTCAATGAATCTGTATTAGCCTGCCCTGAACACTTCCCCCCCACACACAACAGATAGAAACAGGCCCACTGAGGGTCCTCGTCCAACACATCCCAGCACAGCACACAAAGTGGACCCACAGTCATTTCAGACAGCAGAATCGACACAGGCCCCCATTGGGCTCTCTCCCATCCACATCCCAGACTTTATTAGTGGGCTCTCTCCCAGCCACAGCCCAGCCTTCTCAATGAGTTCTCTCCCAGCCACAGCCTAGCCTTCTCAGTAAGTTCTCTCCCAGCCACAGCCTAGCCTTCTCAGTGAGTTCTCTCCCAGCCACAGCCTTGCCTTCTCAGTGAGTTCTCTCTCAGCCCCAGCCTAGCCTTCTCAGTGAGTTCTCTCCCAGCCCCAGCCTAGCCTTCTCAGTGAGTTCTCTCCCAGCCCCAGCCTAGCCTTCTCAGTGAGTTCTCTCCCAGCCACAGCCTAGCCTTTTCAGTGAGTTCTCTCCCAGCCCCAGCCTAGCCTTCTCAGTGAGTTCTCTCCCAGCCACAGCCTAGCCTTCTCAGTGAGTTCTCTTCCAGTTCATCCAAGCTGAGTGTTCTCAGGCGCCTTCCATCGGGGGCCACCTTTAATCTGACTCTCATTAAGAGCACTTCATAAAAGTGTCAGTGACGACGAGGAGCTGAGGGCCTGCTACAAAAACAGAAAGCCCTATAGAGCACGGAATTAGTTTTAAAATTTATAGGGGCCACTGTAGTGGAACGCCCTAAATCAGGGGAGCCCCCTGACAGCCCCGACAGTCTGAGCAAGAATGCAGTCCGTGGGTAGCTTTATGCACGGCGTAACCCCTCTCACAAGGCACCGCCGAAGGAGAGGGGATAAAACAGGGGAACAGTGGACCAGGCAGCCATCTAAATCATGGCTAGAAAAGGACAACCATCAGCCACCGTTTGGCTCGGCCCTCTCGGGGCTCAGGGGGCTGTTAGACTTTTGTCTCGTCCCATTCAGAGAGTTGATTAAGACGACAAGGCTGCACACTAAATCAACTCTCAACGTTTCTTAAAATTGCTTTTAGGTTCATTTAGAAACGAAGGGGGAAAAAACTCAGATGGAAACTCAAGTGCAAAAGTGCAAATTTTGAAATGATGTGTTTTCTTTTTGTTTTTCCCATCCCCCCGTGGTGTCCTTGCTCTCACCACACATGGCGGTTTCATTTGTATACAAATCATTATCCCCATATAAGTACTCACTGCCTTTGATAATGAGCCATTATAAATAAATTGACCATGTCTTAGCTCCAATCAAGTCTAGCAAAATGAAAAAAATAGCAGCTACAGTACCAGTCAAAAATGCGGACACACCTACTCATTCAAGGTTTTCTTTATTTTGACCATTTTCTACTTTGTAGAATAATAGTGCAGACATCACAACTATGAAATAACACATATGGAATCATGTAGTAAACCCCCCAAAAATTCAACAAATCTAAATATATTTTAGATTATTCAAAGTAACCACCCTTTGCCTTGATGACAGCTTTGCATACTCTTGGCATTCTCTCAACCTGATTCATGAGGTAGTCACCTGGAATGCATTTCAATTAACAGGTGTGCCTTGTTAAAAGTTAATTTGTGGAATTTCTTTCCTTCTTAATGTGTTTGATCCAATCAGTTGTGTTGTGACATGGTAGGGGTAATATACAGAAGATAGCCCTATTTGGTAAAAGACCAAGTCCATATTATGGCAAGAACAGCTCAGATAAGCAAAGAGAAATGACAGTCCATCATTACTTTAAGACATGAAGGTCAGTCAATCCGGAACATTTCAAGAACTTTGAAAGTTTCTTCAAGTGCAGTCACAAAAAAACATCAAGCGCTATGATGAAACTGGCTCTCATGAGGACCGCCACAGGAATGGAAGACCCAGAGTTACCTCTGCTGCAGAATTACCAGTGTCAGAAATTGCAGTCCAAATACATGCATCACAGAGTTCAACAGACACATCTCAACATCAAAACTGTTCAGAGGAGACTGTGTGAATCAGACCTTCATGATTGAATTACTGCAAGGAACCCGCTACTAAAGGACACCAATAATAATAAGAGACTTGCTTGGGCCAAGAAACATGAGCAATGGACATTAGACCGGTGATTTGAGATTTTTGGTTCAAACCGTAGTGTCTTTGGAAGACGCAGAGTAGGTGAACGAATGATCTCCGCGTGTGTAGTTCCCACTGTGGAGCATGGAGGAGGAGGTGTGATGGTGTGGGGGTGCTTTGCTCGTGACACTGTCAAGGCACACTTAACCAGCATGGCTACCAAAGCATTCTGCAGCGATACGCCATCCCATCTGTGTCACGCCCTGACCTTAGAGAGCCTTTTTATTTCTCTATTTGGTTAGGTCAGGGTGTGATTAGGGTGGGCATTCTGGTGTGCGCTTAGTTGGACTATCATGTGTTTTTCAACAGGACAAAGACCCAATACACCTGTAAGGGCTATTTGACCAAGAAGGATGGTGATGGAGTGCTGTATCAGATGACTTTGCCTCCACAATCACCGGACCTCAACCCAATTGAGATGGTTTGGGATGAGTTGGACCGCACAGTGAAGGAAAAGAAGCCAACAAGTACTCAGCATATGTGGGAACTCCTTTAAGACTCCTTTAAGACATTCTAGGGGAAGCTGGTTGAGAGAATGCCAAGAGTGTGCAAAGCTGTCATCAATGCAAAATGTGGCTACTTTAAAGAATCTAAAATCTAAAATATATTTTGATTTGTTTAACACTTTTTTGGT
This sequence comes from Oncorhynchus kisutch, assembly GCF_002021735.2. NCBI lineage: Eukaryota > Metazoa > Chordata > Actinopteri > Salmoniformes > Salmonidae > Oncorhynchus > Oncorhynchus kisutch. The sequence continues at coordinate 67,146,655 of NC_034181.2, read as the reverse complement.
TACGACATGTTTCAAATGTGTTATTTCATAGTTTTGATGTATTTACTACTATTCTACAATGTAGAAAAAAGTGAAAATAAAGAAAACCCCCAGAATGAGTAGATGTGTCTAAACTTTTGACTGGTACTGTATGTCTGTCCCAAAGCCTGTTTTAAGATGATAACTGATATGGGAAAGCTATATGTTGTGTGTATTGTACAAATAGGAAAGAAAACAAGTGGTGGGATCCAGACCTCTCACAGTACACCAACATGAAGACAACTGCTAAAAATGCATAGAACCTTTACACTGAATGAAATCAATCGATTTGTGTTTATGAGGGAATGCTTCAAGCTGTGTGGTTTCTTATTATTTGGTAAACACGCAGGCCATTTTGGTATTACAGAAAGTTGGCAGAGTTTGTGCTCCCGGTGCAGCCGTGACATCTGATCCTCCTACAACACAGAGAGAGAGAGAGAGCTGCCTGGCGTGGATGGGAACTGGACAGTCTGCAGATAGGTCAACACTTTATGCATGGGCCACAGGACAGCTGCAAACATTTAGCAACCCCCATGTTTTTCTGTTAAAACTGTCAATCTCACATTGCTGACAGTACTTGTCTGTTTGGCTGATGAAATGATGAGACATGCGTGCCTGAAGCCAACGATGAACATAAGGTTTACAGAATACATGTTTCTGATCACATCAGCGTGGCTCTATTGTTCACTATAAAGGGCACAAATGTCAATATGAAAATATGCTCTGCTTATTTACAACATGCTCTCAATGCAATGGGACTAGGTGGTTATCACCTCGACCAAGCAAAAGGTAGATATATTTGGGAGTCCCCTGAGAATACATGTGCAATCAGCAGACATTGAGAAACTAAAGAGTAATGTTCCATCAGTTCAGTGAATTCAAGGCGCAGTCCTGCTGATCCATTTCTCATCTGCCACTGTGCTCTCTCTGGAGGCTGCTCCACAACTGCATTTGGGAGTGAGGGCAGGCAGGGGATGCCAAAGTACTCACAGCAGCCAGCAAAACATCTGTTTGGCCTCTAGCGTCTTCTCATGGCTCACACGCTTAAGGAATATTTAATGGGACTCATTTCTCGTCCATTTTCAGGAGGCAGGAGAGAGTTAAAAACATACATATATGTTTATACACAGCAGGCCAAGATTCCACAGCCAGACGGATCCTGATCAGGGCACCTGCAGCTTTCGTCTGCACAGGAAGTTTCATATCCTTTCCTATCACAGGACCTCTATTTCCGCTCTGTTTTCTGGATCTGTTTCAAGACATTTATAATTACTACTGTTTCAAGCGAGGGGAGGGCATGTGAAACTGGAGCCCAGTTGGTGTTTTTTCCCCAGTCCTCCTGACACCATAGAACCTTCATGTTTTCCATTCACACACCCGGAGACAATGCCACCCTGCTCTCCTGGGTGTGGAGGGGACGACCCCGCTGTCACCGACTGGCAAACATCTTTGTCTTGACTGTGTGTGTGGTGAGAAAGTTGAATCTGTTCCCCCTCACTCCTTAACGCAAGAAACAGAAATTCAATAGGAAACTGTGTTTGAATATGAATTGTCATTTGTTCAAATGGATGGAACATGCGGGAGTTGGAGTTGGGCGGCACAGCCTCTTCTAAGCCGCCATGTGGTGCCAATGTCTACAGAGTCTGAGATTGACACTTTCACTGAGGTACACTGAGTTTGTCTTTCAATCAGCTGTATCATCTGTGCAGATTTCAAACATAACATTTATCCTAATTAAATAAATATCTGCGTTAAAGAAATAGCCTAATTTCATAAAATAATATTAGGGATATCAAATCCCAGATTTTCATAAAGAGCATAAGCCTTTAAGACTGAAAGACTTAACCATATTTTTCTAAGGGTTCAAATGATCAAAATATTACATTGATGTAAGAATAGAATATTCTATGCTTCCACTACCTTCTGTCAGTGGGAGAAATAACACAAATAAATGTCATCTGGGTAGAATATAACTACAGTGATCCACTAGTGATAAGGGGTGACTGGGGCCTGGTGACTATGACTTCATGTCTGGCAGACGTCTGCTCTCTGTGTATCTAAGACTCTCTAGAGGGGAGAGTTTTTTATGGATATCAGAGGATTTATGGAGCCAGCAGTTTTTCACAATGACACCATTAGGATTTACATGTTCCATGTCAACCGGCCTGAAGACTTAAGGTATAGAAGTTAATGGGATAACCTCCCTGTCACCAGACTTCCTTAAAGAGTGATTAAGAGACAGGAGACCCAATGTTGACGCCTCTGCTCAGACGATAATTTACACTCACTGCACAAACAGCCATTTCACAACGACGGACATACTCATGGTACCGCAAGCTCACCCTGTCACAACCAGGGATGTGTATAACTGCGTTTGTGACTGTGCGTCGGAGAGAAAGAAGGGGGGAGAGTGTGAAACAAGAAAGAGAGGGAATCGGAGAGAGAGAGAGAAGAAGAAAAAGAGAACACTCGCTGTGCTAGTTGTGATAAATCATTCAGTCTCCCAGTGTCCTCCACCTTGGGGTTTGTTTGATGTTCATCGCAGTAAGATGGTGGTTTTGAAGTGAAAAACTCCAGAAGTGCAGGTCAGGTTCTGGCAAGGCAGGTCACTGACCCACACTGTGAGACAGGCCCAGAATTTACAGCCCAGTGGACAGCACCTAGCATTGGGGAGCCCCAGCCTTCATCTGTACTATCTCAATCAGTGATGGATTGATGGGGCCTCTTTCATTCATCCACATTGACTGACTGACTGGACTTCTCACAGATTAGTTTACAAAACCCTTCCTCGCTTCAATATGCAGGTTATAGATTCCTATTAGGGCCTAAAGTGTCAGCAATTGCACAATTCGTTCTTTTTTAACAGTTAACGTAAGCCAATCTGGAAAATAAAAGCCATTATTTACATTGGGAAGCTATATAATGAGCATGGCAACTGCGTCTAGTTAAAGTCTGGTATGTTTGAACATTGTGAAGGTTGCATACGCATAGCTCTTCCTGTTTCACTGCATTTGACACAGTTGAAAATTAAACCCTATTTGGATTACGGCCCAAATTCCTCTGCCAGGATTCACTGATTTACAGTCCTCATTCCCCACAGTCTATGTACGCTCACAGGTGTAGGATGTTAATTTGAGCACCATGTTACAGGAGAACTGCAATGCTGGAACAGTACAACTTGTGGTGTATTTGAAGTTTAGAAAGGCTTCTGAAGTTTGTAATATCCACTTTGAAATATCAGACTTGATTATCCCTTACGAAAAATGTATCAACCCCTAACAAAAATGTTCATGAATTATAATCCACATAATAATTCACATCTCCTGTTGCTGCAGGATTATTTTCTCAACTCAAGATCCTACATATGTAAAAGTACAGTAAACTACAACCGTGCTACAGTGACTCCAGTTTACCATTAACTTCAGCTACTTCTGTCCTACTGACAATGAGGAATCCCTGCATAACAGTTGTATAGTAAACAATGACAAAAAAAATGTCTATACCTTGGCCGCTCAAACATTATGCAGGATCATACACACTAAGTATCAAATCAAACACATTTTGTGACCTCAACTTTGCATTTCCAGGTGTCTCTCTCAACAACTTGAAGGAGAATGTGCCAGAAATGCTCCTTCCCTCCATCTCTAAAGATTTATTCTTCTAGGTGTCTGGTTTAACGACTCCTAATCATTGAGCGGTGTGAGAAGCCACCCGGGCCAGAGAAATCACCCCCTAAAACCCTGCTAACACTGGCTCTGTCTCCATTCATTAACTATACACCACACAGTTTATCCTTCTCCTCTCTCTCCCCACTCTGCAAAAAGCTAAAATCATCAATAAATGCCCATCAGGGTAGGTTAATTTATGGCTTCCTTCGTGGCGCTATCAGCCCTGCGGACTACCTCACAGACGGAGAGCTCTAAAGCCGACTCTCCTGTGACCATTCAAACGCTATGTTTTTATACTAGCTTAGACTCTTACTACCCAGCTGGTTTCAGGCCACAAGCTATGGTGACGTGGGGGTAGGGTAGATCGAGGAACAGAGACCCAAGCGTCCTCTTTTTACGGCTGTAGCTACAGGAGAGCAGGGTGTGAAAAAGTTCGATTTTTTTTATTATAACAAATCAAAGGGAGACCTGAGCAGACCTTCCAAAGTTTCACTGATCTGCACAATCCCACGCAGGGAGGGAGATCGCTTAACTGACACGTTCACACAAATGTCTCTTTGACGCCAAACAGTTCATGGCTCAGTGAAAGGGACAAGGGTAAAGCGTCTATGGAGATGACACCTCTCTATCTCACCTCTCTACAGTCACTGTTGGTGCTAAACATACTATGGGCATATCTTCAGGGACACACTATTGGTAACATCCATTTGCAAAACAAAACTGTTGACTGAAAAAAATTCATGCCCAGTCATGGTGACTATCTCAAACTGTATTCATATTCACTTATCAATGATCATGTTTTACAGTAAGTAGAAAAAACATCAACATACTCAAGCTCATGTGAGACCAAGGAAACAATTCTAACCCTGAGTGTAAAAGGAGCTGCGTTACAAGCATGTTCATTCTCAGCTCTCTACTGGACGTCTGGCTGCAAAAGGCAGAGGCACATCACACATCTAGCCTACAAGGAGTGGAAGAATGCATAGGGCTACACAGAGAGCATGCGCCCACAGTCCAGAAGGCCAGCTCTCTCCTAGCTAAGGACCCTGCTCGCAGTGTTCATTCTCCCCCTGGCAGGCAGGCGGTGGGGTGGATAGAACATGAACAGGGTGTGAGGAGAGGAGCGCCTGCATCAGGGGTGACCATAAATCAGTGATCTCCTGCCCCCCATGTCCACCAAACCAACAGGGACTGGATGATTCAAATTCCTGGGGGTTAATTCACCAAGCCCTGCGCTCCCTAAAGGTTCTCCTATACATTCCACCCTTTGCGTGCATTCTTTTAAATAATACTAAGCATGAGGGAGGTAGAGAGAGGGAGAGATGGAAGGAGAGCTGATAGCATGACTGTGCACATAAGGCAGGCATGCTGAACCAGTTCTCCTCTTATGGCGAGTAGACCACTGTAAGTTGCTTGTTGCCTCAGCGAAGTGCCCTTTGAACTTACAACAACAAGGTGTGAGGCTAACACTGATTACTACACTGTACTTCATATTGTGCTGTTATGGAGCTCTCCTCAATAAGGAGTGCCCTTTACTCACACTCATGACAATAAAAGCATAGGATTTCAAACTGCAGAAGGAACCATGCTACAGCAAACAGACAAACATCCACATTATTATACATGTTTGGATGGTGACTCTACAGTCAGGTCCTAGTGATTTGATTAAATGTATACCAGCATTAAGTAAAGGGGGAGTTGAGAAACAGCCTATACTGGGCCTATACTGACATCACAGGGCCTATATTATTCTCATTAATGTAATCCTCAAAATGCAAGCCTAAAATGTGTAAACAATAATGACCAAAAATATGACACTTTCAGAGGAAGCCCTTGGAGTCTGATTCCTGCTATTGCTGTGTAGGCCTAATTAAACGCCAACGGAGCCCATAATAACCAACCACAAGTGTAACGGCACAAAGATCTATTCAAATACCATTCAAATACAATGTCTAGGCTATAGAGTACACATCAAATAAAATATGTAGGAAACATGAGACTTGTGATTGAAATAAGTCTTCACATTCCATCAAGTGTTCTTGCGTAATTTTGCATGAGGTCAGAAGAGTCATGCGGACGTCTAAGGACAATAATGGACTAGAACACCACGACTTTGCAATTAATTCCGTGAATCTAATAACTTATTCTGAATCATAGTAAAATTAATAGAATTTACAACATGCTTAAGGGGTTCTGAAACCAGTGAAATTGCTTCTTACGGTAGGCAAAGAAACCAAGACCCTCCTCATTTCATGTTCAAGCTTTGATATGATTGAATACAATTAGTTTAAATACATATTTTGAAACGAAAAAAAGCACACTTTAAGATAAAATATGACAATAGACCTATCAAATGTATATCAGACCAAACCATGGATTTTTACAACAAAAATATCTTCCAAAGTGAACATTTTCAATTCAATCGTCTTTTGCAATTACAGGTGTGAATGAATCACAACAACAATGTATTTTTTCTAATTGTATGCAAGTGAAATAAGATACCTGGGAATCATGTTTATAATCAATAAATAGTCAATAACATGCGTTTATTATCAATCACATAACAGCAGGTTACGGGACGTTTATTCTATCTGGACAGAATTGCGTAACGACAACATTCTATCTGAAAAAATGCCGACCTTCACTAAATGACTGCTGTCACCTGTGATAAATACTATTCATTGTAGCCACGGCAGATGACATACAGACTATATGAGTCATGGTGAATATAAAAGTGAAATAAAAACCACCTGTGCAATATAATTATGTTGGCAGCACTGTTAATCATTCAAACATGCCTTGGAAAACACTCGATGTGCCGTATGTGATAACTTTTAGAAACGTTTCACACATACTGTACGCCACATGTTGATGAGCTGTATTCTATGCTATGAGTTGAGCAATGAATGCGAGAAAAGATCTGAAACCAATTTTACGAGGGTAAATCCAAAACTTGAATGAACATTTTAAACCGGACTCAATCACCTGTACTGTGCGCAAAGACATTGGCTAAATTGGGCAGTTACACACTTTGAAAATTGTGTCTATCATCTACAGACAAATGCCTTTAGGGGGGAAATATTCTGCATAATAGAAGAGATATGATACATTGAACATAATATGTGACTCGGAGTAAAAGTTTAAGTTGTTTCACAGACCTTGGTGTACTTGATCTCCGCGTTGGGCACCGGCGAGGGCATCAGCTGGAGAGATGCCATGAGCGCAGCGGCATCGGCGTCGGTCTTCACTTCACCAGGGAGTTCGATTTTACTGGAAGTCATCGCGCCTGCCTCCGTGTGTCTGTTGCAGATGCGTCTTCGTTTTTTTCTACTGATTTCTGATTAGGACTTTGGAATCCTTCCTGTGTTTATAACCAGGTGTCAGCGGCGGTCCGTTTTTATTGGGTAGAGAACAGGGCCGTCCTCCTGATAGAATTAAAATCTAGCTTAATTTACATAAACGAACCCAGCCATCCATGTTGGGGAGGGAAAGTACTTATCACAATGTCTCTCGTTATAAGTCAAAGCAAACACATTGAAATCGACACGATATCTGTATTGAATAGATAGTGCCAGTTTAAACACACTGACTTACATTTAAGATATTATAATGAATATACTATAACAAAATGGGATCAGAGTAAGATGTTATAATTGAAGAAGTGGTGCTTGTGGTATTTACGAGAGAATTAAACACCTTGGTAAACAGTAAGTGTAAAAGCAATTCCTTAAACGACTATTTAATAAAAACAACATGCTACAGACTTTTTGCTGTAAAGACTCCACCGTGCGCCTTTAAGTAAACGAACCTTCTTTATATGAGACTTGTGTGAAAGAGAGATTCTGAACTTTTTTCTCACCAGATATGGGTCTATAATAGGAATATTTTTAAGTACTCAGCTAAGTATTTTGTAGCTAAAACTTAGTCTATTCATGAATACCAGTGGCCTTATTTCCACAAGAGGTGGTAAGAAGCATAATAATTCATCCTGATGCTGGACTACTTAGAACAAACCCGAATGACATAATGTATTTATTCTTTAGCTACACTTGTCATATTTAAGTGTGATGTCTATGAATAAGGTCCGTTTGCCACACATTTCATCAACTTGCCTGTTATAACATCCTCACAAGGTCTTAAGATGTTATTTAGTGTGGACTTAAAGCCATCATTATTATTTCCTTGTCTGTTGATGAGAGGCATCTCTCCTGTGGTGATAATTCCCTGTTAGCATTCACTTCAAACTTCCCAATACACATTTGAACGATTTAAATCGGCTCAAGCGATGTCTCAAAAATAAAAGGAGTTACACGAATCTTTACACCTCGGGAGGGATGGTAGACCTACTAGCCAATTGCTCACATCTCAAGATAGGCCTATAACAATTTTGGGCTATAATAGTTAACTAATAAAACCACAAATGACTGACATCGCATTATTTCTATTGGGTCAAACTTTTTTTAAACATTTTAAATGTATCAATAAATCGAGTGATTGGAAGCAAAGCTCTTATACCTGCACGAGTAATCTCTCCATCACTGAGATATATATATAAGGTGTAGCTTTTATAATATTGGTTGGGTGAGATTATTTGAACTCTCTCATGTGATTCCATGTTTTGATAATACATCTATAGGCTACATTATATTATTTAATAAGGTACCCTACTGGGCCTAGATGCAGTATTTCATTCTCTTAAAATACAATGTTCTTGATAGCTTTTTTAAACAATAACATATTGGATAATCCCACTTTTTATTTATTTATTCCAATCTAATGGCTACATATAGATGAACATAAAATAGGATATAGCCTACTGTTGGTGGACATCTATCTAGTGGAGAAGATACATTCTTACTGTGACATGGCTTTCCACATGCCTTGAATATATTGACAATCCAAGAAGCGGCTGACAGAATAAAAAAGTGGACGGAGTTGTATAATTTGGAAATAGCCCGCAGTGGTGCTTTTTCTCCATCACCACAGCTCCCTTTTTCCACAGCATGGGCGACACTCTTAACGTGTCTGTTTCACATCAAAGACAACAAAGACGAAAAAGTGACATTGATTAATGCAACCAAAACATCCCATCCTCTACATGTCGCATCTCATTTTAAAAGACTACATGGAGCAGAAGATAAGACATACATGTAGACAGTGTCCCTTCCCCGCTACCACTCCTTCTCCGTTCATTGAGCTCCCTCTGTTGGACAAAACATCAACTCGAACTCGGTCTAATACAGTAACATGCCACCCTCTGATCCTAGTTATAATTTCATTTAGTGGCAACTTGATTGATCAGCAGGTAGCCTATATGATACCAATGTTTAAAGGGTCAAAAGGGGATTTATATTCCCTATGAAATAAATGGCGATTGAATTATCTGAATAGCACTGTTTTATAGGTGTTTGAAGAAAGGTGTCAGATATACGTGCAGGCAGTCACCCCTGATATAAGTGCAGGCAGGTCACCCGTGATACAAGTCAGTATTCAACATCCATCCATATCTGAGGATGTCGGGAGATGACTTGGAAACCGGCCACTAGGGGCAAGAGAGAGTGCTGTTACCTTCATGTAGATTTCGTAGGCATCCTCGACTAGTTTCAAAGGTTACACGTTCGAATCCCGATATAGAAAGTTGTGTTGATATATTTTTTTTAACGCCTATCCCAAACCATAACAGTTACTTTAACCAGTTGGAGTTAGTGCCTAACCTTAAGAATTCGGAGTTGATGCCTAAACTTAACCCTAACAAACATTCTGAGTTAATGCCTAAACTTAACCTTAGACTTCGAAACTGGACATTTGGAACAACTTCGAAATGTGATGTTTGAGAAACATGAGAATGTAAGAGCTTGTTGATAAGTGCCTAGGCACTTATTTATTTTATTTATTTTATTTTACCTTTATTTCACCAGGTAAGCAAGTTGAGAACAAGTTCTCATTTACAATTGCGACCTGGCCAAGATAAAGCAAAGCAGTTCGACAGATACAACGACACAGAGATACACATGGAGTAAAACAAACATACAGTCAATAAAACAGTATAAACAAGTCTATATACAACGTGAGCAAATGAGGTGAGAAGGGAGGTAAAGGCAAAAAAGGCCATGGTGGCAAAGTAAATACAATATAGCAAGTAAAACACTGGAATGGTAGTTTTGCAATGGAAGAATGTGCAAAGTAGAAATAAAAATAATGGGGTGCATAACTCCTTATAACTCCTCATAGTCAGGAACTGACACTTTTAAATACTCAATGAGTTGCATGATAAATTATGTTTTTTCAAACTTCTTGACAACGGTCTACCCGACCTCAAGGCAAAGAGATACAATGCATATCATTACAACATACATCATTAACCCAACACTCTCAGAAGAGGGCAGTGGTTGGCTCTACACAATATTCTCATGAACACCAAATGGATTCATGGGTCAATATGATAAGATATGAATAGATAACAAAACATATGTATAGCCAAATGAGTCATATCATCATACAGGCTAGGCTACTACTATTCCATGACATTCCCTAAAAATCCACAAATAGTTTTATGCTCAACATCCCACTGGACACACCATGTCATTTCAACGTGGATAAGTGAGAAGCAAAACGATTGTTGAATTTCCAATGTGTTATCACTATGCTTTCATCTAAAATCACAACCAAATTCCAATGCAAAAACAATGTCAGATTTTTGGTTTATACAAGAGATTAATGTGTAATCACCGTGCTTCATCTAATAGCAGAACCAAATTACCTTGATGGATTGCAGTTGAGATTACATTAAAATACATAGTGCAAATGATCAATGACGTCCGAGAAATTGTGCAGATTATTACAGCAATTGTAAGATCTCCACAGACCCCTGATGACCTATGCATGTTATCTTGAACATGCACGCTTTATATCATTACATAAGAAGACATTAATAGTTATAGTCACCTCAAAATGTGGCCATGGATGTGTTACTAATTTTAAGGTTGAATGTTACATTTGTTTGTAAGACAGCCTTAGCATTAGTCTATTTACTGTACTGCAAAAGTTCTATTGAATTGTGTTAGGTTGATAAGCAACCAAAAACCAACATTTAATTGAGATGTATTTTTGTTGGATAGCTCCATCTGAGCCACTGGCTTAATCCACTCTTTAACTTTTATTTTTGGTTGAGTTGGAGATATGAATCCAATATATCATTTTTTAAACTTGTAGGCAAGTTCATAGGCTATTTGTTGTATTTCAAAAGTGATATTGAATTGTGTTTGGTTGTCAATGCAACCAAACATCTAAATTTGAAGGAAATGTATCTTCTGCTTGGATAGTTCCATCTGTGCCACTGACTTACTCTGGATTTAATTTCAGTTTGTCTACAAATTAAAATATGTTGGATTCACATCTCCATCTCAACCAAAAATCTATGTTCAAGAATATGACTAAATCTAATAAAATCTAACTTGAAATGTACTTGAAATAAAGTTTGATTTGATTTAGTCCTGTTCTTTAACGTTTGGTTGAGATGGAGACGTGAATTCAACATATTAATGATTAACTTAATAGATTAGGTTAGAAATCAACCAAACCTTGAAACCATAGGCCTATAAGTATTGTGCATTGTCTATTTTAAGTTTTACCCTGGGTTGAATTGAAACAATAGCTGTAACTCTGTTAAACCTACCCGTTGGAATGATTTCGATAGCAACAGTGAATTGAATTATTAAGAGATCTCTCAATAATCATTCTCACAATAGAATATTGTTAGTAGTCACTGACAAATATCAATGCTAAAATGTGCTTATTTAAAACCCAGTATTGGAGACCAAATGACTAGCTGTAGATAGATCAACTCTCCAGTAGGAGGTGCTGCTCAGCCTATAGTTTTTTAAATAATAGTGGATAGAACTTTGAAGATCTGACTTTGTTTCAAAGGTACAAATTCAACATATATAATACAATGTTTGTATATGGTGAAACTTCGTTACAATGATGGCAAAATCCTGTGGTTGAAATTCCACCCTTAAAACAACAGTTTACATGGATTACTTTTTTCAAATCCAATGTATTTTCCACATAGATTCCACACCACGATACTTGAAAATTTGCGTTAAAACGTTGATTCAACCAATTTGTGCCCAGTGGGATATTTTCCACATTTTAAATATTGAATTATTATCAACCATATAACTAAAACTTAAAAGAATGACTTTGTTGATAGAAAATAGACAAGTAGTGAGTAAATGCACACTGTCTACATTCGCGCGTATAAATGCGCACTGTCCACGTTCAGTCAGTTGCTGACCGTTGGAGTCATTATTGACCAATCAAACACTTATTGACCAATAAAGCACCTAGATCCAAATAGTGCATCCCTGGCGGTAGCGGTGGTGATGGGGGACAGTTTCATGGAAGAAAAAGATTAACAGGTCAACACGCGTAGTAGGCTACTAAGGGAAGGAGGGGTTATATCCTGAACTACCGGAGAGACGCTCATGTTCACGCTCACACTACTCGTCAACTGTCTGTCCTGACAAGAGTGAGACATCAGATGTCCGCGGGAAATATGGACCATGAGAGGAAAAGAAAAATGAAGGAGCAATGTGCCCTGAGGAAGGACATCATCAAAGAGTTCCTGGCAGAATTTCTGGGGATATTCGTATTAATAGTAAGTACATTGACACTTTCCCTCATCACCCGACTGTCATTTAATAGCCTGCTTTAAAGCTGCAACAATATGGTAATAAGGTGTCAAATTGTTCTCAGGGGACTTGATCTGTCAACAGGGATATCATGTTTTGATATGTTTAGGTGCTGACTAATATATCCTGATAATGTGGCTTCTCTTTGATGTGCTCATCCATAATTCTGGTCTGAGAAACTCCTTGGGAGATAATTAACACATCTAGAGAATGTTGTAATGGCAAGTTTGACAGGTGGAGAATAGGAGGGTGAGAATTAATGGGATGCTTGGTATTTTCAGACATAAAGAAAAACATGATCAAACACAATAAACCTTTACTGACATGCACTATTCACCATTCACCATGCACCATGCACCATGCACCATGCACCATGCACCATGCACCATGCACCATTCCATATGATGTATGATCATCACAGTGATTTGACATTCATGTTTCTTTAGAATGTATCTAATCTGTGAATAGACCCAATTTATGTAGCATACTGCACACCTTTATATTTCCGCAAAGCTTCATTATTTGATTAACCAGGCTACCTTATATGTTGCTTGTAGGCTGAAAATCATCATATGACAGCATCAATAGTTAATACACTTTTAAAGCATACCCCCCTATCAATTGCAATCAACTTGTAAATTAATACAGTGATTTGAAATGGAATGAGAATAGATCTATATTACACTGAATACAGAGAAGACATTAGCATAAGATAGACCACCTGGTCCAATTCACTGTTCCTTTTCCCCCTTAACAGACATACATACTTTCTCTCTCTCTGCATTATCACTGCGGTAAAAACACACACATTTCCCCATCACCAAGTTTGGAGGGAAACACTGTTTTACTGAGGTAAAATCTACAGGGGTCCTTAATAATCTGACCTGTCCTTTGCCTTCCACCTGTCCCCTCTGGGTTCACCTCCCCGTCCTGTCCTGTCTGTCTAAGTGGCACAGCTCAGTGGCTGGGCTTACTGAGGCTCAGTCTCAGTGGGCTCAGTGAGTCAGTGGTCATCTAGGTCAGCGGCACAGCATCAATGGACTAATCCACTCCTCACAACAGAAACAGCTATTTTTGGACGGCATCCTTCTTTCAACACTTTTGTTTTGATTTACTTCTCCTTCTAATTAATCAATGAAAGGATGAATGATAATTTCCCATGCTTCAAATGGGACATCTTCTATGGCATTCTTCTTACAGAGTTCAGGAGGAACACCCTGATCTAAAAGGCCATCTAATTAGAAATGAAGGCTGTAGAACAAGAGGACTAGTCTTTTGTGCATAATTGGAAATGAAAAAACAACGACTTCCTCCTGCCAACATGTTTTTGCTTGTGTTTTTTTGTCTCTGTCTCCGTCCCAGCTCTTTGGATGTGGCTCGGTGGCCCAGACGGTGCTGAGTAAGGGAGCTCTGGGAGAACCCCTGACCATCCACATCGGCTTCACTCTGGGGGTGATGATGGCCGTCTACGTAGCTGGGGGAGTTTCAGGTGAATACCATGCCTCCTTTACATAACTTTGCATTCTCAACATTCATTTCTAAAGTCCACTCGGCACATAGCCAATATACATTGTTCTAACTTCCCAAATAGTTGATTTTGCAGTATGATTGAAAATGCAACACAACATGTGTGTTTAGTGTTGAGACTTTTCAGTTGGTCAGCACCTCATTTTATAAATCAGGCCTTTTTATGTCATTATATCCTATTTTGTTTGTAACATGAAACTACAAAAGGAGAGACTGAGATACTGACAGATGTAGTATAGTGTCATTACTATAAAAAACACAAGATGAACACTGAGAGAAAGAATGATACTTTGCACTCAGTCACCTCTATCCACAAACAACTTGTCCAATTACAAAAGTGGTGGCACGTATCCTAGCGGTTAGAGAGGCAAGCCAGCATCAGGAGGGTTGGTGGTATCAAATCCTAAATTCCATTGCCTACACTCATTAAAAAAAAAGGTTCCAAAAGGTTTCTTCAGCTGTCCCAATAGGCAAACCCATTTTGTTTCCAGGTAGAACCCTTTTGGGTTCCATGTAGAACTTTATTCTACTTTATTCTATTTAAAGCATACTCCTATGGGGACAGCCGAAGAACCCTTTAAGGTTCTAGATAGCACCTTTTCTTCTAAGAGTGTACTGTTTCCCTTGAGCAAGGCACTTAACCCCCCACAACAACAGCTCCCTGGGTGCCCAGTGTGGCAGCCTCCTGCACCTCTCCAAAAACCTGCTCATGTGTGTCTCAGAGGGGTTAAAAGCAGAAGTCAAATTTTGTGCAATTGACAAATTAAAGGATCTTAATATTAAAAAGGGTTTTGGGTTAAAATATGTGAGCAGGACTCAAAGGTCATCAATGGTTGTTTGTCTTTGATGAAAAGGCTTTACTTTGCCATGAACTTTGGCCATGGATGTTTGGCTCTCTTTGCTCTCAGGTACTAAACTCTTAAAGGACAACATGTACTTCCCACATGTCTGGGTAACTGTGTGTTATGGCTCCATGGATGTCCTCACATCCACATGTTCACGTGTTCATTGTTTGAGAAAGGAGGAGATGATGTCCATCCCTATTGTCAGGTAGATCACAGGAGAGAAAGTAAAGTGTACAGCCATGGATCACTAACACTCTCTGACTTGTGTCCTGGGGAAAAGTCCACACACAGTAACAGAAATGCAGTGTGGAGACCTACTAGGTCATCACTAGAGACTCAGCAACATGGCGAAATGATGCAGAGAACATCATCTTAGTATTCCATAGCAGTCTGGACTCAACGTGGGTACCATTTAGTATTACCCTAACCGGGAGAGAGGCACAGAGGAAATGGAAGAAATATGTAATAGCTCGATTACCCATTCCTAATGCCTGGCTGCTTCTTGGTGTCAGAGGATGAAGTGTGCCGGCTAGATTTACAAGGCTGGAGTTGTGTGTCCTCATGTCCAGGGGAACTTTATTGGGTACATTCCATAGAGATTAAAGCAAGGATCGCCCTCTCCTTCTCGCTTCGGCAGCAATAATGGCACAGAGGGATAACATTAGGGGGAATTACTTTTTAAAAGTCACGCTGCCTTAGATGAGCTTGCTGAGCAAGGTGGAGAGCGCTTTTTAATCAGCAATCAAGGGTTTCATTATGTCTCAGCGAGGCTTTACGTAATGGGGGATGATGAGTTGTAATTTTAAATTTCCGTGGTAATTTCCATCACAATTGGGACATAAAAGAGCAACGACGTGATTAGAGCTTTTAATGCCCACCCCCGGGATAATATGAACACTGTAGCATATGAGCTAATATGAGTGTTATATGAGCCATACTCAATGTGCTTTCATCTTAGAAAATCCAGTGTTGGCAGAGTGTGAGCTTAGTCTTTGTACTGTATCTCTAAAGCTCAACTCATGACCACCCCTCATCCTCAATGCCTGGTTTACAGCTACAACACATCAGACCAGAGTGTTGGGAAGCCAACATTTATGCCATGTTTGGATGAATGTGGATGAATCATTAATTGAGGAGCTTCCTTGAGCGAAAATGAATTCAGGAAGAATGGAGTGTGTAGTAGGCTACAGTATAGGAACCTTTACTGCATGATTGGGCCATTCAACCCTGGGGCCCATGTGTGGATGAGAAGCCTTCACGCTGTTAGGTGACATCTCTGATGATGATCACAGGTATTGGACTAATGAGCTTTACTGGGGCATGGGTCTCCAGCCTTCCCAGCCAGGCTAGCCTCTCCAAGTGGAACACAACACACTTCTGTTTCCCCCCACTCCTTTTCACTCCTATGTTGGCGATGCTAATTTACAGGCAGAGTAAACCAGAACCCTTGTTAGCGGAGGTGTGTCATGGCCGGGTCCTTCCAACGACATGCAGTTTGCGCGAGCCTTAAGCAGATTCAGGCAGATTATGTCAGACCCAATTCCGATCGGATGTTTCAGCTGGCTGTTGTGGCCACACTAAGGGAACAGGGCTGGGGATTAGTGTTTGGGGCGCTCTGAAACCCCCAGCAGTGTTGCCCCGCTGAGGTCACCCAGAGCCTCAGTCCCCACCTTGGGCCCCGCCTAGTGTTGTGCCGTAATTAATTGTGTCTATGACTGAATCCACTAGATAAGGATAGTGGTTACATGCATTTGTATCTCAGACTTCCTACAAAAGCTTGAACCTTGTTTTGAATTCCAGTTTTGACCTTTGTTCCAGGGGCCCATGTGAACCCAGCAGTCTCCCTGGCCATGGTGGTCCTGGGCAAGCTGCCAATAAAGAAGTTCCCTGTCTACGTGGCAGCACAGTTCCTGGGTGCCTTTGCTGGATCTTGTGCTGTCTATGGGTTGTATTATGGTAGATGTTACTGTCATCATGTCCATCACCATCATCATAATCATCATCATTATGATCATACACATTAATGCAGAGATTCTAAATGGAACCCATATTCATAGCATTTAGCCAGGGTGATATTTGAATGGAAAGGTGTTGATCATTATTGGAGTGGGAACATTATAGGTTATTACTAACACTAACATTATTGGGAAAACTCAATGGCTAATTCTACTATTCTCTTTTCCATAGATGCCTTAATGGAACACACAGGAGGAGTTATGCAAGTTACTGGCATCAATGCCACAGCTAATATATGGGCATCCTACCCTGCCAAGCACATCTCAGTCCTTGGAGGATTCGTAGACCAGGTGAGAGATGCACCATCAATGGTTATCTAACCATATCCTAATACTCTTTGTTACTGAATGATATGAGCCGCACAGACACACCCTGATTTATGTTTGAAGTCCCTGAGCTACAACATGTCAGTACATGTGTAATAGTATGTATATAAATGAATGTGCACGTGAGCATTAATGTATTTAACCAGGCAAATCAGTTAAGAACACATTTTTATTTACAATGACGGCCTATCCCGGCCAAACTAACCCTAACATGGACGATGCTGGGCCAATTGTGCACCGCCCTATGGGACTCCTGATCACGGCCGGTTGTGATACTGCCCAAGATTGAACCCGGGTCTGTAGTTACGCCTCTAGCACTGCGATACAGTGCCTTAGAGCACTGCGCCCCTCGGTCCCCCAAATGCATTTAGATCAGTCATGTGAAGTGTAAGTAACTAAGCAGACATGGTGAACAGTATGTGTCAAATCAAATCAAATGTTAGCTGTCACATGGTTCGTAACCAACAGGTGTAGACGAAGAGTGAAATGCTTACTTACGGGCCCTTCCCAACAACGCAGAGAGAGAGAAAATAGAGAAATAATAGAAAAGTAATAACACATAATAGAAGTAATAATAAATACACAATGAGTAACGATAACTTGGCTATGTACACGGGGTACCAGTACCGAGTCGATAGGTATGAGGTAATTGAGGCAGATATGTACATATAGCTAGGAATAAAGTGACTAAGCAACAAGGTATATAATAAACATTAGCAGCAGCAGATGTCATGAGTAAAGAAGGTTAGTGCAAAAAAGGTCAATGCAGATTGTCTGGGTAGCTAATTGGTTAACTGTTTAACTTACTATTTAGCAGTCTAGTGGCTTGGGGGTAGAAACTGTTCAGGGTCCTGTTGGTTCCAGACTTGGTGCATCAGTACCGCTTGCCATGCAGTAGTAGACAGAACAGTCTATGACTTGGGTGTCTGGAATATTTGACATTTTTCAGGGCCTTCTTCTGACACCGCCTGGAGTAGAAGTCCTGGATGTCAGGAAGATTAGCCCCAGTGATTTACTGGGCCGTACGCACTACCCTCTGTACCGCCTTGTGGTTTGATGACAAGCAGTTGCCATACCAAGCGGTGATGCAGCCAGTCAAGATGCTCTCAGTGGTGCAACAGTAGAACTTTTGGGGGATCTGAGGGCCCATGCCAAATCTTTTCAGCCTCCTGAAGGGGAAGAGGAGTTGTCGTGCCCTCTTCACGACTGTGTTGGTGTGTGTGGACCATGATAGATCCTTAGTGATATGGACACTGATGAACTTGAAAGTCTCGACCCCCTCCACTACAGCCCCGTCGAAGTGAATGGGAGCATGCTCGGCCCTCTGTTTCCTGTAGTCCATGATCTGCTCCTTAGTCTTGCTGACGTTGAAGGAGAGTTTGTTGTCCTGGTCCTGATAGGTCTCTGACCCCCGTGTTGAGGGTCAGCATGGCGGATGTGTTGTTGCCTACCCTCACCACCTAGGGTTGGCCGTCTGGAAGTCCAGGATCCAGTTTCAGAGGGAGGTGTTCAGTCCCAGGGTTCTTAGCTTAGTGATGAGCTTGAGGGCACTATGGTGTTGAACGCTGAGCTGAGTCATTGAACAGCATTCTCACATAGGTGTTCCTCTTGTCCAGGTTGGAGAGGGCAGTGTGGAATGCAATAGAGATTGCATCATCTGTGGATCTGTTGGGGCAGGATGCGAATTGGAGTGAGTCCAGGGTGTCTGGGATGATGTTGTTGATTTGAACCATGACCAGCATTTCTAAGCATTTCATGGCTACAGATGTGATACGGGGTATGGGGTGATAGTCATTTACAGGTTACCTTGGCGTTCTTGGACACAGGGACTATGGTGGGCTGCTTGAAACATGTAGGTATTACAGACTGTGTCAGGGAGAGGTTGAATATGTCAGTGAAGACACTTGCCAGCTGGTCAGCTCATGCTCTAGGCATCCTGGTAATCCTTGTGAATGTTTTAAAGTTCTTACTCAAATCGGGCAACGGAGAGCATGATCACACAGTCGTCCGGAACAGCTATTGCTCTCATATATATATTGTGAACAATACTGGCTGAGCAAAAACAACCATCTGTGTTGAATACCCAAGAGCTGAGTGTGCACATACAGGTTTGGTTTCGAATTGAAGGCAGTGAAATTTACATTAAATTAAGGATTTTTTAAAACTTTTGATTTAAATAGCTTTACTTTTCAGTTTATTGAGAAGTCTTTGAAAATAAATGCAATTTTTTTCAATTATTTAATTGTAGTTTACTTCCTAAATTGACTGCCTTCAATTCGAATTCAGCCCAACCCTGGTGTGTGTGTGTGTGTGTGTGTCTGTGTGTGTGTATATGTGTGTGTGTATATGTGTGTGTGTGTGGTTATGTGGTTGGGTTTGTGTGTGTGTGTGCATGTGCGTGTGCGTGTGTGTGTGTGTGTGTGTATGTGTGTGGTTATGTGGTTGGGTTTGTGTGTGTGTGTGTGTGTGTGTGTGTGTGTGTAGGGGCTCAAAATATAATCAGAAAACAATCATTAACTGGCTAATAGAAGCAAACATTGAAGCAGTTGTTTTCCCCTCTATGAACAGTAATTAATGCAATTGTTGAGTTGTTGACTATTTTTATCCCAAGATAACATTTGCTCCTAATATCTAACCATATGGATACTGTTCAAAAGACTTTAAAGTTGCCTCATCTATCCTTCATCCAGGGGAAAGGGGAAGCCCCATTATAGGCTTAGGCAAAAGAATAGACGGCCACAGGTCATCACAGCAAATTAGTCCTGCTGGCCACAGACAGTCATTATAAAACCCAGACCATAACAACAAGCCATTCTCCCTCTGTCACTGTCTGGTATCCAACTCCTATTATCATCTACCATTACATAAAAAGCTACAAAGAATACCACTGTTATGCTATTATGAGAGGCTGTCTTTTCTATATTGGTGGAAGCATCACAGTGACAGCATGAGCAGTAGCTACAGATGGTTCATTTTGTAGCGGTGATGAATATACTGAATACAGATGTAGGATCTTAATTTGATCACTCTTTTGTTGCTGTAAATTTTTCTGCACAGCAGGAAATTGTATTGCAGTGTATTCAATGTTTAATTAGGCTGTTAGCACTTGTAAACAATGACAGCCACTGCCAGGGAATCTAAACCAAAGCATGGACTGCTGTCATACCTTGTCCATAGACTACTTACAGGTTGAGTAAACCAATATGTAATTTTGTAATTTGAGCAAACT
Source organism: Oncorhynchus kisutch (assembly GCF_002021735.2). Classification (NCBI taxonomy): domain Eukaryota; kingdom Metazoa; phylum Chordata; class Actinopteri; order Salmoniformes; family Salmonidae; genus Oncorhynchus; species Oncorhynchus kisutch. Next base: position 67,126,333 of record NC_034181.2, on the reverse strand, counting down.
ATCCCTTTAATTATAATCTACACAATAATTCATATTTCCTGATGCTGCAGGATTATTTTCCTGCTGTAGCAAACTGGTTCAAATTAAGATCCTACATCTGTATGTCTGTCAATTTTCTGTTTTGATCATTGCTATCTCAAACTCATGGTTGATACCTTGTCTCCAGGTAATAGGAACAGCTGCCTTGATCCTGTGCATTCTGGCCATTATTGATGGGAAGAACATTGGAGCTCCTAAAGGGATGGAGCCACTGTGCATTGGCCTGATCATCATGGCCATCGGAGTGTCCATGGGACTCAACTGTGGCTATCCCATCAACCCTGCTAGAGACCTGGGCCCAAGGCTCTTCACTGCTGTGGCCGGTTGGGGCATGGAGGTGTTCCGGTAATTTCCAACAATGCTTATACTAGAGAGAAGACAAGTCCCACAAATGAGAGCTGGATGGCCTCCATAAGTACAGTAACATTGTTAGATGCCTTTTGCCCGGAAACCCTTTGAAATTGAAAATTAGCTTTCGTCTCCTAAAAAATCACTTTACAGTAGAACATTGAAAGATTCACGAAGACACAAAAACAGAGTATGTGTGTGTGTGACAGGGAAGCCCCTCTCTGATCTGAGCGTGCCAAGCGGAGCTGCAGGCACATTATGCTGCTTTTCAGTCCTCCTCCCCAGCAGTGGCTGGGAGTTAGGCACGCAGTGTGAGAAACATGGGAGTGAATACCAGTGGCCTGGCCTCCTTCTCTCCTTCAGGAAGAGCAGGAGTATGCGGCTCTATCGCTATCTCTGCTCTTCTGACAATCTCAATCAATATTTCCAGCAACCTCTTGTATCTCCTGCATTTTCAAAAAGGCTTGGAGACGTGAGCGGGCAGAGTAAGATTATTTCTCCGCACATAAATATTCCATGCTTCATATAACAGAAAAATGGCACCATTGTGTGTCCTACTGTCAGAGGCAGACTCCCTCTCTCTGCCATCACTCCTCAAAGCTGTCCCTGGTCTTTGGGTATTTATTTACACTAGATAAGCAAAGCGGTCATCGGCTGCAATGTCTGTACTTTGCCATGCAAACTTCCATAGTCCCTAGAGAAAGCTGGGTGAAGCAATTCACAAGCAGTTATTCAACAATGAGAGCTGGGCTAAAGAAGAGTTACATAAGATAAATGTGAAGGATATGAGGGACCTCTCTGCCAGTGCACTATAGACTTCTCTTCAGAAGAGGGCGCTGTCTGATCTAATGGCCAAAGTCAACAGTTTCCCAACCTGCACTTTGGGGAGCCCCGCCATTGCACATATTTGTTCTATTCCAGCACTAGCACAGTACACCTGATTCATCGGAATGGGCTGGTCGATTAAATCACAAACTGAATCAGAAGTGCTGGAGCTAGAATAGAACAATTGTGTGCAATGGCTGGGGGTCCCCTACTGGGGTGGGAAACGTTAACGTACAGTATTTGACCCTCTTCTTTATAACGTGTTCACACTACATCTTACCAGATGTTCTGCATACAGATGTAGGATCTTTATTTGATCACTCTGTTATAGGAGAACTCTCCTGCAATGCAGGACATTAAAAACGTGTAATTTCCACTTTGAGATTAAAGACTTGATTTTCCCTTAAGAAAAATGTATGAACCCCTACAAAAATGTCCATGAATTATAATTTCCTGTTGCTGCAGGATTCCTTTCCTGCTGTAGCAAGCTGACTCAAATTAAGATCCTATGTCTATATGAAATCATCCATATACGTATACATTTAAGATTAGTCCTCGCTAATGCGCACATAAACCTGCGGCCCTGAGATTTACATCACACTGTCAAATTTGACGTAATCTGCCCGTTTGAAATATAGGTTTAAGTACTTCCCTTAAATCTCAGCTGTTTTAGCAGCACACACAGCTGTAATCACGATGTTAAGATAGAGATGTTTAAGGGTGATAGTAGGATATATAGCGTACATTCCATCCACCATACATTCCATCCACTGAATCTCTGTAAGGAAACTGAATGCAATAGGACCAGGTACAGTGACACTTTCCTTTGACATCAGTAGGAAGAGCTGAGAGGGTGCCATGTCTACGAGACGTCATCGTGTGACCCAGTGTGTCTGTCCGTCATCAGGCCTGATCATGGGATGTGGTTAGTCACCCTGGCTCTGCCCATGGATTACACACCCTAATCCACCAGCCATGTAGTCTGCATCCACCCCCTGGTAGTTTAGCAGCTAAACACAGCCTGTTCAGACACTGTCTGTTTTCCTACCTGGGCCTTGTCACGTCAGTGCTGGTCATTCAGTCCCTTTCACCCACAGGATCCAAATAGTCAGTACTAGCAGAGGGAGGCTAATCTCTATCAAGGAGTTGCCCTGAGGTGATCAAGCGCTCAGTTCAGGACAGAATCAGGACATGTACTACGTAGGCTACAGTAGCAAAGAGCTGTTTAGGTGGGAATTTGAGGGGTGATCTGGGGGTCATTGGAAATTGTTAGGCTTTTACTATTACCTGCTATTAAGATAACTGGCAAATCTGTAAAGCACAATTAGAATTAGGCATTAATAGAAACAGATGGGTGGGGAGTGGGAACAGATCAACTTTATGTATAGTTGGATCAATAGATTAGCAGGCAGATCGAAACCTCTTAAGGATCCGCCCCTTTTTTTACATTTTCACCTAAAATGACATACTCAAATCTACCTGTAGCTCAGGCCCTGAAGCAAGGATATAGTTTGTGGAAAAGTGAAAGGAATATAGGTGATTATAACACAATAGATCTTGTAAAAGATAATACAAAGAAAAGCCAACCGTTCTTTTGTATTTTTTTTTTGTACCATCATCTTTGAAATGCAAGAGAAAGGCCATAATGTATTATTCCAGCCCAGGTGCAATTTAGATGTTGGCCATTAGATGGCAGCAGTTTATGTGCACCGTTTAGACTGATCTGATGAACCATTGCATTTCTGTTAATAATGTTGAATCAAGACTGCCCAAATGTGCCTAATTTGTTTATCAATAACTTTTCATGTTCAAAATTGTACACACTCCTCAAACAATAGCATGGTATTATTTCACTGTAATAGCTACTGTAAATTTGACTAACAAAGATTAACAAGAATTTAAGCTTTCTGCCAATATCAGATATGTCTATGTCCTGGGAAATGTTCCTATTACTTACAACCTCATGCTAATAGCATTAGCCTACATTAGCTCAAGCGTCCCGTGGAAGGAACACTGATCCCGAAGATGTGAGAGAGTGTAGAGGAGTAGTGAGAGGTGGAGATTAGAGAGAGCCTATCCAGGGAGTCTTACTGTGTAAATTAACAAAAGGTAGTAGTGGAATCTGCTCACAATGTACCAGTGGAGGCTGCTGAGGGGAGGACGGTACATAATAATGGCTGGAACGGAGCAAATGGAATGGTCCGTGTGTTTGATGTATTTGATACATTCCACTGATTCCGCTCCAGCCGGTGCTGGTGCCACCTGTGTAATGTACAGTAGCGTACCCCAGACCATGGCACGTTCCTGGGCCGCTTTAAAGCCCCATCTTTTTCAATGTATTTTTAAATCATCACTGTATCACATGAAAATAACGACAAATATATTTTTATCATTTATTACCCTGAGCCTCCTTTTGCTATCGATTAGGATGTCTGATTGTGTGGGGGTGTTGATACAAATTTAAATATATTTTCATACACATCCCTGATTGGTGGATAGGATCATCCCTGCTTACTCCTTCAAATTAGGAGGATACATATGCAAATACAAGACAACTGGTCATTGGTCCGAATAATTAGATCAGATTATGATTTAATGCTGTTGGCCAAAAACTGCATCCCACCTGAACAGGCTGAAACTCCAAGTATTTTTTCAATAACCTCTTACTCTTAATTAAAGGGCATTATAATATTTTTGTAATATATAATATATATATATTACAAATATTATAATATTTTTCTATGAGTGTTTTTTACACCTCATAGTGTGGAGATATCATAAAATAAACAGGTAAATCATGTTTTTGACTGCACTGTCCCTTTAACGCGGGTGACCACTATTTACCCTGTAGATAGTGTGCAAAACATTACTGAGTTTGCACCCCCTTTGGTTCTCAGAACAGCCTCAATTCATTGGGGCATGGACTCTACAAGGTGTCGAAAGCGTTCCACAGGGATGCTTGCCCATGTTGACGACAATGCTTCCCACAGTTGTGTCAACTTGGTTGGATGTCCTTTAAGTGGTGGACCATTCTTGATTCACACGGGAAACTTTTGAGCATGAAAAACCCAGCAGCGTTGCAGTTCTTGACACACTCAAACTGGTGCGCCTGGCACCTACTACCATACCCTGTTCAAAGAGACTTAAAACTTTTGTCTTGCCCATTCAACCTCTGAATGGCACACATACACAATCCATGTTCTCTCAAGGTCTTAAAAATCCTTCTTTAACCTATCTCTTCCCCTTCATCTATACTGATTGAAGTGGATTTAACAAGTGACATTATAAGGGATCATAGCTTTCACTTGGATTCACTTGGTCAGTCTATGTCATGGATAAAGCAGGTCTTCCTAATGTTTTGTACACTCAGTGTATTTGGTATTAAATGTTTTATTTTAACTTACTCACTACAAAGTCAAATGTAAACTCCTAAACCCCTGCATCTATATCTCATCTGGTCTGTGCAGTGCTGGAGGCTGCTGGTGGTGGATCCCAGTAGTGGGGCCCATGGTGGGAGGAGTGGTGGGAGCTGCCGTTTACTTCCTGTTCATCGAGCTGCACCATGCCGAGCCTGAGAAACAGGGGGAGAACAACATCAAGGACAAATATGAGATGGTCACCCTGAGTTAGACAAAGAGGCCATGAGCACCAATGGTACTGAGGCTTGGCAGCTTCCTACCCCTTTAACCCTCAACAGGCTAAACATTCACCTCAATGAGGCCACACTTGACACAACCTTCTCCGCTTGCACTAGAGTCATTTCCTCTGTCTAAGGGACCTGAGGTCAGGTCTCAGTCTCTGCACTCTCATGGACAGGTCTGCTGAAAGAATGCCAGTTGAGCCAACACATAAAAAACACAAACAGCATGTAATGTTAAATTCACATCACAAGCTGAGATCTCAGGCATGTTCACTAGCCCATGACATCATCATCAGGTGTTCAGCCTATGCATTCTACTATGGGGATAGTTCCTGAGTACAGTGATTTTTAAGAATTTATATTGCATTCCTTGTATAGGGATATTTTTCATTGCAGGAGGAATTTTCCAAGTTTGAAACCGTCTCAATATTTTCTCTTTCAGGCAGAGGCAATGGTAAATGTTATTAACCAGATTAATGGTAAATGTTATTAACAACATAGAAAATAGCCAGTAACAGTTTCTGTGATGGAAGGAAGGAAGTGTGTATATTCTTTGTCATTGAGCTAGTTTAATGGTATGCTCTCTGGAGTGTATTCCGTCTTCTGCTTCACTTCATCCATCTATTTGTTACAGTTATGTGAATCGCTCTGCCTGCTGTAACACACAGCCTCATCACTGCATGTGTGCTATAGCTAACACACATCTATGTATTTGTGCTTTGAAAAGCTTATAGTCTTGTTTCCTAGCTTTTATTTTTAGAGGGCAGAAAAAACAGCCTTAATGTGTGTGAAATGAGCCTCACACCGTTCTGTTTGTACTCTCTCTCTCGTTGAGCACAGAACTGTGTATCGTGACACGGCATCACTTCTAAATTATTTTTATCTAACTTTTATTTCCTCTTACATAACATTCCTGCTGTCGTGTGCACACATTTTCATGGAAGCATGAGTAGGGAAGCCTAGTATCTACAGTACCTAGCATGAGTAGGGAAGCCTAGTATCTACAGTACCATTGGACATGTTTTAATAAACAAAATACTGTATGAAGAGTCCAATGAGAGATAGTTTACCCCACTGGCTAATGGCCATATGGGAATGTATAAAAATGGTTTGTTTATCGTAATCAATACGTTATTCCTCCAATGATGTGACTAGGATTTAACCACTGAGGAACTCCTACACTATGACCTATAGTGAACTGGACAATAACATAATAACATCAGTGCAACTTCCAAGAATAGAGCCCTTCAACTCAGACAAAAACACTCAAATGAACCAAGTGATGTTATTTAGCCATGGGTGGGCAGAGCAACATGGATGGGCAGAGGAACATGGATGGGCAGAGGAACATGGGTGGACAGAGGAACATGGGTGGACAGAGCAACATGGATGGGCAGAGGAACATGGGTGGACAGAGGAACATGGGTGGACAGAGGAACATGGGTGGACAGAGGAACATGGGTGTGCAGAGGAACATGGGTGTGCAGAGGAACATGGGTGTGCAGAGGAACATGGGTGGGCAGAGGAACATGGGTGGGCAGAGGAACATGGGTGGGCAGAGGAACATGGGTGGACAGAGGAACATGGGTGGACAGAGGAACATGGGTGGACAGAGGAACATGGGTGTGCAGAGGAACATGGGTGTGCAGAGGAACATGGGTGTGCAGAGGAACATGGGTGTGCAGAGGAACACTAGTTCCCTATTCCCAGAAGAGCCCTCACCAATGGAACACATAGCATTTTATAACCTGTATGTGGCTTACTACTGAACCAGATATAATTCGTAAGGAATAATAAAGCTCTTTAGAAATTATTTTCTATATTACTTAGTGGTTTAGTTGCTGTAGTTTCTTATTGTAGTTCATTTTTTGTTTAAAACAATTGCTACATGTACTTTGGATGACTACATGATGCTAGCTTGATTCTCCTGAGATTCAACCTTTGGATAACTGCATGATGCTAGCTTGATTCTCCTGAGATTCAACCTTTGGATAACTACATGATGCTAGCTTGATTCTTCTGAGATTCAACCTTTGGATGACTACATGATGCTAGCTTGATTCTCCTGAGATTCAACCTTTGGATAACTACATGATGCTAGCTTGATTCTCCTGAGATTCAACCTTTGGATAACTACATGATGCTAGCTTGATTCTCCTGAGATTCAACCTTTGGATAACTACATGATGCTAGCTTGATTCTCCTGAGATTCAACCTTTGGATAACTACATGATGCTAGCTTGATTCTCCTGAGATTCAACCATTGGAGGAGTACAATGTTTTATGGCTGTTGTTTTTTTGTTGCTTCACTTGGCTTAAGAAAAGATAAAAGGCACTTTTCCTCACACAATTTTTCTCAGATGCTATTTGATAAAAGTTACTTGTTTGTGAAGGTCATTTTGTAATTTATACAACTGTAATGTAGATTTGACAAAAATGCATATTTCATGTGTATTTCTTTCTTACTTAATGTCTTGATCAATCAATCCACATGATTAATGGTCTACTGATTAAGGGAAGTAACCACTGTGGTCCACTAGCACTGGAATAAGTGCATTGGTAGTATTCAATATTACCCGTGTATGCAATCCTAAAAATAACAGGCCAGAAAACCGGTCACGATCACTGACTACAACCACTTAGTCACTCCAGTGTGGAGTGAATAAAACATTTTAAAAAGGCAGTAATCGGAAATGCTTATGTAATGTCATGAAGAATAGATAAGGCATGATTTCTCTCTCTCTCTATCTATCTCTTTAGGCCTGGTTTGTTGCCTCCCCTCTGCAGAGTTCATCTCACTGTATGTGTGAATAACAGACAGAGCACTAGGACACTCACAGTGGATCATGCCAGCTCACATACTGTACTCACAGAGAAAATAACTCTTTAAATTCAGTTTCAACTGGCAGCATCAGTCCCTACCTATACATCTCCCTTTAAATCACAAATACATGTTTGAGTTTAGTTTGAGTTTATTTTATTTTTACAGGGACAGTGCACATTAATCAACTTTTCAGTAAAAATGCCGGTTTTAGCCAGCCGGCTAATTTTCAACCGCAGTCCCTGGGCAGGTTATTAAAAACAAACATAGGACAAACAAGACATAGTATACAGACAGAGCAACATAGGACAAGCAAGACGTAGCATACAGACAGATCAACATAGAACAAAAAGCAGCAAGACAAAATTCATAAAAGCAACAAAGGGTTTTCCACACCTCACAAGCTACAGCCAACAGACAACATGGAAAGTCGGCAACACACAGCTAGGGACCATGTTCACAAATCTGATTGACCTTTAGCCATGTCTTCAAGCATTTTGTGAAAGTGTTATATGTGGTGCAGTTATGTGTGTCTGATGGCAGTGTATTTCAGACATGGGAAGCTCTCACAGAGAAAACAGATTTACTAAAGGTGCTTTTCCTTAAGGGAACTATACAGTCACCTCTCATGGCAGACCTTGTGGATCTGCTGCCATACGTTTGGGTTTTCTGTTTAACAAAAATACTGAGTGGAGGGGGAGCCAGGCCATTTAGGATCTTGAATACAAGACATGCGTCGATGGATTGCACAAGATTTTCCCAACCCAGGAGCTCTTGCTTTCTGAGGATGTAACAGTGATGGTGGCTATTGCTTCCTATAAAGCACTTTGAGAGCCTGTTTGTAGACAGACTGAAAAGGTCTTAATGTTGTACAGCAAGCTTGGGCCCAACTAGTCAAGCAGTATGTTAAGTGGGGGAGTATCATAGATTTGAAGTACAGTTTTGCTACCTCTGTCGTCAAACAATTTCGTATAAATCGGAAATGAGCTAGGTTGAATTTGGTTATTTGAATTACATTTTTCACATGCTTTTTAAAAGAGAGGTTGGAATCAAGTATGATGCCAAGGTACTTAAAATCAGATACCACCTGGAGCTTCTCCCCTGACACATAGACATCTGTCTCAGTAGCATCTGTTGCCCTCTTTGTGAAGAACATGCAAACTGTTTTTTCACATTTAGATGGAAACACGAGTCACTGAGCCACTTTGTAACCTGGACCATTACAGTAGTGAGATCTTGTGCAGCTTGTTGTTTGCTCTTTGCATGCACATACAGTGGGGCAAAAAAGTATTTAGTCAGCCACCAATTGTGCAAGTTCTCCCACTTAAAAAAGATGAGAGAGGCCTATAATTTTCATCATAGGTACACTTCAACTATAACAGACAAAATTAGAAGAAATAAATCCAGATAATCACATTGTAGGATTTTTAATGAATTTATTTGCAAATTATGGTGGAAAATAAGTATTTGGTCACCTACAAACAAGCAAGATTTCTGGCTCTCACAGACCTGTAACTTCTTCTTTGAGAGGCTCCTCTGTCCTCCACTCGTTACCTGTATTAATGGCACCTGTTTGAACTTGTTATCAGTATAAAAAACACCTGTCCACAACCTCAAACAGTCACACTCCAAACTCCACTATGGCCAAGACCAAAGAGCTGTCAAAGGACACCAGAAACAAAATTGAAGAAATCAACTGTGGGAGCAATTATTAGGTAATGGAAGACATACAAGACCACTGATAATCTCCCTCGATCTGGGGCTCCACGCAAGATCTCACCCTGTGGGGTCAAAATGATCACAAGAACGGTGAGCAAAAATCCCAGAACCACTTGGGGGGACCTAGTGAATGACCTGCAGAGAGCTAGGACCAAAGTAACAAAGCCTACCATCAGTAACTCACTACGCAGCCAGGGACTCAAATCCTGCAGTGCCAGACGTGTCCCCCTGCTTAAGCCAGTAGATGTCCAGGCCCGTCTGAAGTTTGCTAGAGAGCATTTGGATGATCCAGAAGAAGATTGGGAGAATGCCATATGGTCAGATGAAACCAAAATATAACTTTTTGGTAAAAACTCAACTCGTCGTGTTTGGAGGACAAAGAATGCTGAGTTGCATCCAAAGAACACCATATCTACTGTGAAGCATGGGGTGGAAACATCATGCTTTGGAGCTGTTTTTCTGCAAAGAGACCAGGACGACTGATCCATGTAAAGGAAAGAATGAATGGGGCCATGTATCGTGAGATTTTGAGTGAAAACCTCCTTCCATCAGCAAGGGCATTGAATCCCAAACACACTGCCCGGGCAACGAAGGAGTGACTTCGTAAGAAGCATTTCAAGGTCCTGGAGTGGCCTAACCAGTCTCCAGATCTCAACCCCCATAGAAAATCTTTGGAGGTAGTTAAAAGTCTGTGTTGCCCAGCAACAGCCCCAAAACATCACTGCTCTAGAGATGATCTGCATGGAGGAATGGGCCAAAATACCAGCAACAGTGTGTGAAAACCTTGTGAAGACTTACAGAAAACATTTGACCTCTGTCATTGCCAACAAAGGGTATATAACAAAGTATTGAGATAAACTTTTGTTATTGACCAAATACTTATTTTCCACCATAATTTGCAAATAAATTCATAAAAAATCCTACAATGTGATTTTCTGGATTTGTTTCTTCTCATTTTGTATAGTTGAAGTAGTTGAAGTTGAAGTGTACCTATGATGAAAATTACAGGCCTCTCTCATCTTTTTAAGTGGGAGAACTTGCACAATTGGTGGCTGACTAAATACTTTTTTGCCCCACTGTACTTTATATCCCACGGTTCAGTGTACTGTTGGTCACAGAGCTGACAAAACAGGGAACAAAGACCTGCGCATCCTTGACCAGACAGGTGACTGACTGTATGTAGTCACGGTCAGTGAGGGGGACAGGGGTCCACTTCCCCTCTTTTATAGGTGGTAAAACTGTAGGTTGGCATGGGTCAGGTGACAGCAAACAAAAAACAAGCACTGCCTGTGTTTGAAAAAGAAAATGTTCATTCTCTCTCTTACCATAGGTTTACCTGCAGCTGACATCACAGATGACAGAACATTTCTTTAACTCTTTGGGATCTGCCGCTAGTCATCTAATCTAAAGACGTGAGCTCAGACCTCAGATAGAAAATTGGAGACCTCCACAAGTCTGGTTCAGCCTTGGGAGCAATTTCCAAATACCTGAAGGTACCATGTTCATCTGTACAAACAATAGTACGCAAGTACACTGCTCATAAAAATAAAGGGAACACTAAAATAACACATCCTAGATCTGAATGAATGAAATATTCTTATTAAATACTTTTTTCTTTACATAGTTGAATGTGCTGACAACAAAATCACACAAAAATGATCAATGGATATCAAATTTATCAACCCATGGAGGTCTGGATTGTGGAAAACCACACTACAGGCTGATCCAACTTTGATGTAATGTCCTTAAAACAAGTCAAAATTCGGCTCAGTAGTGTGTGTGGCCTCCACGTGCCTGTATGACCTACCTACAATGGCTGGGCATGCTCCTGATGAGGTGGCGGATGGTCTCCAGAGGGATCTCCTCCCAGACCTGGACTAACGCATCCGCCAACTCCTGGACAGTCTGTGGTGCAACGTGGCGTTGGTGGATGGAGCGAGACATGATGTCCCAGATGTGCTCAATTGGATTCAGGTCTGGGGAACGGGCGGGCCAGTCCATAGCATCAATGCCTTCCTCTTGCAGGAACTGCTGACCCACTCCAGCCACATGAGGTCTAGCATTGTCTTGCATTAGGAGGAACCCAGGGCTAACCGCACCAGCATAAGGTCTCACAAGGGGTCTGAGAATCTCATCTCGGTACCTAATGGCAGTCAGGCTACCTCTGGCGAGCACATGGAGGGCTGTGCGGCCCCCCAAAGAAATGCCACCCCACACCATGACTGACCCACCGCCAAACCGGTCATGCTGGAGGATGTTGCAGGCAGCAGAACGTTCTCCACGCCGTCTCCAGACTCTGTCACGTTTGCTACATGTGCTTAGTGTGAACCTGCTTTCATCTGTGAAGAGCACAGGGCACCAGTGGCGAATTTGCCAATCTTGGTGTTCTCTGGCAAATGCCAAACGTTCTGCACGGTATTGGGCTGTAAGCACAACCCCCACCTGTGGACGTCGGGCCCTCATACCACCCTCATGGAGTCTGTTTCTGACTGTTTGAGCAGACACAAGCACATTTGTGGCCTGCTGGAGGTCATTTTGCAGGGCTCTGGCAGTGCTCTTCCTTGTACAAAGGTTGCTGCTGGGTTGTTGCCCTCCTACGGCCTCCTCCACGTCTCCTGATGTACTTGCCTGTCTCCTGGTATCGCCTCCATGCACTGGACACTACAGACAGACACAGCAAACCTTCTTGCCACAGCTCTCATTGATGTGCCATCCTGGATGAGCTGCACTACCTGAGCCACTTGTGTGGGTTGTAGACTCCATCTCATGCTACCACTAGAGTGAAAGCACCGCCAGCATTCAAAAGTGACCAAAACATCAGCCAGGAAGCATAGGAACTGAGAAGTGGTCTGTGGTCCCCACCTGCAGAACCACTCCTTTATTGGGGGTATCTTGCTAATTGCCTATAATTTCCACCTGTTGTCTATTCCATTTGCACAACAGCATGTGAAATTTATTGTCAATCAGTGTTGCTTCCTAAGTGGACAGTTTGATTTCACAGAAGTGTGATTGACTTGGAGTTACATTGTGTTGTTTAAGTGTTCCCATTATTTTTTGAGCAGTGTATAAACACCATGGGACCACGCAACCGTCATACCACTCAGGAAGGAGATGCGTTCTGTCTCCTAGAGATGAACGTACTTTGGTGCAAAAATTGCAAATCAATCCCAGAACAACAGCAAAGAACCGTGTGAAGATGCTGGAGGAAACAGGTACAAAAGTATCTATATCCACAGTAAAAACGAGTTGTATGTCAACATAACCTGAAAGGCCGCTCAGCAAGGAAGAAGCCACTGCTCCAAAACCGCCATAAAAAAAGCCAGACTACGGTTTGCAACTGCACATGGGGACAAAGACCATACTTTTTGGAGAAATGTCCTCTGGTCTGATGAAACAAAAATAGAACTGTTTGGCCATAATGACCATTGTTATGTTTGGAGGAAAAATGGGGAGGCTTGCAAGCCGAAGAACACCATCCCAAATGTGAATCACGTGGGTGGCAGCATCATGTTGTGGGGGTGCTTTGCTGCAGGAAGGACTTGTGCACATCACAAAATAGAATTCCTCATGAGGATAGGAAAATTATGTGGATATATTGTAGCAACATCTCAAGATATCAGTCAGGAAGTTAAAGCTTGGTCGCAAATGGGTCTTCCAAATGGACAATGACCCCAAGCAAACTCTAAAGTTGTGGCAAAATGGCTTAAGGACATCAAAGTCAAGGTATTGGAGTGGCCATCACAAAGCCCTGACCTCAATCCTATAGAAAATTTGTGGACATAACTGAAAAGGCGCGTGCGAGCAAGGAGGCCTACAAACCTGACTCAGTTACACCAGCTCTGTCAGGAGCAATGGGCCAAAATTCACCCAACTTATTGTTGGAAGTTGTGGAAAGCTACCTGAAACGTTTGACCCAAGTTAAACAATTTCAAGGCAATGCTACCAAATACTAATTGAGTGTATGTAAACTTCTAACCACGGGGAATGTGATGAAAGAAATAAAAGCTGAAATAAATCATTCTCTCTACTATTATTCTGACATTTCACATTCGTAAAATAAAGTGTGATCCTAACTGACCTAAGACAGGGAATTTTTACTCTGATTAAATGTCAGGAATTGTGAAAAACTGAGTTTAAATGTATTTGGCTAAGGTGTATGTAAACTTCCGACTTCAACTTTATACAAACCCTGGATTGCTGATGCTGTGTATTGGCTATTGAGAGGCTTTGAAGCCACCGGTTGGCCATATTGACACTCCCCAGTAGGAGCAGTCCTCCATAGGAATTAATGGAATTCTACAGTATTTTAATTACATGTTTCAAGGACAAAATTACATGTATTTAAGTATTTTTTGTTGTTGTGGGAATTGTAACATTAGTAATCTAAACAATTCATTTATGATTATTTTGTTTAGGTCAAATTATGTAATTTCAAAGTATGCATCAAGGTGTCTGTATTAGAATGAATGTGGCAAAAAACGAATGTAAATATGAATATAGCTTCCAAAATATTATTTTACTGTGGTGAGGAAGTGCCAAGATGGACGCACGATGGCATCAATACAGTACCCATGTTAGTCATCTAGAGTTGTGAAATTGTTAGATATTACTTGTTAGATATTGCTGCACTGTCAGAACTAGAAGTACCAGTATTTCTCTACACCTGCAATAACATCTGCTAAACATGTGTATGTGACCAATATATTTTGATTTAGTGTACATTATGTTAAAAAGTTTGGAGTCACTTAGAAATGTACTTGTTTTTGAAAGAAAAGCACATTTTTCGACCATTAAAATAACATAAAATAGATCAGAAATACAGTGTAGACATTGTTAATGTTGTAAATGACTATTGTAGTTGGAAACGGCAGATTTTTTATTGAATATCTACATAGGTGTACAGAGGCCCATTATCAGCAACCATCACTCCTGTGTTCCAATGGCACGTTGTGTTAGCTCATTTGTGTTAGTGTTGTTTTAGTTAAACAACAATCTCGACATCAATATTAATATAAAATCCTAAAACATTAGACCTTTTTTCCTCTGTTATTACTCTGCATTGACCATGTTTGTATTTTTTAAACATTTGTAGAGGACCCGAAGCCTGTCCTGAGAATGAAGATGCCTCACATTACCAGCACAGTCTTCAAGCTCTACTCTGATGGTGCTAAAGACATGGAGGACTGGTGCACGGTGGAGGCTTTCAGACCTCATACTCAGACCTCCTGTGGTTTCAACAGCAGTCATCCACTCATTATTATCACCCACGGATGGTCGGTACGGCCTGTTCTCTCCACTCCTCCTGGCTCAACTAGTGATGACACGTACACAACATGGCCATTGGCTCCTATGTAAAACACATCACAAATGGACAGTAGATGCCCCCAATGATATACAGTGGAGGGCCAGATATAATATGGTGGCAGTTCTCCTTATTTTACTCAGTTGTTGTTCTGCACTTCAGATGCAGGCCGGTAAATGTGATGGAAACTGTAGTGGGTTGGGGGGAATGAAGTTATATAGATTTGCTATGGTCCCTTACAACAAAACGTGAGCCAAATGAGTAGGGTTGCAAAGCTACAGGTGAATTACAAAGTTACCAGAATCTTCTATCATTTTGGTAATGAACAGGTAATATATGGTAACTTTTGTAATTTATACATTAATAACTTTTATAAATGTATTCATATATAGAATACATGTTTTATATTTGTGTCCATATTATCCATGAGTTCCAAGAATTATAAAAAAATAAAAATAAAAAAATGAAAAAAGCATCTAATCAGCAATGACATTATTTTTCAATTAACTCTACAACTCTTCAAACTATTTATTTTTTCACAACTGCTACCAGTTTGGCGACAAAATACATATTGACATATTTAAGTAAATAAAAGCGTGTAAAAACATAAATAAAATGATATTTCATGCTGAAATCCTCATATTAAACACCAATGGTATTCACTAAGTTGATGGTTTAAATGTATGATAATGTTTAACAGGTTTGTATTTTAAAACTATGTTATTTGATTAGTTGATATATTTGACATGTGATAAGGCCACATAGAGGGACAGAAATAATTATGTACACCTGTGATAATCTGGAGTACCCAAAAAGGCCACTAGATGTAATCTGATAAAATTCCCCCCAAAAACCTTGAAAGTTACCAAAATTCTGTGAGTTTACTGGTAAACGTAGAAGGATTCCAGTAAGATACCCTCCCTTTGCAACCCTACAAATGAGACTAAAACCCATTTCTCCTTTTCCAAGATAAACGCTCTGATGGAGAGCTAGGTGCCCATTCTTGCTTCTGCTCTGAAGACCAGTCTACCCTAACGCAGCCCAGAACACTAGGGCAGTGGGGAAGGACGTAACATTCCTGCTACAGTGGCTGCAGGTGAGAGTCAGGAAAGTGTTCAGCGTGTTCAACAAGGACTGTCATTGCAAAGTACTGTTTGTGTGACAGAAATGATAAGACAACCTCTTTAGGAGATATAATATGTCTCCTACAAAAGACAATAATGCCACATCACCTCCTTTTCACATCAACACTAAAATAGTGATCTTTGTGTGTCAGGAGTTTTACCAGTTTCCTGCAGAGAAAGTTCATCTGATTGGATACAGTCTTGGTGCTCACATCTCTGGATTTGCTGGAAGCTACCTGGGAGGACCTGGAAAGATTGGACGAATCACTGGTGAGACTTTCTACTCTCTGTAAATATTTTGTCACACCATTTCCTGGCTAAATAATGCATTAGAGTACAATTCTTATAGAAGTATCCAAGTCTAATGGCACTCTGGTGAAAAGACTGAAATCCTTTGTGTTTGTTTGTCCAGGTCTGGATCCAGCAGGTCCCCTGTTTGAGGGCATGGCAGCATCAGACAGACCTACACTCAAGAACGCATGGGGCTGAGTGTGGGAATCAAGCAGCCTGTGGCACATGTTGACTTCTACCCCAACGGGGGTGACTTCCAACCAGGATGCCACACTTTCCAGAGCTTAATGGAACACATCGCCTTGCATGGAATCAATGGTGAGTCTGTCACAGTGGTGGAGTGGGGAAGGGAGAGTCATTTGGCATGTAGAAAAGTATTGGTAGGGTATATTAAGGAGAAGAGCTATTTTTGATCAAAGTAAACCATTACCATTTACCTTGCAGAGAGGCACAAACTAAAATAATAAAGCAGTATCGTGTGAAAGCAGTGCCTCATCTTATATTCACGCTGCTCTGCTGAATATGAATAGAATTCCCAATAGTCAGAAATAAGTGGTGGTGGGATTTCAGGGGATTCAATCAAAAACGGGTTTTTTTCTTACATGAAAGACAGAAGCACATTAAAGCATCTGTCATCCTCATGAGTTAATTAGCCAAATACGTCTCCCTCAGCCCTGTCCGTCCACTCTGCATTCTGCCTCCAGGCTATGATGAGAACTCCTCAGGAGAAGCAGGCCCGAAGACAGGTCTCACATCAGTCTGCTCACAGACATAAAGAGGTAGACAGGCCTTTTTACCCAGAGAAGTGACAGGACATCATCTGCTTTTGTGATAATGACCAATCCCCAAATAATGACCAACTAAAAAGTATAATCAGGATCTTGTTAAGGTGTAGTCTGTATTCTGAGGAGAGGAAAAGATTGAAGGCTGGAACAGATACAGTTCTGAATAGCCTCAGTCCCAGATCGTTTAACCAGGGCTAGAATGATGCAGTGACCTGATCACAAAGGGAAACATTTGAGTCCAAAGTTTGAATGCTCAATTCATATGTGTTACAGTCTTATTGCCTGCCCCTTTTAAAATTCCACTCACATTTCCACTCTTTCTCTCCTAGATTTTGAGCAGACAGTGAAATGTGCCCATGAGCGTTCAGTCTACCTGTTCATCGACTCCCTTCTGAACAAAGACAAGCAGATCCTGGCCTACAGATGCAGTGATGACAATGCCTTTGAGAAGGGTACCTGCCTGGACTGCCGCAAGAACAAATGCAACACACTGGGCCACAACGTCAGGAGGGTGCGCAGTGTCGCCGGCAAGAAGCTCTACCACTAGACCCGCTCTCACATGCCCTACAAACGTAAGTGCACACAATGGTGTCCCATGTCCCTTACAGACAAAACCCACTCTTCCATGTACTTAGGAAATACTGTAGAATGTCAGAACTTAACAAGCAGGAAAGCGTGTAGTTGGCACAGGCAGGAGCCTAGAGTAATACATGTTAAATTCATGGCATTGTACTGTACTGTACAAAACCAGGAATAACATTTTGCATAAGAGCTTTCTGGAACATGAGTCCTTGGTCAATAACTTTTACGCATATCGACCATCAGGGAATGGTGAGACAAAACCGCAAACTCGTCAATGAAGAGCACTTTTTGACAGTCCTGTCAATATATGCATGACCAGGTCTCAAAGGGGGGTTTGTGCCCATTTCAGATGAAGGGGACCCTTGGCATCTGTTCTTTTGGTTGTTTTTTCCGAGTCAGTAGAAAGGCCTCTTTAGTGTCCTAAGTTTTCAAAACTTACTTAATTGCCTACCATCTGTAAGCTGTTAGTGTCTCAATGATGTTCCACATATGCATGTTCATTAATTGTTTATGGTTCATTGAACACGCATGGGAAACAGTGTTTAATCCCATTAAAATGAAGATCTGTGAAGTTATTTGTATTTTTACAAATTATCTTGAAAGACAAGGTCCTGAAAAAGTTCCTTTTTTTGATGGGTTATGAGGTATACATTAATGGCGCATGTATGCAAAGACACTCAGCACAAATGAAAAGATATCGCTCATTTCCAATCTCACTCAGACATAGACAAAATGCACGAGCTTGCCAGGAGTCGAACCTAGAATCTTCTGATCCGTAGTCAGACGCGTTATCCATTGCGCCACAAGCCCAATAATAAATTCACCCGATACTAAATTCACCCTAACTCTGCTCTAATTGGTCAATTCTGGATATTTGGTAGCGGACGGTAATATGATTGGTTATTATGGTTATTAGGCGCATCAGATTTGCGGACATTGAGGGGATTCAAATCATCTGGGCCAGGCGCCCGGTTAGGGTGTTTGGCACCGGGTGAATTTTGGAATCGAACTGCTTCCCGGGCGTGAGCACCGTTCAAAGCCAACGGCGAAAGTCGCTCAAAACAAAGTGACGTAATTATGTATGTCGAGTAATGAGTAGGATTCAGTGTTTTCACCTGCAAAAGTGATTGTTTTATTTGTTGAAAACGCACAATCGGCCTTCCCAATGAAAACGACTTAGAAAATTCAAACATATATTTCATGGAAAAGTTATGTTGAATGTTTCTGGAACACGCACTATGCTGCCTTGGTTGACAACATGATCGAGCGGTGAGGGCCCTCCTCGCCGATAAAGCGTAACAAACTTAACATTTATAAATATTTCTATGAACATGCCAAGATTGAACAACTGAGACATAAACTGAACAAGTTCCACAGACATGTGACTAACATAAATGGAATAACGTGTCCCTGAACAAAGGGGGGTCAAAATCAAAAGTAACAGTCAGTATCTGGTGTGGCCACCAGCTGCATTAAGAACTTCAGTGCATCTCCTCCTCATGGACTGCACCAGATTTGCCAGTTCTTGCTGTGAGATGTTACCCCACTCTTCCACCAAGGCAAATGCAAGTTCCCGGACATTTCTGGGGGGAATGGCCCTAGCCCTCACCCTCCGATCCAACAGGTCCCAGACGTGCTCAATGGGATTGAGATGCGGGTTCTTCGCTGGCCATGGCAGAACACTGACATTCCTGTCTTGCAGGAAATCACACACAGAACGAGCAGTATGGCTGGTGGCATTGTCATGCTGGAGGGTCACGTCAGGATGAGCCTGCAGGAAGGGTACCAAATGAGGGGGGAGGATGTCTTCCTTGTAACACACAGCATTGAGATTGCCTGCAATGACAAGCTCAGTCTGATGATGCTTGTGACACACCGCCCCAGACCAGGACGTACCCTCCACCTCCATCCCGCTCCAGAGTACAGGCCTCGGTGTAACACTCATTCCTTCGACAATATACGCATATCCGACCATCACCCCTGGTGAGACAAAACCGCAACTCGTCAATGAAGAGCACTTTTTGACAGTCCTGTCTGGTCCAGCAAAGGTGGGTTTGTGCCCACGCAGATGAGCAGGGACCCTGGGCATCTTTCTTTTGGTGTTTTTCCGAGTCAGTAGAAAGGCCTCTTTAGTGTCCTAAGTTTTCAAAACTACTTAATTGCCTACCATCTGTAAGCTGTTAGTGTCTCAATGATGTTCCACATATGCATGTTCATTAATTGTTTATGGTTCATTGAACACGCATGGGAAACAGTGTTTAATCCCATTAAAATGAAGATCTGTGAAGTTATTTGTATTTTTACAAATTATCTTTGAAAGACAAGGTCCTGAAAAAGTTCCTTTTTTTGATGGGTTTATGAGGTATACATTAATGGCGCATGTAGGCAAAGACACTCAGCACAAATTGAAAAGATATCGCTCATTTCCAAATCTCACTCAGACATAGACAAAATGCACGAGCTTGCCAGGAGTCGAACCTAGAATCTTCTGATCCGTAGTCAGACGCGTTATCCATTGCGCCACAAGCCCAATAATAAATTCACCCGATACTAAATTCACCCTAACTCTGCTCTAATTGGTCAATTCTGGATATTTGGTAGCGGACGGTAATATGATTGGTTATTATGGTTATTAGGCGCATCAGATTTGCGGACATTGAGGGGATTCAAATCATCTGGGCCAGGCGCCCGGTTAGGGTGTTTGGCACCGGGTGATTTTTGGAATCGAACTGCTTCCCGGGCGTGAGCACCGTTCAAAGCCAACGGCGAAAGTCGCTCAAAACAAAAGTGACGTAATTATGTATGTCGAGTAATGAGTAGGATTCAGTGTTTTCACCTGCAAAAGTGATTGTTTTATTTGTTGAAAACGCACAATCGGCCTTCCCAATGAAAACGACTTAGAAAATTCAAACATATATTTCATGGAAAAGTTATGTTGAATGTTTCTGGAACACGCACTATGCTGCCTTGGTTGACAACATGATCGAGCGGTGAGGGCCCTCCTCGCCGATAAAGCGTAACAAACTTAACATTTATAAATATTTCTATGAACATGCCAAGATTGAACAACTGAGACATAAACTGAACAAGTTCCACAGACATGTGACTAACATAAATGGAATAACGTGTCCCTGAACAAAGGGGGGTCAAAATCAAAAGTAACAGTCAGTATCTGGTGTGGCCACCAGCTGCATTAAGAACTTCAGTGCATCTCCTCCTCATGGACTGCACCAGATTTGCCAGTTCTTGCTGTGAGATGTTACCCCACTCTTCCACCAAGGCAAATGCAAGTTCCCGGACATTTCTGGGGGGAATGGCCCTAGCCCTCACCCTCCGATCCAACAGGTCCCAGACGTGCTCAATGGGATTGAGATGCGGGTTCTTCGCTGGCCATGGCAGAACACTGACATTCCTGTCTTGCAGGAAATCACACACAGAACGAGCAGTATGGCTGGTGGCATTGTCATGCTGGAGGGTCACGTCAGGATGAGCCTGCAGGAAGGGTACCAAATGAGGGGGGAGGATGTCTTCCTTGTAACACACAGCATTGAGATTGCCTGCAATGACAAGCTCAGTCTGATGATGCTTGTGACACACCGCCCCAGACCAGGACGTACCCTCCACCTCCATCCCGCTCCAGAGTACAGGCCTCGGTGTAACACTCATTCCTTCGACAATATACGCATATCCGACCATCACCCCTGGTGAGACAAAACCGCAACTCGTCAATGAAGAGCACTTTTTGACAGTCCTGTCTGGTCCAGCAAAGGTGGGTTTGTGCCCACGCAGATGAGCAGGGACCCTGGGCATCTTTCTTTTGGTGTTTTTCCGAGTCAGTAGAAAGGCCTCTTTAGTGTCCTAAGTTTTCAAAACTACTTAATTGCCTACCATCTGTAAGCTGTTAGTGTCTCAATGATGTTCCACATATGCATGTTCATTAATTGTTTATGGTTCATTGAACACGCATGGGAAACAGTGTTTAATCCCATTAAAATGAAGATCTGTGAAGTTATTTGTATTTTTACAAATTATCTTTGAAAGACAAGGTCCTGAAAAAGTTCCTTTTTTTGATGGGTTTATGAGGTATACATTAATGGCGCATGTAGGCAAAGACACTCAGCACAAATTGAAAAGATATCGCTCATTTCCAAATCTCACTCAGACATAGACAAAATGCACGAGCTTGCCAGGAGTCGAACCTAGAATCTTCTGATCCGTAGTCAGACGCGTTATCCATTGCGCCACAAGCCCAATAATAAATTCACCCGATACTAAATTCACCCTAACTCTGCTCTAATTGGTCAATTCTGGATATTTGGTAGCGGACGGTAATATGATTGGTTATTATGGTTATTAGGCGCATCAGATTTGCGGACATTGAGGGGATTCAAATCATCTGGGCCAGGCGCCCGGTTAGGGTGTTTGGCACCGGGTGAATTTTGGAATCGAACTGCTTCCCGGGCGTGAGCACCGTTCAAAGCCAACGGCGAAAGTCGCTCAAAACAAAAGTGACGTAATTATGTATGTCGAGTAATGAGTAGGATTCAGTGTTTTCACCTGCAAAAGTGATTGTTTTATTTGTTGAAAACGCACAATCGGCCTTCCCAATGAAAACGACTTAGAAAATTCAAACATATATTTCATGGAAAAGTTATGTTGAATGTTTCTGGAACACGCACTATGCTGCCTTGGTTGACAACATGATCGAGCGGTGAGGGCCCTCCTCGCCGATAAAGCGTAACAAACTTAACATTTATAAATATTTCTATGAACATGCCAAGATTGAACAACTGAGACATAAACTGAACAAGTTCCACAGACATGTGACTAACATAAATGGAATAACGTGTCCCTGAACAAAGGGGGGTCAAAATCAAAAGTAACAGTCAGTATCTGGTGTGGCCACCAGCTGCATTAAGAACTTCAGTGCATCTCCTCCTCATGGACTGCACCAGATTTGCCAGTTCTTGCTGTGAGATGTTACCCCACTCTTCCACCAAGGCAAATGCAAGTTCCCGGACATTTCTGGGGGGAATGGCCCTAGCCCTCACCCTCCGATCCAACAGGTCCCAGACGTGCTCAATGGGATTGAGATGCGGGTTCTTCGCTGGCCATGGCAGAACACTGACATTCCTGTCTTGCAGGAAATCACACACAGAACGAGCAGTATGGCTGGTGGCATTGTCATGCTGGAGGGTCACGTCAGGATGAGCCTGCAGGAAGGGTACCAAATGAGGGGGGAGGATGTCTTCCTTGTAACACACAGCATTGAGATTGCCTGCAATGACAAGCTCAGTCTGATGATGCTTGTGACACACCGCCCCAGACCAGGACGTACCCTCCACCTCCATCCCGCTCCAGAGTACAGGCCTCGGTGTAACACTCATTCCTTCGACAATATACGCATATCCGACCATCACCCCTGGTGAGACAAAACCGCAACTCGTCAATGAAGAGCACTTTTTGACAGTCCTGTCTGGTCCAGCAAAGGTGGGTTTGTGCCCACGCAGATGAGCAGGGACCCTGGGCATCTTTCTTTTGGTGTTTTTCCGAGTCAGTAGAAAGGCCTCTTTAGTGTCCTAAGTTTTCAAAACTACTTAATTGCCTACCATCTGTAAGCTGTTAGTGTCTCAATGATGTTCCACATATGCATGTTCATTAATTGTTTATGGTTCATTGAACACGCATGGGAAACAGTGTTTAATCCCATTAAAATGAAGATCTGTGAAGTTATTTGTATTTTTACAAATTATCTTTGAAAGACAAGGTCCTGAAAAAGTTCCTTTTTTTGATGGGTTTATGAGGTATACATTAATGGCGCATGTAGGCAAAGACACTCAGCACAAATTGAAAAGATATCGCTCATTTCCAAATCTCACTCAGACATAGACAAAATGCACGAGCTTGCCAGGAGTCGAACCTAGAATCTTCTGATCCGTAGTCAGACGCGTTATCCATTGCGCCACAAGCCCAATAATAAATTCACCCGATACTAAATTCACCCTAACTCTGCTCTAATTGGTCAATTCTGGATATTTGGTAGCGGACGGTAATATGATTGGTTATTATGGTTATTAGGCGCATCAGATTTGCGGACATTGAGGGGATTCAAATCATCTGGGCCAGGCGCCCGGTTAGGGTGTTTGGCACCGGGTGAATTTTGGAATCGAACTGCTTCCCGGGCGTGAGCACCGTTCAAAGCCAACGGCGAAAGTCGCTCAAAACAAAAGTGACGTAATTATGTATGTCGAGTAATGAGTAGGATTCAGTGTTTTCACCTGCAAAAGTGATTGTTTTATTTGTTGAAAACGCACAATCGGCCTTCCCAATGAAAACGACTTAGAAAATTCAAACATATATTTCATGGAAAAGTTATGTTGAATGTTTCTGGAACACGCACTATGCTGCCTTGGTTGACAACATGATCGAGCGGTGAGGGCCCTCCTCGCCGATAAAGCGTAACAAACTTAACATTTATAAATATTTCTATGAACATGCCAAGATTGAACAACTGAGACATAAACTGAACAAGTTCCACAGACATGTGACTAACATAAATGGAATAACGTGTCCCTGAACAAAGGGGGGTCAAAATCAAAAGTAACAGTCAGTATCTGGTGTGGCCACCAGCTGCATTAAGAACTTCAGTGCATCTCCTCCTCATGGACTGCACCAGATTTGCCAGTTCTTGCTGTGAGATGTTACCCCACTCTTCCACCAAGGCAAATGCAAGTTCCCGGACATTTCTGGGGGGAATGGCCCTAGCCCTCACCCTCCGATCCAACAGGTCCCAGACGTGCTCAATGGGATTGAGATGCGGGTTCTTCGCTGGCCATGGCAGAACACTGACATTCCTGTCTTGCAGGAAATCACACACAGAACGAGCAGTATGGCTGGTGGCATTGTCATGCTGGAGGGTCACGTCAGGATGAGCCTGCAGGAAGGGTACCAAATGAGGGGGGAGGATGTCTTCCTTGTAACACACAGCATTGAGATTGCCTGCAATGACAAGCTCAGTCTGATGATGCTTGTGACACACCGCCCCAGACCAGGACGTACCCTCCACCTCCATCCCGCTCCAGAGTACAGGCCTCGGTGTAACACTCATTCCTTCGACAATATACGCATATCCGACCATCACCCCTGGTGAGACAAAACCGCAACTCGTCAATGAAGAGCACTTTTTGACAGTCCTGTCTGGTCCAGCAAAGGTGGGTTTGTGCCCACGCAGATGAGCAGGGACCCTGGGCATCTTTCTTTTGGTGTTTTTCCGAGTCAGTAGAAAGGCCTCTTTAGTGTCCTAAGTTTTCAAAACTACTTAATTGCCTACCATCTGTAAGCTGTTAGTGTCTCAATGATGTTCCACATATGCATGTTCATTAATTGTTTATGGTTCATTGAACACGCATGGGAAACAGTGTTTAATCCCATTAAAATGAAGATCTGTGAAGTTATTTGTATTTTTACAAATTATCTTTGAAAGACAAGGTCCTGAAAAAGTTCCTTTTTTTGATGGGTTTATGAGGTATACATTAATGGCGCATGTAGGCAAAGACACTCAGCACAAATTGAAAAGATATCGCTCATTTCCAAATCTCACTCAGACATAGACAAAATGCACGAGCTTGCCAGGAGTCGAACCTAGAATCTTCTGATCCGTAGTCAGACGCGTTATCCATTGCGCCACAAGCCCAATAATAAATTCACCCGATACTAAATTCACCCTAACTCTGCTCTAATTGGTCAATTCTGGATATTTGGTAGCGGACGGTAATATGATTGGTTATTATGGTTATTAGGCGCATCAGATTTGCGGACATTGAGGGGATTCAAATCATCTGGGCCAGGCGCCCGGTTAGGGTGTTTGGCACCGGGTGAATTTTGGAATCGAACTGCTTCCCGGGCGTGAGCACCGTTCAAAGCCAACGGCGAAAGTCGCTCAAAACAAAAGTGACGTAATTATGTATGTCGAGTAATGAGTAGGATTCAGTGTTTTCACCTGCAAAAGTGATTGTTTTATTTGTTGAAAACGCACAATCGGCCTTCCCAATGAAAACGACTTAGAAAATTCAAACATATATTTCATGGAAAAGTTATGTTGAATGTTTCTGGAACACGCACTATGCTGCCTTGGTTGACAACATGATCGAGCGGTGAGGGCCCTCCTCGCCGATAAAGCGTAACAAACTTAACATTTATAAATATTTCTATGAACATGCCAAGATTGAACAACTGAGACATAAACTGAACAAGTTCCACAGACATGTGACTAACATAAATGGAATAACGTGTCCCTGAACAAAGGGGGGTCAAAATCAAAAGTAACAGTCAGTATCTGGTGTGGCCACCAGCTGCATTAAGAACTTCAGTGCATCTCCTCCTCATGGACTGCACCAGATTTGCCAGTTCTTGCTGTGAGATGTTACCCCACTCTTCCACCAAGGCAACTGCAAGTTCCCGGACATTTCTGGGGGGAATGGCCCTAGCCCTCACCCTCCGATCCAACAGGTCCCAGACGTGCTCAATGGGATTGAGATGCGGGTTCTTCGCTGGCCATGGCAGAACACTGACATTCCTGTCTTGCAGGAAATCACACACAGAACGAGCAGTATGGCTGGTGGCATTGTCATGCTGGAGGGTCACGTCAGGATGAGCCTGCAGGAAGGGTACCACATGAGGGGGGAGGATGTCTTCCTTGTAACACACAGCATTGAGATTGCCTGCAATGACAAGCTCAGTCTGATGATGCTTGTGACACACCGCCCCAGACCAGGACGTACCCTCCACCTCCATCCCGCTCCAGAGTACAGGCCTCGGTGTAACACTCATTCCTTCGACAATATACGCATATCCGACCATCACCCCTGGTGAGACAAAACCGCAACTCGTCAATGAAGAGCACTTTTTGACAGTCCTGTCTGGTCCAGCAAAGGTGGGTTTGTGCCCACGCAGATGAGCAGGGACCCTGGGCATCTTTCTTTTGGTGTTTTTCCGAGTCAGTAGAAAGGCCTCTTTAGTGTCCTAAGTTTTCAAAACTTCTTAATTGCCTACCATCTGTAAGCTGTTAGTGTCTCAATGATGTTCCACATATGCATGTTCATTAATTGTTTATGGTTCATTGAACACGCATGGGAAACAGTGTTTAATCCCATTAAAATGAAGATCTGTGAAGTTATTTGTATTTTTACAAATTATCTTTGAAAGACAAGGTCCTGAAAAAGTTCCTTTTTTTGATGGGTTTATGAGGTATACATTAATGGCGCATGTAGGCAAAGACACTCAGCACAAATTGAAAAGATATCGCTCATTTCCAAATCTCACTCAGACATAGACAAAATGCACGAGCTTGCCAGGAGTCGAACCTAGAATCTTCTGATCCGTAGTCAGACGCGTTATCCATTGCGCCACAAGCCCAATACTAAATTCACCCGATACTAAATTCACCCTAACTCTGCTCTAATTGGTCAATTCTGGATATTTGGTAGCGGACGGTAATATGATTGGTTATTATGGTTATTAGGCGCATCAGATTTGCGGACATTGAGGGGATTCAAATCATCTGGGCCAGGCGCCCGGTTAGGGTGTTTGGCACCGGGTGAAATTTGGAATGGAACTGCTTCCCGGGCGTGAGCACCGTTCAAAGCCAACGGCGAAAGTCGCTCAAAACAAAAGTGACGTAATTATGTATGTCGAGTAATGAGTAGGATTCAGTGTTTTCACCTGCAAAAGTGATTGTTTTATTTGTTGAAAACGCGCAATCGGCCTTCCCAATGAAAACGACTTAGAAAATTCAAACATATATTTCATGGAAAAGTTATGTTGAATGTTTCTGGAACACGCACTATGCTGCCTTGGTTGACAACATGATCGAGCGGTGAGGGCCCTCCTCGCCGATAAAGCGTAACAAACTTAACATTTATAAATATTTCTATGAACATGCCAAGATTGAACAACTGAGACATAAACTGAACAAGTTCCACAGACATGTGACTAACATAAATGGAATAACGTGTCCCTGAACAAAGGGGGGTCAAAATCAAAAGTAACAGTCAGTATCTGGTGTGGCCACCAGCTGCATTAAGAACTTCAGTGCATCTCCTCCTCATGGACTGCACCAGATTTGCCAGTTCTTGCTGTGAGATGTTACCCCACTCTTCCACCAAGGCAACTGCAAGTTCCCGGACATTTCTGGGGGGAATGGCCCTAGCCCTCACCCTCCGATCCAACAGGTCCCAGACGTGCTCAATGGGATTGAGATGCGGGTTCTTCGCTGGCCATGGCAGAACACTGACATTCCTGTCTTGCAGGAAATCACACACAGAACGAGCAGTATGGCTGGTGGCATTGTCATGCTGGAGGGTCACGTCAGGATGAGCCTGCAGGAAGGGTACCACATGAGGGGGGAGGATGTCTTCCTTGTAACACACAGCATTGAGATTGCCTGCAATGACAAGCTCAGTCTGATGATGCTTGTGACACACCGCCCCAGACCAGGACGTACCCTCCACCTCCATCCCGCTCCAGAGTACAGGCCTCGGTGTAACACTCATTCCTTCGACAATATACGCATATCCGACCATCACCCCTGGTGAGACAAAACCGCAACTCGTCAATGAAGAGCACTTTTTGACAGTCCTGTCTGGTCCAGCAAAGGTGGGTTTGTGCCCACGCAGATGAGCAGGGACCCTGGGCATCTTTCTTTTGGTGTTTTTCCGAGTCAGTAGAAAGGCCTCTTTAGTGTCCTAAGTTTTCAAAACTTCTTAATTGCCTACCATCTGTAAGCTGTTAGTGTCTCAATGATGTTCCACATATGCATGTTCATTAATTGTTTATGGTTCATTGAACACGCATGGGAAACAGTGTTTAATCCCATTAAAATGAAGATCTGTGAAGTTATTTGTATTTTTACAAATTATCTTTGAAAGACAAGGTCCTGAAAAAGTTCCTTTTTTTGATGGGTTTATGAGGTATACATTAATGGCGCATGTAGGCAAAGACACTCAGCACAAATTGAAAAGATATCGCTCATTTCCAAATCTCACTCAGACATAGACAAAATGCACGAGCTTGCCAGGAGTCGAACCTAGAATCTTCTGATCCGTAGTCAGACGCGTTATCCATTGCGCCACAAGCCCGATACTAAATTCACCCGATACTAAATTCACCCTAACTCTGCTCTAATTGGTCAATTCTGGATATTTGGTAGCGGACGGTAATATGATTGGTTATTATGGTTATTAGGCGCATCAGATTTGCGGACATTGAGGGGATTCAAATCATCTGGGCCAGGCGCCCGGTTAGGGTGTTTGGCACCGGGTGAAATTTGGAATGGAACTGCTTCCCGGGCGTGAGCACCGTTCAAAGCCAACGGCGAAAGTCGCTCAAAACAAAAGTGACGTAATTATGTATGTCGAGTAATGAGTAGGATTCAGTGTTTTCACCTGCAAAAGTGATTGTTTTATTTGTTGAAAACGCGCAATCGGCCTTCCCAATGAAAACGACTTAGAAAATTCAAACATATATTTCATGGAAAAGTTATGTTGAATGTTTCTGGAACACGCACTATGCTGCCTTGGTTGACAACATGATCGAGCGGTGAGGGCCCTCCTCGCCGATAAAGCGTAACAAACTTAACATTTATAAATATTTCTATGAACATGCCAAGATTGAACAACTGAGACATAAACTGAACAAGTTCCACAGACATGTGACTAACATAAATGGAATAACGTGTCCCTGAACAAAGGGGGGTCAAAATCAAAAGTAACAGTCAGTATCTGGTGTGGCCACCAGCTGCATTAAGAACTTCAGTGCATCTCCTCCTCATGGACTGCACCAGATTTGCCAGTTCTTGCTGTGAGATGTTACCCCACTCTTCCACCAAGGCAACTGCAAGTTCCCGGACATTTCTGGGGGGAATGGCCCTAGCCCTCACCCTCCGATCCAACAGGTCCCAGACGTGCTCAATGGGATTGAGATGCGGGTTCTTCGCTGGCCATGGCAGAACACTGACATTCCTGTCTTGCAGGAAATCACACACAGAACGAGCAGTATGGCTGGTGGCATTGTCATGCTGGAGGGT
The DNA here is from genome assembly GCF_002021735.2 of Oncorhynchus kisutch. Taxonomy (NCBI): domain Eukaryota; kingdom Metazoa; phylum Chordata; class Actinopteri; order Salmoniformes; family Salmonidae; genus Oncorhynchus; species Oncorhynchus kisutch. Next base: position 67,096,775 of record NC_034181.2, on the reverse strand, counting down.
CACGTCAGGATGAGCCTGCAGGAAGGGTACCACATGAGGGGGGAGGATGTCTTCCTTGTAACACACAGCATTGAGATTGCCTGCAATGACAAGCTCAGTCTGATGATGCTTGTGACACACCGCCCCAGACCAGGACGTACCCTCCACCTCCATCCCGCTCCAGAGTACAGGCCTCGGTGTAACACTCATTCCTTCGACAATATACGCATATCCGACCATCACCCCTGGTGAGACAAAACCGCAACTCGTCAATGAAGAGCACTTTTTGACAGTCCTGTCTGGTCCAGCAAAGGTGGGTTTGTGCCCACGCAGATGAGCAGGGACCCTGGGCATCTTTCTTTTGGTGTTTTTCCGAGTCAGTAGAAAGGCCTCTTTAGTGTCCTAAGTTTTCAAAACTTCTTAATTGCCTACCATCTGTAAGCTGTTAGTGTCTCAATGATGTTCCACATATGCATGTTCATTAATTGTTTATGGTTCATTGAACACGCATGGGAAACAGTGTTTAATCCCATTAAAATGAAGATCTGTGAAGTTATTTGTATTTTTACAAATTATCTTTGAAAGACAAGGTCCTGAAAAAGTTCCTTTTTTTGATGGGTTTATGAGGTATACATTAATGGCGCATGTAGGCAAAGACACTCAGCACAAATTGAAAAGATATCGCTCATTTCCAAATCTCACTCAGACATAGACAAAATGCACGAGCTTGCCAGGAGTCGAACCTAGAATCTTCTGATCCGTAGTCAGACGCGTTATCCATTGCGCCACAAGCCCGATACTAAATTCACCCGATACTAAATTCACCCTAACTCTGCTCTAATTGGTCAATTCTGGATATTTGGTAGCGGACGGTAATATGATTGGTTATTATGGTTATTAGGCGCATCAGATTTGCGGACATTGAGGGGATTCAAATCATCTGGGCCAGGCGCCCGGTTAGGGTGTTTGGCACCGGGTGAAATTTGGAATGGAACTGCTTCCCGGGCGTGAGCACCGTTCAAAGCCAACGGCGAAAGTCGCTCAAAACAAAAGTGACGTAATTATGTATGTCGAGTAATGAGTAGGATTCAGTGTTTTCACCTGCAAAAGTGATTGTTTTATTTGTTGAAAACGCGCAATCGGCCTTCCCAATGAAAACGACTTAGAAAATTCAAACATATATTTCATGGAAAAGTTATGTTGAATGTTTCTGGAACACGCACTATGCTGCCTTGGTTGACAACATGATCGAGCGGTGAGGGCCCTCCTCGCCGATAAAGCGTAACAAACTTAACATTTATAAATATTTCTATGAACATGCCAAGATTGAACAACTGAGACATAAACTGAACAAGTTCCACAGACATGTGACTAACATAAATGGAATAACGTGTCCCTGAACAAAGGGGGGTCAAAATCAAAAGTAACAGTCAGTATCTGGTGTGGCCACCAGCTGCATTAAGAACTTCAGTGCATCTCCTCCTCATGGACTGCACCAGATTTGCCAGTTCTTGCTGTGAGATGTTACCCCACTCTTCCACCAAGGCAACTGCAAGTTCCCGGACATTTCTGGGGGGAATGGCCCTAGCCCTCACCCTCCGATCCAACAGGTCCCAGACGTGCTCAATGGGATTGAGATGCGGGTTCTTCGCTGGCCATGGCAGAACACTGACATTCCTGTCTTGCAGGAAATCACACACAGAACGAGCAGTATGGCTGGTGGCATTGTCATGCTGGAGGGTCACGTCAGGATGAGCCTGCAGGAAGGGTACCACATGAGGGGGGAGGATGTCTTCCTTGTAACACACAGCATTGAGATTGCCTGCAATGACAAGCTCAGTCTGATGATGCTTGTGACACACCGCCCCAGACCAGGACGTACCCTCCACCTCCATCCCACTCCAGAGTACAGGCCTCGGTGTAACACTCATTCCTTCGACAATATACGCATATCCGACCATCACCCCTGGTGAGACAAAACCGCAACTCGTCAATGAAGAGCACTTTTTGACAGTCCTGTCTGGTCCAGCAAAGGTGGGTTTGTGCCCACGCAGATGAGCAGGGACCCTGGGCATCTTTCTTTTGGTGTTTTTCCGAGTCAGTAGAAAGGCCTCTTTAGTGTCCTAAGTTTTCAAAACTTCTTAATTGCCTACCATCTGTAAGCTGTTAGTGTCTCAATGATGTTCCACATATGCATGTTCATTAATTGTTTATGGTTCATTGAACACGCATGGGAAACAGTGTTTAATCCCATTAAAATGAAGATCTGTGAAGTTATTTGTATTTTTACAAATTATCTTTGAAAGACAAGGTCCTGAAAAAGTTCCTTTTTTTGATGGGTTTATGAGGTATACATTAATGGCGCATGTATGCAAAGACACTCAGCACAAATTGAAAAGATATCGCTCATTTCCAAATCTCACTCAGACATAGACAAAATGCACGAGCTTGCCAGGAGTCGAACCTAGAATCTTCTGATCCGTAGTCAGACGCGTTATCCATTGCGCCACAAGCCCGATACTAAATTCACCCGATACTAAATTCACCCTAACTCTGCTCTAATTGGTCAATTCTGGATATTTGGTAGCGGACGGTAATATGATTGGTTATTATGGTTATTAGGCGCATCAGATTTGCGGACATTGAGGGGATTCAAATCATCTGGGCCAGGCGCCCGGTTAGGGTGTTTGGCACCGGGTGAAATTTGGAATGGAACTGCTTCCCGGGCGTGAGCACCGTTCAAAGCCAACAGCGAAAGTCGCTCAAAACAAAAGTGACGTAATTATGTATGTCGAGTAATGAGTAGGATTCAGTGTTTTCACCTGCAAAAGTGATTGTTTTATTTGTTGAAAACGCGCAATCGGCCTTCCCAATGAAAACGACTTAGAAAATTCAAACATATATTTCATGGAAAAGTTATGTTGAATGTTTCTGGAACACGCACTATGCTGCCTTGGTTGACAACATGATCGAGCGGTGAGGGCCCTCCTCGCCGATAAAGCGTAACAAACTTAACATTTATAAATATTTCTATGAACATGCCAAGATTGAACAACTGAGACATAAACTGAACAAGTTCCACAGACATGTGACTAACATAAATGGAATAACGTGTCCCTGAACAAAGGGGGGTCAAAATCAAAAGTAACAGTCAGTATCTGGTGTGGCCACCAGCTGCATTAAGAACTTCAGTGCATCTCCTCCTCATGGACTGCACCAGATTTGCCAGTTCTTGCTGTGAGATGTTACCCCACTCTTCCACCAAGGCAACTGCAAGTTCCCGGACATTTCTGGGGGGAATGGCCCTAGCCCTCACCCTCCGATCCAACAGGTCCCAGACGTGCTCAATGGGATTGAGATGCGGGTTCTTCGCTGGCCATGGCAGAACACTGACATTCCTGTCTTGCAGGAAATCACACACAGAACGAGCAGTATGGCTGGTGGCATTGTCATGCTGGAGGGTCACGTCAGGATGAGCCTGCAGGAAGGGTACCACATGAGGGGGGAGGATGTCTTCCTTGTAACACACAGCATTGAGATTGCCTGCAATGACAAGCTCAGTCTGATGATGCTTGTGACACACCGCCCCAGACCAGGACGTACCCTCCACCTCCATCCCACTCCAGAGTACAGGCCTCGGTGTAACACTCATTCCTTCGACAATATACGCATATCCGACCATCACCCCTGGTGAGACAAAACCGCAACTCGTCAATGAAGAGCACTTTTTGACAGTCCTGTCTGGTCCAGCAAAGGTGGGTTTGTGCCCACGCAGATGAGCAGGGACCCTGGGCATCTTTCTTTTGGTGTTTTTCCGAGTCAGTAGAAAGGCCTCTTTAGTGTCCTAAGTTTTCAAAACTTCTTAATTGCCTACCATCTGTAAGCTGTTAGTGTCTCAATGATGTTCCACATATGCATGTTCATTAATTGTTTATGGTTCATTGAACACGCATGGGAAACAGTGTTTAATCCCATTAAAATGAAGATCTGTGAAGTTATTTGTATTTTTACAAATTATCTTTGAAAGACAAGGTCCTGAAAAAGTTCATTTTTTTGATGGGTTTATGAGGTATACATTAATGGCGCATGTATGCAAAGACACTCAGCACAAATTGAAAAGATATCGCTCATTTCCAAATCTCACTCAGACATAGACAAAATGCACGAGCTTGCCAGGAGTCGAACCTAGAATCTTCTGATCCGTAGTCAGACGCGTTATCCATTGCGCCACAAGCCCGATACTAAATTCACCCGATACTAAATTCACCCTAACTCTGCTCTAATTGGTCAATTCTGGATATTTGGTAGCGGACGGTAATATGATTGGTTATTATGGTTATTAGGCGCATCAGATTTGCGGACATTGAGGGGATTCAAATCATCTGGGCCAGGCGCCCGGTTAGGGTGTTTGGCACCGGGTGAAATTTGGAATGGAACTGCTTCCCGGGCGTGAGCACCGTTCAAAGCCAACAGCGAAAGTCGCTCAAAACAAAAGTGACGTAATTATGTATGTCGAGTAATGAGTAGGATTCAGTGTTTTCACCTGCAAAAGTGATTGTTTTATTTGTTGAAAACGCGCAATCGGCCTTCCCAATGAAAACGACTTAGAAAATTCAAACATATATTTCATGGAAAAGTTATGTTGAATGTTTCTGGAACACGCACTATGCTGCCTTGGTTGACAACATGATCGAGCGGTGAGGGCCCTCCTCGCCGATAAAGCGTAACAAACTTAACATTTATAAATATTTCTATGAACATGCCAAGATTGAACAACTGAGACATAAACTGAACAAGTTCCACAGACATGTGACTAACATAAATGGAATAACGTGTCCCTGAACAAAGGGGGGTCAAAATCAAAAGTAACAGTCAGTATCTGGTGTGGCCACCAGCTGCATTAAGAACTTCAGTGCATCTCCTCCTCATGGACTGCACCAGATTTGCCAGTTCTTGCTGTGAGATGTTACCCCACTCTTCCACCAAGGCAACTGCAAGTTCCCGGACATTTCTGGGGGGAATGGCCCTAGCCCTCACCCTCCGATCCAACAGGTCCCAGACGTGCTCAATGGGATTGAGATGCGGGTTCTTCGCTGGCCATGGCAGAACACTGACATTCCTGTCTTGCAGGAAATCACACACAGAACGAGCAGTATGGCTGGTGGCATTGTCATGCTGGAGGGTCACGTCAGGATGAGCCTGCAGGAAGGGTACCACATGAGGGGGGAGGATGTCTTCCTTGTAACACACAGCATTGAGATTGCCTGCAATGACAAGCTCAGTCTGATGATGCTTGTGACACACCGCCCCAGACCAGGACGTACCCTCCACCTCCATCCCACTCCAGAGTACAGGCCTCGGTGTAACACTCATTCCTTCGACAATATACGCATATCCGACCATCACCCCTGGTGAGACAAAACCGCAACTCGTCAATGAAGAGCACTTTTTGACAGTCCTGTCTGGTCCAGCAAAGGTGGGTTTGTGCCCACGCAGATGAGCAGGGACCCTGGGCATCTTTCTTTTGGTGTTTTTCCGAGTCAGTAGAAAGGCCTCTTTAGTGTCCTAAGTTTTCAAAACTTCTTAATTGCCTACCATCTGTAAGCTGTTAGTGTCTCAATGATGTTCCACATATGCATGTTCATTAATTGTTTATGGTTCATTGAACACGCATGGGAAACAGTGTTTAATCCCATTAAAATGAAGATCTGTGAAGTTATTTGTATTTTTACAAATTATCTTTGAAAGACAAGGTCCTGAAAAAGTTCATTTTTTTGATGGGTTTATGAGGTATACATTAATGGCGCATGTATGCAAAGACACTCAGCACAAATTGAAAAGATATCGCTCATTTCCAAATCTCACTCAGACATAGACAAAATGCACGAGCTTGCCAGGAGTCGAACCTAGAATCTTCTGATCCGTAGTCAGACGCGTTATCCATTGCGCCACAAGCCCGATAATAAATTCACCCGATACTAAATTCACCCTAACTCTGCTCTAATTGGTCAATTCTGGATATTTGGTAGCGGACGGTAATATGATTGGTTATTATGGTTATTAGGCGCATCAGATTTGCGGACATTGAGGGGATTCAAATCATCTGGGCCAGGCGCCCGGTTAGGGTGTTTGGCACCGGGTGAAATTTGGAATGGAACTGCTTCCCGGGCGTGAGCACCGTTCAAAGCCAACAGCGAAAGTCGCTCAAAACAAAAGTGACGTAATTATGTATGTCGAGTAATGAGTAGGATTCAGTGTTTTCACCTGCAAAAGTGATTGTTTTATTTGTTGAAAACGCGCAATCGGCCTTCCCAATGAAAACGACTTAGAAAATTCAAACATATATTTCATGGAAAAGTTATGTTGAATGTTTCTGGAACACGCACTATGCTGCCTTGGTTGACAACATGATCGAGCGGTGAGGGCCCTCCTCGCCGATAAAGCGTAACAAACTTAACATTTATAAATATTTCTATGAACATGCCAAGATTGAACAACTGAGACATAAACTGAACAAGTTCCACAGACATGTGACTAACATAAATGGAATAACGTGTCCCTGAACAAAGGGGGGTCAAAATCAAAAGTAACAGTCAGTATCTGGTGTGGCCACCAGCTGCATTAAGAACTTCAGTGCATCTCCTCCTCATGGACTGCACCAGATTTGCCAGTTCTTGCTGTGAGATGTTACCCCACTCTTCCACCAAGGCAACTGCAAGTTCCCGGACATTTCTGGGGGGAATGGCCCTAGCCCTCACCCTCCGATCCAACAGGTCCCAGACGTGCTCAATGGGATTGAGATGCGGGTTCTTCGCTGGCCATGGCAGAACACTGACATTCCTGTCTTGCAGGAAATCACACACAGAACGAGCAGTATGGCTGGTGGCATTGTCATGCTGGAGGGTCACGTCAGGATGAGCCTGCAGGAAGGGTACCACATGAGGGGGGAGGATGTCTTCCTTGTAACACACAGCATTGAGATTGCCTGCAATGACAAGCTCAGTCTGATGATGCTTGTGACACACCGCCCCAGACCAGGACGTACCCTCCACCTCCATCCCACTCCAGAGTACAGGCCTCGGTGTAACACTCATTCCTTCGACAATATACGCATATCCGACCATCACCCCTGGTGAGACAAAACCGCAACTCGTCAATGAAGAGCACTTTTTGACAGTCCTGTCTGGTCCAGCAAAGGTGGGTTTGTGCCCACGCAGATGAGCAGGGACCCTGGGCATCTTTCTTTTGGTGTTTTTCCGAGTCAGTAGAAAGGCCTCTTTAGTGTCCTAAGTTTTCAAAACTTCTTAATTGCCTACCATCTGTAAGCTGTTAGTGTCTCAATGATGTTCCACATATGCATGTTCATTAATTGTTTATGGTTCATTGAACACGCATGGGAAACAGTGTTTAATCCCATTAAAATGAAGATCTGTGAAGTTATTTGTATTTTTACAAATTATCTTTGAAAGACAAGGTCCTGAAAAAGTTCATTTTTTTGATGGGTTTATGAGGTATACATTAATGGCGCATGTATGCAAAGACACTCAGCACAAATTGAAAAGATATCGCTCATTTCCAAATCTCACTCAGACATAGACAAAATGCACGAGCTTGCCAGGAGTCGAACCTAGAATCTTCTGATCCGTAGTCAGACGCGTTATCCATTGCGCCACAAGCCCGATAATAAATTCACCCGATACTAAATTCACCCTAACTCTGCTCTAATTGGTCAATTCTGGATATTTGGTAGCGGACGGTAATATGATTGGTTATTATGGTTATTAGGCGCATCAGATTTGCGGACATTGAGGGGATTCAAATCATCTGGGCCAGGCGCCCGGTTAGGGTGTTTGGCACCGGGTGAAATTTGGAATGGAACTGCTTCCCGGGCGTGAGCACCGTTCAAAGCCAACAGCGAAAGTCGCTCAAAACAAAAGTGACGTAATTATGTATGTCGAGTAATGAGTAGGATTCAGTGTTTTCACCTGCAAAAGTGATTGTTTTATTTGTTGAAAACGCGCAATCGGCCTTCCCAATGAAAACGACTTAGAAAATTCAAACATATATTTCATGGAAAAGTTATGTTGAATGTTTCTGGAACACGCACTATGCTGCCTTGGTTGACAACATGATCGAGCGGTGAGGGCCCTCCTCGCCGATAAAGCGTAACAAACTTAACATTTATAAATATTTCTATGAACATGCCAAGATTGAACAACTGAGACATAAACTGAACAAGTTCCACAGACATGTGACTAACATAAATGGAATAACGTGTCCCTGAACAAAGGGGGGTCAAAATCAAAAGTAACAGTCAGTATCTGGTGTGGCCACCAGCTGCATTAAGAACTTCAGTGCATCTCCTCCTCATGGACTGCACCAGATTTGCCAGTTCTTGCTGTGAGATGTTACCCCACTCTTCCACCAAGGCAACTGCAAGTTCCCGGACATTTCTGGGGGGAATGGCCCTAGCCCTCACCCTCCGATCCAACAGGTCCCAGACGTGCTCAATGGGATTGAGATGCGGGTTCTTCGCTGGCCATGGCAGAACACTGACATTCCTGTCTTGCAGGAAATCACACACAGAACGAGCAGTATGGCTGGTGGCATTGTCATGCTGGAGGGTCACGTCAGGATGAGCCTGCAGGAAGGGTACCACATGAGGGGGGAGGATGTCTTCCTTGTAACACACAGCATTGAGATTGCCTGCAATGACAAGCTCAGTCTGATGATGCTTGTGACACACCGCCCCAGACCAGGACGTACCCTCCACCTCCATCCCACTCCAGAGTACAGGCCTCGGTGTAACACTCATTCCTTCGACAATATACGCATATCCGACCATCACCCCTGGTGAGACAAAACCGCAACTCGTCAATGAAGAGCACTTTTTGACAGTCCTGTCTGGTCCAGCAAAGGTGGGTTTGTGCCCACGCAGATGAGCAGGGACCCTGGGCATCTTTCTTTTGGTGTTTTTCCGAGTCAGTAGAAAGGCCTCTTTAGTGTCCTAAGTTTTCAAAACTTCTTAATTGCCTACCATCTGTAAGCTGTTAGTGTCTCAATGATGTTCCACATATGCATGTTCATTAATTGTTTATGGTTCATTGAACACGCATGGGAAACAGTGTTTAATCCCATTAAAATGAAGATCTGTGAAGTTATTTGTATTTTTACAAATTATCTTTGAAAGACAAGGTCCTGAAAAAGTTCATTTTTTTGATGGGTTTATGAGGTATACATTAATGGCGCATGTATGCAAAGACACTCAGCACAAATTGAAAAGATATCGCTCATTTCCAAATCTCACTCAGACATAGACAAAATGCACGAGCTTGCCAGGAGTCGAACCTAGAATCTTCTGATCCGTAGTCAGACGCGTTATCCATTGCGCCACAAGCCCGATAATAAATTCACCCGATACTAAATTCACCCTAACTCTGCTCTAATTGGTCAATTCTGGATATTTGGTAGCGGACGGTAATATGATTGGTTATTATGGTTATTAGGCGCATCAGATTTGCGGACATTGAGGGGATTCAAATCATCTGGGCCAGGCGCCCGGTTAGGGTGTTTGGCACCGGGTGAAATTTGGAATGGAACTGCTTCCCGGGCGTGAGCACCGTTCAAAGCCAACAGCGAAAGTCGCTCAAAACAAAAGTGACGTAATTATGTATGTCGAGTAATGAGTAGGATTCAGTGTTTTCACCTGCAAAAGTGATTGTTTTATTTGTTGAAAACGCGCAATCGGCCTTCCCAATGAAAACGACTTAGAAAATTCAAACATATATTTCATGGAAAAGTTATGTTGAATGTTTCTGGAACACGCACTATGCTGCCTTGGTTGACAACATGATCGAGCGGTGAGGGCCCTCCTCGCCGATAAAGCGTAACAAACTTAACATTTATAAATATTTCTATGAACATGCCAAGATTGAACAACTGAGACATAAACTGAACAAGTTCCACAGACATGTGACTAACATAAATGGAATAACGTGTCCCTGAACAAAGGGGGGTCAAAATCAAAAGTAACAGTCAGTATCTGGTGTGGCCACCAGCTGCATTAAGAACTTCAGTGCATCTCCTCCTCATGGACTGCACCAGATTTGCCAGTTCTTGCTGTGAGATGTTACCCCACTCTTCCACCAAGGCAACTGCAAGTTCCCGGACATTTCTGGGGGGAATGGCCCTAGCCCTCACCCTCCGATCCAACAGGTCCCAGACGTGCTCAATGGGATTGAGATGCGGGTTCTTCGCTGGCCATGGCAGAACACTGACATTCCTGTCTTGCAGGAAATCACACACAGAACGAGCAGTATGGCTGGTGGCATTGTCATGCTGGAGGGTCACGTCAGGATGAGCCTGCAGGAAGGGTACCACATGAGGGGGGAGGATGTCTTCCTTGTAACACACAGCATTGAGATTGCCTGCAATGACAAGCTCAGTCTGATGATGCTTGTGACACACCGCCCCAGACCAGGACGTACCCTCCACCTCCATCCCACTCCAGAGTACAGGCCTCGGTGTAACACTCATTCCTTCGACAATATACGCATATCCGACCATCACCCCTGGTGAGACAAAACCGCAACTCGTCAATGAAGAGCACTTTTTGACAGTCCTGTCTGGTCCAGCAAAGGTGGGTTTGTGCCCACGCAGATGAGCAGGGACCCTGGGCATCTTTCTTTTGGTGTTTTTCCGAGTCAGTAGAAAGGCCTCTTTAGTGTCCTAAGTTTTCAAAACTTCTTAATTGCCTACCATCTGTAAGCTGTTAGTGTCTCAATGATGTTCCACATATGCATGTTCATTAATTGTTTATGGTTCATTGAACACGCATGGGAAACAGTGTTTAATCCCATTAAAATGAAGATCTGTGAAGTTATTTGTATTTTTACAAATTATCTTTGAAAGACAAGGTCCTGAAAAAGTTCATTTTTTTGATGGGTTTATGAGGTATACATTAATGGCGCATGTATGCAAAGACACTCAGCACAAATTGAAAAGATATCGCTCATTTCCAAATCTCACTCAGACATAGACAAAATGCACGAGCTTGCCAGGAGTCGAACCTAGAATCTTCTGATCCGTAGTCAGACGCGTTATCCATTGCGCCACAAGCCCGATAATAAATTCACCCGATACTAAATTCACCCTAACTCTGCTCTAATTGGTCAATTCTGGATATTTGGTAGCGGACGGTAATATGATTGGTTATTATGGTTATTAGGCGCATCAGATTTGCGGACATTGAGGGGATTCAAATCATCTGGGCCAGGCGCCCGGTTAGGGTGTTTGGCACCGGGTGAAATTTGGAATGGAACTGCTTCCCGGGCGTGAGCACCGTTCAAAGCCAACGGCGAAAGTCGCTCAAAACAAAAGTGACGTAATTATGTATGTCGAGTAATGAGTAGGATTCAGTGTTTTCACCTGCAAAAGTGATTGTTTTATTTGTTGAAAACGCGCAATCGGCCTTCCCAATGAAAACGACTTAGAAAATTCAAACATATATTTCATGGAAAAGTTATGTTGAATGTTTCTGGAACACGCACTATGCTGCCTTGGTTGACAACATGATCGAGCGGTGAGGGCCCTCCTCGCCGATAAAGCGTAACAAACTTAACATTTATAAATATTTCTATGAACATGCCAAGATTGAACAACTGAGACATAAACTGAACAAGTTCCACAGACATGTGACTAACATAAATGGAATAACGTGTCCCTGAACAAAGGGGGGTCAAAATCAAAAGTAACAGTCAGTATCTGGTGTGGCCACCAGCTGCATTAAGAACTTCAGTGCATCTCCTCCTCATGGACTGCACCAGATTTGCCAGTTCTTGCTGTGAGATGTTACCCCACTCTTCCACCAAGGCAACTGCAAGTTCCCGGACATTTCTGGGGGGAATGGCCCTAGCCCTCACCCTCCGATCCAACAGGTCCCAGACGTGCTCAATGGGATTGAGATGCGGGTTCTTCGCTGGCCATGGCAGAACACTGACATTCCTGTCTTGCAGGAAATCACACACAGAACGAGCAGTATGGCTGGTGGCATTGTCATGCTGGAGGGTCACGTCAGGATGAGCCTGCAGGAAGGGTACCACATGAGGGGGGAGGATGTCTTCCTTGTAACACACAGCATTGAGATTGCCTGCAATGACAAGCTCAGTCTGATGATGCTTGTGACACACCGCCCCAGACCAGGACGTACCCTCCACCTCCATCCCACTCCAGAGTACAGGCCTCGGTGTAACACTCATTCCTTCGACAATATACGCATATCCGACCATCACCCCTGGTGAGACAAAACCGCAACTCGTCAATGAAGAGCACTTTTTGACAGTCCTGTCTGGTCCAGCAAAGGTGGGTTTGTGCCCACGCAGATGAGCAGGGACCCTGGGCATCTTTCTTTTGGTGTTTTTCCGAGTCAGTAGAAAGGCCTCTTTAGTGTCCTAAGTTTTCAAAACTTCTTAATTGCCTACCATCTGTAAGCTGTTAGTGTCTCAATGATGTTCCACATATGCATGTTCATTAATTGTTTATGGTTCATTGAACACGCATGGGAAACAGTGTTTAATCCCATTAAAATGAAGATCTGTGAAGTTATTTGTATTTTTACAAATTATCTTTGAAAGACAAGGTCCTGAAAAAGTTCATTTTTTTGATGGGTTTATGAGGTATACATTAATGGCGCATGTATGCAAAGACACTCAGCACAAATTGAAAAGATATCGCTCATTTCCAAATCTCACTCAGACATAGACAAAATGCACGAGCTTGCCAGGAGTCGAACCTAGAATCTTCTGATCCGTAGTCAGACGCGTTATCCATTGCGCCACAAGCCCGATAATAAATTCACCCGATACTAAATTCACCCTAACTCTGCTCTAATTGGTCAATTCTGGATATTTGGTAGCGGACGGTAATATGATTGGTTATTATGGTTATTAGGCGCATCAGATTTGCGGACATTGAGGGGATTCAAATCATCTGGGCCAGGCGCCCGGTTAGGGTGTTTGGCACCGGGTGAAATTTGGAATGGAACTGCTTCCCGGGCGTGAGCACCGTTCAAAGCCAACAGCGAAAGTCGCTCAAAACAAAAGTGACGTAATTATGTATGTCGAGTAATGAGTAGGATTCAGTGTTTTCACCTGCAAAAGTGATTGTTTTATTTGTTGAAAACGCGCAATCGGCCTTCCCAATGAAAACGACTTAGAAAATTCAAACATATATTTCATGGAAAAGTTATGTTGAATGTTTCTGGAACACGCACTATGCTGCCTTGGTTGACAACATGATCGAGCGGTGAGGGCCCTCCTCGCCGATAAAGCGTAACAAACTTAACATTTATAAATATTTCTATGAACATGCCAAGATTGAACAACTGAGACATAAACTGAACAAGTTCCACAGACATGTGACTAACATAAATGGAATAACGTGTCCCTGAACAAAGGGGGGTCAAAATCAAAAGTAACAGTCAGTATCTGGTGTGGCCACCAGCTGCATTAAGAACTTCAGTGCATCTCCTCCTCATGGACTGCACCAGATTTGCCAGTTCTTGCTGTGAGATGTTACCCCACTCTTCCACCAAGGCAACTGCAAGTTCCCGGACATTTCTGGGGGGAATGGCCCTAGCCCTCACCCTCCGATCCAACAGGTCCCAGACGTGCTCAATGGGATTGAGATGCGGGTTCTTCGCTGGCCATGGCAGAACACTGACATTCCTGTCTTGCAGGAAATCACACACAGAACGAGCAGTATGGCTGGTGGCATTGTCATGCTGGAGGGTCACGTCAGGATGAGCCTGCAGGAAGGGTACCACATGAGGGGGGAGGATGTCTTCCTTGTAACACACAGCATTGAGATTGCCTGCAATGACAAGCTCAGTCTGATGATGCTTGTGACACACCGCCCCAGACCAGGACGTACCCTCCACCTCCATCCCACTCCAGAGTACAGGCCTCGGTGTAACACTCATTCCTTCGACAATATACGCATATCCGACCATCACCCCTGGTGAGACAAAACCGCAACTCGTCAATGAAGAGCACTTTTTGACAGTCCTGTCTGGTCCAGCAAAGGTGGGTTTGTGCCCACGCAGATGAGCAGGGACCCTGGGCATCTTTCTTTTGGTGTTTTTCCGAGTCAGTAGAAAGGCCTCTTTAGTGTCCTAAGTTTTCAAAACTTCTTAATTGCCTACCATCTGTAAGCTGTTAGTGTCTCAATGATGTTCCACATATGCATGTTCATTAATTGTTTATGGTTCATTGAACACGCATGGGAAACAGTGTTTAATCCCATTAAAATGAAGATCTGTGAAGTTATTTGTATTTTTACAAATTATCTTTGAAAGACAAGGTCCTGAAAAAGTTCATTTTTTTGATGGGTTTATGAGGTATACATTAATGGCGCATGTATGCAAAGACACTCAGCACAAATTGAAAAGATATCGCTCATTTCCAAATCTCACTCAGACATAGACAAAATGCACGAGCTTGCCAGGAGTCGAACCTAGAATCTTCTGATCCGTAGTCAGACGCGTTATCCATTGCGCCACAAGCCCGATAATAAATTCACCCGATACTAAATTCACCCTAACTCTGCTCTAATTGGTCAATTCTGGATATTTGGTAGCGGACGGTAATATGATTGGTTATTATGGTTATTAGGCGCATCAGATTTGCGGACATTGAGGGGATTCAAATCATCTGGGCCAGGCGCCCGGTTAGGGTGTTTGGCACCGGGTGAAATTTGGAATGGAACTGCTTCCCGGGCGTGAGCACCGTTCAAAGCCAACAGCGAAAGTCGCTCAAAACAAAAGTGACGTAATTATGTATGTCGAGTAATGAGTAGGATTCAGTGTTTTCACCTGCAAAAGTGATTGTTTTATTTGTTGAAAACGCGCAATCGGCCTTCCCAATGAAAACGACTTAGAAAATTCAAACATATATTTCATGGAAAAGTTATGTTGAATGTTTCTGGAACACGCACTATGCTGCCTTGGTTGACAACATGATCGAGCGGTGAGGGCCCTCCTCGCCGATAAAGCGTAACAAACTTAACATTTATAAATATTTCTATGAACATGCCAAGATTGAACAACTGAGACATAAACTGAACAAGTTCCACAGACATGTGACTAACATAAATGGAATAACGTGTCCCTGAACAAAGGGGGGTCAAAATCAAAAGTAACAGTCAGTATCTGGTGTGGCCACCAGCTGCATTAAGAACTTCAGTGCATCTCCTCCTCATGGACTGCACCAGATTTGCCAGTTCTTGCTGTGAGATGTTACCCCACTCTTCCACCAAGGCAACTGCAAGTTCCCGGACATTTCTGGGGGGAATGGCCCTAGCCCTCACCCTCCGATCCAACAGGTCCCAGACGTGCTCAATGGGATTGAGATGCGGGTTCTTCGCTGGCCATGGCAGAACACTGACATTCCTGTCTTGCAGGAAATCACACACAGAACGAGCAGTATGGCTGGTGGCATTGTCATGCTGGAGGGTCACGTCAGGATGAGCCTGCAGGAAGGGTACCACATGAGGGGGGAGGATGTCTTCCTTGTAACACACAGCATTGAGATTGCCTGCAATGACAAGCTCAGTCTGATGATGCTTGTGACACACCGCCCCAGACCAGGACGTACCCTCCACCTCCATCCCACTCCAGAGTACAGGCCTCGGTGTAACACTCATTCCTTCGACAATATACGCATATCCGACCATCACCCCTGGTGAGACAAAACCGCAACTCGTCAATGAAGAGCACTTTTTGACAGTCCTGTCTGGTCCAGCAAAGGTGGGTTTGTGCCCACGCAGATGAGCAGGGACCCTGGGCATCTTTCTTTTGGTGTTTTTCCGAGTCAGTAGAAAGGCCTCTTTAGTGTCCTAAGTTTTCAAAACTTCTTAATTGCCTACCATCTGTAAGCTGTTAGTGTCTCAATGATGTTCCACATATGCATGTTCATTCATTGTTTATGGTTCATTGAACACGCATGGGAAACAGTGTTTAATCCCATTAAAATGAAGATCTGTGAAGTTATTTGTATTTTTACAAATTATCTTTGAAAGACAAGGTCCTGAAAAAGTTCATTTTTTTGATGGGTTTATGAGGTATACATTAATGGCGCATGTATGCAAAGACACTCAGCACAAATTGAAAAGATATCGCTCATTTCCAAATCTCACTCAGACATAGACAAAATGCACGAGCTTGCCAGGAGTCGAACCTAGAATCTTCTGATCCGTAGTCAGACGCGTTATCCATTGCGCCACAAGCCCGATAATAAATTCATCCGATACTAAATTCACCCTAACTCTGCTCTAATTGGTCAATTCTGGATATTTGGTAGCGGACGGTAATATGATTGGTTATTATGGTTATTAGGCGCATCAGATTTGCGGACATTGAGGGGATTCAAATCATCTGGGCCAGGCGCCCGGTTAGGGTGTTTGGCACCGGGTGAAATTTGGAATGGAACTGCTTCCCGGGCGTGAGCACCGTTCAAAGCCAACGGCGAAAGTCGCTCAAAACAAAAGTGACGTAATTATGTATGTCGAGTAATGAGTAGGATTCAGTGTTTTCACCTGCAAAAGTGATTGTTTTATTTGTTGAAAACGCGCAATCGGCCTTCCCAATGAAAACGACTTAGAAAATTCAAACATATATTTCATGGAAAAGTTATGTTGAATGTTTCTGGAACACGCACTATGCTGCCTTGGTTGACAACATGATCGAGCGGTGAGGGCCCTCCTCGCCGATAAAGCGTAACAAACTTAACATTTATAAATATTTCTATGAACATGCCAAGATTGAACAACTGAGACATAAACTGAACAAGTTCCACAGACATGTGACTAACATAAATGGAATAACGTGTCCCTGAACAAAGGGGGGTCAAAATCAAAAGTAACAGTCAGTATCTGGTGTGGCCACCAGCTGCATTAAGAACTTCAGTGCATCTCCTCCTCATGGACTGCACCAGATTTGCCAGTTCTTGCTGTGAGATGTTACCCCACTCTTCCACCAAGGCAACTGCAAGTTCCCGGACATTTCTGGGGGGAATGGCCCTAGCCCTCACCCTCCGATCCAACAGGTCCCAGACGTGCTCAATGGGATTGAGATGCGGGTTCTTCGCTGGCCATGGCAGAACACTGACATTCCTGTCTTGCAGGAAATCACACACAGAACGAGCAGTATGGCTGGTGGCATTGTCATGCTGGAGGGTCACGTCAGGATGAGCCTGCAGGAAGGGTACCACATGAGGGGGGAGGATGTCTTCCTTGTAACACACAGCATTGAGATTGCCTGCAATGACAAGCTCAGTCTGATGATGCTTGTGACACACCGCCCCAGACCAGGACGTACCCTCCACCTCCATCCCACTCCAGAGTACAGGCCTCGGTGTAACACTCATTCCTTCGACAATATACGCATATCCGACCATCACCCCTGGTGAGACAAAACCGCAACTCGTCAATGAAGAGCACTTTTTGACAGTCCTGTCTGGTCCAGCAAAGGTGGGTTTGTGCCCACGCAGATGAGCAGGGACCCTGGGCATCTTTCTTTTGGTGTTTTTCCGAGTCAGTAGAAAGGCCTCTTTAGTGTCCTAAGTTTTCAAAACTTCTTAATTGCCTACCATCTGTAAGCTGTTAGTGTCTCAATGATGTTCCACATATGCATGTTCATTCATTGTTTATGGTTCATTGAACACGCATGGGAAACAGTGTTAAATCCCATTAAAATGAAGATCTGTGAAGTTATTTGTATTTTTACAAATTATCTTTGAAAGACAAGGTCCTGAAAAAGTTCATTTTTTTGATGGGTTTATGAGGTATACATTAATGGCGCATGTATGCAAAGACACTCAGCACAAATTGAAAAGATATCGCTCATTTCCAAATCTCACTCAGACATAGACAAAATGCACGAGCTTGCCAGGAGTCGAACCTAGAATCTTCTGATCCGTAGTCAGACGCGTTATCCATTGCGCCACAAGCCCGATAATAAATTCAACCGATACTAAATTCACCCTAACTCTGCTCTAATTGGTCAATTCTGGATATTTGGTAGCGGACGGTAATATGATTGGTTATTATGGTTATTAGGCGCATCAGATTTGCGGACATTGAGGGGATTCAAATCATCTGGGCCAGGCGCCCGGTTAGGGTGTTTGGCACCGGGTGAAATTTGGAATGGAACTGCTTCCCGGGCGTGAGCACCGTTCAAAGCCAACGGCGAAAGTCGCTCAAAACAAAAGTGACGTAATTATGTATGTCGAGTAATGAGTAGGATTCAGTGTTTTCACCTGCAAAAGTGATTGTTTTATTTGTTGAAAACGCGCAATCGGCCTTCCCAATGAAAACGACTTAGAAAATTCAAACATATATTTCATGGAAAAGTTATGTTGAATGTTTCTGGAACACGCACTATGCTGCCTTGGTTGACAACATGATCGAGCGGTGAGGGCCCTCCTCGCCGATAAAGCGTAACAAACTTAACATTTATAAATATTTCTATGAACATGCCAAGATTGAACAACTGAGACATAAACTGAACAAGTTCCACAGACATGTGACTAACATAAATGGAATAACGTGTCCCTGAACAAAGGGGGGTCAAAATCAAATGTAACAGTCAGTATCTGGTGTGGCCACCAGCTGCATTAAGAACTTCAGTGCATCTCCTCCTCATGGACTGCACCAGATTTGCCAGTTCTTGCTGTGAGATGTTACCCCACTCTTCCACCAAGGCAACTGCAAGTTCCCGGACATTTCTGGGGGGAATGGCCCTAGCCCTCACCCTCCGATCCAACAGGTCCCAGACGTGCTCAATGGGATTGAGATGCGGGTTCTTCACTGGCCATGGCAGAACACTGACATTCCTGTCTTGCAGGAAATCACACACAGAACGAGCAGTATGGCTGGTGGCATTGTCATGCTGGAGGGTCACGTCAGGATGAGCCTGCAGGAAGGGTACCACATGAGGGGGGAGGATGTCTTCCTTGTAACACACAGCATTGAGATTGCCTGCAATGACAAGCTCAGTCTGATGATGCTTGTGACACACCGCCCCAGACCAGGACGTACCCTCCACCTCCATCCCACTCCAGAGTACAGGCCTCGGTGTAACACTCATTCCTTCGACAATATACGCATATCCGACCATCACCCCTGGTGAGACAAAACCGCAACTCGTCAATGAAGAGCACTTTTTGACAGTCCTGTCTGGTCCAGCAAAGGTGGGTTTGTGCCCACGCAGATGAGCAGGGACCCTGGGCATCTTTCTTTTGGTGTTTTTCCGAGTCAGTAGAAAGGCCTCTTTAGTGTCCTAAGTTTTCAAAACTTCTTAATTGCCTACCATCTGTAAGCTGTTAGTGTCTCAATGATGTTCCACATATGCATGTTCATTAATTGTTTATGGTTCATTGAACACGCATGGGAAACAGTGTTTAATCCCATTAAAATGAAGATCTGTGAAGTTATTTGTATTTTTACAAATTATCTTTGAAAGACAAGGTCCTGAAAAAGTTCATTTTTTTGATGGGTTTATGAGGTATACATTAATGGCGCATGTATGCAAAGACACTCAGCACAAATTGAAAAGATATCGCTCATTTCCAAATCTCACTCAGACATAGACAAAATGCACGAGCTTGCCAGGAGTCGAACCTAGAATCTTCTGATCCGTAGTCAGACGCGTTATCCATTGCACCACAAGCCCATGTATATCCAGTAGAGCCACCGTACCTGTCCTCCTTACTACAGGTTTAGATAGCTGGCTAGACTAACTACTAATCTAAGAATTGACATGGGTAAACTGCTGATGCACAATCAACTGGTTTATTTGACTATTCTTACTCTCAATAGTAAGAGACCCTGACTAAATAAATAACCCATTGGTTTGTATCTTTCAATTTTCTCCAACTACAGTATCTGTTTTCCAACCTAATTTATATAAAAAGATGTATAAAAAATCTTGACAATCATGAATTTTTACTAAGATTCAAATGTTATACAGATATTGTCAAATGGTTGCAAATAAGTAATTAGAAATATAACATTTTGTACAAATTAGGATTCACAACCTGTGTAAACAAAGTCATATTCATACATTTTAGAAAAATATTCTGCCCCGGGGCCACTTTTCATTTGTCCTGTTATGCCTAACATCTAACTGGAGCCTTTTCCATCTAAATTCTTACTGACTCCCAATAGGCATGGGAATTGATGGGCACACTGCATCAGAGATAAATTAATAATTTGCAGCATCCCAAGAATTTGTTGGCCACACAGTATTTTCACACACCAAGCTCCACACAACAGCCATAGCCTTGGTAAGCAGACTGGGTGCTAAAACTACAGCCGAGCCGACAGTGTTTGAGCATCATCCTCTGTCCCCAGGATTCATTCACAGGCCTCCCTCTCCCTCTTTAATGAGACCCCTGCTATTTGTCTGACACCAGACTGGATCAGATGGCCCAGCACACAGTAGGACTGCTCACCCTGTCCCAGTTGTGTCTGAGGGAAACTAGATCCTATCCTGGACAAACTGTCCCCCTGGTTTCCCCAGAGAGCTTTGTCCCAGAGATAGCTCGGTGCTATGAAGCGACTGTGCATCTGAAGCAGGCCCCAAACAAAACAGCCTACCTACCCCCTTATGGGCTGCAGTGTTCAGGCATAAGACCAATCTGCAGAACAGGACACTGATTAGACAGGGACCATGGTTACACTTCACATGGCCCTCACAGCCCTGTATACTGATACCCTGATTACAGCTACTTACATATTTTAATTGGGAGTTTCAGCGCATAACTGGTGTGGCAGAAATGGTGAGAAGTCATGTGAAGATTGGAATGCAGAGAGCAGTGTCAGGGAGGCTGCAGGCAATTACCTCTGCTCTCAGTGCTGAGGAAGTACAAAGGTAGACGGGTCTACAATTTTACTAGAGCCGTGGCTACCTTGGGGCTGTGTGATATAGAAAATAGTGTTCCAACATAATGAGAAATATGTCATTAGCTGTAAGGAAAAAACCTTGGGAGATAATATAATAGTATCTCCTCTATTGGATGCTGCTGAGAAATGTCCCCATCACTTCAAACAATCCAAACTAGAGAGACTAAATTATCCACAGAAACCACTGCCAATGTAAGGAAATTTGCTTGATTTTTTATATTTGTTTTACAATACAAAACATTAACATACGAAAGACAACATTTAGACGCACATGAACATCACTGACATCACACCTGCCCAGCCCGACCAACTCTGTCAATATTTAGATAATGAACCATATGCTTTTTCTATCGTCTTAATGGAGGATTGGTTTATTTCAAGATAATTAACGAGAAGACTATCGTCCAACCCATTGGGTATCTCACTGCAACCTCATGACAGGTCTTGAAATATGATCAAACTGATTAAAAGTACATTTACATTAATACTTTTGACAGCCAACTTTCTAACTCCGCCCATTACTTCTGGACTGTTGCATTCCCAAAAGGTGTGGATTATTGAGCCATTGTTAGTTTTACACTTAAGACATGACTCTCCTTCTGTTGTATAATTAGTGAATTTTGTCTCTTGTATTATATATTAGTTTACAAATTGCATGGATTTTATTTTTTCTACATTGGTCAGTGCAAAATAGCTTTTTTAATTGTGTCATGGAAGTACATATGTCCTACTACCAAATAATTTACTGTTTCTATACATTTTAGGTTTCCATGTTATTATCAGTGCATTCTGAAAAGCTATTCAAGGATTGTTCAATAAGATGTATTTTTTGCTAGTGAAAGTGGTTCTTGTAGAATCCATTTCAGTTTCTTCCATATTGTTATAGTGTTCTTAACTATGAAGTTGTTAATGTTCTTAGCTCTATCCTTTGAAAAATAGACATGTGAAAAGATTCTGGGGGTGTGCATGCACATCTTCAATATGTACCCATTGTTCCTTTTGAGTGCATTTAACAATGTCTCAAGTAAAAGCCTTGGGTGGGGAGTTGATGCAATTCCAAGTCTGGGAGGTTAAAACCACCCTCAGATTTAGGGAGATGTAAAACTTTTATGTTTATGAGCTTGATTTCCATAGACGCTAGCCCAGTTAAGCTGTGTGATATCTTGAAGTGGGCCTTTTGGTTTGCTCATCCTCTGAAAGTGACATAGAACAAACCAACCATGGAATGATTTCTCAGATATTATTTTTCCATTCTCAGAACAAAATTTTGTTGATCAAATCTATTTTTATTAAAGCATTTCAAGTAGTTCAAAAAAAATAATAAACATATTTGCACAGTACTTTTAGCAATTTTAGTAAAAATTTTCAAAGTGAGCAGAACAGGAAACAGAGCCAAGAAAAGAAAAGTAAATCGTAAAGAATATTGAAGATACTGTATAAAACACAGCAGACATTAAAATCAGACAGTAGTACTAGACTTTTCCATTCTGGATTCTCTCGGTTTACATCACTTACATTTCAGAGCCCACTTTTCTCAAAATACTTTTAGCAAGACAAATTAAAGACAGAAATGTAAATCCCAGGCACCGCCCTCTATACACCCACCTATTACCTTACCACAGGAATAAAAAGACAATGAGAAGAATGATTTAAGACGACCACACTCCGATAAGCCTTACTAAATGCCAAAAGGTAATGAGAAACAATAATTTTACTATCTAGCACAAACCCATACCCACCAGCACCAAACAGAAAGAACAGAGAAAGACATGTTAGAATCAAGTGAGGATCAGGTTTGTTTCCATTTCAGAGGCTCTCTTGTAGACATTGTATGTGGCTACATAGATAAGAGCCATTTTTCCTCGATAATGACCAGTTTTGGGAGGAAACAATCAAGGCATTAATATATGAAGAGGCCTGCTTGTCGTTAATTAAGCTCCAGGACAGTCTTCCTCGGGTCTACCTAACTGATAAGGCATAACGGGCCAGAATCAGTCATAAAATATCAATATAGTCACATATCATTTAAATGGGATAAACAAAGTCATCAAAAAATAAAAGGACTTAGGGTTACATCCTGAACTTGAGTACTAGTCTATGTTCATTCTGAGAAACTTATTTGAGAGACCTTGGTAACAGGCTTTGAAAGACTTTCAACACCTGCCACACAAAGACAGGACAACAAACAGGACGGTACATTTATCCCACGTCCTCTCCTCTCCCTAGTCAGTCAGTCAAGTTGACCCTCTAAAAGACACCTGAAGTCAAGCAGTGTCACTATTGCAATCTGTTTCCTCAAGCCTCCTGAGACTTCAGCACTCCAAGCTGATAAACAGTCTCTCTTTGGATATCCTGCCTGTGTCCTGGTCCGTGGCTCTGAGCCAGCGGTACATTACAAACCCCACTGACCTCCAGACAGACTGTGGAGTTGCAATGGGCTCAGGAGAATCAGACTCAACTCCATTTAGACACATTGTTTTTACACAAACCACAGACTATGACATACAGGTTTATTTTGGTGGAGATCATCCCCAGAGCAGAGCTACGTACTTCCAATAGGGATGTGGGGTTAGGGAGAGAGACAGGACATGCAACACAGATATGCATCATAGGAGAGAGAGACACAACATGGAAATGATAGCCAAAGGGAGAAAAGTTAGAGGTAATTGGCAGCCTTATCAATCTCAGTTCATATGTAACAGCTTGGCATAGCTGGACACTCAGACATTAAGCCATTGTAGGACTTAAGCAATACAATTCCTCCACATATACAAATATCTGAATTGCTAAAATAAGAGAAAAGAAAAAAAAAAACAATCACATTAAAGCCATCCAGGATCTTCATCTGGCAAACCATTCATCACATTCCTAATGCATGCCATAAGTGTACAAGATTCCTCAAGCAGCCTTCAAATTGGTATGTAACAGGGCATTCAGTTGTTCCCAGGTCAGCTCTTAGACTGTGCGTTTATTAAGGTAACAACATTGGTGAGGGCAGCCGAGCAAGGTGAGAGCATGTCCAGACCAGTACAGTGACCGTCTGTGATGCCCTCTGTAATATTGCCCCCTATGGACCCTGGCCTGTGTTCGCAGGCTCTGGCCAAGGCCCTGTGACTTGGATGATATGATGTGACAACGTTCAGTGGCATAGTCATGAGGTGTAGCACCAGCCAGCCCTCGGACAGCCTTGTATGCTAAAGAATTGAAGATTCTCTCCTTTCTCCCTCCATCCTACCCATCTCTTGCATTATAAATAGTATTTTAATGTTTAAGGACAATTGGAAGATTAGTCCAAATGAGGACTAAAAGAGATCCAAATGAAAAATCTCACATGGAATGATCAATAGACAAGTACATCTGCTGCATTTAGCGGTTCAGTGATTCACATCAATGCATTGAGTCAGAAAAAAATAGCTGAAGAGAACAACATGTCATAATTACGTAAAAAATGTAAAAGCAAACCTGTCTGAATATGACACCTTCCACCAGCCCAATGATATCCCACGACATCACAACAGTCTCTACAACTCTGTCGCCTCTATACTGCTTTAATCTTATTCAGCTTTATGTTTACATTCCCTCCATGTTCTGATAACCGAGGTCTGTTCTGATCCACCCCACAGCAGCTTCTAAATGTGACAGACAGCGCAGTTTTTTGTTTTATTAATCCTGAGAGAGTGAATTAAAACAGTAAATAATCTTTATCAGACAGCAGGAAAACAATCGATTACATATGATACAAAGAAAAAAAATCTATAATCTCAATACCTGTACAATTGCACGCAGAAAGAACATGTATGCTTTGGAAATAAAAGCCTGTGCATTTTTTCTTATCATGTTTTGATTTAAAAAATAATAATTACATTGGCAAATTAGTCTCTTCTGCGACAATGTCTCACATCCTGGCTTTGCATGGCAGCAAAAACCCATGTGACCTGCAGTCCTGTTTTCCTGCTCAGGAGGGCAGCACTTCAGAAAGGACAAACAGATGAAAGTAGCTTAAAAGGAGGTGAGGAGAGGCTGCATGACCACAATGCTGCTGCTCTCCTCTGCACTCCAGGAAAACAATAAAGAAACAGAAATCAGTCATTTTCTCTTCCCGTCATTGCCAAGAGCTTTCCTATAATATTTTCTGCTTACAGCTGTGTGAAGGACAGCTCGGCTGGCTCCCAGAGCAGTGGTGTTGATATGGTCCGTTAGGTCCTGGAACTGTACATCTTGTCTATTGAAATCAGTTCTGTTGACAGTTTTAGCTTTGCAGATGGGTGGTTTCAATGAATGGTACAGGTAACTCTTTGGAGGGAAGTGTTCCCACTGTAGGCACTAGGAAGAACCAAGGCAAAGAGGGGCCCAGTGTCTCAGCGTCTCATCTGACCCAACTGATAGTTCTCTCTGGGCTGGCGTTGGTTTCGCTGCTGCTGGGGCTGCTGGCCATTCGATTGCTGCTGTCTCCTCCTCTTCAACGTGCCTGCATGGGAGACACGAACACACTGCTCTCAACATCATAACACTCACACACATACCTGTTTGCATAAAATGAACTAGAGTTACACTTCTTCCATACACTATGATTATTTTGTCAGTCTAGCTGGGGAGATAAGGTTCCCCCCCAGTGTTGAGGCGTAACGTACCTGGCAGTGGCTTGGGTGGGGGCAGTTTGGGGTTGCTGCTGGGTGTGTGAACACTGCAAATCTTGATGAAACCAGCCATCAGCATGATGAGAGCAATGCCCATCAGCAACACTGCCCACCAGTGAGCCTGGAACACAGATTATGCCAAGTCATATTTTCTCAGTGTCTGACAACTTTCATATTGAAACTGGTAATAACATTTTATAAGTATTTAGCCCCTGAAATTGTTTTTATGCCAACGGGAGTGACAGTTTCAGCAGTAGGGTGAACTAATATTCTGAACAACACAGGTAACTACAGTACAACTAGGACATTGGCTGGGCCTGGGACACTAACCACTATCCACTCCGCAATGTTCTCGTAGAGCTCTGCGTTGAAGATGGCTTTCTTTAGCCTGGCCAGGGGGCCGTCTGCGTCCACCAGCCGGCACCTCATGAACACGTCGCAGTAACCCTTGAAGTCATTGCAGGGGGAGCCTGGCTGCAGCGTGGTGATCTTCTTGCTGAAGAAGCGGGCCCACTTCTCGGAGCCTGTGCTGCTGCAGGTGTCGGGTTTCACTGCAGGGTGGGGGAGGAGACGGGGCACACCACTGTGAGGTCACTGCTAACAGGACAGTCCCAGTCTTTGCAGGGTCTTGGTGGTTTAAGATGCATGTCATATTGGGACAGATGGCCAATAATGAGCCGGCGATAGTGGTAACAGGTAAATAACAGACACTTACTTCTCTCCTGACAGCAGACGTGGCACAGCTCAGTCTCGTCTGTTCCCTCAATACTGGCACAGGTACACACCTCCAGATCATACTTCTCACAGATGGAGCCAGAGCAGCCCTGGTCGACAGAGACGTGGAGAGGGAAAGGGAAAAACAGGGTGAGTGTCAGCTATGCTCCATTGTCATGATTTAAAGCACTTCAACACACGTTTGGTCAGAGAGCTAGACCATACCCCGTTGAGGCAGACTTGTGTCTCTCCATGGCAGGCGGTGAAGTTGGCTTTGGGTTCAGAGGTGGGGCACTGGGCAGTGCCTCCGTTACACATGCCCTGTTCAGCACACTCTGACTCCTCCCTACACGTATCATTGGAGCCCTTGAAGTTGCACGTCGGTGTACAGCACGGACCCTGGCTGGGACTGACAACACAGAACACACACACCAAGTCAGCTTCAACTTCCTTTTTACTAAGGCAGAAACAAGTTGAATACTATATTCAATAAATACTACAACAGTACTAACCATAAAATCAACAACATTTTGTCGTACATTATTGGCCACCTACCTGCAGATTTTGCCGGGCTTAAGTTTGCACTTGTTGCCGTCGGCCTCGTTGGCGTTGTAGCAGCACTCGTCTTTACACTGGTCACTGTAACCACAATCACACTGCTCCCCTGCCTCCACCAGACCATTACCACAGATGGGCTGTCCAGACTCTGTACAAAAACAGGAGTGATGAGATGCAAGAGGACACATAACCTTGGATGTCCATTCCAATGACAAGCGCACCCATACTTCCTATGCACATGCAAAGATGGACGCCCGCAAGTTCATGTGCGGACACACACACACAACCTCAGAAAGACTGCACTTACCCACAAAGCAGTTGCCCCTCTTCTTCTCCAGGACCTGACTGATGTTCCTCACGCTGCAGATGGAGAACTTGTTGTTGTTGAGCTTGTCCCCTGACGTGGCCCGGGCGTACATGATGTAGTTCCCCTGCTCCTTCTTCTCCTGGGCCTTGGACTCTCCTGGGGTGCACTCTGTCCCAGAGTCATGCTGTTAAACCACAAGGAAGAGGTTCATAGGGAGCCAATGAGCATCCCTCTCCTCCTTCA
Source organism: Oncorhynchus kisutch (assembly GCF_002021735.2). Taxonomy (NCBI): domain Eukaryota; kingdom Metazoa; phylum Chordata; class Actinopteri; order Salmoniformes; family Salmonidae; genus Oncorhynchus; species Oncorhynchus kisutch. Next base: position 67,069,379 of record NC_034181.2, on the reverse strand, counting down.
GTGCACTCTGTCCCAGAGTCATGCTGTTAAACCACAAGGAAGAGGTTCATAGGGAGCCAATGAGCATCCCTCTCCTCCTTCAGGAGGGCATTAACATAGACTCCTCCACTACTGGGACTTTAAACCAAGACAGATCCTATGGTGAGTATCTCAACAAAGTGGTACTCAAACATATACAGTGGGGCAAAAAAGTATTTAGTCAGCCACCAATTGTGCAAGTTCTCCTACTTAAAAAGATGAGAGAGGCCTGTAATTTTCATCATAGGTACACTTCAACTATGACTATGTCTCCTGACCCCTCCTGTCTCAGCCTCCAGTTTTTATGCTGCAGTAGTTTATGTGTCGGGGGGCTGGGGTCAGTTTGTTATATCTGGAGTACTTCTCCTGTCCTATTCAGTGTCCTGTGTGAATCTAAGTGTGCGTTCTCTAATTCTCTCCTTCTCTCTTTCTTTCTCTCTCTCGGAGGACCTGAGCCCTAGGACCATGCCCCAGGACTACCTGACATGATGACTCCTTGCTGTCCCCAGTCCACCTGGCCATGCTGCTGTTCCAGTTTCAACTTCCACCTGACTGTGCTGCTGCTCCAGTTTCAACTGTTCTGCCTTATTATTATTCGACCATGCTGGTCATTTATGAACATTTGAACATCCTGGCCATGTTCTGTTATAATCTCCACCCGGCACAGCCAGAAGAGGACTGGCCACCCCACATAGCCTGGTTCCTCTCTAGGTTTCTTCCTAGGTTTTGGCCTTTCTAGGGAGTTTTTCCTAGCCACCGTGCTTCTACACCTGCATTGCTTGCTGTTTGGGGTTTTAGGCTGGGTTTCTGTACAGCACTTTGAGATATCAGCTGATGTACGAAGGGCTATATAAATACATTTGATTTGATTTTGATTTGATTTGACAGACAAAATGAGGAAAAAATATCCAGAAAATCTCATTGTAGGATTTTTATTGAATTTATTTGCAAATTATGGTGGAAAATAAGTATTTGGTCAATAACAAACAAGATTTCTGGCTCTCACAGACCTGTAACTTCTTCTTTGAGAGGCTCCTCTGTCCTCCACTCGTTACCTATATTAATGGCACCTGTTTGAACTTGTTATCAGTATAAAAGACACCTGTCCACAACCTCAAACAGTCCCACTCCAAACTCCACTATGGCCAAGACCAAAGAGCTGTCAAAGGACACCAGAAACAAAATTGTAGACCTGCACCAGGCTGGGAAGACTGAATCTGCAATAGGTAAAGCAGCTTGGTTTGAAGAAATCAATTGTGAGAGCAATTATTAGGAAATGGAAGACATACAAGACCACTGATAATGTCCCTCGATCTGGGGCTCCACGCAAGATCTCACCCCGTGGGGTCAAAATGATCACAAGAACCGTGAGCAAAAATCCCAGAACCACATGGGGGGACCTAGTGAATGACCTGCAGAGCGCTGGGACCAAAGTAACAAAGCCTACCATCAGTAACACACTACGCCGCCAGGGACTCAAATCCTGCAGTGCCAGACGTGTCCCCCTGCTTAAGCCAGTACATGTCCAGGCCCGTCTGAAGTTTGCTAGAGAGCATTTGGATGATCCAGAAGAAGATTGGGAGAATGTCATATGGTCAGATGAAACCAAAATATAACTTTTTGGTAAAAACTCAACTCGTCGTGTTTGGAGGACAAAGAATGCCGAGTTGCATCCAAAGAACACCATACCACCATACCATGGTGAAGCATGGGGGTGGAAACATCATGCTTTGGGGCTGTTTTTCTGCAAAGGGACCAGGACGACTGATCCGTGTAAAGGAATGAATGAATGGGGCCATGTATCGTGAGATTTTGAGTGAAAACCTCCTTCCATCAGCAATGGCATTGAAGATGAAACGTGGCTGGGTCTTTCAGCATGACAATGATCCCAAACACACCGCCCGGGCAACGAAGGAGTGGCTTAGTAAGAAGCATTTCAAGGTCCTGGAGTGGCCTAGCCAGTCTCCAGATCTCAACCCCATAGAAAATCTTTGGAGGTAGTTGAAAGTCCGTATTGCCCAGCAACAGCCCCAAAACATCACTGCTCTAGAGGAGATCTGCATGAAGGAATGGGCCAAAATACCAGCAACAGTGTGTGAAAACCTTGTGAAGACTTACAGAAAACGTTTGACCTCTGTCATTGCCAACAAAGGGTGCATAACAAAGTATTGAGAAACTTTTGTTATTGACCAAATACTTATTTTCCACCATAATTTGCAAATAAATTCATTAGAAATCCTACAATGTGATTTTCAGGATTTTTTTTCCTCATTTTGTCTGTCATAGTTGAAGTGTACCTATGATGAAAATTACAGGCCTCTCATCTTTTTAAGTGGGAGAACTTGCACAATTGGTGGCTGACTAAATACTTTTTTGCCCCACTATACAACTGATTAGCATGTGCAGATAAAAGACCATACTAGAACCAGACAAGGCCCAGGACAGAATGCTCACCGGAGAGCCAAAGTTGTGTCCAACCTCGTGTGCGAAGGTGATGTGGGAGACCTTGGGGGGGACATGGGAGGCGTAGTTCTGCACCGTGATGATGCCGGTGTTTAGAGACTTCTTCTTCCCATCAGAGTACAACTTACTCTTCTCACAGATACCTCCGGAGCTCCCTAAGAACACAGTAAAACCACTCAAGATTACATACTGTACACACCATGGAGGAGGAGGATTCTCTTTCATACTGTATCCCACCCAACAAACTAACAGGACTATAGGAAGATTTCCACGGCACTGATGATGTACTGTTTCCAACTCTGACACAAGTGACAGTGAAATGAAGTGACACTCTTATTGGAGTAAATTAAACCTGATACTCTGCCTGGAGTGAATAAGCAGAAGTCTTTGCTACTGTAGGGGAGCAGAGGGTATTTTGGGCCCAGCGTCCACCCTTGTAGGTGAGACAAGACAGCAGCAGGAAGATGAGAGCAGAGCAGCCAGGTGGTGCTGAATATGCCCGCAGGGGGAGAGTGGCAGCTCCCCTGCTGTGCCCGAGCTGAAGGGTGCTGCTCCACATCCGCTGAGAATGCCAATTTAAACTCGCTCACTTACCCATTTTCAAAGAGAGAAACGCACTGTCTGGAACACACACATTGACAGACATGGCCAGTCAGCTGTATAGTGCGAGTGTGGAGCATATTCACACACTTAGATTTTTAGCAATCAATTTGGGAAACCTGGTTTGGATTGAATAGGGCCCCCGTTTCATATTGTGTTTAAAAGGAGTGTTTAAAGTCAGCTCAGATAGTGGGAGTGAGCAGTGGCAGACAGAGCTGAGTCAGAACAGATTCTCTATTCCACCCTACAGTACTATTAGATTCAGCTGGCACATTGCCGGTCTGCCTCTAGGCTCCCCCTGCACTACACAGTTTGTGTGTGTGTGTGGGGGGGGGGGGGGGGGTGTAAGGTCCAATCTCACCTACGACTGTGGACCATGGAGGATTTCGATTTTCTAACCAGCCAGGCTAGGAGGACTGGGGCTCTGCTGGAATGCCAGGCAGTGGCGACATCTTTATCTGAGAATAGCCTGTGTGCTTAGTCATAAGGAGGCCACACCTTTGACTACAACAGCTTTTAGACACACAGAAACGTGAAACCTAAGCACTTTACAATATAGGCACATATTTGTGTGTGTGTAGTGTGGTACGTGGTATGTGTGTGGAAAATGGTGTGTGCTAAGAGTAGGAGGAATGCCTCCATTGAAGTCACTTATGAGTGTGGTAATGGTTCAAATCCATTAAAAAGCCCATTACCCAGGCCTGACTGGTGTCTCTAGTAGCCGTCTGTTCTCAGTCCACTCCACTGGAGCGTTCAAGGCAGATCTCTTCTCTACAAGCCCACAGCCTCCCTCTACAGCTCTACAGACCCAGATCGATTCAGCCTGCTTAGAACATTGCTTATTTGCCTGTATTGATTCCTAATGTTTGTTGTTGTTTTTCATCTTGGGTTCTGTGAGTCAGAAGTTAATCAAGATATGTTGACGATACCTGGACCAACTGACACCGACCCTTCATTTAAACCTCATGAAGGAAAACAAAGCCTGAACTCTGACCTCTGGGGCTGCTGCGCATTGAAATAAACTTATAGCAGTAACATGTGAATGTGGGGTTCAACTACAGTACTGTCCACTCTCTCTACCTCTTGATTATTACTGTGAGGATATCCTGAACCAGGCACAGCCTGCATCTGTATGGACTCCTGTTCTATCTGATTATGACCCGTCAGCCAGCACAGGAGGGCTCTGGGCCACCCCCGTCGCTCGAGGGCTCTGGGCCACCCCCGTCGCTCGAGGGCTCTGGGCCACCCCCGTCGCTCGAGGGCTCTGGGCCACCCCCGTCGCTCGAGGGCTCTGGGCCACCCCCGTCGCTCGAGGGCTCTGGGCCACCCCCGTCGCTCGAGGGCTCTGGGCCACCCCCGTCGCTCGAGGGCTCTGGGCCACCCCCGTCGCTCGAGGGCTCTGGGCCACCCCCGTCGCTCGAGGGCTCTGGGCCACCCCCGTCGCTCGAGGGCTCTGGGCCACCCCCGTCGCTCGAGGGCTCTGGGCCACCCCTGTCGCTGGACAGCATACTGTTCCAGTCACACTCAACAACTTCATATTATTCTAGTGTGAATCATTCATTCAGAGGTGTTGAGCCTTTACTTGTTTAGCCTACTTGTATGTGTGTGTGTGACAGGGCCATTTCTGTCTGTGTGCTGTGACTGTCTCATTGATTTCAACCTTCTCACAGTCCACACTACTGACTGACTGCCTGTCACCACTATGGGGTTGGTGGAGACCAGAGGGAGACCCAGATGCAGGCTATAGAAAGGGGTGTACGATCGTCTCCATGGACTGTTTCACATTCTACAAACATCTAAGAACTTCCTTCAGGAGAAGGACTCTGAATGTAACTCCTTTGTCCTTGAGTGAACCTTGTTTGGAGAGCGCTGCAGTTTTGACAAACACCCAGGGAGGGAGAAAGTGGAACACACAAATATACCGAGTAGGCAAAATTTAAACAACTTAAAAATGCATTTCAAGTGGAAACAGCGTGGAGACGATGCCTTAGCAAATCCAGTCCTCCTCGGCCTTGAAAATTAAATTACAGACATGCTGGTGGAACGAGAGGGTGGGGGGTGGGGGGGTTAATGGAGGATCATTGAGTGTTCTGATAGAGTGCAGGACTCAGAGGGCAGAGCAGGGAACCTCCAGCACAGCTTTAGCTTCTTCTCCTCTTTAGAATAGAGTGATCCCATTAGAGATACTGGAGCCAGGGAGTCTCTCACAGACCACTGGTCACTTCAGTGACTTCTTGGATGCTATACCTTCCTACTCTTTAAGTAGGCATAAATGTCCACTATTCTCAGTTTTCTGTTTTAATTCTCCACTAAATTCCTACCCTGAGAGCCATTATGCAAATGAGTACAGTACACAAGTTCAATTGGTGTGTGTGTACCTGCAGGAGCTCCGACCCAGGCCAGGCCCAGCACCCCGTCGTCAAAGTCCCTGTCGCTGAAGACGTAGGCCAGGCAATAGTCATCATGGTTCTGCTCTGAGTTGAGCTCCAGGAACTTCTCCACCCCGATGTTAGCGAAGCGGAACGGATTGGTGATGTCCCGCTCATCACTGGTCGTGTTTATCTGAAGAGATCGAAAGGAATGGGCTCATTGAATAGGTAATGAGTAGGTATTGGAGAAGAGACTTCACACAAAGGCCACTGTGTCTTCATCACAATCATCATTGCTAAAGGTAACTATTCTAATGTGTGTTTGAAGAGAGAGTCAGAGAGAAATGATTCTACTTAAAGTTGCCAGCTCCTTGGCCCCAGAGAAACCTTTTGTGAGAGTTGTTTTGAATGTTGGAATGCAGCCCTGAGCTCCCTACTTTAAATGGCAACTGGTGTTCACCTGAGGATTTTAAGGATTTATTAGGTCTTGGAGTGTGGTGGAATACTGATGAGTGAGGCAAATGGTGGTGCTCACCACCCACACCCCCCAGGCCTGAACACAAACTCACCCTGATCCTTTTGACCATGAAGCTGATGTTACGGATGCCCAGGAAGTCAGTACCCTGGTAGATGGAGTCAATGGCCTTTACATGGCTGGAGATCTAGAGAATAAAATAGTATATATTATATTATGAGAAGTGTGGAACAACTGCACTGCAGAGAGAACATCAGATAAATCATAGCATGGCATTAAAGACATGACATGTCTGTTAGCCCACCAATGAACACATGAATAATATCTCTAACTACAGAATCAGTGTTCAGCCAATTGGAATCAATCTGTTGATGACTTGTTCCATACGGTCCAGCCCATCCTATAAACAAGCCTCTAGTCTCAGAGCTAAACCACAATCCTAACGAACACATTTACTTCATCACACTGAACCTTTTTTCTTTCTCTCACCTATGGGGAGAGTGAGTGTCCACAGAAATGACATTTTAATCAGCAAGTCTCTCCTTTAACTGGACCCCCAACTGTGAAAGGCAGCATTTCCTCGGCATCTGATTTGTTAGGCTATAGAACTCAGTCAGGAGGAACAAGTCTGCGATGCTGGGCAGGCTGGCTGAAGGAAGCCAGCCAACAACAACTGATCAGACCCACAGACAAACACTATTCTGTTTGTAATCCATTTCTCCTGGCAGAATTAAAGGGCAGGCCCTGGTTTCCCCCTGCCGAGTGTGTGTGTGTATTAAGGGTTGACCTTATTTAGTCGATTGTTTGGTCGATATGCTGTTGGTCAACCGAGATTTCATTAGTCGAGCAGTTGCAAATTGTAACAAATAATTAATGGCGTATAACACACCTGTCTGATTCGTGCTCGTCTCAGTGGACTAATCCATTGGAGGCCACTGTGATGGCACAGTACATCCCTCTAAAATGTGCTACTGAAATTGTAAAAATAATATATTATATAAGAATAATGGTGCAACACTGATAAACTAAATAATATTATATAACAAAAGTGCTTTCTCCCGCGATGGATAACGGGCTCTGTCCACGGTTCTGAAACGTAATCTTCAGTGCGCCGTTGAATTGGTGCCTTTCCCTATATGTTGCTATGTGCATAATAATGGTGTTGAGAACAATGCGACAGAGGCAGTAGCGGAGTGAGGAAACCAACTTAATTAGGTCTATAACCAAACTGTTAAACATGCCTGGCTTTATAAATCGTCCATATACATCTACAGAAATAAGACAGATCCTACTTCTATTGACAGTTTGAGTGTTTGTTTAATAGCCTACTGATTCCGTGAGCACCAATCCTCATGCAAAATGTTGTATAAAGCAATTTCACAAATCTGTCTGTTTATAAATCTTTGCTATGCTTTAAAGGCTTTGCAAATGTTTTTCATTATAAGTAATACCAGAGTCTGTTCTATTTTATATAGTGTTGTTTACACTTCCAAACGGGCAGAAAAAAGTATAATATTGTAATCTAACAGCAACTGTTTGCTACACAATACTCATTCAGATCTCCTCCTTTCTCTTCAATAGTTTCCACAAGTAAGTCAAATGTCTTACACACATCTAACTTCCCCTTTCCCTCCTGCGCAACCAGTAAACATTCCCCCATTTCGAGTTTATTTTCCGCGTCCTCCTCATCCATTTTGCTGTCACGTGTTACAGTGTTCAGAGTTTGCTCCAAACATTTTATTGATGTGATTATGATAGGTTATAGGTCAGACCCTATTGGTCAGGTGCATGCACTGCATACATGTTTTACGTAAAGAGAGCAAATGTTCTAGGGAATAGGTTTTTCCTAAACAAATTAGGTATTTCAGTAAGAACGTTTCAGTCAGAAACAAAATGGCTGTAATTATGTTGCAGCTTCAGCACAGACAGCGGCAATAAACACTTGCTGTGGTACCTGTTCGCTGCAGCAGGGAGGAGAGAGAGACAACGTGCACCAGTCACACAGGCTCTCACTGTCATTAAATTTTAACACAGTGTGGCCATCGGGCTCCCTTCTTGAATCATTTGTGTCTTATTTAATCAATCAGTGAGCTTAAAGCATCAGACAAGCTCAGTGCATATTGTTGATTTTATTCAAACTTCAGGTGTTTCTATATATGGAAAAATACACTTAAAATGTAGACCAATAGAATAGTTGAAAGAACAGATGACTCTCGGTCAACCAATATTTGTTTTTAGTCTGGGACAGCCCTAGTGTGTGTACAGCCTCAGTACCTGTGCGATGACAGCCTCTCTGGTGCCGTAGTACTTGAAGAAGAGGTGGTCAGTCTGGATGAAGAGCTGGCAGGTGTTCTTCTCTATCTGAGCTGCTCTCTTCTTCCTCAGGATCACCGGACCATGTCCATGGGACCTCTCTGCTTCCTCCACCACACTGCTGGGCTCCTGCAGAGACAACCAGAGGAACGACTACCATTAGTCAACTAGGAGGGAGAGATGGATGTGAGGGAGAGTGAGGTGGAACGAGGGGAGCTGGAAGAGGGGAGATAGAGTGAGAGAGGGGAGGTAGAAAAAAAGATCCCAAGACTAAGAAATTACATGAGAAGGTGACCAACAGGAATGTGTAAGGATTTTAGCCATTTTGGTCAGGAAAAATCCCATGTCTTCAAATGTGGAGAATGAGGGCCCTGCTTCTGAAGGGAGGAGGGAGAGGTCTTCCAGAACATGGGGAAACATTCCCTGACACACCCCTGGTCTGTTCTGACTCATCCCTGGGGAGAGAGAACACTAACTCCTCACCCTGCCAGATGATCTGTGACATCACTCTAGTCAGTCATCCACAGAGCTGAAAGGGATAAGAACCCAGGAACAATAAGAAGAATCTGGCTCTCGTTACAGCTCCAATAACAAGTTTGACTTAATCACTTCCATGTTTCCTTATCATGCTAAGTGTTTTTCTACCATGGAGCAAGAAGACGCGAGGTGATTTGTATGGTCATCCAGTACTGTGTCCAGAATGTGTACGTGGTTGTACAGTATTGGTGAGTGCTGTATAGATATAGGTTTGGTTTCACAGGGGGGTATTATCAGCTCACCTTGAGAGGCTCCTCCATAGCCGAGGCCTGGTACTTCTTCATCCTTTCAAACACTGAGTGGTCAGCACAGCCCCCCTCTGAGCCATACTTATGAGGGTAATCTGGGAGGAGAAGAGGAAACCATCAATATGAACTCAACCATATTACCAGTAATATTGGTTCTCTCAGCTTCAGACTAAACCGGCTTAGAAGGGGAATGAAAAGCTTGTACACAATAGTAGCCATAGGCCATAGTGTGGTCTCAACTACTCTATGTAAGGCCCTCTAAAACATACTAGTATAACCTCATCTACTCTATCCAAAGCCCTCTAAAACATACCAGTATAATAGACTTACTATCTCTAGCAGCAACATTCATCTGAGGGTGGAGATATCTGTTCATTAGGACAGAAAGAAGCTGTAGTTAATATCTCTCTGTGTGTGTGTGTAACAAGGCATAACACACAGACCGTCTACGCCAACTGAAAGAATAAGCCTCTGTTCACCGCTGGTGTCTCCTTCTCCAGGCTGGAGAATAACAAAGCAGTCTTCCTCTAAAATTACATGTCACTGACTCACTCACTGCTCGACTTTCCTCTACCTTCCTCTGCCAGAGGCTCGGAAAAACACCAGACTCAATAAGGAGCAACACTACTACATGCAACTACAGTATTCAGAAAAGTCCAGTATTCAGCAATACACCTTCACAATTACTAACACAAATCAATGTCAAAGAACGGTCTGAGATACCACAGAGTCCAGATTTAAACCTACATCTAAGCAGTGACCGTGTCCGTGCCCTCTGCTGACAAATAATGCCATTGCCCAAAACAACATGTGGTGCGGTGTCCCTCTGTGTACTGGCTGGCTGCTGGAGCATTCCCCATAGGACCAAATCAGTCAAATCAGACACAGAGCTGAGTACTTTACAACCCAGCTAAAATGGTGATCATCAAGAACAACGTTTTTTCACGGGCATCTGCCTAAAGCAGGTGCACAGATCCAATTTTCTCATAAAACGGAACATCATTTTGATTAACGCATCCAATTCAAATCTATTGACTCTGGTCTGATGTCACCCATTGAAGAGCAGCCAGCAATCAAGTTGGAGAGCACCCTCCCTGTCATCATCCTCCTGTTCCTAAATGAGCCAATAAACAAGCAGTCTCACCATAGTACAGAGCTCCCCTGTAGAATGAGCTCAGCGATCACTATGCAGAACACAGAACTGCACAATGAAACACTAATGAAAACGAGTAAACCATAGTGACACAGAACTCTTAGCAGAGAGCCATAATTGCCTGTGGAAATCTGAAAACTCTTATAATGGGTTTTTGTAATATACACTCTTTACCTTCACAGCAGGCGTGAATGCTAACGAACTCCAATTACGGCTGTGTGTTTAGTCAACAGGATAACACAGGGCTTTCTACTTCTTCTCTAGTTGGCTTTATCTATTCACAGCAAACTAATTCTGCCATCTCTGTCTGATGTCAGTCTCTACAGAACAAAGCCATTTGTTCCAGGACGAAGACGCAGGGTTGGGAACAGGTATGGAGGACATACTGGGAGGCAGGCAGCTACTTTTGTCCTGGTTAGGCTACGTGACCATGGAAAACTTCTGACCCTTATTATGCGGGAGAGGTAGGCAGAGTAACATATGGATATGCTGTTTTGGGTTTGGGCAGAGCGAGGTGAACTCAGCGGCCTCAGCCGGGGCTCTCTGGGACTGGGGAATGGTGCAGTGTCAACCAGGCCTGACAGCTCTGTTTCTGTCTAAGCGGGCTGCATAACAGAGCAAGCAGGGTGAGGAGGAAGAGGCGGTGTGTGTGTGTCACTAATGAGGACTCTGGGATAACAGAGCCATCTCCCCCTCCCCTGGGCAACATGCCCTCCCTACTCTGCTTCAGATACCTGAGACAGGACTTCAAAAAAACAGGCCAGCACAATCCCACACTCAGCACTTTGAAAGTTTTAACCTATACACCGCAATACAACAACCCTGAATACACAGAATAACTGAATGCATATGCCATCAATCAATCAGGCCGTTACTGTACACTGTGCTGATAATAAAACAAGGTCAGGTCAGACTGCTCTGTGATCAGTTCCAAGCAGAGAGATTATTCACTCCCCCAGTCGTCCCCAGATAGTAACATGCAGTGAAATGGAGTCAATAACGCTGACTGCACGCTTCAATAGAGGTCTCCTCTCTCCACTGCATCTTTTCCCTAATGTACTCAACGCACAGTCAATGGCACAGCTCTAGTCAATAGCGAAAGCCCCCTAATCAGGTCTTATCAAGCTCACCTGAAGAGGGATCCCCATAAGCCGAGGACTTGGTACTTCTTCATCCTTTCAAAAACTGCTGGGTGGTCAGAACAAGCCCCTCTGAGCAATCTTGAGGGTAATCTGGGAGGAGAAGAGGAAACCATCAATATGAAACCTCAACCATATACCAGTAAATATTGGTCTATCAAGCTTCAGGACTAAACCGGCTTCTTCGAAGGGGAATGAAAAGCTTTTGTACACAATAGTAGCCATAGGCCATAGTGTGGTCTCAACTACTCTATGTAAGGCCCTCTAAAACATACTAGTATAACCTCATCTACTCTATCCAAAGCCCTCTAAAACATACCAGTATAATAGACTTACTATCTCTAGCAGCAACATTCATCTGAGGGTGGAGATATCTGTTCATTAGGACAGAAAGAAGCTGTAGTTAATATCTCTCTGTGTGTGTGTGTAACAAGGCATAACACACAGACCGTCTACGCCAACTGAAAGAATAAGCCTCTGTTCACCGCTGGTGTCTCCTTCTCCAGGCTGGAGAATAACAAAGCAGTCTTCCTCTAAAATTACATGTCACTGACTCACTCACTGCTCGACTTTCCTCTACCTTCCTCTGCCAGAGGCTCGGAAAAACACCAGACTCAATAAGGAGCAACACTACTACATGCAACTACAGTATTCAGAAAAGTCCAGTATTCAGCAATACACCTTCACAATTACTAACACAAATCAATGTCAAAGAACGGTCTGAGATACCACAGAGTCCAGATTTAAACCTACATCTAAGCAGTGACCGTGTCCGTGCCCTCTGCTGACAAATAATGCCATTGCCCAAAACAACATGTGGTGCGGTGTCCCTCTGTGTACTGGCTGGCTGCTGGAGCATTCCCCATAGGACCAAATCAGTCAAATCAGACACAGAGCTGAGTACTTTACAACCCAGCTAAAATGGTGATCATCAAGAACAACGTTTTTTCACGGGCATCTGCCTAAAGCAGGTGCACAGATCCAATTTTCTCATAAAACGGAACATCATTTTGATTAACGCATCCAATTCAAATCTATTGACTCTGGTCTGATGTCACCCATTGAAGAGCAGCCAGCAATCAAGTTGGAGAGCACCCTCCCTGTCATCATCCTCCTGTTCCTAAATGAGCCAATAAACAAGCAGTCTCACCATAGTACAGAGCTCCCCTGTAGAATGAGCTCAGCGATCACTATGCAGAACACAGAACTGCACAATGAAACACTAATGAAAACGAGTAAACCATAGTGACACAGAACTCTTAGCAGAGAGCCATAATTGCCTGTGGAAATCTGAAAACTCTTATAATGGGTTTTTGTAATATACACTCTTTACCTTCACAGCAGGCGTGAATGCTAACGAACTCCAATTACGGCTGTGTGTTTAGTCAACAGGATAACACAGGGCTTTCTACTTCTTCTCTAGTTGGCTTTATCTATTCACAGCAAACTAATTCTGCCATCTCTGTCTGATGTCAGTCTCTACAGAACAAAGCCATTTGTTCCAGGACGAAGACGCAGGGTTGGGAACAGGTATGGAGGACATACTGGGAGGCAGGCAGCTACTTTTGTCCTGGTTAGGCTACGTGACCATGGAAAACTTCTGACCCTTATTATGCGGGAGAGGTAGGCAGAGTAACATATGGATATGCTGTTTTGGGTTTGGGCAGAGCGAGGTGAACTCAGCGGCCTCAGCCGGGGCTCTCTGGGACTGGGGAATGGTGCAGTGTCAACCAGGCCTGACAGCTCTGTTTCTGTCTAAGCGGGCTGCATAACAGAGCAAGCAGGGTGAGGAGGAAGAGGCGGTGTGTGTGTGTCACTAATGAGGACTCTGGGATAACAGAGCCATCTCCCCCTCCCCTGGGCAACATGCCCTCCCTACTCTGCTTCAGATACCTGAGACAGGACTTCAAAAAAACAGGCCAGCACAATCCCACACTCAGCACTTTGAAAGTTTTAACCTATACACCGCAATACAACAACCCTGAATACACAGAATAACTGAATGCATATGCCATCAATCAATCAGGCCGTTACTGTACACTGTGCTGATAATAAAACAAGGTCAGGTCAGACTGCTCTGTGATCAGTTCCAAGCAGAGAGATTATTCACTCCCCCAGTCGTCCCCAGATAGTAACATGCAGTGAAATGGAGTCAATAACGCTGACTGCACGCTTCAATAGAGGTCTCCTCTCTCCACTGCATCTTTTCCCTAATGTACTCAACGCACAGTCAATGGCACAGCTCTAGTCAATAGCGAAAGCCCCCCTAATCACAGCAAAAACACACACCAGCAAACAATCAATCCTACAACTAGGATCATGTAATTACAGTACATGCATGTGTCTCATTTAGTCTACAGCAATCAGTACTAATACATCCATCACAACATACTGGCATATAAATTGACTCCAAATGGCCTCCAGAGTGGCGCAGCAGTCCACGGCACTGCATCAGTGTTGAGGCATCCCTTCAGCCTGGGGTTCGATCTCAGGCTGTGTCACAGCCAGCCAGCCGGCCGTGGGCGGCACACAATTGGCCCAGTGTCGTCCAGGTTAGGGGAGGGTTTGGCCGAGGGGCTTTCCTTGGCTCATCACACTCTAGCGACTCTAGCTGACTTCAGTTGAACGTTGTTTCCTCCGACACATTGGTGCAGCTGGCTTCCAGGTTAAGCGAGCGAGTGTTAAGAAGCAGCGCGCCATGGCGGGTCATGTTTCGGAAGACGTATGACTCGACCGTCGCCTCTCCCGAACCCGTTGGGGAGTTGCAGCGATGAGACAAGATCATAACTCCATATTGAATATCACGAAATTGGGGAGAAAAAAATACAAATAATAATATTTTTTAAAGCCTCCCAAATGATCTCGTCAGTCACCAGCCTGCATGGCAGGAACAGAAATTACTCTGCCAGCGACGCCGTCGTCACCTTTTATCGCACAGCAGCGCACAGGAACACACGCTCTCTCCCCAAGGAACCCAAGGAACACACACACACTCAGCTCCCAGAAACACAAACACAGTCTCCGTAATGAGAACACAGTGCAGACGAATGCACCTCAAAACTCGAGGAAAACACACTCAGTCCCAAAGAACACAAACTCAGTCCTGACAAAACCACACTCAGCTCTGCGACCTACAAGTTAACACTACACTCAGCCAGTGTTTCACACTCCCTCAACCTTCCTAACCTCCACTCCTCAGACAAATTTGGCATTTCAATTCACACTCCGATGGCAGAAAAGTGCCAGAGGAATTATTTTGGCACTTATATTTTATTTATAGCCGTTGAAAAAAAATCTAAGTTAGGATAAGTGCTGCAGGGTCAGGATGGTGTTCCTCAAAAGCCTGGCTGTACTTCATTTGCATTCTGCTCATATGAGTCACCACAAAGCGCCACTCGTGGGCAGTCTGGTCAACGGGTTGGAGAGGGAGAAAGTGGGCTCAGGGTCAACCTGTCCCCCCCGTTGTCAGTTGAGGAGAATGGCTCTGTACTGGACCGACTGGATTGACCGAACAACAAAACATTCTGCCCTGACAATGTGTTCTCTTTTTCCAGACAGAAAGCTGTCATTGTCCCTGTAGTGAATGCCCGCTCATTCAGATGCTATTCAAAAATCCTTTGCGAACGAGAAGCGAAGACAAAGTTGTAAAAGCCGGGGGAAATGGGAGTCCGAGTCATTCACGCCTTTTCATTCTTTATTCCATCCCTCCACCATGTGTCCTTCCTCTCTCTCACCAACACAGACTTCAACAGGAAAGAGAATTCTAAAATTAGGTGCTACAGTTTCTTCAAGGAAAAAAAAAAGCCTCCGCCACAAAATGAACCTGTTTGAAGTGCGTCTTTGATGTCTGAAAACCATTCAAGTGCAGACTGGATATCTGTGAGGAGAGACTCATTAATGGGTTGATAAAGACACATTCCTAGGAACAGCAGTTTGACTAAAACAACTGCTGAAACCTGAATGTTACACTGAACGGAATGCGGCGGCAGGTAGCCTAGCGGTTAGAGATTTGGCCAGTTACCGAAAGGTCGCTGGTTCAAATCCCCGACCTAACAAGGTGAAACATCTGATGACTGCCTTGCTCAAGGGCACTTAACCCTACTTGCTCCTGTAGGTCGCTCTGGATAAGAGCATCTGCTAAATGACAAAAACGTAAATGGAATGAAGATCTCAAACAGGTCTAATGGAAGATTGTCTTTACTCAGTCCCCTTGTATCAATAAGGATTTGATACTTCATTGGGTTATAGGAATATAGCCAAAGTTAAATGAATAAATTACTCAACTACAGTGGGGCAAAAAAAGAATTAAGTCAGCCACCAATTGTGCAAGTTCTCCCACTTAAAAAGATGAGGCCTGTAATTTTCATCATAGGTACACTTAACTATGACAGACAAAATGAGAAGAAAATCCAGAAAATCACATTGTAGGATTTTTTTATGAATTTATTTGCAAATTATGGTGGAAAATAAGTATTTGGTCAATAACAAAAGTTTCTCAATACTTTGTTATGTACCCTTTGTTGGCAATGACAGAGGTCAAATGTTTTCTGTAAGTCTTCACACACTGTTGCTGGTATTTTGGCCCATTCCTCCATGCAGATCTTCTCTAGAGCAGTGATGTTTTGGGGCTGTTGCTGGTCAACACGGACTTTCAACTCCCTCCAAAGATTTTCTATGGGGTTGAGATCTGGAGACTGGCTAGGCCACTCCAGGACCTTGAAATGCTTCTTACGAAGCCACTCCTTCGTTGCCCGGGTGGTGTGTTTGGGATCATTGTCATGCGGAAAGACCCAGCCACGTTTCATCTTCAATGCCCTTGCTGATGGAAGGAGGTTTTCACTCAAAATATCACGATACATGGCCCCATTCATTATTTCCTTTACATGGATCAGTCGTACTGGTCCCTTTGCAGAAAAACAGCCCCAAAGCATGATGTTTCCACCCCCATGCTTCACAGTAGGTATGGTGTTCTTTGGATGCAACTCAGCATTCTTTGTCCTCCAAACACGACGAGTTGAGTTCCAAAAAGTTCTATTTTGGTTTCATCTGACCATATGACATTCTCCCAATCTTCTTCTGGATCATCCAAATGATCTCTAGCAAACTTCAGACGGGCCTGGACATATACTGGCTTAAGCAGGGGGACACGTCTGGCACAGCAGGATTTGAGTTCCTGGCGGCGTAGTGTGTTACTGATGGTAGGCTTTGTTACTTTGGTCCCAGCTCTCTGCAGGTCATTCACTAGGTCCCCCGTGTGGTTCTGGGATTTTTGCTCACGGTTCTTGTGATCATTTTGACCCCAACGGGGTGAGATCTTGCGTGGAGCCCCAGATCGAGGGAGATTATCAGTGGTCTTGTATGTCTTCCATTTCCTAATAATTGCTCCCACAGTTGATTTCTTCAAACCAAGCTGCTTACCTATTGCAGATTCAGTCTTCCCAGCCTGGTGCAGGTCTACAATTTTGTTTCTGGTGTCCTTTGACAGCTCTTTGGTCTTGGCCATAGTGGAGTTTGGAGTGTGACTGTTTGAGGTTGTGGACAGGTGTCTTTTATACTGATAACAAGTTCAAACAGGTGCCATTAATACAGGTAATGAGTGGAGGACAGAGGAGCCTCTCAACAAAGAAGTTACAGGTCTGTGAGAGCCAGAAATCTTGCTTGTTTGTAGGTAACCAAATACTTATTTTCCACCATAAGTTGCAAATAAATTCATAAAAAAAATCCTACAATGTGATTTTCTGGATTTTTTTCTCCCACCTATGATGAAAATTACAGGCCTCTCATCTTTTTAAGTGGGAGAACTTGCACAATTGGTGGCTGACTAAATAATTTTTTGCCCCACTGTATGTGTTAATGTACTGCTGATAACATCACAGGCTATGCAAATATAAATATGATGTACAGCAAGGAGTGTGGAGCATGTTAACCCATAGTGTTGGCACAAAGGAGATAAGAGTGTCTTTACAAGAAAGCTGCCATCAGTGCTATGACCGGACTTCACACGGCAGCATGACTTGACAGAAATTATCTGTTTGGGGCAGCGGCATTCGCTTCATAGATTAGTGAAGGAAAAAATATGAAATGGGGCCCTTCATGTAATGTCTCAGGCAATACGATCTGCTAAGGAACGAAGATAAATGTGAAGAGCACAAATAATGGGTAGGGCATAACTACCTCAAATCCGGTACTGTGGCAGTCGCCAAGCCCTGCAGTACTATTGAGGGGTTCTGATGACAGCCTGTCATTGGATATGACACTGAGGAACAGAGAAAGGGATGAGGAACAGAACGGCTCTGTTCACACCCTCAGATAAACAGACACAGAAAGAGAAAGGGGCGGGAGGAGGAATAGAGGGTGAGAGCTTTCTTGACACCTCATACAGACAGAAAATTACAAAGAATGGGAGAGCGGGAACAAATAGAGGGAAAGGAGAAAGAGTGAGTAAGCCTACATTGTGGAGAAGAAGCGTAAGAGAAATGTTCTCTGATTGCAGGCTCATGCTGGGCTGGTGGTGCCTGTGTGTCAGTAGGCAGGCTGGCTGTGAATCAGACCCACCCAAGGAAGAGAGGGCCAAGTAACACAGGGTGGGCCTCCACCCTGCTTTCTCCCTGCCTGAGAGGGTTGCTCTCCGGCCTGTATTGGGATGAGTGGGGTCAGTGGTCTCTGGAGCTTAGCCCACACCTCAGATCGACTTATAATTGGTGGCCTGGATGCTAAGGAAGATGATTCACTCCCTGCCACTGGCTCTGATCCTGACTTCACATCAATCAATCATCAGGGCTCAGCCTAACCCTGTGTGTGTGTCTTGCCGCAGTGTCCCAGTGCAACCTTCCTCAGCTCCCCTTCCTCTGGCCCATTCCACAGCTCATCTGACATGACCTTGACCTTATGTATTGTTAAATGCCCAATGTAAACTCCCCTTGGATAGACCTCTCCTCTGACAGCTCTGCATTGTATTTGAACAGTATACCTCCACTCTGCTCAGTATGCACTCCACAGCCTTTAAGACCTTACCTCCAAGCCTAGAGAAACCTGTCCTGTCCCACCCCCCACCCTTCAGTTCATTTAGGCACACATTCATCCATCCATCATCGTCCATATTTCTGCTTACAAGAAACACCTACAGCAGAGAATTGCCTTTCGGTGTCACTGTCTATCTAAAGTCCTTGTCCTGTCACAGTGTGACGCCTACTGTTTTCTCTGATAGGGAGGGATGTGTGTGTGTGTAGCAGAGGTGGAGAGAGAAAAGCTGGGACAGACGAGCCAGCATGGATTAGTAACTGCTGTCAATGGCTGACAACTGTAATTAAAAAAGAGCACAGCCATGGTACTGCTATTTAGAGTTGCTACAGCCAATTCAATCCATTTCATGCTCATGATGGAAAAAATTGCTTTTCAAAGCGAATAACACTGACAGAATACTGTGGAGTTAATAAGCCATCCACTGTGTATCCAATAATAACCATCTTTTCCTGCACAAAATATATGTGTTATTTGGAACGAAATTGTATTCCCACTGCTGAATAGGATAATGAACCCCTAATTTCTAAAGCTAGATCTTTAAAAAACAAATCAACACTTACACACACCCAGAGTCATACTGTAAAGGCAACATCGTCTGAATCAATATAGCAAAAGCATTTAAGAACATGTCCTTTAAGTCTATAAAATATACCTATTACATTAACAACAGCCATAACTCATTTTAGTGCTGTGATGTTGGCACCATTACTTCAGCAGGACTGCAGGGTGACAGAGGAGAGCAGTGAATCAAGTATACTCACTGATGTCCCCCTCGTGGTAGATGACTGAGTGGTAGGGCACGTCCTTGTCTCTGAGGTACCTCTCCGAAGGCTCCACGTAGTACATGCCCTGGTGGGTCTGGATGAAGCCTTCAAACCTGCCGTCCACCACCGAGCCGTGGGTCAGAGTGCCCTTCTCACCTGGAGGAGAAAGACTGAGGTCAGGTGGCTGAAGAAGGGTGGTCAACTCAACTCTATTCTGTTTGGGGTAGGAAGAAAGTCAACGCTCAACATGTGAGAGGAACACACAAAACGTATGGACCAATTTAAGCTGACACAAACTAACAGAACATAATGCAGACACACACACACGCACAGCTCTAGACATTGAGCAGATGGTAGACAGTGAGCCGTTCCTGGGGGGAACACCGTCTTGGACAGAGTCAGGGTGGGACGCAGCATATCCCTGTCTGTCTGGATCATAAAGACTCATCTCTGCTTCTCTCATCTCACCTTCAAATCAGACAAATAATGACTTTAGTAATAAGAGCTTGGACTCTGGTTAGTGTCAGGGGATATCAAAGAATAGTTTCTTACGCAAAAGGCACAATTTGCTCACATCGTATATAGACTTGTTTATACTGTATTATTGAATGTATGTTTGTTTTACTCCATGTGTAACTCTGTGTCATTGTATGTGTCGAACTGCTTTGCTTTATCTTGGCCAGGTCGCAATTGTAAATGAGAACTTGTTCTCAACTTGCCTACCTGGTTAAATAAAGGTGAAATAAAAATAAATAAATGAAATAAATAAATAAAAAACTAATGCTTGAAGAATCAAGGAACCAGTGAGAAAGAAGTGGGAATAAAACAAAATGCTGTCAGGGCATAGCAGTCTATTAAACATCATCCACCTTTGAACCTGACAGAGAAAGTCAGGCTGACGAAAAGGAATGGTATTTAATTCAGTGTTTGTCAAGAGAAAGCACCTTAAAACCTTTTCCATCAGCAGCTATGCAGGTTGGAAGAAAAACTCCCACTCCCAATTAACCTGTGTTATAAAAACAGCAGACTCTGGAGGGCTATAACTGAAAAGGACATAGATGACTGGCAACTCAATGTGAGAAGATAACTAAATCAGGGAGAGAATAAGACTTGCTTTCCTCAGGATAGGGAAGCCCAACTTCATTTAAATCTGCTGCGCTCTTCAGTTCTGTATTGTTGTGAAAATGTTTCTCATAGCTATCCTGAGGGACCATTGCAGTTTAGCGTAGACAGAGAAACACAGCCAGACAGCCAGCCTGCCAGCCAGCCAGCCAGCCAGCCAGCCAGCCAGCCAGCCAGCCAGCCAGCCAGCCAGCCTGCCTCTCTCCCCAGTTAGGTTTGTGTTTCCAGAGGAAAGAGGCCAAGTTGGCCCACATGCTCTGCTCTCCTGCTGGAGATAACGAGAACAGCAGAACACATAGCTGTCCCACGGAGCATCCAGCTCTTTCTCACTAAATCTCTGTCTGTGTGTTCCAAGGGCCCAGAGTCCTCTCTGGGTTTTCCAGGCCCTAGCAATGCAGTTCGTCAGAAAACACTGGGACACTAACTGGTATTGGTAGCAGTTTTGATAATGAAAGTGAGATTACCTACATCTAAACAAAATACTAGGGAAAGGAATGTTGAGCTATCCTGAGACCATTCATTGACAGTAATAACTGTCACTTTAGATGACTTCTGCTGCCCCATTTCCTTCATAATACATGAATAATACTTTCACCACTTACAGCTTGGAGATCAGAGTGAGGACCAATTGAATCTGTTGTCTTATACTGGGCAGCACTTGGTAACATTAATGAGGGCCCTATGGTTTTGATATCATTTCAGGGACAGATTCCCCCTTCTGATCTCCAGAAGGCACAGCGCATTTTCCCAGAGAGGAAGCCCTTTATCTGGGCATGAAAGGCCAGTGCCGTCGGGGTTTAGACCAATCCTCTGCGCACATATGGATCAAGTCTGATTATTGTGCCAAGGAGAGCTCAGAACTCAGACACGGAAACCCTCACAGCCTCAGCAAAGGGAGCACTAATAATTCTCAGTTTAAGTCAGGAGAATACGGTGCGTCCCAAGGGCAACTGACAAGACTTATGTCAGAGAAGTAGAGAAAAGAACACGCTACACTAATGAGAGCTGGGTTAATGTGGCCGTATAGACAGTGGAAATTGAATATTCTTTACCCCTGAACCTAATCAGAAACCCTACTGCAGTCCAGATACAAGCAGGTTCACTCCAATTATGGGAATTCCAGTAGACTGGGACCAAGGTAACCACCTAATTTAGTTCATGAAAATGCCTGGTCCCCAAAGTGCTAAGTGGGCTAATGTAAAGTAAGGAGAGTGGAGTCTGCTGGTCTTCATGAGGGGCAAATGAGAAAATGAATGTATAGGCCCATCTGATCACACATAACGGAGAGGTCTGGTCTCTGGCTCTCTTCTAGCTCACAGTACTTCACTAGCAGATGGGTTCTATTCCCAGTACAGACAGCTATTAGCTACAGGTGGAGGAGAAAGAGACTCAAGGGAGAATGGGACTGGGGAGATTACCGATTTATTGCCAGTTCACGGCTCTTCGAATATCAGGCAGAGGCCAACTGATGAGCAACTGAATTTAACAACACACAATGCCAGAGATGAACAGCGCCTTCAGAAAGTATTCACACCCCTGGACTTTTCCCTCATTTGGTTGTGTTACAGCCTGAATTTATGTTTGATTCAATTTATATTTTGGGTCACTGGCCTACACACACAATACCTCAATGTAAAAGTGGAATTTTGTAAATGTTTTTAGAAAGGTTTGTTAATGAATTAAAAATGAAAAGCTGAAGTGTCAATAAGTATTCACCCACTTTGTTATGGCAAGCCTAAATAAGTTCAGGAGTAAACATTTGCTTAACAAGTCACATACTAAGTTGCATGAACCAATAAGTGTTTAACGTGATTTTTGAACGACTCCTTCATCACTGTACCCCCCCCCCCCCCCCCCCCCCACACACACACACACACAACTATCTGTAAGGTCCCTCAATCAAGCAGTGAATTTCAAACACAGATTCATCCACATAGACCAGGGAGGTTTTCCAATGCCTCGCAAAGAAGGGCACCGATTAGTAGATTGGTTAAAAAAAATAAAAAAATATTAAATTACACTTTGGATTGTGTATCAATTAGGGATGCAGGATATATCGGTGTATATATCGGAATCGGTCAATATTAGCTAAAAATGCCAACATCGACATGTTTAATTTAATGCCGATGTGCAAAACCAATGTCAAAGCTGACGTGCAAACTAATAACGCAGATACAGTGCCTTGCGAAAGTATTCGGCACCCTTGAACTTTGCGACCTTTTACCACATTTCAGGCTTCAAACATAAAGATATAAAACTGTATTTTTTTGTGAAGAATCAACAACAAGTGGGACACAATCATGAAGTGGAACGACATTTATTGGATATTTCAAACTTTTTTAACAAATCAAAAACTTAAAAATTGGTCATCACCCTGAACACACCATCCCCACTGTCAAACATGGTGGTGGCAGCATCATGGTTTGGGCCTGCTTTTCTTCAGCAGGGACAGGGAAGATGGTTAAAATTGATGGGAAGATGGATGGAGCCAAATACAGGACCATTCTGGAAAAGAACCTGATGGAGTCTGCAAAAGACCTGAGACTGGGACGGAGATTTGTCTTCCAACAAGACAATGATCCAAAACATAAAGCAAAATCTACAATGGAATGGTTCAAAAATAAACATATCCAGGTGTTAGAATGGCCAAGTCAAAGTCCAGACCTGAATCCAATCGAGAATCTGTGGAAAGAACTGAAAACTGCTGTTCACAAATGCTCTCCATCCAACCTCACTGAGCTCGAGCTGTTTTGCAAGGAGGAATGGGAAAAAATGTCAGTCTCTCGATGTGCAAAACTGATAGAGACATACCCCAAGCGACTTACAGCTGTAATCGCAGCAAAAGGTGGCGCTACAAAGTATTAACTTAAGGGGACTGAATAATTTTGCACGCCCAATTTTTCAGTTTTAGATTTGTTAAAAAAGTTTGAAATATCCAATAAATGTCGTGCCACTTCGTGATTGTGTCCCACTTGTTGTTGATTCTTCACAAAAAAAAATACAGTTTTATATCTTTATGTTTGAAGCCTGAAATGTGGCAAAAGGTCGCAAAGTTCAAGGGGGCCGAATACTTTCGCAAGGCACTGTACATGACGTAATGACGCCACGTAAAATGTAGCGTTACACATGCAACACAGCATTCCTAACCTAGCCCACAATGTCTGCTGTGTGGATCGAGCAGTCAACAAGTCGAGCAGTCATTCGAAAGAGTAAGAACATTTCAGTGAGATAACTCAAAGGCGAAATCCATTAACACCAAGATAATGGAATTCATTGACCTTGACAATCAACCGTTCTCTGTCGTGGGTGATGTTGGCTTTTGCCAACTGGCCGAGCACCGGTACACACTACAAAGTAGAGGTTGACTGATTATGATTTTTCAACGCCGATACCGATTATTGGAGGAGCAAAAAAATCCAATACCGATTTTAAAAAATCTGCCAATTTAAAAAATGTTTTTGTAATAAAGACAATTACAACAATACTGAATGAACTTATTTTAACTTAATATAATACATCAATAAAATCTATTTAGCCTCATAACTAATTAAACGTTCAATTTTGTTTAAATAATGCAAAAACAAAGTGTTGAAGAAGAAAGTAAAAGTGCAATATGTGCCATGTAAGAAAGCTAACGTTCAAGTTCCTTGCTCAGAACATGAGAACATATGAAAGCTGGTGGTTCCTTTTAACATGAGTCAATATTCCCAGGTAAGAAGTTTTTGGTTGTAGTTATTATAGGACTATTTCTCTCTATACCATTTGTATTTCTTTAACCTTTGACTATTGGATGTTCTTATAGGCACTTTAGTATTTCCAGTGTAACAGTATAGCTTCCGTCCCTCTCCTCGCTCCTACCTGGGCTCGAACCAGGAACACATCGACAACAGCCACCCTCGAAGCAGCATTACCCATGCAGAGCAAGGGGAACAACTACTCCAAGTCTCAGAGAGAGTGACGTTTGAAACGCTATTAGCGCAAACTAGCTAGCCATTTCACATCGGTTACACCAGCCTAATCTCGGGAGTTGATAGGCTTGAAGTCATAAACAGCGCAATGCTTAAAGCATTGCGAAGAGCTGCTGGCAAAACACATGAAAGTGCTGTTTGAATGAATGCTTACGAGCCTGCTGCTGCCTACCACCGCTCTGTCAGACTGCTCTATCAAATCATAGACTTAATTATAACATAATAACACACAGAAATACGAACCGTAGGTCATTAATATGGTCGAATCCGGAAACTATCATTTTGAAAACGAAACATTTATTCTTTCAGTGAAATAAGGAACCGTTCCGTATTTTATCTAACAGAAGCCATCCCTAAGTCTAAATATTGCCGTTACATTGCACAACCCTCAATGTTATGTCATAATTACGTAAAATTCTGGCAAATTAGTTCACAATGAGCCAGGTGGCCCAAACTGTTGCATATACCCTGATTCTGCGTGCAATGAACGCAAGAGAAATGACACAATTTCACCTGGTTAATATTGCCTGCAGGTAGTTAGAGCGTTGGACTAGTTAACCGTAAGGTTGCAAGATCGAATCCCCGAGCTGACAAGGTAAAAATCTGTCGTTCTGCCCCTGAACAAGGCAGTTAACCCACCACCGTTCCTAGGCCATCAATGAAAATAAGAATGTGTTCTTAACTTACTTGCCTCGTTAAATAAAGTTGTAAAAAAAATATATATAATAAAAAAATAAAAAAAATAAAAAAAATAATCATAATAATAAAATCGTTTTCCAAAAATACCGATATCCGATTGTTATGAAAACTTGAAATCGTCCCTAATTAAATCGGCCATTGCGAATAATCGGTCGACATCTACTAACAAGTGCACTATTTTTCAGATGTTGCCCTACCGGAGTTACACAGTAATAGCGTCACTGCTATTAACTTCACAACTGACATTTGGACCAGCGATAACAGTCCCATGAGCATGCTGAGTTTGACAACCCAGTGGGTCGTCGAGGATTTCCTACTGAGGAAAGTCATTTCATGCTCATGAATGTGCTGGTTGTCATACCGCTGATGCCATTTGAGAACATGTTGTTTGAAACATGAACACACTAGCTAGCTCCATTTGAACAACCGACTCAAGAAATAAGCTCATCAACTGCGCCTGCATCAGACGTGATACCCTCTGTCATAGCATTGAATGCCTGCTCAACAGGCATTCTCTCTTTACTGTGTCGCCACCATGCTCGATGCTATGTGCAAGGATACCTACTTCGATGCAGACAAGAAACAGCGTTTACGTGAAATGTTACATACACATCTGGACAAGATGGAAACTGACACAGTGACCGTGCGCACTGAGGAAGAGAGGCCACAGACAGATGAAACTTCACTGCTTGACAAGTATGATAACTTTTTGGTCCGTGTGGTGTGTGTGTGTAACCTTAATTTAACTAGGCAAGTCAGTTAAGAACTAATTCTTATATACACAATGACCTACGTCGGTCAAACCCGGATGATGCTGGGCCAAATTGTGCGCCACCCTATGGGACTCCCAATCACGGCCCAGATGTGATACAGCCTGGATTTGACTGTAGAGATGCCTCTTGCACTGAGATGCAGTGCCTTAGACCGCTGCATCCATGTGTGTGTGTTAACTATTTAACTGTACTAGAATGCTTAAAAGGACGTAACATTTTTAAATATTGGTTATCGGTATCGATATTTGCAAGGAAAATATCGGATATCGGCCAAAAATGTAATATCGGTGCATCACTAGTATCAATACACCGAGCCACTACAAAGATATAGGCATCCTTCCTAACTCAGTTGCCAGAGAGGAAGGAAACCACACAGGCATTTCACAATGAGGCCAATGATGACTTTAAAAAACAGTGAGTTTAATGGCTGTGATGGGCAAAAACTGAAGATGGGTCAACATTTTAGTTACTCCACAATACTAACCTAAATGAGAGTGAAACGAAGGAAGCCTGTATGGAATACCAATATTCCAAAACACGTATCCTGTTTACAATAAGGCAATTAAGTAAAACTGCAAACAATGTGGCAAATTTTTTTACTTCATGTCCGGAATACAAAGCGTTATGTTTGGGGCATATCCAACACAACACATCAGAGTACCACTCTATATATTTTCAAGCATGGTGGTGGCTGCATCATGTTATAGGTATGCTATGCATCAGCAAGGACGAAGGAGTTATTTAGGATAAAAAGAAAAGGAATAGAGCTAAGCACAGGCAAAATCCTAGATGAAAACCTGGTTCAGTCTGCTTCCCAATAGACACAGGGAGACAAATTCACACAAGACCAAATATACACTGGTTGTTTTCTTACCAACACTACATTGAATGTGCATGTTCCTGAGTGGCCTAGTCACAGATGTGACTTGAGGATCTATGGCAAGACTTGAAAATGGCTGTCTCGCAAAGATCAGCAACCAATTTTACAGAGTCTGAAGAATTTTAAACAGAATAATGTGCAAATATTGTACAATCCAAAAGCTCTTAAAAGACTCCCAGCTGTAAGCACTGCCAAAAGGTGGTTATAACATGTATTGAAATGTTGATTTCATTTAATACATTTGCAAAAAAATGTAAAAACATGTTTTCACTTTGTCATTATGGGGTATTGTATGTAGTAGATGGGGGAGAAAAAATATTTAATCCATTTTTAATTCAGGCTGGAACACGACAAAACGTAGAATGTGTCAAAGTGTATGAATACTTTCAGAAGGCACTGTATTACACAGAAAAGGGTTGAGGAGAGAAAGATGTTGCCACTTACTGCAATTCAACTCTGAGTGCAATCTTTATCCCTAATTGCAGTATTCTAGAGTATTCCATTTTTGTAACACTTCGTTAATGCAGCAATTATGCCTTTGGCAAGAGGCCTTGCTTGCTGAAGCGTGATTGCATGATGATTACCCGACCACTATTTCTCTGAAGATTAACAACTGCCAAAAAGCTCATCAAGCTTGGGGAATGTGGAAAAATCTATTAAGTCTTTGAGGACAATATTAAGTGTTCCTTGCAGCGTTTCATCTCTCATATGGAAACTGTCCACTTACAAAAATAATGGGGGGGAAAAGCAAGGTTTTAGATTTGATTTTGTAAAGCCTAAAAGGTTCTCTGTCATACATCAAGGCCTCTGTAGACATGAACATCATCTGACTATTCTAATTATTCCCTAAGTAAGCCAGAGTGAGTCTGGCAATTAAACATATCAGTAACTACGTTTCGATCCACAGTTTTTATGCGAGTAAAGGCATACCATGTCTATTTAAAAAAATTAAAATCACGACAGCTGTGATGGAAACTGGAAGTTTTGATACAAGTTAATAAATGCCTACAATCATTTGTTTGTTTGACAAGTGGGATCTTTGTGTCTGTAAAATTAACTATGCAAGAAAAGGCGGTGGCCTTTATGCACAAATATTGATATAATAACCATCATATCGAAGTAAACTTGGTGTCACGCGATGATATGATGTGTGGTCCTCCCACTACGACTTGGGA
Organism: Oncorhynchus kisutch; assembly: GCF_002021735.2. Classification (NCBI taxonomy): domain Eukaryota; kingdom Metazoa; phylum Chordata; class Actinopteri; order Salmoniformes; family Salmonidae; genus Oncorhynchus; species Oncorhynchus kisutch. The sequence continues at coordinate 67,041,660 of NC_034181.2, read as the reverse complement.
AACCATGCAGTTTATTAGGCTACAAATGAAATAAGTTCTGATGAACTTCACAGCGTGATGAAACCGCAGTGATGAGTTTGATGCTCCTTTCCAATAAATATCAAGGGTTTTATTCAGGTGACATGATGATCAATACTTGACAAAAAATATATATATATATTCTAGCTCTTAATCTTAATCATCTCATGTGGACTAGCCTACCCGCATTGTAGACTATCTGCGAAACCAGAGTAGGCACATTTACTATTTAAACGCACCAGTTTGCAACAAAACGATTGCTAGAATCTAAAATGCACTGGAAACACAATGAACTTTAGATTTTTATTTGGTACATGAAAAGTTAAATTCACTGATTTTTATCTGCAACGAGTATGTTTGGTGGAAACACACCACTGTTGGGAAAATGCGCATATTTTCAGAGATTTTTGAATATTTGCATGAAATATTCAAATTGGATGGAAACCTAGCTAGCGCACAGCAAATGAGTGGGGCTTTTATGACATCGCTGTAATAGGATCTTGGTAGACATGTAATGTCTGAAAAACAGGAGAAGGGGAGGTTCTAAAAAGAAGCAGTGCGACTTTGCAGGGTCGTGTTTCGGAAGATGCATGGCTCTTGACCTTCGCCTCTCCGTAGGAGAGTTGCAGCGATGGGACAAGACAACCTACCAATTGACTACCAATTGAATATCACGAAAATTGGAGGGGAAAGTGGGTTAAAAACAAAATACAAAAAAAATATGATTTGGAGATAAAGGTGACAAAGGGAATGGCCTTCACAGCAGAGCACAACTACAGAAGTTCAAAGTCTAGATTTCTGATTCTGAAATTGTGCAAATAAATGAATACATCAGTGTGTAAATGCACAGTTATTCTGACAATCTAAATTCCACCTTTATTATTGACAAGAAAAAGCTTGCTGGATTTTTGGTCTGGACAAACCTTTCCATTGCATTACAAATCACATCTGAGAAATAGGCTACAACATCGTCGTCCTTGGAACAACGCAGTGCTGCTTCTCTAAAAGGAAACTGATCAAGATTTCCATTTGATAGAGATGGGAAGTGCTCCAGTGGAGTCTGATTTGAATTACAGTCTGTTCAGCAGAGGAGAAGAGAGATCACCTCATCATTTCCAGATGCTGTCGAGTGGAGATGAGCCTGCTGGGATCTGAGAGCTCCACACAAACACACCATGTCACATGACCGGATAGACACACCTTAGCCTGTTTTTCCCTTGTGTTACATGTGAGCACTGCTGCAGGCATGGGGAGGATCCTGAGGATGTAAGACTGGAACGTGACTAACACATTCTCCACACGTATACACACACACAGACAGACAAAGAGAGGAGACTGATATCCATGAACAACGTTTAAAACCACAGCTTCATGGTGGCTGGATTTTTACAATGAACTCCAAACTACCAATGCTAACAATCCCACAACAACACACTGGCACACACCCACACATGAACGCAAAAGCAAATTGGATGCAGGATGCGTTTCCCTGGTAACTATCGTAATTGTGCCTGTGTGCACAAGGACTTTGTCGCTCAGACATAATTCCTGGACTTACCGAAGATTTCTCCAGTGTAAATGTGGGAGGGATCGTAGGGCGCCTCCACTCCTGATACCTCTACCTTGAGGTCTGGAGAGAACAGGCTGGTGTCCCTCTTCATCCGCAGATTGAAATGCCTGCAAGAGAGGAACATGAAAATGCATTACTACACTATCCAGACCCCGTTTAGAACCTCCAACATTCCTGCTCATGGTTCAGTAAACATCTATGCAGCCAGAATGACAGAAGGATTAGGGCAAGTAACAAATGGCAAAACATTGTCTCCCAACACTGACAGAAGACTACAGACTAGGCTGGAAGATACTTCATTTCACATAGGCCTACAGCAAATGACAATAAAGACCGACATATAGGGCCTTCATCAACTTCTCTCAGGGGAGACAATAGAAAGTGGTTGTTATTTGAGAAACATCTTAATGGATGGACAAATGCTTTAGATCATTCAGCAGCACATCTATTGTTCAGGAATAATATTTCCTATAAAGTCATGATGACTCTGATGCCTGGGCTGGGAGCTCAAGAGAGTCACACCAGTCTCTTATCAGAACACAGGTCAAGTAAATCATTGCTCCATTTTTTTTAAACATTTATTTAACTAGTCAACTCAGTCCAGAACAAATTATTATTTACAATGACAGCCTACACCGGCCAAACCCGGACGACACAGGGCCAATTGTATGCCGCCTTATGGGACTCTCAATCACAGCTGGTTGTGATATAGCCATATCACTCTGAATTCTTTCTGTTTGCGCAAATCCCTCTCTTTACTGTCAAGGGATGACGCTGGAGAGAAGCAGGTATGGGGAGTCGAACATTTAATAGGGAACGGACATAGAATGAGACAGGAACAGCGTCAGCACACGGGTAACACAGAAAAATTACAATCAATGCAGCAGCCGGGAACAGAGCTGGGGAACTGACAAATATAGTGGGGCAAAAAAGTATTTAGTCAGCCACCAATTGTGCAAGTTCTTACAGAAGACTTACAGAAAACGTTTGACCTCTGTCAATGCCAACAAAGGGTATATAACAAAGTATTGAGATAAACTTTTGTTATTGACCAAATACTTATTTTCCACCATCATTTGCAAATAAATTCATAAAAAATCCTACAATGTGATTTTCAGGATTTTTTTTAGTTGAAGTGTACCCTATGATGAAAATTACAGGCCTCTCATCTTTTTAAGTGGGAGAACTTGCACAATTGGTGGCTGACTAAATACTTTTTTGCCCCACTGTATAGGGGAGGTAATAAACAGGTGATTGAGTGAGTTTGGGTGAGTCCACTATCGCTGATACGCATGACGAGGGAAGGCAGATGTGAGTGAATAATGGTGGCAGGAGTGCGTAACGCAGGGCAGCCTGGCGCCCTCGAGCGCCTGGAGGGAAGAGTGGGAGTAGGCGTAACATTACACCCCTAGGGGTGCCACCCGGTGTCCCACCTGGGCAAACCGGCCGAGACATGGGTGCTGGGCAAGCCGGCTGGGGGTAAACTCCCCACGAACCGGCAGGGATGTGGGAGCCTGGCGAGCCGGCTGAGACAAGCACGCCTGTCGATCCCGCTGCGGCGTGGAAGCCCGTTGATCGGGTGGAGTAAGACGTGGGATGGAAACCTGCCGGGCCAACCGAGTCAAGGAAACCTCTCGAGTCAGCTAGGACGTGGAAGCCCCGGTTCCATCGGTGGCGGAATCAACCCTGACGTCACCAACGAAACATGAAAACTCCTGGGCCGGCTGGGCGAACAAGACCTGACGATCCGGCTGAGGCTCAACGTGGGATGGGTGCCTTCCGAGCTAACAGGGGCAAGGAAACCTCTCGGGCCAGCTAGGGCATTGAAGCAAATTCTTAGGTTGCAAATGATTGTCGGACGTCTTGGCTCGTTCAGTGTGACAGGGTCTAGGTCTGCCGATTAAGTACCACTACGTGCAGACATAGCAGCCCCCCAGTGTCAGGTATGGAGTGTTTTGGGCTCTAAAATTAGTTTATTATGATTAAGTTCGATCCCATACAAATTACGTTAAAGTTTAAAACAAATCGAAATTTATTAAATAGTAATCCATTCTGACAAAATGTTGTCATCACACAGGACCCCATGTTGACACAGACCAATCACGGGCTGGCAGGCTATGAGGAGGCTCGCGCCATCATGCCATAGACATTAAGGTCGACTCTCTCAAGCAGGATGAAAATGACTACGTCGACCATGATGCCTGTTATGGCCACTTTCAACATGATCCTTAGCAATGTTTTGGTGCCATTCAGCCCCCTGGTGCATTTCAAATTCAAATACTTCCCGCTTCATGTGCCATTAGGAGTTTTCCATAGGAATACGTGGATGATGTCATCAGCACTATCTACTGGTTTTCATATGTATGTGTCGTAGGCTCTGACAAAGTTCTCGCAGAGGCAGAAATTTAGCCTTTATCGTATAGTGTGGCTGGTGTTATGGTCAGCCACACAATATGCACACAAAAACACAACTATTGTGAAGTCACATTAATATAATAGTTTGATTTAAAACGTTTATATGCTTTGCAAGAATAACGATTTCCCTATTAATCTTGTTGACCCATGAAAATCAAGCTACATGATGGAATTTTGATAAATGCACAAAATCCCCAATGAAAATAAACTCTCTCACAGCGACCATGTTATATTGGGGAAGCTTCAGACATATAAAGTTCGTATGCGAAAACTATTTCAAAGATGCATACTTCACGCATACTTCACTCACGCATACTTCACTGGTGCTGGTACATGCGCAGATCAAATACACCACTGCAGGCTGACAGCCTCGCAAGCCAATCACAGAATGTGACGACAGAACTGAAGCCAATCATAAAATCTAGCCAGGTTGATTTCTTAAAAAAAAAAAAAAATACACATCGCACATACAGTGTGGGAAGGCCTTAGACATTATTGCTCCGTTTCATCAACCATTATTCAGAATGAGTCATGAATCATAATATTAATATCTTGGCTCTTAATCCATGTGAATAGGATATGAAATGGAACAGACTCGTAGGTTACATCTGTGTGAGTCCATGAAGATGAGCCTATTGACTTTCAACAAATGAAGTGAATGCATAAAAGGATTGTATTTGAGCTCCCGGGTGGCGAAGTGGTCGACGTTACTGCATCTCAGTGCTAGAGGCGTCACTACAGACACCCTGGTTCAAATCCAGGCTGCATCACAACTAGGGTTGCACACTTTGGGGAATATTCAGAGGTGGAAACTTTCCATGGGAATTAACGGGAATATATGCAAATTAATATACATTTAAATGTAGATGTTTATTACATTGGATATATTTACATCATCATCTACACTGTCACGTTCCAACCTTGTTGAGGATGGCTCAAAAAGCCTAAAATTTGCCTGGATGACAACCAAATTTAGATTGCTGCTATAACTTGAAGACCCTTCACATACCTAACCATTTCCTTGGCTCTCTTGTAGAGTGTATCCATTGTTTTCAGTGCCATGATGTCCTTGAGGAGCAGATTCAATGCATGAGCAGCACAGCCAATGTGTGTGATGGGAGGGTAGGAGCCCTCCACTTTAGACCAAGCAACCGTCATGTTAGCAGCATTGTCGGTCACCAGTGCAAATGCCTTCTGTGGTCCAAGGTCATTGATGACTGCCTTCAGCTCATCTGCAATGTAGAGACTGGTGTGTCTGTGGTCCCTTGTGTCTGTGCTCTTGTAGAATACTGGTTGAGGGGTGGAGATGTTAATTATTCCTTGCCCACAAACATTCGACCACCCATCAGAGATGATTGCAATACAGTCTGCTTTCTTTATGATTTGCTTGACCTTCACTTGAACTTTGCATCCAGCAAATGAGTGGATAAAGCATGTCTGGTTGGAGGGGTGTATGCTGGGCAAAGAACATTCAGAAATCTCTTCCAATACACATTGCCTGCGAACATCAGAGGTGAACCAGTTGCATACACAGCTCGAGCAAGACATTCATCAGCATTTCTCTGACTACGTTCCTCCATTGAATAAAAAAAAAAAGATTCCAGGAGGACCATGAGCTGTTGCTATCGATAAGGTGTCTGATTAATCCTTTTCACCTTGAATAGAAGTAGAGGGATTTTTGTCAGACGTTGCTTGTTGTGAGCGCTGAGGGAACTTGACGCACTTGGCCAAATGATTAAAGTATGATTAAAGTAAAAATGATAAAAGTAAAAAAGCCTAATACAATTCCATGTACAGATAAATATTTAAGCAGTTAGATTAAAACAACTCCTTTATAAGATAAATGTTTTAAAATGAAACATGTATGGAAACAGGTGAATTAACACTCCTCAGTTAGCAGGCTCAAGCAAGCTAAAACCCACATGGTAGCAAAAACGATCTATCCGAAATTGTTAACAAGTTATAAATGATTTAAACACACTTTGCTGTATGCTACTATTTACTAGTTAAAAAAATCATGTCAACTCAGCAAAAAAAAGAAACATCCTCTCGGTGTCAACTACGTTTATTTTCAGCAAACTTAACATGTGTAAATATTTGTTTGAACATGAGATTCAACAAGACAAACTGAACAAGTTCCACAGACTTGTGACTAACAGAAATGGAATAATGTGTCCCTGAACAAAAGGGGGGGGGGGGCAAATTAACAGTCAGTATCTGGTGTGGCCACCAGCTGCATTAAGTACTGCAGTCCATCTCCTCCTCATGGACTGCACCAGATTTGCTGTGAGATGTTACCCCACTCTTCCACCAAGGCACCTGCAAGTTCCCAGACATTTCAGGGGGGAGAGAATGGCCCTAGCCTCCACCCTCCGATCCAACAGGTCCCAGACGTGCTCAATGGGATTGAGATCTGGGCTCTTCGCTGGCCAGGGCACACTGACATTCCTGTCTTGCATGAAATCACGAACAAAATGAGCAGTATGGCTGGTGGCATTGTCATGCTGGAGGGTCATGTCAGGATGAGCCTACAGGAAGCGTACCACATGAGGGAGGAGGATGTCTTCCCTGTAATGCACAGCGTTGAGATTGCCTGCTATGACAACAAGCTCAGTCCGATGATGCTGTGAAACACCGCCCCAGACCATGACGGACCCTCCACCTCCAAATCGATCCCGCTCCAGAGTACAGACCTCAGTGTAACACTCATTCCTTCGACAATAAACACGAATCTGACCATCACCCCTGGTGAGACAAAACCGTGACTTGTCAGTGAAGAGCACTTTTTGCGATGGTGGGTTTGTGCCCATAGGCGACATTATTGCCGGTGATGTCTGGTGAGGACCTGCCTTACAACAGGCCTACAAGCCCTCAGTCCAGCCTCTCTCAGCCTATTGCAGAAAGTCTGAGCACTGATGGAAGGATTGTGCATTCCTGGTGTAACTCAGGCAGTTGTTGCTGCCATCCTGTACCTGTCCCGCAGGTGTGATGTTCGGATGTACCGATCCGGTGCAGGTGTTGTTGCACGTGGTCTGCCACTGCGAGGACGATCAGCTGTCCATCCTGTCTCCCTGTAGCGCTGTCTTAGGCGTGTCACAGTACGGACATAGCAATTTATTGAACTGGCCACATCTTCAGTCCTCATGCCTCCTTGCAGCATGCCTAAGGCACATAACGCAGATGAGCAGGGACCCTGGGCATCTTTCTTTTGGTGTTTTTCCAGAGTCAGTAAAAAGGCCTCTTTAGTGTCCTAAGTTTTCATTACTGTGACCTTAATTTCCTACCGTCTGTAAGCTGTTAGTGTCTTAACGACTGCTCCACAGGTGCATGTTGATTAATTATGGTTCATTGAACAAGCATGAAAAACAGTTTTAAACCCTTTACAATGAAGATCTGTGAAATTTTGATTTTAACAAATTATCTTTGAAAGACAGGGTCCTAAAAAAAGGGAAGTTTATGTCATATAAAATATATTCACCCCACCCAGTATTGTAATCAAAACTTAGCAGAAAACATGTAGTCCTGGGCTCAGACAGTGTAGTAGTGTGGGCTCAATAGCATCTCATGAGTGTGCAAGATCTTGAGAATCAGCTGTACATGTGATGGAAGAATGCACTGTGCATGCAGAGGGTTGCAATTCCATTGAATTGGGGATAGTTTAACCAAAATATGCCACAAGACCTAGATTTGCCTTGTGTATCTCACAACAAAAAAAACTTCACTGTTATAAGCTAACTTTTATGAGCAATTTAAGTAAAATTCCAGGGCTTAACTTCCTTTGGAAAATGTACGGAAATTTAACGGAAAGTTTCAGACTCTTTGCAACCCTAATTACAACCGTCCGTGATTGGGGAGTCCCATAGGGCAGCTCACAATTGGCCCAGCGTTGTCCGGGTTTGGCCAGTGTAGGCAGTCATTGTAAATAAGAATTTGTCCTTAACGGACTTGCCTAGTTAAATAAATGGCAACACATTGTATTTCCCAATAATGACATGGGGAACAGAGAAAATCTCACAATCTCACATTTTGACAACATGTATCGTTAGTCAATAAAAGTAACCCATTGAGACTGCAACGATTGGACAGTGAAAATGTATCTAGTCATATTTCTCTTTGGATTTGTAAACACTGAGAACAAGGCAAAACATTTTTTAAATACTGACCATTTCCCCTCAGTACATCCAAAACTAATAAGGAACAGAGGGCTATCTCAGGTTAATCACAGCTACAGCACTTCACAACAACAGCCCTCCTAATTTGCTTTGTTGATAACAGAGAGAGGCCCAGGCCCTCTCACTGGGTAACAAATGACAGCTGTAATTGACGTGGGCATCCCTGCTCAGAGCAGCGCTCTGATTAAGACTCCCCTCCGGGCTGCTGGGGTGTTAGTGGACACATGGTTGGTTACACAACACTAACCCAGAGGACGACGTGACTCACACACACACACACACACACACACACACAACGCTGAAAACAATAGAAGTGTAAAGGAAGAAAGAATCCACATGTATATAAAACTGAAAAGCTTATCTTGTGACTACTAACTTGGCCGGTCAAAGAAAATGTATAGACTAATCTGTTGACATTCACAGTCAGTGAGTCACACAATATTGCCAACAAACAAATTTCAGGAATGTTTGTTTTTGTCATAGAAACTCACTCGACTCATACCACTCATAACCACTTCCCCTAAACCACACCCTAAGACAGTCTTAGTTCCTGCTTAGTAGGGCTGTACCCAGCCCCCAAAAAATCTGTCGACCGAGTCTGTTCTTTTAACCAAATTTCACAAATTAAAAAGTGTATTTTTCTATATATAGAATATATATATATTTTAATCAAATCAACTATACGCAGTGATCAAATCAAACAATTTTTTATTTGTCTCACACATGGTTAGCAGATGTTAATGCGAGTGTAGCGAAATGCTTGTGCTTCTAGTTCCGACAATGCAGTAATAACCAACGAGTAATCTAACCTAACAATTTCACAACAACTACCTTATACACACACACACACGTAAAGGGATGAAGAATATGTACATAGAGTTATGAATGAGTGATGGTACAGAACGGCATAGGCAAGATGCAGTAGAAGGTATCGAGTACAGTATATACTAGAGGTCGACCGATTAATCGGAATGGCCGATTAATTAGGGCCGAAATCGGTATTTTTGGGCGCCGATTTCCGATTATTATTTTAATTTTATTTTATACCTTTTATTTAACTAGGCAAGTCAGTTAATAACACATTCTTATTTTCAATGACTGCCTAGAAACTGTAGGTTAACTGCCTTGTTCAGGGGCAGAACGACAGATTTTCACCTTTCAGCTCAGGGGTTCCAATCTTGCAACAGCACTAGTCCAACTCTCTAACCATTGCACTCCACGAGTAGCCTGCCTGTTACGTGAATGTAGTAGAAGTCAAGGTAAATTGCTAGCTAGCATTAAACTTATCTTATAAAAAACAATTACTAGTTATAACTACTGATCCAGTTTAGCAGGCAATATTAACCAGGTGAAATTGTGTAATTTCTCTTGCGTTCATTGCACACAGAGTCAGGGTATATGCAACCGTTTGGGCTGCCTGGCTCATTGCGAACTAAATTGCCATAATTTTACGTAATTATGACATACATTGAAGGTTGTGCAATGTAACAAGAATATTTAGACTTAGGGATGCCACCCGTTAGATAAAATACAGAACGGTTCCGTATTTCACTGAAATAATAAACATATTTTTTCTCGAAATGATAGTTTCCGGATTCGATCATATTAATGACCAATTTTGCCAGCAGCTCTTCGCAAGCACAGCGCTGTTTATGACTTCAAGCCTATCAGCCTAATGGCTGGTGTAACCAATGTGAAATAGCTAGCTAGTTAGCTGGGTGTGCGCTAATACTGTTTCAAACGTCACTCGTTTTTAGATTTGGAGTAGATATTCCCCTTGCGCTGCAAGGGCCGCGGCTTTTGTGGAGCGATGGGTAATGATGCTTCGAGTGAGGCTGTTGTCTATGTGTTCCTGGTTCGAGCAGGCGCAAATCAGACAGGAGTCTTGTACAGCATGAAAAATATGTTTTTGCAACTGTTCGAGTAAAGAAATCTTGGTCGACGAACAGCCTAACGATCAAACAATCGAGCAGTCGACTAAATGGGGTCAGCCTTACTGCTTCGTGCAAGAAGATGCAGCCTGTCTTATGATAGTGGTACTTGAGACAACAGAATGTATGAGGGAAGAGAGTTAAACACATGTACGTCCATAAAGTGCTGTCAGATGGAGCAGCCTGAGGTTGCTTTCATTTCCTTTCAGTCCAGCACTTAGAACACTACTTAACTAGACCAATAACTACCATCAACACAGAGTTCAGCCTAACTGACGTTGTGCCAAAAACGCTCGCTCAAACCCACACAAGGACAGACAATACGCAGTCCAAAATAAGACTGCGATGTTAGACAGGTGAAGCGGTTGGCTCTGAGACCCTTCAGATAGCAAAGCATTATGCGAATGCCTGTTAGTGAGTGACTCAGCCAGCCATTAGACAGACAGCCACCTCCACCAGACCCCACTGGGAGAACACACTCAATTACCACACAACACTTAACCTTGGCACACCAACCGGAGACACACTCCACAGTGCAATCAAACAAGCAGTGGCACAGGGACAGGTGTATTTAATTTCAGTCAGGAAGATTTCACTTTACAGGCCTTCCTTATTATGCCCCTTGTCTAATCTATTCAGGAGAGAATGCACTGGAGAGTTGACTGCAGAATGTCGACTATGTGACCTGTACCACTGTAGATACAATGTTCTATATTCTATAGGATGCCTTTCTTCAGCACTGTGCACCACTGGTAGAACATGCCCTGCAGTACAGCCAGGTATTGGCCTCCAGATTCCCTACTCAGCACGCACCCAAGCAGACAGACGGACGGCCACCAGAGCATGGCTGCACAAAATTAGCCAGCTTTTTGGACTTTAATTTTCTAAAATGTGGAGCATTATTTTTAGAGTGGTAATGGCGGAAGAGAGGACAGCTGTGTGTGTAGTGAGCCTTTACTGCCAGCCTCAGCAACCAGACAGAGCACACAGGCACACTGAATACTGGGAGAGAGGGGGTGGGGGCTGCAGAGCAGAGGGGTGCCAGGAGGGGGTGAGAGATGAGTCAACCCTCTACTTCCAGGAAAGATTTTACTCCCATAGGTTAGGGCTGTTCCTCTCAAAACCGTGCATAGGCCATGGATCTACATCTATGGCCACAGAATGCTGTAGCAGGTCTGTGCATGAACTGACAATGACTGTTACAACATCTCAAATAAAGGGCCAGCGGAAACAGCTAGGCTATATCTACAACTATACTGAAGCATTCTGCTGGTAAAAGACAGACTATCAGTGTTACATTGTGGAGCAGGAAAATTGATCTGTTTCTATTTGACAAGCAGGCAGGGGAGATACTGATCGAGATGTGATGAAGTGCAGTGACTGTGAATGACTGAAATTACCCCATTTCTATATTTAAGTTGTTTGGTTTCCCGAGGACTACATTATCAACACAGTAATACACCTTCTTGAGCGCAGTCTGGCTGTCAGACTGGGCAGCCTCCCCATTGTGTCAGTCATTCAGTGCCACTGCTCAGTAGAGCCACAGGGTATAGACAACCCTCCCTCCCTCCATCATCATCATCGTCACACACTGTACAGCAGGCTCCTTGTCAGTTACTGGAACCTAAAACAATCTAATTATGATGTACTCAGGACATTCAACTATAATAATCCCACTAAATGAATGCATCCTCATGCCTTCGGTCTCTATGAAATAGGAGAAATTCTTATACAATGTAATTATGCCTGTAGGAGTATTATCATGCATCTTGCCAGACATAATTAATTTTTCAATCAACACTTTTTAAATAAACTGAAAAGCCACAAATGTATTACAATAAGAAAAACTATTTCCAGCAACATGACTTCATAGTCATATGACTGTAGTTAATGCAGCAAATCTCTGCACTAGGAGGGGGGAGTAGGGGGGGGTGATGGTGAGGGGGGAAGGGAAGGGAGTGTGTGTTAGGGAATTAAAGGAGGAGAGAGCAAGATGATCCCAGTAATGTCCCCTATAAATGTCAGGCGAAGTAAATCACCACACTGGAGGAACGCTATCAGGGACTGAACAGATCCACATATATTACACAACTCCTCCTCACCTGAGCAGTATTGCTGGCTGGCTGACTGGCATATGCATGTGCCAGGCAGGCGAGGGGGATTGTCTACCCTGAGACAGCCAGAGACAGGTGGTTACTCCGCCTCCACTGACACCCAGCAGGTGTGGTGCCCAGCAAGTCACACTGCATGTAACTTTCCAGCACAGCAGCTTGTGATGAGTGTGTGTGTTGTGAGCAAGTATGTGTGTTCTCTCCTGGCTTAACTTCTGGGCTGGCAGGATACACTCTGGTTAAATTCTGCTCTGATCCTCCCTGCTGTTGATAGGGAATGGCTCTAATGGATCCTGTTGCCATGGAAAAACATTGTCAAGGTCCTCTGAGTTTAACAAAGTCCCACCAACCAGCCTCCCTGTTTCTCCCACCTAACCAGTCTGTGGGTGTGTAGATCAGCATGTCTCCCTGACCTCTAGCAGCCACTTACTCATTAAACCCTCTTAAGGAGGTTAGCCAAACACAAGGCCTTTCTCTACACAAGCATATCACCAGCAACATGACCAACCGCAATACTAGTAACATCTTTCCTTTCATGTTCTCTCTACCTACACCTCCTTTTCACGTGTCAGTGAGTTACAGTACATCCCCTCCTTTCTCCAGTCTCAGTCAGACTTGTTAGAAGTGTGGGTGGAGATGGATTCCGGTAAATACTATAGTCCTGGTACACCAACAAAAACAACAGTTCTATCTAGGCTGCTTCCTTTCTGAAACTCAGGTGCCGGGGGAGGCTGGTGTGAAATGATCCGTCAGACTATTTAAAAAGTGGATGCGCTCTATTTCTCTCGGCTTCAGTGAGCCACAGCAAACAGATGCTGGCTGAAACAGGGCTGGAGATTGTAACTTTCATAGCAGTTATTTCATTACAGATGAGTAGGGCTGGCACAACTGTGTAACCGACTGTTACGGATGAACATCGGCATGAAATTAAAATAACAGTCGTATCCGTAGAATTGTATGTGTTATTTTTGGGGGAATGAACAGCTGACTGAAAACGGGATGGCCGCGCATTCGTGCAGTTTAGTCTGTTTCTGCAAGAAAATGGACTCCCTATGGAACACTTGGCACCTTATAGTCCATGCACCGACGAATTGAGGCTGTTCTAAGGGCAAAGGGGGGTGCAACGCAATATTAGGAAGGTGTTCCTAATGTTTTGTACACTCAGGCTATTCATGGATTCCATATCAGATCAGACAGATAGACGTTGTAAAGCAGAGGTGAGAGAGAATCCTACAGAGAATTTGAGCTAAAAGCAGGTTTGTGTTTTCACACATCTGTGTGGCTAAATGGAACCCTGTTCAATTGAACCACTCCAATCCTGCTGCAGGTCCAAGTAGAGAGATGTTTATCCCAGTCTCTATGTGGATGTGGGGGACAGAATATGATCTTTAAATAGCGCAGCAGGCTCTGAGCTAGGGTTCAGCAGTTAGAATAACTCCTGAAGCTTACCATATCGAGCCTAGTCAGTACCAGTCCCTTTCAGCTCCACTTCCCTGAGATGACAGACAGATGGGACAAATATGGAGTCTCTGTGCTTAACCATCGCCTTTGAGAGAAACGCTAACCAAAGATATTATCGTGACATGCTGCACATCAGTGGGCGAAAAAATGTATCGGGCAGAGAGGGAAAGGGGGATATGGAGAGAGAAAGTGAGAGAGACGTTGCTGCAGGGACACCCTTAACCAGCAGAAATGTAATTTTGAACTTCACAAACACAACAACAGAAGAGATTGGAGGGAGGAATCAGTCCACAGCTGATACAATCTGTTTCTGGAACAGTGATGGGAACATAAATACAAATTACCGATGCATTTGTTTCAAGCCTGATGTTCATGATGTTGTGAGTTCAAGTGCGGCAAGATGATACACCTCTATTAAAAACTCATTAACGGTGGAGTCTGCAGGGCGGCTGTGAAGGATCTGACTTCTGACAGGAAATGATCTTCTCTCAATTCAAGATGGCATTAATTCCTCTAATATACTACCAACATCCCAAACGCACCTCAATGAAACATCAAACACCCAAATGTCTGTGGGCTGATCATATTATTTAGAGTTCAGAGCTCCATAGCCACTCAGCTCACGCTTTAAACATCCTGATTAATTGCAACCCGAACACCGGAGACGGCTTACTGCTTCCCAGAGTGCAGTGTGCTCCCATATCAAATATAGCCATTCTTCCCTCTACTTGTCACTGAATGGAATACATCTCTGTATTATTCATAGACAGAGTTTGTGTAATCCTGAGCTCTGGAGAACAATCTGTATATCTCAGTCAGAAGGGAACAGAAAGTGCTTAAAGTTTCATTATGTAGAATCTGATCAGAGAAGGCATTTGAATATAGAATAAAAACAAGCGACCAGTCAACTCCTCCATAAAACTGTCTGGCGCTAGCACCACATCTCAAAGTAAATTCTAACGCCTCAGCTTTTGTCAGCACTCCAGGAGTAGAGGTGATGTGACGGGCAGGTCTTTATATAATGCTAATATAATAGTGCTCAAAGTAATGCTAACACCATCTGCCTGTCTTACAGAAAGTAAAAAGTGAAAACTAGGTGTATTAGAGACTTCTAAATAGTCCCTAATGGAGTTTATACATTATTAAAATACATACCTACTACTCCAGGGGACACAACTAGACCTAAAAACTGACCGTTCATTCACTGTTCAGGTAAACAAAAAACTATGTTTATGACAATTTCCAGTACCAAACTCCAGAGACAGAGGGTTGATCATATAGTTGCACCATGTAAACACCTGTGCTTCTCTCAACACGACAGGCTAACAGCCCCATTCTTTCAAAACCCCAACAAAAACCTTCTCGCTCCAACCACGGTACATGTCTCTACTTGCCCAGTGGAGTCGTATCAGCACATTAACTAAAATGGGACTAAGAAGGAAACAGGCACTTGACAGTCAAGTCTGATTATACAGCCCTACTCCATGGGACAGATCTGAGTCACTGCAGTTCATCAACATTGCATCTCTCACATAGTGTCTGATGGCTATCCAAGGCTGTGTTCAGGCTATAGGCTACTGGTGATAGATCAAGCTGATAAATCAGATTACGATCTACTTGTTCTAATATTTCAGGCTGACCTTTATTATAATGTGGCACACATGCGGCCAATGGCAAAATACTAGGCCATTGGAAGGAATTAAACAATGGATTTACTTACATAATCCTCAAATCAGATTGATCAGGGAAGCGAGAATGATTCGAATTTTTAATACAGTAAACTGAGCCTATAGGCATGCTTGTCTTAACATAGTAGGAGGACAGCAGATCAACTCTACAGATCAAACCACTGCTGACTACTGTCAACTTGTCAGAGTGGGTGTGCTTTACTAGCCTACAAGAGAGGAGCATTAAACACTATGAACAATGAAGTGGGATTCATCTAAAAAAACATTTCCCTCAAATATTTCTCTTTGCATGGATCCACTGCCAGCCAACCACCTCAGGTTGAGCATGGCTGATTTAAAACCAACAGGCTGGAACATGCAGCGGTACAGGCAGTGTGCCATTTCAAACCACACATTATATAGGGCGGAGAAAGGTAGAGGGCTGCAGGTCCCAACAGGGATCACTGTGGCACAGTCAACATTTTTCATGCTGCAAGCGGAAGCGGGCTGAAACTTGTTTTGAGAGTCCCGCAGATGATTTGGAAACGGTCGTCTTTCTGCTTTGTATACGTTAGCCTACCTATTGTATTAACAGCACCTCTGTGTTGCACTATTCACCCACAATCTCAGAATTAGCTGATTCAAGTTCAATAGCCTACCTCTTCTCTCCTAGATGGGCGTGCAAGTTCAATAGCCTACCTCTTCTCTCCTAGATGGGCGTGCAAGTTCAATAGCCTACCTCTTCTCTCCTAGATGGGCGTGCAAGTTCAATAGCCTACCTCTTCTCTCCTAGATGGGCGTGCAAGTTCAATAGCCTACCTCTTCTCTCCTAGATGGGCGTGCAAGTTCAATAGCCTACCTCTTCTCTCCTAGATGGGCGTGCAAGTTCAATAGCCTACCTCTTCTCTCCTAGATGGGCGTGCAAGTTCAATAGCCTACCTCTTCTCTCCTAGATGGGCGTGCAAGTTCAATAGCCTACCTCTTCTCTCCTAGATGGGCGTGCAAGTTCAATAGCCTACCTCTTCTCTCCTAGATGGGCGTGCAAGTTCAATAGCCTACCTCTTCTCTCCTAGATGGGCGTGCAAGTTCAATAGCCTACCTCTTCTCTCCTAGATGGGCGTGCAAGTTCAATAGCCTACCTCTTCTCTCCTAGATGGGCGTGCAAGTTCAATAGCCTACCTCTTCTCTCCTAGATGGGCGTGCAAGTTCAATAGCCTACCTCTTCTCTCCTAGATGGGCGTGCAAGTTCAATAGCCTACCTCTTCTCTCCTAGATGGGCGTGCAAGTTCAATAGCCTACCTCTTCTCTCCTAGATGGGCGTGCAAGTTCAATAGCCTACCTCTTCTCTCCTAGATGGGCGTGCAAGTTCAATAGCCTACCTCTTCTCTCCTAGATGGGCGTGCAAGTTCAATAGCCTACCTCTTCTCTCCTAGATGGGCGTGCAAGTTCAATAGCCTACCTCTTCTCTCCTAGATGGGCGTGCAAGTTCAATAGCCTACCTCTTCTCTCCTAGATGGGCGTGCAAGTTCAATAGCCTACCTCTTCTCTCCTAGATGGGCGTGCAAGTTCAATAGCCTACCTCTTCTCTCCTAGATGGGCGTGCAAGTTCAATAGCCTACCTCTTCTCTCCTAGATGGGCGTACAGGTTCAATAGCCTACCTCTTCTCTCCTAGATGGGCGTACAGGTTCAATAGCCTACTTCTTCTCTCCTAGATGGGCATGCAAGATCAAGAGCCTACAATATATGACTCAATGAAATAGAGTGGCATGTCTATAAATGGGCGGAGAATCAAGGGGCAGTTATCTTTCCAAGAAAGTTTACTGAAATTGGATTAGGCGATAGTTGACTAGTGTCTGTAAATAAATATTGATAATGGAAATAAGTGGAGGGAGCTCAACCAACGTGAGTTGAAAAGCAATTTTGAAAAAATTATTTGAAAAGGAAGAGCGCAACGAGCGAATACCATGGCGAGTCGGCATTGCACCTTTTCATTTTCAATAAGTATTGATTACCCATTTATTTGTCTCTGCCTGCAAATCGTCATGCTCCTTTAAAAAGGTAGGCTATATCCTATATGCAAAACGTAGCTCAAGAGAAAGTGCAAGTGTCAGCTGTCAACATTCTTGCTGCTTCAAGTTCAGTAGCCATATGAGTGAGATAAGGTGCGCCTTTGGTCTCAATTTAATAGAGTAGCCTGTAGGCTATCCATGGGCGGAGAAGGAAGGGGCAGTTCTCTTGCCAAGGAAATTAACTTCTTAAATCTAATTAGCCTATAGTTTACTACACTGCCTCAAAATAAATATTGATGACCCATATTGGTCTAGGTCAGAAAATCTTCCCGCTCCTAAAAAAGGTAGGCTATTAAACCTATTCTGTTGCGTGTCAATTTGACCAAATTCCACTTTTGAGTTGTCTAAAATACCAGTTAACCTCTTTTTCTCCATGAAATTAAATGACTTTTCCTCATTTAGGGTCATGAACCTAACTTCAAAATGTGGACACGTTGATGTGTTCTGGAATGTCTGTGTAGATTTTGTATACAAACATGATGTTGGTCAATCTGACCCACACCACAATGGATGCCATTTTTTCCCCAGCAAAGCACAAGGGTAAACGTAGCTCAATAGAAAGTGCAAGTGTCCGCTCTCTGTCCTACTCTGCACTCTTCAAACTATGTCTAACCTATTGGCTGATATAACCCAGTAATATTGATAGCCTAACATAAAATGGAGAATGTGAGAATCTCTGGAAATGTAATTTATTTTGTGGTTTATTTTTGTGCATTTTGATATTGCCTACAGCGCGCAAAATTGTTGGGACCATGGCGTGCAAGCGATCTGCGTCAAATAAACTATGCCTAAAATAACATTGCAGGACTGCGGCTGGGTGGGAGTCGGACAGAAACGGCGGGAGGGGCCGGCTACAGGTATGAAAAGCTGCGGGTGCGGGCGGGATGAAGAAATCAGTCCCACCCAGACCTCTATACTGAGGGCCCCACCCTGTGGGGTGGACTCCAAACTCACTTCACTGAACAGGCTAATCACTACACTGAAGGATTCCCATAGGGATAATAATAATGCCTGTCTCTCAAACGTGGTATAAGTAAAGGCTGTATGAGCGTACAGTGGGTTTGTTACATTCCCTCCTCATGCTCCTGCTCTCAAATTCGGAGAGGGCGACCTAGCACCACATGAGCTGCATATGACCTAGTCCCTTCCCAGAAGACTGAAGCCTTCTGTTCACTAAAGGCTCCTTCCCAACAATCCTAGAGACATTCCATTTGTCAGACATGACTCTCACATGGGCCACTGCCCTCTAGCCAACAAAAAATGAGTCACTTACTGATTATATCACTGAAGTGGCTGTCTATACATCTACAGAGAGGAACACACATTGCTGTATATCTTTTGATTCACTACAACCAATTTGTAATCCACACTGTACTTAAACAGTTGACAAGCAAGGTACAGGATAATTTCCTTACAAATACAGAAGTGTTTGATTTCATTGGCCATGATGTGCTTACAGACAGACCCCTGTCACCTTTCCATAATGCCCCTGCAATGCAGCCTCACTAATCCTCCATTATCTGTTCGTCACACCCCCTCCATGAGTCTGCCCTGTGGCCTGAAGAGCACTGACATTTGGGGACACAGCCACTGACGCAACACACACCTTGTTATTCCTGTTACAGACACTGACCAAACTGTCCCCCTACTTCCCGCTGTGTGTCTGTCCTACACAATCTCCCTGGCTGGCAGTTCTCTTTTAAAGCTGAAGTGACGGGCCGTCCACCCTGTCACAATGATTGGAGATCAGACAGGAACATTTGACACCCCGGTGGGGTCAGCCTCAACATCTAGCCTGAGCCTCTCCTCTCACCTAATTGTGTGATGATTAGGCTACATGTGGACTGAAATGCCTCAAAACTAGCTTCTCATTGTCTGCCAATGGAATCCCTTAGCATCTACCATATACATCTTCTCCCACCTGCCCCTGGTCTTCCGTCAGTCAGTCAGCCCTGTGGTGGGCCTCTCCAACCTGCCCTGTCTGTCACAGCCGACCAGGTGAAATATGTGAGGGGAGCCTGGATAGGAGAGGTAATTCTTCCTGAGCTTCTCAGGGACTCAGCACACTATTAATATCACCCACAGCCCGGGATGTTATGTGAGAGTGTGTGTAGAGAGAGAGTCAGGGTGGGAAGGGCTGAGAGAGGGAGAGTGAGTGAGTGAGGAATGAGAGAGGAATGAGAGAATCCAGAGAGAGGGAGAGAGAGAGAATCCAGAGAGAAGGAGTGAGAAAGAGGAAGGAGAGCACCTATGTACCCACCCAGCAGCAGCAGCCCTCCAGAGATAAGCGGAGGTTAGATTTACTGCTTGTTATTCCCCCTGGCACACCCAGACACTTTCATCCGGAACAATTTACAGAAGCAATTAGGGTTACGTGCCTTGCTCAATGGCACATTGGCAGATGTTTTCACCTATTCAGCCCGGTGATTTGAAACAGCGACCTTTCGGTTACTGGCCCAACATTCTAAGACACAAGGTCTTGATATGGGACTGAAACATTAGGCCTAGATTCTGTCCTACATAAAGCTTTCTGGCATATCATCCTCATCAACGCTACTAGGAATGTGCTTACTGAAATCAGTTAGGAGTGTCCATGCAGTGGCATTGCATCTAAAGGTTTTCTTGGTAACACAAAAGGATTAAAAAAACACACAGGGTTACCCGGCGCACTAAGATAAGAGGGGTTGATAAGGTTATCTGGTGGGACAGTGTGTGTGTGTGTAAGTACAATGTGCTAGTCAACTGGGTAATGTTCATTAGGGCACACTGTAGCAAAATGTTTTGCAATGAAAAACAAAACCCTGGGCCTCCCGAGTGGCACAGTGGTCTAAGGCACTGCATCGCAGTGCTACCTGTGCCACTAGAGATCCCGGTTTGAGTCCAGGCTGTCACAGCCAGCCGCGACCGGTAGACCAGCGCACTATTGGCCCAGCGTCGTCCGGGTTAGGGAAGGGTTTGGCTGGCAGGGATGTACTTGTCCCATCGCGCACTAGCTACTCCTGTGGCGGGCCGGGTGCAATGCACGCTGACACAGTCGCCAGATGTACAGTGTCTCCGACACATTGGTGCGCCAGGTTAAGCAGGCACTGTGTCAAGAAGCAGTGCAGCTTGGCTGGGTTGTGTTTTGGAGGATGCACGGCTCTCAACCTTTGCCTCTCGAGTCCGTACGGGAGTTGCAGCGATGGGACAAGAGGGGTCCAGCCAGCAGAGGGAGCTGGTCTGTGGTGTGCGTGTTATTGTGTGGTCCTAAAGCCTTTGTTGAAGAAGACGGTAGACGTGTAAGGACTGCTCTGTCGTATCCTCTCCTGAAGATCTGGCTCCAGGCTGCTCACTGCCATAGAACTCATCTGTGGGAACAGGGCACAGCACAGAGGAGTGGCAAACACCAAGCACAGACCCACCAGTACTGAGGCGTTTAGGACTGGGAAGGCTTTTTTCCCCAGGTGTTTTCATTACCACAAAGGGCACAGCCATGCCAATTGTGGACTCCACCGCCTGGATGATGCCTGACTTGGCAGCGGTGACTGACTCTCCTAACCAGTTCTCATTGGTCACTGGGATGCCGTAGTTCAGCTCTCTGCCTCATGAAGGGGATGTTGATACAGTTGACAGTAGAGGTCGACCGATTATGATTTTTCAACGCCGATACCGATTATTGGAGGACCAAAAAAGCCGAGACCAATAAAAAAAAAAAAAAAAAAATACAATTTTTTATTTTAACTTAATATAATACATCAATAAAATCAATTTAGCCTCAAGTAAATAATGAAAGATGTTCAATTTGTTTAAATAATGCAAAAACAAAGTGTTGGAGAAGAAAGTAAAAGTGCAATATGTGCTATGTAAGAAAGCTAACGTTTCAGTTCCTTGCTCAGAACATGAGAACATATGAAAGCTGGTGGTTCCTTTTAACATGAGTCTTCAATATTCCCAGGTAAGAAGTTTTAAGTTGTAGTTATTATTGGACTATTTCCCTTTATACCATTTGTATTTCATTAACCTTTGACTATTGGATGTATAGCTTCCGTCCCTCTCCTCGCTCCTACCTGGGCTCAAACCAGCAACAACAGCATTACCCATTACTTCGGTTACACCAGCCTCATCTCGGGAGTTGATAGGCTTGAAGTCATAAACAGCGCAATGCTTGACGCACAACGAAGAGCTGCTTGCAAAACGCACGAAAGTGCTGTTTGAATGAATGTTTACGCGCCTGCTTCTGCCTACCACCACTCAGTCAGATACTTGTATGCGCAGTCAAATTATATGCAACGCAGGACACGCTAGATAATATCTAGTCATATCATCAACCATGTGTAGTTAACTAGTGATTATGATTGATTGTTTTTTAATAAGATAAGTTTAATGCTAGCTAGCAACTTACCTTGGCTTACTGCATTCGCGTAACAGGCAGTCTCCTTGTGGAGTGCAACGAGAGAGAGGCAGGTCGTTACTGCGTTGGACTAGTTAACTGTAAGGTTGCAAGATTGGATCCCCCGAGTTGACAAGGTGAAAATCTGTCGTTCTGCCCCTGAACAAGGCAGTTAACCCACCGTTCCTAGGCCGTCATTGACAATAAGAATGTGTTCTTAACTGACTTTCCTAGTTAAATAAAAGGTATACCATTTTTTTTTAAAGGCGCACAAAAATACAGATTTCCAATTGTTATGAAAACTTGAAATCGGCCCTAATTAAATCGGACATTCCGATTAATCCGTCGACCTCTAGTTGACAGCCGCTACAGCAAAGAAGGGGACGAACCGGCTCATGACAGCTGGAAGGCGTTTGGCTAGAGACTCGAGTCCCAGGGCTGTGACTACAGCTCCTGTGCTTGCAGTGACGTACGCAGCAGCCAGCTGATTATTAATGGACAATATAACAAATCAATACGGCCTCATCATTTGAGCCATTTCCTCCTCATAACTAGAGCCAGTGCCTTTTGTATCGACCTCAGGGTGGCCTGGTCACAGCCACGGTTCGTTCACAAGGATGAACACGGCAACCTTGAGAAAATATCTTAACTATTACTGTAGAGGGTTTTAGAGGGAAGCCTTACCTGAAGAGCAGTAAGAATTAAAACTACTATGATGATAGTTGTCAGTGCAATGTTGATGACTCGGTTCACACAAAAACCTAGTGCAAAATGTTATTTTTTGTAAAAATGTGATCATCTTTACATGGTGCAGGATAGTAGCATGAGCTCCACCACCACCTCTGTCTCCCTCCACACCATCGTTCCCACGACTCCCAGGTCTCATGGATCACTGGCCTTTAGACAAACTGCACTGATAAAGAGCAGACGCAATTACACTGTTCAGATTTATCCGTTTGACCTTGGTGTCATCGATGGAGCAGAGGCAGGGGCATGTCATCCTTCAACAGCGTCAGTGGGGTGGGATCAGACACCCATACACCTTAGGACTTGGTGCTCAAACCAGGGATAAGTGCTGGGCCGCTGGGTACCAGAGACCCAAACCAACCCCACCACACGGCCAGCTTGCCTGCACTCAGCTGCTGCCAGCTGGGATAACCTCTGACTGCAACTCTACGAGAGAGAGAGGCTCTCAGACTGCTGCAACTCTAATCCAATGTAGCAGTGACAATTCTCCAGGATTTCAGGAGACTGTCAGAGGTCTCAAAAGGGCCCATGGCTGTCTGCACCCTCCCAGGGATGGGTGGGAGAGGAGACACAGAGGAGAGAGAAAGAGACCCGTGATAGTGTGTAGAGGGTGTTGTGTAGATACGTTGAAGACAGGGGGGACAAAGCGAGTGAGAGCGAAAGAGACATTCATTTGACCCACATAATAATCTCTCCACCCCAGTGAAAGTGAGGATGAGTTGTGAAAGCTGGTCTTAACCCTCTTGATGAAACATATAGTGGAGTTTTCTGCACCATTATGTGAAGTCATTTCCCCTCAATGTTCAGCAGAGCTAGTTTTACAGGTAGTCAAGAAGCACTACAAAGACTGTCTTGTAGAAACATCAGTAACAACTGTCAGCAACAGATGGATGTCATCTAAATTCAGCAAATTTTTCTTTGATAAATGTCATTATAGATGTTGTGGGTGGATTGCATGTAGAGCAACACCGGATAATGAAAGCGCTTATTTACAACGGCTTGCCAAATTTGTGCTTTTTCAAACTCTCAAAAGTATAGGCTTACAATTTTGTTGATTAAAGAATAAAAACATTAGCTTCTGATTTAATCTCTTAAAAATATTGCTTACATTTACAAACAGCAGGGCTTGACAACTTTTTAAGCCACGTGTCCTTCAGACAAGTATGACAGATATTTTACTAGTACGAAAGTTTAAGAGAAAAATAAAATATGGTCTGTAACACTATTTTTACATCATTGTATGATGCAAGGAACCAATTTACAAAACAAATACATTATCATTACCATAGAGAATCGGACAAAAATATATAGGCTAGGCTACACTCTGCCTATTGTCTTCTTTCTCAAAATATAACACTGCCCCTTTAAGGCTGTCCTGGAGGACAGTTGACCACCCTTAAGGCTTCTGCTTGCTTCAGTTTGACTGGCAGCTAGATGAACCAAACACGTGTGCTGCATACAACCTTAGAAAGACCTTCACTTGAAAAACTAGAAAAAAAGCAGCAATACTGTTTGTCCAGTTAGGAGCCATAGTCAGTATACACCTCCACAAAATAGTCAGACTTAATCAAAGATACATTTTTACAGAGTAGATCTTAGCTTTGCAATTTTACATCTAAGATGTTTGGTGCAGTATTTCTCAAGTGAAAAATGTGCATGAAAATGAGTTGTCTATCGTTGACAAACACTTAATTGAAGAATCCCTACTGTTGACCAATCACAGACCAAGAGGCGTAGACTTCGGCATGCCTCAAGATTTTTGTGTGTGTGCATGAATAGCCAGAAAGTGTTGGGCTTCGGCAAGGTTCTAACACAAACATCATAATATATGCATGAACTGTTCCTGAACAGGAAGCATGCAGACCCCTTCAGTAGCCTCTAAAACATTGCAATTAAATAATTCCCTCATTCAATAAATCAGCCATCAAATGGCTAAGGTAGGCTACTCCAAATGAAGGTATCTAACTAAGGCATGTTTATTCATAACCTTGAAAGGCTAAAATATTCAGGTTTCAGGGGAGATCTACTGACAGCATGCGAGTTTGTCAATTAGACCAACTACACTGCTCAAAAAAATAAAGGGAACACTTAAACAACACAATGTAACTCCAAGTCAATCACACTTCTGTGAAATCAAACTGTCCACTTAGGCAGCAACACTGATTGACAATACATTTCACATGCTGTTGTGCAAATGGAATAGACAACAGGTGGAAATTATAGGCAATTAGCAAGACACCCCCAATAAAGGAGTGGTTCTGCAGGTGGGGACCACAGATCACTTCTCAGTTCCTATGCTTCCTGGCTGATGTTTTGGTCACTTTTGAATGCTGGCGGTGCTTTCACTCTAGTGGTAGCATGAGACGGAGTCTACAACCCCCACACAAGTGGCTCAGGTAGTGCAGCTCTTCCAGGATGGCACATCAATGCGAGCTGTGGCAAGAAGGTTTGCTGTGTCTGTCAGCGTAGTGTCCAGAGCATGGAGGCGCTACCAGGAGACAGGCCAGTACATCAGGAGACGTGGAGGAGGCCGTAGGAGGGCAACAACCCAGCAGCAGGACTGCTACCTCTGCCTTTGTGCAAGGAGGAGCACTGCCAGAGCCCTGCAAAATGACCTCCAGCAGGCCACAAATGTGCATGTGTCTGCTCAAACGGTCAGAAACAGACTCCATGGTATGAGGGCCCGACGTCCACAGGTGGGGGTTGTGCTTACAGCCCAACAACGTGCAGAACGTTTGTCATTTGCCAGAGAACACCAAGATTGGCAAATTCGCCACTGCGCCCTGTGCTCTTCACAGATGAAAGCAGGTTCACACTGAGCACGTGACAGACGTGACAGTCTGGAGACGCCGTGGAGAACATTCTGCTGCCTGCAACATCCTCCAGCATGAGCGGTTTGGCGGTGGGTCAGTCATGGTGTGGGGTGGCATTTCTTTGGGGGGCCGCACAGCCCTCCATGTGCTCGCCAGAGGTAGCCTGACTGCCATTAGGTACCGAGATGAGATCCTCAGACCCCTTGTGAGACCATATGCTGGTGCAGTTAGCCCTGGGTTCCTCCTAATGCAAGACAATGCTAGACCTCATGTGGCTGGAGTGTGTCAGCAGTTCCTGCAAGAGGAAGGCATTGATGCTATGGACTGGCCCGCCCGTTCCCCAGACCTGAATCCAATTGAGCACATCTGGGATATCATGTCTCGCTCCATCCACCAACGCCACGTTGCACCACAGACTGTCCAGGAGTTGGCGGATGCTTTAGTCCAGGTCTGGGAGTAGATCCCTCAGGAGACCATCCGCCACCTCATCAGGAGCATGCCCAGGCGTTGTAGGGAGGTCATACAGGCACGTGGAGGCCACACACACTACGGAGCCTCATTTTGACTTCTTTTAAAGGACATTACATCAAAGTTGGATCAGCCTGTAGTGTGGTTTTCCACTTTAATTTTGAGTGTGACTCCAAATCCAGACCTCCATGGGTTGATAAATTTGATTTCCATTGATAATTGTGTAATTTTGTAGTCAGCACATTCAACTATGTAAAGAAAAAAGTATTTAATAAGAATATTTAATTCATTAAGATCTAGGATGTGTTATTTTAGTGTTCCCTTTATTTTTTTGAGCACTGTATAATATTTTTTATGTTGTATGAATTACATGGCCAATGATGAAGGTAATTCCAGCTCTCCCATGGTGTCAGATTGTTTACAGCATTGGTTTATTAACACACCCCGTTCATCAACTGCGCGGCGGCCATTTGTGGGAGTCCCGGTGAAACTTATTTTTAGGACATTGGACGTGACATCAAAACATGCCAATAGCTAAATAGTTAACTAGCCAGGCTAGTTGCCATCATTATTATAGGCTACCTGCGGCTGCAATGTCTCTCTCGCGCTCCTCGGGCCCACAAGCATGTGATTCACACATCACTTTTCATGACCGTACAAACCATGTTCGTGACCAAAAATTTGCAGAAATTGTGAGAACAGTGCGCAAAACATTGCATCATCAATATTGTGATTTGTGGGTGATTGTTTTTACTTGTCAAGCGTTAAAATGTTGAGCTCTAAAACAGACTAATTTTAAGCGTTTGACTTTGTGTAAATGTGTTTATATGTTTAAGAGCCACTGAGTCTTCCCATCAAATTGTTATCATACCAACACAGAACTTCACGGACACTGCCAAAAATGACTAAATGGTTCACAGGGGGTTTCAACCTAGAAACGAAACATCTAGAAAATAAATAAACAAAACGATAATACAGAATAACAGATCTTCCTTCCTGCTGCTGGTTCTCAGGAAAGGTTCTTAACAACTTCCTGATTATTCATGAAGTAAACAAGGCGCTGGGAGACGGTGTGGACTGAGAGGAGCAGTACTGAGTACCACTAGCTGTGCACTGGAGGTCCACGTGAGAGAGAGAAATGCTTGTTCTTGATCTAGCACCAAACTCTCCTCACAACAGCCTGACCTCGCAGAGGGCTCATGGGAGCCATAGAGCATTGTGGGTAGCTGTGGCTGGGGCCGGCGCAGTACTGCGTTCCATCTCTGCCACGCTCTGTCTAGGTTGCTCTGACATCATTAGTGCTCCATGAAATATTCATCCAAGGGCAGAGAAACTGGTTCCTGTGTACCACGGAACAGCCAAGGCTATGAAAAACACAACGTGTACACACACAGTGGCGTCCATGACTTACCAAACAGGGCCGTGTTTCACAGTGATAGAGGAGGTTTTTATAACCAATAGAGGTGCAGTTAGACTAAGGGTAGCAGCTGACTGTTAAATGATTCAGTCTGACAGTCATACGGCTGGCCTCTCTCTGTATCCAGCACAGCCTCAGGCCCACAGTCAGTGAGACTGGCTTTCACACTCCCTTATCTCCTGTCCAAACCCCCAAAAACAGACTGGGGAACTGGATAAAGGAAAGACTCCAACTAACCAGGCATGAGATAATGCATTATCACACAGACAGGTATAGGCCCGAAGACAAACACACACACAAATGAGAACCCACACCTACAAAACACTACAAGCTATATATGCAGCAGCAGAATCGTCCATCCTTCTGGCCAATCCAGTCATGGTAGGCAGTTCACTGCAAGGCCAAACTCACATTAGAGAGATTACAGTGGCAGGGTTCATGTTAGTTGACCTGTGGCATGCAACTTCACTGTGGCTTAACATGTTAACCCCAGTCTGGGGTAGAAAGATGAGCAGGACAATCACGCTGAAGACACACAAACAAACGGGCACCCTGGCTGAATGGTGGCCTGGAATAACTCATGTAGGGGGTTCACCTCAACCAGACCACTGGTGTGTTGACTGTTTGCGAGGTGACGTAAAGGTGTAGGCCTCTCTCTGAACCATGCTGTCCTGTCCCCTTACTAAAAGGAATGCTCTACTGTAGCGGTTGTTTGCTTCAGTTAGCTAGGAACCTTTACTGGATCCCATTTGTCCTAGTGATGTGAAATCTCTTCTAAGAGAGAAGCAGGTGCCCACTAATTCCCTTAGTCTCTCCCCTGACACTGAACCCTTTTACTATTCTGTACTGTACCCTGACACTGAACCCTTTTACTATTCTGTACTGTACCCTGGCACTGAACCCTTTTACTATTCTGTACTGTACCCTGGCACTGAACCCTTTTGGTATTCTGTACTGTTCTGTACCCTGGCACTGAACCCTTTTAGTATTCTGTACTGTTCTGTACCCTGGCACTGAACCCTTTTAGTATTCTGTATTGTTCTGTACCCTGGCACTGAACCCTTTTAGTATTCTGTACTGTTCTGTACCCTGGCATGTGATCCTACACTGTACAAAGCCTCAGGATTGCCCTATCGGGTACCTTGATCTAGCTGCTCATAGTGTTGGAGTGGGAGGAGGGGAGTGGTAGTGATGTGAGTGTCGGCAAACAAAAGGGCTTTTCTGTGCCTCCTAATCACCAGACACCACTGCCTTGGCTGTGACGGAGGCGTGGAGTAAGACCGCATGCTCATCAGAATACAAAGGTCACACAGGGAGGAGGAAACAGTCAGCAGTTCAGTCTTCACTTACAAAAGTCAATATCAGCTGGGCAGTCTGATTCTTAACCCTTCTACTCGAGGCTGCACTCGTTCACACTGGATGTAAAAAGAAAGACTGGTGTAAGTCAATTTAAGTAACTCCCTCCAGCTCATGCTAGACAGAGAGAGAAAGTGCACACAAAAAAAATGGGGGTGGGATTCGGAGTCGGAATGCCGCCCTTGGTGTGCTAGCTCAGACGTTACCCTCATCACATGTTCTCAGTCATAAGGGCGGTGCTCAGCGGCTGGAATGGAGATCTGAAAAGCCCTCAGAACTATCCAACCCAAACATTCAATCATTCCACGACCATTATTGGAATGTTGGCAATTCAGGAGAATGTTAGATGGGCTGCCCAAACAGGGTGAATGAATGAAGACATGTACTGTTGTGCACCATCCTCTCAATCATTTTTCTTCACAACAGATACATCAGGTGGTTTAACAGGCCAGGTGAGTATCACACTACACTCCAGGGTGAACATCACACCAGAGAGCAAAGGGCTTGCAGAAAAGACATTGCTGAGGAAAACGTTCACATGAAGTTAACGTTAGCTGTGACTGCTGCCCACACAAGCAGCTCCTGCTGTTTCCAAGGGGCTAATGATGTCATGCTGCAGAGTGTAAGCAGTACAGGAGGGGGTATTCTGATCAGTCCCCCACACAAAACCTTCAGAAGACAGTGGTGAAGAAAGGAGCAAAGGAGGAGTGTTGAAAATGACAGGGCTCCTGGGATAGATTATTTTTAGGTCTCACAACACCCTTCACACACACAGCAGGCCACGGCGAAGGAGAGAGAGAATGAGAGAGAGGGGGAAACACCTTTTCTAATAGCTTGGACAGTGACGCAACAACGCACAATAAGAAAGAATGTGTGTCTTTTAATGTGCAAGAGTATGTATGTATGCATGCATGTACAGTTGAAGTCGGAAGTTTACATACACTTAGGTTGGAGTCAATAAAACTTGTTTTTCACACACTCCACAAATTTCTTGTTAACAAACTATAGTTTTGGCAAGTCGGTTAGGACATCTACTTTGTGCATGACACAAGTAATTTTTCCAACAATTGTTTACAGACTATTACAGATTATTTCACTGTATCACAATTCCAGTGGGTCAGAAGTTTACATGCACTAAATTGACTGTGCCTTTAAACAGCTTGGAAAATTCCAGAAAATGATGTCATGGCTTTAGAAGCTTCTGATAGGCTAATTGACATCATTTGAGTCAATTGGAGGTGTACCTGTGGATGTATTTCAAGGCCTACCTTCAAACTCAGTGCCTCTTTGCTTGACATCATGGGAAAATCAAAAGAAATCAGCCAAGACCTCAGAAAAAAACCTCCACAAGTCTGGTTCATCCTTGGGAGCAATTTCCAAACGCCTGAAGGTACCACGTTCATCTGTACAAGCAATAGTAAGCAAGTATAAACATCATGGGACCACGCAGCCGTCATACCGCTCAGGAAGGAGATGCGGTCGGTCTCCTATAGATGAACATACTTTTTTTAAACGAAAAGTGCAAATCAATCCCAGAACAACAGCAAAGGTTCTTGTGAAGATGCTGGAGGAAACAGGTACAAAAGTATCTATATCCACAGTAAAACGAGTCCTATAATCGACATACCTGAAAAGCCACTCAGCAAGGAAGAAGCCACTGCTCCAAAACCGCCATAAAAAAGCCAGACTACAGTTTGCAACTGCACATGGGGACAAATATCGTACTTTTTGGAGAAATGTCCTCTGGTCTGATGAAAAAAAAATAGAACTGTTTGGCCATAATGACCATCGTTATGTTTGGAGGAAAAATGGAGAGGCTTGCAATCCGAAGAACACCATCCCAACCATGAAACACAGGGGTGGCAGCATCATGTTGTAGGGGTGCTTTGCTGCAGGAGGGACTGGTGCACTTCACAAAAATTGATGGCATCACGAGGGAGGATAATTATGTGGATATATTGAAGCAATATCTCAAGACATCAGCCAGGAAGTTAAAGCTTGGTCGCAAATGGGTCTTCCAAATGGACAATGACCCCAAGCATACTTCCAAAGTTGTGGCAAAATGGCTTAAGGACAACAAAGTCAAGGTATTGGAGTGGCCATCACAAAGCCCTGACCTCAATCCTATAGAACATTTGTGGGCAGAACTGAAAAAGCGTATGTGAGGAAGGAGGCCTACAAACCTGACTCAGTTACACCAGCTCGGTCAAGAGGAATGGGCCAAAATTCACCCAACTTATTGTGGGAAGCTTATGGAAGGCTACCCAAAACGTTTGACCCAAGTTAAACAATTTAAAAGGCAATGCTACCAAATACTAATTGAGTGTATGTAATCTTCTGACCCACTAGGAATGTGATGAAAGAAATAAAAGCTGAAATAAATCATTCTCTACTATTATTCTGACATTTCACATTCTTAAAACAAAAGAGGTGATCCTAACTGACCTAAGACAGGGGATTTTTACTTGGATTAAATGTCGTCAGGAATTGTGAAAAACTAAGGTGTATGTAAACTTCCGACTTCAACTGTATATATATGTACGAATGTACGCATTAACGAATGAATGTACGAAACAAGTGCGTGTGTCCCAGTTTGAAAGTGTTGGCTGGTTGATGAGCTCGTTCGAGGCACAGCGAAGGGGGGAGGTGTACAAGACATGCCATGTCCAGAAAAGCTGCATTTTCCCCTTCAGTCCAGGCACTGAATAATTATGAGCTCTGTTCTACAAAGAGAAGACGCAGTGTTTTATGACTGCTTAACTGATACACTAGCACATTCAACCCATCTGGTGTAGTTACTGGGAGACAATGTGAACATCTGCAGGGCTATCTCCAGAACAAGCAGTGAATGAAACGGTCCTCTGAAACAGACAAGCAGGAAGTGACCACTGCAGCCTGTTCTCACCATCCCTGGGAGACCACAACACTGCTAGCTGGAAATACAGATAGCAGGAACTCTACACTGTGTTATCACCCAAAGTAAATGTTTCCAAAACATAAAATGGTGCCATTATGAGAGATGAACTAGGGCCTACTTGAACAGAATAGGACTGATGTGATTTAAGCCGGGGATGGGTTAAAACTGACATGAATATCATAATGACGGGAAAGTAAAATGCACATTGTACAGACACAAAAACTTCCCAGTGACAAGAGTCCTCTGCCCAGTAGCTTTGGGATTAGAAGGTAGGTAACACTATAGCAGAGATAGGTCTAGCTGTATTGCAGCTCCCAAAGGAACCTCTGCACTGCCAGTCTGCACTGCCAGTCTGCACTGCCAGTCTGCACTGCCAGTCTGCACTGCCAGTCTGCACTGCCAGTCTGCACTGCTGCTGTTGTCTGTTACACAAGAGGACAATACCCTCTTCCCTCCACTGGGAGTGAATCCACACGTCAAGGTCAGGACTCAGTACCGCTCCCGTGGCAAAGAGGAGAGGGAGAGGAGAGAGAACAGAGCTGGCGGAATAAAACACAGTCCTGTACTGACGGTTTGTGAACTGTCAGAGGAGGACAGAGAGGATTTTGCCCTGTTGGGAGGGTGAGGGTCATCTTAGTTAAGAGACAGGTGGTAACATGGACTGCTAGTCCCCAAATCGGTAAGACTTTATCCACCATCTGAAATAGAAACAGTAGATTATGTGTGGGGGAAGGGAGGGAGCGAGCTCCTGGCCATCATTCCTCAAACAAAGCATTCTGGATTAACCAAAATCCAGACAGCAGCACTTCTCTTAGATGCATGTACATCTTTTCTATCTCTTCACATTAACCTCTAGGTTTCTGTTTGGCTTGGTGACCATATCAGTCAAGGTCAGAGATAGCTGGAGACTACAATCAGCTGGATTTAATAACCCAATAACCACAAACCCATCCCACATACAGACAGGCACAGAGTCAGCCTAGGACAGAATACTAAACATTTGGTAGGAATAGGTGGGTGCCTGTGAGAAGAAGTAGCTTGCTGCAGGCTGATATAACAACACTTTAGGCCTGGTTACCAGTGAACACCCTCTGCCTTCCAGTAGGCTATCCCTGTATCACGCTGGTGCACAATGCCAAGCCAGACTACCACACCACTCTCTCAGAGTCCCAGCCAGTGTGGGAAAGACAATGTTGGCTCACAAGAGTCCAGGGCTCAGAATTGCTCCTGATCCCATGTTAAGATACCCCTGTAATCCAAACCCCCACACAGACTTCATTGGGAGATTTGCCAGATCTGTTCGTATTCTATCCAACTCCTCTACCTGACATTGTCACGTCAGTCAATAATTGGTAAATGAATGGCATGACAACAATAAATCAGATGAGTTGGCTAAAGCACTACAGATTTGGCAAGCAGGCTAACGCTAGATCTCTTATGAACTTTAAAATGTACACTAGACTAAAGAGTGTGACGTACCTTCCATGTGCGTGGAAGTCAAGCTGCAGGACCTTGTCCTCATGGGAGACAGCCCTCTTGGCTCTCTGGTGGTTGCTGTGCAGGGCCTCGGTGTCGTAGGACAGGCCCTCATAGTGGTGGATGTACTTGTTCAGAGGGTTTCCATACTGACCTGCAGGAACAGAGGTGAAAACAGACTTTTAATGGCCAATTAAAAAGTCAAAACAAGTCATTCCTCACCGGCAGGTAGGCATGGGGTGCAGTGACAAAACTTCAGAACAGCACTACTTCAAAACGTAGCTAGTCTATTAAGAATTATTTTAAACCCGAGACCATGACACATAATCCCTCATTATGAAAGCTTTAGCCTTGACTAGATTCACAAGTATCTTATGAATAATACAACAGCAGGCTGTGTGTATTTCTCTCATTCTCACCATTGATTTAGACTTACTGTGTGTGTGTGTGTGTGTGTGTGTGTGTGTGTGTGTGTGTGTGTGTGTGTGTGTGTGTGTGTGTTTTCCATTTCATCCTTCCTTGGATAAAGATGTTACTTCCTCAAGCACTGTTTTTGGGACTAAGAATAGCTTCACTTTTGAAGGACACCTGGGCCCACAAGATACTATAATACTATAGAGGCCCAATGGTATATATTTGCTTCATTCACTTTTCCCATTCCAACATAAGAGATTTAGTGTTGAAATGCTGGGGAGAAAAAGAAAAAAAACCTTCCACAAGTTGAGTAGATGATAAGCAAAAGACTGCAGTGTGCTGCAAAATATATCCCCATTCTCCTTCCCATCATAGGGACCTAGAGTGATTCCCATCATAGGGACCTAGAGTGATTCCCATCATAGGGACCTAGAGTGATTCCCATCATAGGGACCTAGAGTGATTCCCATCATAGGGACCTAGAGTGATTCCCATCAAGAGCAGCTAGCTAGACACCCTTTAGTCTGCCTCCTGCTGACTCGGACCACTTTATTATCTGACAAACACCATTCTCATCATTTCCAGCTCCTAGCAGGGGTTCCAGGCATCTCTACACTGATGTGATCCAATCCCTAGCCCCAGTCTCATCTTCCCTCCCCCTGCTCCCAGAAACACATTACAGCAGAGAAACTCCGCCAACACAGAAAAATTGCCATTTGTCAAACTTCAGAGAGATTTTTTGTTTCCCTTCCAATTCTAGAGGTTTATAAAAATAAATAAAAAATGTAATCACCAGAGCACTTTAAATTTGATGTACTGTGAAAAAAGGTTCAAAAACATTACATAGCCTCATTCATGTTGGCTTTACACGACACCAACTCCATCATAAAGTTTGCTGACTACACCACGGTTGTAGGCTTGATAAACAACAACGATGAGTCAGCCTATAGGGAGGAGGTAAGTGACCTAGCATTGTGGTGTCATGACAACAACCTCTCCCTCCCTCAGCAAAACAAAAGAGCTGATTGTTAACTTCAGGAAGCAGAGGAGGGAACATACCCCAATCCAAATCAACGGGACTGCAGTAGAGAGTCAGGATTTTTATGTTCCTTGCATTCCACATCACTGAGGACTTGTCACGGACCAACACCACCACCACCATTCATGTCAAGAGGGCATAACAGAGTCTCTGCTTCCTAAGGGGCTGAAGAAATTTGGCATGCTGCCCTGGGTCATCTCCAAATACTACCGCTGCACCATTGAGAGCATCCGGACCGTTTGCATCACGGCCTGGTACACAAATTGCTCCGTCCACAAGGCCCTCCAGCAGGTGGTGAAGATGGACGAGTACGTCACTGGGACTATGCTCCAGGACATCTACATAAAAAAACGTGCCTGAGTAAGACAAGCAGCATCACACACCTCAGCCACGAGCTGCTCTCTCCCTTATCACCGGGCAGACAGTATCGGAGCATGAGGTCTGATACCAACAGTCTCAAGGACAGTTTCTATCTACAAGCCATCAGACTGCTCAGCACTTGAACTGGACTGACCACCTGCCCCAATTCTCCGCACCTTAGCACACATACACATTCATGCCACATAAACATCACAACGGCTGCTGCACCCTCAAAGGTGGTTAAGCAGAGATTAGTAACTTGATTTGATTTATTTGGATCCCCATTATCAGACGCCAATGGTGACAGCTAGTCTTACTGGGGTCCGATGCATAACAAAAAATACATTACAGGCAAAAGACTTCACAATATACATAAATTTAAGAACATTAACATGTAGTGTGTGTGCGCATTATCAGTTACATATGTCAGTACAAACACACAAGTAGGTCACGTGGGAGAGGTAGGGATGCACGATATATAATCGGTGAGCATATCGGAAATCGGACGATATTAGCTAAAAATGCCAGCGTCGGCCCCATGTCTAGTTTAACACCGATGTGCAAACCGATGTCAAAGCTGACGTGCATACCTATATAACGTAGCTAGATGACGTGCATACCTATATAACGTAGCTAGATGACGTGCATACCTATATAACGTCGCTAGATGACGTGCATACCTATATAACGTCGCTAGATGACGTGCATACCTATATAACGTAGCTAGATGACGTGCACACCTATATAACGTGCATACCTATATAACGTAGCTAGATGACGTAATGACATGAAAAATACAGCGCTACACAGAACAAAAGCAGAAAAATACTAAGCGCACACTTCCAACTACTAAACACGTTCAAGTGGAGCAGTCATTTGAAAGAGGAAGAACATTTCAGCGAGACAACTCAAAAGGGGAAATCCATTAAACACCAAGATAATGGATTTCATTGCCCTTGACAATCAACCGTTCTCGGTTGTCTTTCACCGATTGGTCAAGCACCTTGAGCCCTGGTACACACTATCAAGTAGACGGTATTCTTCAGGTGTTGCCCTACCGGAGTTACACAGTATTGTTGAAACGCACATCCATGAGCTACTTGCTATGGGCGTCACTGCTATTTGCTTCACGACTGACATTTGGACCAGCGATGTCAGCCTCATGAGCCTGACAGCACATGCTCAAGAATGTTCTCAAATGGCATCAGCGGTAGGACAACCAGCACGTTTGAAACATGAACACACTAGCTAGCTCCATTCGAACAACTGAGTGGATAAATAAGCTCATCAACTGCGTCT
The DNA here is from genome assembly GCF_002021735.2 of Oncorhynchus kisutch. Classification (NCBI taxonomy): domain Eukaryota; kingdom Metazoa; phylum Chordata; class Actinopteri; order Salmoniformes; family Salmonidae; genus Oncorhynchus; species Oncorhynchus kisutch. The sequence goes on along the minus strand of NC_034181.2, from coordinate 67,005,570 downwards.
GCAGCAGACGTGATACCCCTCTGTCATGGCATTGAAACTCCTGCTCAACAAAACTGCCAACACAGACTGTGGGGTTAAAACTTACAAAAGTACTAGAGGCTGTGAACAAGCAATTCAGTGGCATTCTCTCTGAGCCTCTTTACTGTGTCGCCACCATGCTCGATGCTAGGCATAAGGACTGCAACTTCGATGCAGACAAGAAACGGGGTTTACGTGAAATGTTACATACACAGCTGGACAAGATGGAAACAGACACAGTGACAGTGCGCACCGAGCAAGGGAGGCCACGGACAGACAGAGCTGAAACTTCACTGCTTGACACGTATGATGAAATCCTGGTTGAGAATTTAACTACTGAACAACGAAAACAACACAGCAAGTAAGGGAAAGAAATAGGTTTTGATGATGTTTTACTGGTAATGGGGATATGTAAATGCCAACAAAATCATTTTTATACAGTGCCACAGACACGGCCGGCTACAAAGGACTGTGGGCTCTCCTTCTCCGTGGCCGATGTGAGTAAGACATTTAAAACGTGTTAACCCTCGCAGGGTCCCGGCCCAGATGGCATCCCTAGCCGCATCCTCAGAGCATGCACAGACCAGATATTGAATATGTCCCTATCTCCCTATCCCAGTCTGCTGTCCCCACATGCTTTAAGATTACCACCAGTGTTCCTGTAACCAAGAAGGCAAAGGTAACTGAACTAAATGACTATCGCCCCATAGCACTCACTTCTGTGCTTTGAGAGACTAGTCAAGGATCATATCACCTCCACCTTCCCTGTCACCCTAGACCCACTTCAATTTGCATACCGCCCCAATAGGTCAGATGATGCAATCGCCATCACACTGCCCTATCCCATCTGGACAAGAGGAATACTTATGGAAGAATGCTGTTGATTGTCTACAGCTCAGCATTCAACACCATAATACCCTCCAAACTCATCATTAAAGCTTGAGGCCCTGGGTCCCCATCCTGCCCTGTGCAATTGGGTCCTGGACTTCCTGTCGGGCCGCCCCCAGGTGGTGAAGGTAGGAAAAATCTCCACATCGCTGTTCCTCAACACTGGGTCCCCACAAGGGTGCGTGCTCAGTCCCCTCCTGTACTCCCTGTTCACCCATGACTGAGTGGCCATGCACGTCTCCAACTTAATCATTAAGTTAGCAGACGACACAACAGTAGAAGGCTTGATTACCAACAACAACAAGACAGCCTATAGGGAGGTGGTGAGGGCACTCGGTGTGTGGTGTCAGGAAAACAACCCATCACTCAACATCAACAAAACAAAAGGAAATGATCGTGGACTTCAGGAAACAGCACAGTGAGCACCCCCTATCCACATCGAAGGGACAGCAGTGAAGAAGCGGGAACATTTTAAGTTCCTGGGCGTACACATCACGGACAAACTGAAATGGTCCACCCACACAGACAGTATGGTGAAGGCGGCGCAACAACGCCTCTTCAACCTCAGGAGGCTGAAGAACTTTGGCTTGTCACTCAAAACCCACAAACTTTTACAGATGAACAATTGAGAGCATCCTGTCGGGCTGTATCACCACCTGGTGCGGCAACTGCACTGCCCACAACAGCAGGGCTCTTCAGAGGATGGTGAGGTCTACACAACACATCACCAGGGGCAAACTACCTGCCCTCCAGGACACTCTACAGCACCCGATGTCACAGGAAGGCCAAAGATTGTCAAGGACAACAACCACCCGAGCCACTGCCTGTTCACCCCACTACCATCCAGAAAACAAGGTCAGTGCAGGTGCATCAAAGCTGGGACGGAGAAACTGTTAAGTCTCCATCTCAAGGCCATCAGACTGTTAAACAGCCATCACTAACACAGATGCTGCTGCCTACATACAGACTTGAAATCATTGGCCACTTTAATAAATGGATCACTAGTCACTTTAATGTTTACATATCTTGCATTACTAATTTCATATGTATATACTGTATTTTATACCATCTATTGCATCTTGCCTATGCTGCTAGGTCATTGCTCATCCATATGTTTATATGTATATATTCTTATTCCATTCCTTCACTTAGATGTGTGTATTAGGCAATTGTTAGATTACTTGTTAGATATTACTGCACTGTCAGAACTGGATGCACAAACATTTCGCTACACTCACAACATTTGCTCACCATGTGTACGTGACCAATCCATTTGATTTGACATTCTTATAAATTTATTTCCACCAATCATCAGTCATTTGTGTCATTGCAGTACATGTTGAGTGGTATTCTCTATAAGCATGCTGAAAGTCTGTCACGACTAAGACATGAAAAAGGCTTACATACTATTCAATAAAGCTGAGGAGTAGCACCATTATGTCACCAACTGCTATCAAAACCTGGTCATTAGTACACCACGCTCCAGAGTACGGCTGACCCAATTTAGTCGACCGCTGGAATAAAGGCTTAAAAATATATATATACAAAATTGACTATGCTTATCATTTAATTAGTGTTTACATTGTTCCAAACAGTCAGAAAGCTATCTAACAGCACCTGTTTGGCACACATAATATGCATGCAGGGCTTGCTCCTTACCTTCTGTTTCTTTATTTGCAGTATTTTCCACAACTAATCAAATGTTTTCCACTCATCCAACTTCCCCTTTATGTCCTGAGCAACCAGTAAACATGGCACCATTTCAGGTTTTAGACACATTTTCTTTTTTTAAAGTCAGGGACAGCCCTACTCCAGAGTAAACCCAGTGTCAACCATACCACTAGAACAAAAAGCTATCTTCCACTCTGAGGTAAGGGAGTTTACTTTCTAGATTGCCTTGCCTTATGAGCAACCTTGACAAAGACTTTGTGCACACCAACAGTTGTACTACCTAAGTATGTGTATGTTTAGCCTATAGGCATATAGCCTAGATCAGAAGCTAGAGATTTCCCGTTCCTTTGAATTCTCCTTAGTGATTGTGGTTGAAATGAATGAGAAAAACTCCTTCACAGTTTGAGCAAAGCAAACCTGCACAGAGAAAAGAAAGGAGAAATCACTAAAAACTTTGTAGTCATCAGCGACGTTAGAAGGAGTTTTCTCCCGGAGGCAGCAGTGGCACAGCCTCCACCTGCTCGTCTGTGATAAAACTCTCCACTTATCTAGTTCTGGCTAGGGGATAAATGCTGCTCGTTAAGCGAGGGACACTGACATGCATTGCGATTCCACACGAGGCTACCCCTCTCTCCTGGGGGTCTGTCACTGTGCTGTTACTTTTTCAGGAAAGTGAGGGGACATTAATGTAGAAACAGGAGTCTTTTAAAGAGCTTTTAGATGCAACGGTCACACTTTTAGCAATCAGCACGGGATGGAAGCAGCCATCACTTATTCATTCAGTTCTTTTTCAGGTTAAAATGAAAGCTAGTCCCATAGGAACAGCACACTGGCTCCTGCTCATATGTAGCTCAGCAGTTGGCTGACTGGGCAAACGTTCAAACTGCTCCTCTCACTAGTCAGTCCGGACAGTAGGGCTAGACTGTGTGTCCAGTCTGGTGTCTCCAGAGCTTCCCATTGGTGGGAACATGATCCAACTTCACACTGAGGGGCTCCTTAGGTGGAAAACACAGCCTCTTCCCTGACAGCTGTGTACTAGAGTTGAGAACGTTTAAACATTTGAATTTGAAAGGGCTCAAGAAATACTGAGGGAGAAAAAAAAGAATATTCACATCTGCTAGACTAGAACACAAAAACACTTTAAGCACAACAGTGTGGCAAAGGAACAATGCTTTTCTATAAAGGGAGAGTGTTGACAGCAGACCATTTCATCTGGGAAGAATAATCCTTTTTCCACATTCGATTTTCCTCCTACCTCCAGAATGCGTCTGTAGACTAGAAGAGGATCTGAGGAGATTAGATGAATATACAGCTGAAGGCAAAACAGCAAAAAGATTATTATTAAAAAGGAGGGATGTTGCCACTTGTGAAAAAGAAATGCCTTTTGTGAAAGAGAAATGCCTAACATTAAAACAAGAGAATGTCAAGACAGTGCCTAAAAAAGTTTAATGAGCACATCTACCCAGTCTCCAAGCTCTCCGCTGATGAAGCCCTCAGTTTGCAGGAAGTCAAGAGTACAGCTAAGTGTGACAGTGGAGAGAACTGTCGAGGCAAAGCATAATCATGAGAGGAGAGCTCAGCTGCATGAAGACCGGCTCAGATTTAGACATAGGCCATCAATTTCATTAAAGCGCTGTGACACAGATGCTAAGAGCACTCTCTGACAGTGTGCCTCCACACAACTCTGGGTAATGAAGACGGAGCACGGCCAGGGAGGGACTGGCTCTTACAGCGACTCAATTCTCTACCACGCTAAACAGGCTTACACACAAGCTGGAGCGCGAGACACCGCCGCACAGAACAGCTCATCCGCCAAGCGTTATCATTAGTCCATTCCTAGTCAACAAAGGCTTTAAAGAACGGTCAGATGCGAACAGTCGAACACACCTGAGGATAAGAGCCAAATGAGTTGCTGTTTTAGCAGTCCACCTGCTAGCTGGTTGTGGACTGGTTAGCTGGCAACGTCATGCAAATAATGGGCACGCTTCAATGGGGCAGAAGGCCATGTTTTTCTGGACGGCCAGATAGCTAGCAAAAATGACAAGAAGCTGCCGAGTGGGAATCATAGGTTGCTCTTTCAAGCTAGTTTTATCTTGATACCATGTCTTGTTTTGAGGTGTTTTTTTACTGATGTCACGTCTATGCTAATATAGCTCAAATTTGCTAGCTAACCAACAACTGTAACAATGTATTTGAGAAACAATCTCATTGTGCAAAGGTATTTATGTTTTAATTCATGTAAAAATGGTATTAGCTTACTGTACGTGTTAAAATAAATTTAGTCTGTGTCTTTTAACGGACACAGACAATTTATTTTAACACCTACAGTAAACTAATACCATTTTTGTACCAGCCTCACTGTATATCCCCAGTGCTTTCCTTGCTTCCTGTTTTTCCTTGGACACTAAATATAGTTTATATGCTGTTAACAATCTAAGCCAACCCTGTCGGTCTTTCCCCACAGTTGCCCAAGCGTCGGTTGTGTTGCTAAACAACCAACCCGTCTATAACGTCATGAGCAGGGAGACTACTTAATCGCCATACAAAAAAACAAGTTCAAAAGATATTGAGATTCTCACAGCTGTTGATGCGTTAGCCTACTACCTGAGACGCTAGTTTAAAAACACCATTACAAATGTATGGTCATCAGCGAATGCTGTGTTTGATATGAAGGGGACACTCCGTGCTTACCTAAAGAGAGGAGCTCATACAGTGCTGCTGGGGTAATGGTCTCACAGTAAAACACAGCAATTGTATTGTCCTGGTGGCCCTAGTGTGTAGGAGTAAAAACTCTTCAACAAGCAGGGGCCACACCCGGCCTGCCATGACATGTTCATGAATGAGTCGGGGAGAAAATATTCAGAGATTTACACTAGCTTTTCTTAGCCCTCCCCCAACAAATAGACTAATGACAGTAGCAGTCTAGTGTGGCACACTGATGGACAGAAACACAGGAGCTGGTGGGCTTTTTAATGTGAGAATAAGGGAAGAAGATTAATCAATCAGGAAACAGAGGGGCCTTGTATGAAAACAAAATAGAGCACGCTCAGATTGGCTCCATCAACCCCCATACATGGGCATGACATTGCCTATGCATTGTCCCATACAGCCTATTAACATGCAAACACCAGTGGAATAAAGCAGAATAGACAAGAGAGAAATGCAATTATTTGACTAAAGAGACAGCTCATTGTATATGGCTCAATTTGGCAAGGGCTGGTGTTTGAGAAGTGATACACAAAATATTGACAACACTATTATGCAAAACAGCCTTTAGTTGAATTGAAATGTTTGGTTAAAAGAACAAGGTTTGTTCTCGTTTGAATATTTGTTCTGAATAATTGCTAGGGCCGGCATGATACCAGTATGGTGATACTTGTTAGTACCATGGCAAGTAAACAAAAACATGAGGATTGAACTTTAGGATAACAGCCCTAAATGTTGGAAACAAACATCATTAGGTTATCATCCAGAGTCACATTTATTTAATTTCCAAACTGTAGCACACAACTTAAACACAGCAGATTGTTAAAAGACCAAAGAGGTTTGTCTGCTTCGTGTGTTTTCATTTTTTGTCATGGGAAAAATATTGGTATCACAGCCCTAGTAATTGCAACACTGAAAGTTTCTAAGAACCGAAGTTGCAACAAAGTAGATTTAGTCACAGTTCAACAAAACCCAGATATCTTAAACTTCATGACAATGGGATGTATTTTTCCCTCTATTGGTACAATGTAGTTTCAGGGGATATGCCTTTCAGTGATACTCATCATCTGTTGTTAAACCTCTGTCCTAAAAGGGAAATATTTAGAATGTTATGTACAAACCCACTAACCCAGCCTACAGCAGCCAAAGCTGCACACGAGAAGCTGAATCAACGGGGTAAAGGTCAACTCGAAGGCTGTTGGTTGGAGATGGAGTATGGCAGGCACACCACGGTCCCTTCAGTTGTCAGACCACATACGACTCCAGTGGATCCATGGATTTTTTCATTGAGAAAACCCATTGGAGGAATGTACGACTGTTGTTTCCATGGCACAGCCTTGCCTCGTATTTTCCTTTCCCTATCACACCACATCTGTGTGCAGGGTCACTGCAGGCATGTGAGGACTGTGACCCCAGTGCTCTATATGGCAGCATAAGGAAGTGTTTTCATTACATTAAAACATATTTTTATTTTTTTAAGTGATAACTAGCAAGTCAATCATTAACATCATTTCCTCCCTTATCTAGCCACAAAAAGTTAATGTAAAACACTCTGGAATATTCAAATCTAGATGTTTTTTTTTATTTACATTTTTTATTTTTACCTTTATTTAACAAGGCAAGTCAGTTAAGAACAAATTTTTATTTACAAAGACGGCCTATGAACAGTGGATTAACTGCCTTGTTCAGGGGCAGAACGACAGATTTTTACCTTGTCAGCTCGGGGATTTGATCTAGCAACCTTTCAGCAACCTTTCGGTTACTGGCCCAACGCACTAACCACTAGCTTACCTGCTGCCCCAAACAATATAGGCCTATGCCTAGCGGATACAAGAATGTTGTTTGCCTAGTCAATCCATTTGAAGTGTTGCAAGTAGTCACTGACTTTGAATTAGTTGGCAGGGTAAAGGACTAACACTAATTTGCAAGAGAAAATGTTGGCTACTCCTTATTTGTATCCTGCTGGAATGCACCTGCTAGTCCAAATTGCCAGAGCTGTCAATGACAAGTAGTGCCTGTGGGCTTCATACTGTAGGCTTAGTCAATAGTATTTCAGTGAAGTCTTCATCCTCACTCACGGAGGTGCCAAGTTTGACAGGCCAGATAGAACCCATTGACAGGAACAGAGGAAGTGGAAACAGCTTGGGTCACGATGAGTCACCCTCCACGTACATTAGCATGCTGGGTAAAGGCAGGTTGTTTGACAGGCCAGAGAGCTCAGGGCTCCACCACTTGTTCTCCTGGCTGCTATTGCACCATACCACAACACTGAGTGATGGGTAAACCACTAGTCTACATCCCTGACAAGACATCCAGCCATTGACTACAGAGGAATGCAAATAACATGGCATTCGTGGGTACTGTTGTGGTGTGGACCAATGCCATGTCCACTGTCCAGTGGTCCCTGTGGCTAGCTGCAGCCTTTAACCGCTGAGAAGCTACTAATCCGATGGGTAGTGGTGACAGCAGATGTTTTTGGACAAACACGCTTTTGGGTCTGGGAGCCGCAGTCCTGTATGGGCAATTGTCAAGGCAGCGGTCTGAAATACAAAAGCATAATGTAGCTAGTAGGGCTGGGAATTGCCAGGGACCACACAATATGATATTAGCGCGATACTTTGGTGCCGATACTATATGGATTGCGATTCTATACTGTGATTTTATTGTGATTTCATGTTCCAAACATATTGCTCACGTTATGTCTGCTTCAGATAGACCGAACACGAGAAAATGAGTTTTGATCAGTCGGGGAAATAAAAAAGTGCTGAAAACATGTTGGCTCACCATTTTGTATTTTAAAGATGGGATGGAAAATACCTGAGTTTTGGCGCAGGGACAGCCAGCTGTCTCTAGCTAACGCTGCCCGCAGGAGAAAAACAAAGCACAATTGTAACTATGTATTTTTCCCTCATCATGAGTAGCTAGGTACAATGTTCCTCCTCATTCCATGCATGCTTAGAAGAAGTTCCTCTGAACTACTGTACAGGGTGTGGGGTCCATTGCTCATGTAATGCTAACATAATTATGAAGCAGATATTATGTATGGCTCACGCAGCACAATGTCTGCACATAGAACTAGGTTAGCCTACTGTGGAAAGTCACGGCCAAAGGAGATTGTGATGCGAAGGCATGTTTCTATGTGCTGAGGGCTTAGCACAAAATTATAACTAAACTAGGCCCACACACACAAAAACATTGCGGTTTTGAGTAGATTTCTTCATTCTAGTCTTACTGCTCAACATCCACTTGAATATGATGCAGAGAGCAAAGAAACAAGAGGCAGGGCAAGTTAGTAGTCTGTGTTAACAAGCAAAGAGCCTACTGATAATGAAGTCAGAACTGAATGTGATGCTTGCTTACAGCTCCCATCTGAAAGAGATATCGCTGTGAAAAGGAATAGTGATTTGACACTGGAACACAGGAACCATTTTCAGGTCAATGTTAGTTTACTATTGTCTTTCAGGAAACTGATTGGCAAGTCAAAACACTAGCGGTAGAACCATGCACTCTGAATAAAGCCAGAAAAACAAACTGACAGGGAATGTGAGAACACAGTCATTATAGAAATACAAATGTCAGGCACCATGTCACAAGTATCAGAATGAACAAACTAGCCAACCATTTCACAGTTTCCCCACAAAAGAAAACAACAGAGGAAATGGTGCTTCAACAAACCAATGTGGTGAGTCTGATAAGCAATGACTGGTAAGTAGGTAGGTCCCTGTCAGTAAAACATCACTGGTAATCCTTATTGATTGTTCAGGCTTGGCTACATGTTTCAGCTTCCTGAATCGTTGCTTGATGCTGTCTTCAGAGGGCATAGGCCTAATTTGACTAGTACAATAGTCAAGTACACCTTCAAAACATTCAACCTCCAGCTGCATACCCCCTCTAGCACCAGGGTCAGCGCACTCTCAAATGTTTTTTTGCCATCATTGTAAGCTTGCCACACGCTCTATATGATATGTTTAATAAATGTACGAATGGAGTGTGAGCTGAACAACTTGTGTCGTCGACAGGTGCAGTACTGTACTACCAATAGAGCTGGTATGTGTCTATAGACGCCTTACTAAATGGACTGTATGAAAATATGAAGACATTTTAACAAAATAAACACAAATACCTCAACACAAAAACCATTCAGTATCAATATTGCTGAGGTCGACATGTCAACCAGGAAACCTATGACATCACAATAGCAGTGACATTACATCAAAAGGTCTTATTTTTCTTCTCTTTACTCCCTCCCTGTGTTTTTCAACCTTTCACAAACAAGCATCCATTTCCTGTCATGACCAATGTTTTAATATTACAGTGAATGTTTGTGGTGCACACACACACACACACACGACTCTGTCTGCTCACCCTGGGATGGAACAGAACGGAAACAGCTCCGCCCATCATGTCACTGAGTTTACACTATTGCAGAACCACACACTATGACCAGCTGAGAGCGGGAGTGTCTTTATTGAATGTTCTAACCCTACATGCACTACAGTAGGAGTATGATAACATACAGCTGTGGGTTAATCGTGCCTTATTCAGAGGTTTAAATTATTTGAGCAAAAAAAATCTAGTGTGTGAATCACATTTCCTCTAAGGTGAAGAAGTGTCATATTGCCTTGGGTATCAATACTATACCACCACTAGACAAACTTCCCTGCATTTCGTACATAGGGCCTATTTGTTTATAGCCTGGATATTAGGCAACACCTAGAACATGGAAATGATGCCATTGAGTGGTGCAAATCCAATTAAGCAATCTCTGACCTTGGTTGACAATACACCAGACAAGAACACTAGCATTTTCACAACTTGGAAAATGCATTGAAAATAAGAATGTTGACAACAAAGAGGGCAAGACGGGGGAGTGCTGGGGGGGGGGGGGGAGGATAGCTGCCAGCAGAGTGCACTTTATCTGATTGGATGAGTCAAGGAGAATCCTTTGTGGACACATTCTGTATGAAGTGTGATACCAATGGAGGAAAAAAAAATATCTAAAGTTAGGGGCATATTTTGCCCCTGTTGACTTGTTTTGAAAAGATTGCAGCAGCTTTTTCCATCAAGAGCTCTCAGGGGCAAATTTGGAAAATCTAGGGGCAAAAATGCAAAGCCCCTCTGCATTTCTGACACTGACATTGCACATCTTGAATATGGTCAATAATATTTGGCTTTCTGAATGTGAATATACTAGAATGCTGCTCTGTATGCTTCAAACTAACAAAACACAATATCAAGTGTTTTTATAACAATGTCAATCGTGGAGACTCATTGAAATTCTTTGGATATGTGAGGGGAAATAGAATTCAGGATTACATATTTTCCCACAACCCCACATTCTGAAAGGCTTTGCTATGCCTCCCTGACAAGCCACTGTGTACTACCAAAGCACAGGACTCCTGATGGCTCTAAAACACTCTTTTATTCTCCACATACAAACAAGGCCTTTCGTCAGAGTCTCTCTCTCAGAGTCTCGCTGACATCTTTTAATCTTCTCTTGGCAAATGCTCTCCAATACATTCAAATGTACGGGGAAGTCACACACCCCATGTAATGTCTGTGTGAAACAGCAGAATGGGAGATAATGAAGCCGGTGTGTGGAGTCCCACAGCGCAAGTGAAAAGACAGCATCTCAACAGGTGAAGAGAATATGATCCATTGGAACATAGGGATGTTACTAGTTTAATTAACATGGTTGCCTACTCTACTTCCTCTTTAGAAATTATGGCTTTTGGATCAGTACCAGCTAAAAATGTTTAGCTGGTACTGAACAGATTAGCCAGATCTCCTGCTTTCCCTCTATGAATAATTAATGTTCAACTCTGGAAACATATTTGAGTCAAAAGGGAAGAATCTGTTACCACAAACCCTAACAAATCATTAATATCCACCCATGAATCAAATCTATGGTTAAGACAAAATCTTACATTCATTATTAATCTGCATGTGGCATCTAGCATTGAATTATAGATTAGAACCCAAATCCTGATAATATAATTAGCCTTCCCAGTAAAATGTATAAGATTATACACAGTGTACAAAACATTAGAACGACCAGGTGAATCTAGCTGAAAGCTATGATCCCTTATTGATGTCACTTGTTAAATCCACTTCAAATCGGTGATGATGAAGGGGAGGACACTGGGTGAAGAAGGATTTTTAAGCCTTGAGACAAGGATTGTGTATGTATGCCATTCAGAGGGATTTAAGTGCATTTGAACGGGGTATGGTAGTAGGTGCAGGCGCACTGGTTCGAGTGTGTTAAGGGTTGTCACGCGTGTATCAAGAATGGTCCACCCCCAAAGGCCACCCAGCCACTGTGGAAAGCATCCCTGTGGAAAGCTTGCCACCTTATAAAGTCCATGCAACACAATATTAGGAGGGTGTTCCTAATGTTTTGTACACTCAGTGTACAACGATCTGAGGTTCTGAGCATATAGCCTAAACCTAGAGGACATGAATTGCAATAGTGGTGACCAATTTAATCCCAAACTCTCCCTTTGAATACAAATCTGTGCTTTTAAAATTGCATTTGGATTGGACATTGGCGGACTTATCTTCTTAGTTTATGAAAGAACATTGTCATGGTCCTCTAAGAGAACTCTGTTTCCTCAGTAAACCTTTGAGTTCCAGTCTGGCTGGCTCATATCCCTTTTTCCACAGACAGCAAACATCGTGGTGAGCCATCACGGAGTCTAGGTGGCATCCTCTCTGCTCACACGCTCTCAGTTGGCAGCAAACGCTCTCAAGGACACACCAGGGAACATGTGCCTCACACAGATCTCTGCTGCTGCTCTGTTTAGTTCTGCAATTAGTCTGACAGCAAAATGACTATCTGACCCAACTCAACATCTGGCCCATGTCGGATGAACCAATTCGATGCTGAAGGCATTGTTTAAAGCATTTATTTATTTATTCTTTACGCCCTTCAAGTGAACCGTGACCAGACATGGTAGGTAAAACCAATATGGCTAACATTGAGTTGCTTCACGAATCAATCCACATCAGAAGAGTTATCACCCTAAGGTCAGCTGAAGACAGGGAGGAAGGATGTACTTTAAAGTATTAGAATTTGAGCATATGTCCCAGTCCCTTGAATGTATTGGAGTCATTACTGCACTAAAAGTCAAATAGGCAAATGAAAGGCTCAAACTTGGCCATCATGAATAATATAAGTCAACAAACACCCATGATTAATGCAAATGAGTGGGAATATTAGCTCACCGAGGAGAGCCATGAAACATGGTTCATTCTACTTTATCAGCTAATGAGAGTTCTCAAGTGGAATCAACAAACAAAATAATTAATTAGGATGATAAATTATGCACTAGTAATTTCAATATGGGGATTTTACAACACAATAACAATTTGAGGCTCAAATTAAATCCAAGTCCTGATCATTCAAATCAGACCGAGCAGTCTCTGAAACACTTAATCTGCAGTGGAATGTTTCGGTTTCCATCGTTGAACAAACAAACAGGACACCAGTTAGGAATTGCAGAGGAGCTCAATGCTCAGGGGAACACAAGGCCCACAGCAGCTTCAGGCATATCAATTACTCACTTTGTTCACATACACGAAAAAACAGACTGTCAGAGCAGGTAAGAAAAAAACAGACCCTGCATATGTATTTTAGCCCATGGCAAACAGGAGAGGGAAATGAAAAATGCATTCGATGTCAGACAGATGAGGCGTATAGTCAACTCAGCAGTAGTCAGACCCAGATGGAGTGGGACCTTAACAATGTGAAGAATAATGAAGTCAAATTTTGATGGCATGTTTATGAAATAGCCTACATGGGTCAGTGAAAGTCTATTCTAATGCATCACAGGGGACATCCTGTCCATGTGTCATGTTTTCAGGTCGTCTAAATGCTGAATGAATTCAAAATTTGCTTAGAATTTTTAAAATACATATCACTAACTAATTATAGTCTACCATAGAAATAAAGTAATATTTGCATCAGAGCCATAGAGCTCTAGCTAGGTTGTGTACATATAAAATACAGAAAGAAAAGTCAGTGAGTTGGGCACATCATGAGAATGACAAATGTAATTTACCAAGTCACAATGTATGATTAGCTTTTTCCTTTCTGTCGAAATAGCTTGCAAATTCTGTACATTAGCATGTAATCACTTTGCCAGCAAAAATCTACACAAATCAACTTGCTACTAGACCAGGGGTTCCCAAACGTTTACTGCACAAGACCCTAAATTGACACTAGAATATACAGAGTAGAGGTCGACCGATTAATCGTAATGGCTGATTAATTAGGGCCAGTTTCAAATTTTCATAACAATCAGTAATCTGCATTTTTGGACACCGATCATGGCCGATTACATTGCACTCCACGAGGAGACTGCGTGGCAGGCTGACTACCTGTTATGCGAGTGCAGCAAGGAGCCACAGTAAGGTGCTTAAAATGTAAATGTATCTTATAAAAAACAATCAAACATAATCACTAGTTAACTACACATGGTTGATGATATTACTAGTTTATCTAGCTTGTCCTGCTTTGCATATAAATCGAAGCAGTGTCTGTTAATTTATCATTGAATCACAGCCTACTTTGCCAAATGGGTGATTTAACAAGCCCATTCGCGGAAAAAAAGCAATGTGTACTTAACCATAAACATCAACACCTTTCTTAAAATCAATACATAAGTATATATTTTTAAACCTGCATATTTAGTTAATATTGCCTGCTAACATGAATTTCTTCTAACTAGGGAAATTGTGTCACTTCTCTTGCTTTCTGTGCAACAGTCAGTGTATATGCAGCAGTTTGGGCCACCTGGCTCGTTGCAAACTGTGTGAAGACTATTTCTTCCTAACAAAGACAGCCAACTTCGCCAAACGGGGGATGATTTAACAAAAGCGCATTTGCGAAAAAAGCACAATCGTTGCACGAATGTACGTAACCATAAAAATGAATGCCTTTTCTTAAAATCAATACACAGAAGTATATATTTTTAAACCTGCATATTTAGTTAAAAGAAATTCATGTTAGCAGGCAATATTAACTAGGGAAATTGTGTCACTTCTTGCGTTCATTGCACGCAGAGTCAGGGTATATGCAACAGTTTGGGCCACCTGGTTCGTTGCGAACTAATTTGCCAGAATTTTACGTAATTATGACATAACATTGAAGGTTGTGCAATATAACAGCAATATTTAGACTTATGGATGCCACCCATTAGATAAAACACAGAACAGTTCTGTATTTCACTGAAAGAAAAAAAACTTTTGTTTTCAAAATGATCGTTTCTGGATTTGACCATATTAATGACGTAAGGCTCGTATTTCTGTGTGTTATTATGTTATAACTAAGTCTATGATTTGATAGAGCAGTCTGACTGAGCGATGGTAAGCAGCGGCAGGCTCGTAAGCATTCATTCAAACAGCACTTTACTGCGTGTGCCAGCAGCTCTTCGCAATGCTTCAAGCATTGCGCTGTTTATGACTTCAAGCCTATCAGCTCCCGAGATTAGGCTGGCAATACTAAAGTACCTATTAGAACATCCAGTAGTCAAAGGTATATGAAATACAAATGGTATAGAGAGAAATAGTCCTATAATAACTACAACGTAAAACATCTTACCTGGGAATATTGACACATGTTAAAAGGAACCACCAGCTTTCATATGTTCTCATGTTCTGAGCAAGGAACTTGAACATTAGCTTTCTTACATGGCACATATTGCACTTTTACTTTCTTCTCAAACACTTTGTTTTTGCATTATTTAAACCAAATTGAACATGTTTCATTATTTATTTGAGACTAAATAGAGATTGATGCATTATATTAAGTTAAAATAAAAGTGTTCATCGTTCAATCAGTATTGTTGTAATTATCATTGTTACAAATATATATAAAAATCAACATCTGCTTTTTTTGGTCCTCCAATAACCGGCATCGGCATTGAGAAATCATAATCGGTCGATCTCTAATACAGAGGACCCCATTTGGAAAAAGTATATCCCTAACATTAGTTAATGCTGTATGTTCATATTTACTCAACTGTAGGTCCTGCCGGATGTCCAAAACTATGAAAGCATATTCTAATAGTGTAATAGGTCTTAGTCGACACTAACAAGTTCTCTTCCATACCCAGTTGAAGATCAAATAAAAAGTTCATTTGTTTGTTAACAACACATATTCTCAGGGGACCCCATTTCAAGTTTGGGAACCACTGTACTTGATTCTCTGAACTAACAGTGCGTGACTGAAACTGCAATAATGGGGACTAGTATGTTGATACTATATAACTTTTAGTAAACATTAGTCTAGATAGTTGAGAATGTCGTAAGAAAAATATCCACCACAGTTATATTCTTATTTCACTTCGGTGGACCTTTCGTAGGCTCGAGCAGGCTCTCTCGGTGTAGTCCTAGCGGAACCATAAATGTAAAAAAAACAGGAGCTGCACCCCTCCCAGCTAGGTAACGTTAACGCTGCTAGCCTAGCTCGCTTGCTACCATTTTCTCAATCCGATTAGCGAACTAGCTAGCGATGAACCACTTTCCTTGCTGTATGAATCAGAATGCCAAAACTTACCTTTAATATTCCATAAGCAATTAAACAACAGCAAGAGTTGTATCAAGACCATATCGATTAAATTCATTGTTAGTACATTGACACCGCGAATGCTTTACTGTTTCGATTTGCACTTCTTAAAGGCGCAGTCTGCGCTCTGTTTATGGCAGTACCTTCACAACCGCCTTTCACCGCTTGTCTACAACCGCTTACGTCAGGCGCAGGCAAGTACTAGTCCCTCCTACCTAACTAGCGCAACAAATCCGGTTTGCTTTTATTTGATAGGGCCGCTTATATTTGTTGAAAACAACAATTAAAGTGCAATTAAATTCAACAGCGACAAACAAAGCCATTTTCAATATCAAGTTAGCCTATAAGTGAATATGTTTTATTTATTAGGATCCCATTAGATGACGCCAATGGCGGCAGCTAGTCTTACTGGGGTCCGACATATAACGAAAAAGACATTACAGACAAAATACTTTACAATTTACATACATTTGAAAACATTAACATGTTGTGTGTGTGCATCTATCAGTTACACATACATGTCAGTACATACAAACATACATTATATTGTATTGTACAAAGCCATGAGTGCATGGAACTCCCTTCCAGGCGTTGTGCCGTAAGGTGTTGCTTAATTTGTTTTTTGAAACCAGGTTTGTTGTTCACTTGCGATGTATAAGATGGAAGGGAGTTCCATGCACTCATGGCTTTGTACAATACAATATAATGTATTGGCAATAATACATATGTCTTGGACAGAGTTTTAGAAATATCCCTGTACCCTGATTTAATATAATATGATTTCAGTACTGAATACAGTACATCACTACAGTAGATACCACTGTGAAATGTCAATGAATATATGAATTGGGGGGAAACATTTTTTTTTAATTCAAGGAACAATCGATATAGAGGTGTGTGGCCCCACAAGCAGTTGCACTGCTCAGGGACAGCTATTTGTTTTGAATTTATAGTGAATTTGTTGAATGTGACTGTTTTGTAACAGGTAAGGAGAACTTATGCAGCAGTTTAGGAGAATTAACGTAGCAGGTTAGGAGAATTAACGTAGCATGTTAGAAAAATTAGGTTAAGGTTAGGAAAGGGTCAAGGTTAGAGAAAATGCTCTCTTTGTAACACCAACTATTGACTGCAAAAAATGTGTATCTCTTATTTCCCATTAGACATACTGTACATCAGACATACAGCATTGATATTTTCACTGTGTAGCTTCTGCCACTGTGTGGCTAAAAAAAAACACTACACTGACTGAACTGGAAACCTCAACTTGTCAGTCTGCTGCTGCTACCAGATACAAGGTGATGAAGACCCACGCACCTCTTCCTTCCCTGTGCATGCACGCACGCACGCACGCACGCACGCACACATACACAAACACACACACATTTTGTGAAGATAATATTACTTCAGCCATTAGGATTCTATCCATATAAAAATGAAAATAAATTAACAAGGCAACGGTAAACATGTCGTTCCCACGAATTATGCAGTGCCCCCCCCCCCCCCCCCCCCTTGAGCCAATTGAGATATTGTGTGTGACTAACAATTCAGTTAATTACTATAAACTCCTGCATTGGGCCAATCAGACGGAGACAGATCCACACAGTCCCTTCCCCAATTTCATCGTGGGGGACAATAAAATACACAATTATGGAGTTATATGAAGGGAGTACCAGTACCAGATTAAAATGCAGAGGTATGAGGTACAGTAAACATGTAATCCCCCACGAATAATGCAGCACCCCCCCTTGGGCCAATCAATGTAGTATTGTAAATGACGGCTCTATATGGCAAGATGCATCATTCGCCAAAGTTTCTTACAAATCGGGTCAGTGGTGTCTGAGAGGTTGCGTGTGACTAACGTACATACAGTTGATTACTACAGCGCCTCCCTTGGACCAATCAGAGTAATTTTGTAAATGCTGGATCTCTACGGCTAGACACATCATTCACCCAAATATCTCAAAATCGGGCAGGTGGTGTCTGAGAAATCATGTGGGTTAGCTAGACTCACATCCCTGAGCATGTGTGCCACATTTCAGCGCTCTGAGTCAAACAGATCAAGAGATAAACATGTGCCATTGTAGCACCACTGTGTAGTCGATATGAATGTGTTTGCATATGTTGAGTCTTGACAGTGTCTGCAACATGTGCAACAAATTGTGT
This sequence comes from Oncorhynchus kisutch, assembly GCF_002021735.2. NCBI lineage: Eukaryota > Metazoa > Chordata > Actinopteri > Salmoniformes > Salmonidae > Oncorhynchus > Oncorhynchus kisutch. The sequence continues at coordinate 66,987,557 of NC_034181.2, read as the reverse complement.
TACAATGTGAATATCCTTGACTAATTTATGTATATGCATTTATGTGCCAGACCATGCACAGGGGAATGTTTATTGGTCAATAGTGACCATGTTGTTTTAGGTACTAGTCTGGAAAATATTGCATTAAGAGACCTTTGTCCATAAAAGCCACATATAAAGTTTCATGCAGATCGGCCATTCAGTGCCAACAGAGTAGCATTTTAAGTGCAACAAATTGTACCGAATTTCATGACTAGGTCAAATGGGGTGAGGAGCGTGACCTTCAAAATGTGCATTTTCAATCTCTTGTTATAACCACCATCTGGCCAATCAGAGTAAATTTGTAAATGCCTGCTCTCTATGGCAAGACTCATTATTCACCCAAATGTCGTCCAAATCGGCCCAGTGCTTTCTGAGAAATCGCATGTGATTAAGGTATGAATGAACATATAAACGAAATGATGGAGACAGATCCACAGTCACCTCCCCGATTTAATCGTGGGGGATAATGAATATTAACGTAAAAATGACAGGAAACCATGACGAGAAAGCACGTGCAATTTGTTGCAAACGGATTTTAAAAAATGTACAAAATGTACAAATGATGAAAAACAGCACTCAAATCTCCCGTTATTCTCTACTGCCTCTCTTTGGCCTGAAGAGGCATTTCTTCCAGAACTCTGTGGGCTCTTCTACAGTGACGTCACTGGCAGATATGTCATGGCGTCTGTGGGGCTGAAGCTGGAGCTGCAATTAAGCTAGCTAAAAGCTGTCGACAGTGTGTAAATCGAAATGGAGAAAAATGCAAACCTGCATCGAGATGTTGGAGGAAGTACTCTATGTGCTACTATTGCAGGAGAAATTGGCGATATTAAAACAGTTGGCGGAATGAAGGTAGCGACCGATACGTGCAAGATTAGTGATCATTCTCGCAGTACTTTGGTTAGTTGTACTACTAGCTCCAGTAGTGCCCCTAGCACTGCTAGTAATGCTATCTCCAGTGTTGAAAAATTAGATATGGCAAAAATGATCGAGTCTCTCCCGGTGCAAGAGAAGAACATTCAATCGAGTGGTTGGTCGGAGACATTGTCCTCTGGATCTGGAGATCATTTGAGTAACGGGATGGGATATGGCACGCAGCTGGCTACAGGAAATAGCGAGGGTGCCACCTCAAAGTTAGTAAACAACAAAACGGATGGCGAGCCCTCCTCGATGGGGTCAAGGATTACAGATGGTCAAGCTGAGGTGTTGGGTTGTGAGTCAGCTGAACTAGTGATGCTGGCAAAACCGACACACCTATGTCCGGACAAAACAAATACGGGAAACGTTAAATGTGGAGTTGCGATTGACAAAACCATATGCGAGGGTTTGCCGAGTGGGAGTGACCCGTGCATCGCGGCAGAATCTAGGAGCGTCGACTCACTTGAGTCTTTCTCGAACCTTAACTCCTGTCCCAGTTCCTATCTCAACAGTGAAGGGGTGGAGGACAAGTTGTTGGCAATAACAATACAGAGCGAGTATGGGGCTGATGGAACTAAGATCCCGTGCACCAAGGACCGGGGCGCTGGCCAGTCCATATACCACATCAAGTGGATCAAGTGGAAGGAGGAAAACACACCTATCATTACCCAGAATGAGAACGGTCCATGCCCATTGCTGGCAATTATGAATGTCCTATTGCTGGCATGGAAGGTAAATGACTGACATCATAACCAGACCTCTGAGACAAGTTTACATGTGGTGTGCATGATGCCATTTGGAACGTTTACACATCTATTATTTGTCAATACTAGATTACTAATAGAGAAGTAATTATGAAGCTGGTCATCATAACTACGCTATCTGATGTATTATCAAAATAAATTAAAAATTGAATGATCAGTTGTAAAATAAACTATTGTCACCTGCCAGAATATAGAATACCATGAAAAGTTGAAGATTCATAAATATTAAATTATAATAAATTCTTTCATTTGGGCAGAATTTAAGTTAAAGTTCAAATTATACCACTCATATGCACTCATCTTTATTTTTACTTAATTATTGTAATTTTATGATCGAGTTTGTTGACAGGTCACATTGACCAATTATACCATAGACCCAGTTGTATATATTTTCCCCATGCTGCGGCCTTGGCAGCTCAGTCCCTCTCTTATGAGTAGTCTCTGAGAGCTTCCAATTGAGTCCTTTTTAAGCTTCTGGTTTCATTTACATCATAAAGATAACGTTTAATTACTGTCAGTGATGGTTGGTTGGCAGGCAGTGGAGATTCTGATTCAGTATGTGTCTTCACAACTTAAACTGCAGCTCTGTGTCTGAAACCTTCCCTAAAACCTCACTACCTACTGTGCAAATAGGTTACATGAAAGTGACTGTAAACAGATTTCTTTGCTTCAAACACCTGTGTGTTTGCTGACAGTCGTGCAACCGCTGACAGTGCACTTCTGGTGACTTTAAACACAGCTTTCCACTTCCCAGGTGTGGGTGTATTTACTGTGAACCATAATCATGGGGGAGGGAGAAGCCTGTCAGCCAGGTTCTATTGGCCTGGCTAACTTTAGTCATGTTGCTTGGTTTGTTAAGTAATGTATGTGGTTCCATTACAGGTGAAGATGCCACCAATGATGGAGATCATAACTGCTGAACAGTTGATGGAATATCTTGGTGAGTATAAGTGAGAATCTGTGTACCAAACCAAAGACCCAAATGTCATTTAAATCAGCGACCTGTTCTTTAGTTGTCCTCCTGGAGGGTGACGTGTACAGTTTATTCCCTGTCTCTAGTATTTCTCTAAATTTACGGACCTGTATTTGTGACCTGTATTTTAAGCCTGATAAAAATACAAGCCACCTTGACAGTGCTCGAAGGCAATGGACAATACTGTATTTTTCTTTAGTTTTGTACCTGTCTAGAAGGTCCATGTCACAAAATGCTAGTCTGGCTGTACATTTAGTACACCAGTGCGGTGGAGCATTGAGCTGTAGTAGAAACTAGCCTGGGAAGTGCAATGTGACCTTAATGATAGAGTACTGGAGGGCTGTAATTATGTCCCACTGCCTGAGAAGGCATTACTGTATGAATAATCACAGGACCTGCCTCACTGCCTGCCTGGCCCCTCAGTCTTATTTTACTAATTTCCTCGCCTCCCTTCAGTAGACTGTGGATTTGCTGCCTCCTAGCTTTAAGATAAATTGCTATATAATATGGATTTCATATGATTTAAGCAATGGCACACAGTAATTGCATAGCTGCTGTGAAATCACCCATATGCCATTATTACCTGAGTTTTCCTTCTAAATAAACGAAACCGCCACTTAATTTTTAGCCAGTGAATACAATGGGTGCGTTTGTAAATTCACTCTAGAGTGTCAGTGTTCTCTGGGCCGTTTGTAAATTCAGAGCGTTGTCAGATTGTACACTTTGACTGACGAGTAGGGTTGATCCAAGCGTTCTGAGTTCAGAACCGCAGCGAAGCACCCAAGATAAATGACTAAAGTTGGCTAGCTTGCTAGGTTCTTCCAGACACAAATAAGAGGGCACCTCCCTCTGAACATTTTACTCGCCCTAGCAGAGCTGGTTAGTGTTTTCATGTTATCAGGAGGGTTAGTGACTTCATCTGTGTCACTGTCAACAATTTAATAAAAAGTTTTAGCCAATGTTTATTTACAACTGTCCTAACAACCGAGTTTAGTGCGTTCGTAAATTCCTCAATTATACTTTACACTTTCAAACTAGAGTGCTTTGAAATCGGAGTAGATTGCCAGGTTGAATTTACGAACGCACCCAATAAATGAATTGGATTTACAGTATTTTGGAAGATTCTTTAATAAATTCAATACTCTACCTGGGTCATTGTACGCATTCTGGTTGTAACCCATCTGCTGGACCTGCCCTCAGAAGAGTGCATATGGACTTGTATACCCATTAGTGATAAGCCTGGAGTCCCCACAGATGGTGGTTGGGTTTAGGGTCATAAAATATTGTATGGATGAAGTGTCGGCGGGTTGAATAAAGAGAAAACAATGCATCAAAAAATCTAGAAATGTATAATTCTTGTGCAATTCATATCTATAGACTACATTGAGGTTTTCCTTTCATTATTTCTATCTGGCGTTAGTGTGTAGCCTAACTAGCGCCCTAAATACACTCCAATTGCCAAATGCATTTGGGTACTTGGGCAGAAAAAGTTAAAATCGTTCCACTGAGGCAAAAAGGACAATGTCGGAGTTGAATTCAATAGTAGAAAAGCTGTGAAATGGAGCGTTGATGTTTGGGGAAAATGTAGTAAAGTAGTAAAAAAGGAGGATGGCAGTTCTGTCATGTGTGATGATTCAACAGTCTCAAGACGGGGAATTCAAAATGGCACATCAAGGGAACTGTACTGTTCAGATGGGTTAAATGAAATCTGGACTGACTGTAGGTCTATAACCTCTCACATCGCCTAATATAACTATAGCAGAATTAAGCATTTCTTGCAGTGAAATTATACACCAAATATACATTTTGAAAGTTGAACAGAAGAGGAGAAATATTATTCATTTCTTGAGAGAATGAATGTGCGGTTAGGGACCATCTATAATCTTTATCAGCATCATAAAAGTGTAAAATAGGACAAATGGAAGCCATCACCTTATTATTATGATTATCTTATTATTTAAACCACATAAAATATGCATCCAAGACGAACTGAGATCTTATCAAACACGTGTCGTTTTAACAGCTTTTAATTTCCCTAACCGGTGAAACTGATGTGATTTGGGCATTTTGCATGTCAAATCGTTCATGTTTTTTAAAAAGTTATTCAATTTTCTCCTTGGTCCCTAAGCGTATTTGCTGTGTGAGAGAAGCAGAGATGAAAGCGGAAAGAAAACGCACCTTAACAATTTCAACTATACTGAACAAAAATATAAACACCACATGCAACAATTTCAATGATTTTACTGAGTTACAGTTCATATAAGGAAATCGGTCAATTGAAATTAATTCATTAGGCCCTAATCTATGGATTTCACATGACTGGGCAGGGGGTGCAGCCATGGGTGGGCCTGGGAGGGCAGGCCCACAGAGGAGCCAGGCCCAGCCAATCAGAATGAGTCTTTCCCCATAAACAGCTTTATTACAGAAATAAATACTCCTCAGTTTCATCAACTGTCCGCATGGCTGGCCTCAGATGATCCCACAGGTGAAGAAGCCAGATTTTTTTACCTTTATTTAACCAGGCAAGTCAGTTAAGAACACATTCTTATTTTCAATGATGGCCTGGGAACAGTGGGTTAACTGCCTGTTCAAGGGCAGAACGACAGATTTGTACCTTGTCAGCTCGGGGGTTTGAACTCGCAACCTTCCGGTTACTAGTCCAACGCTCTAACCACTAGGCTACGCTGCCGCCCCGTGGATGTGGAGGTCCTGGGCTGGCGTGGTTACACGTGGTGTGCGGTTGTGAGGCTGGTTGGACGTACTGCCAAATTCTCTAAAACAATGTTGGTAGCGGCTTATGGTAGAGAAAATTAACATTACATTCTCTGGCAACGGCTCTGGTGGATATCGCTTAAGTCAGCATGCCAATTGCACACTGTGGCATTGTGTTGTGTGACAAAACTGTACATTTTAGAGTGGCCTTTTATTGTCCCCCGCACAAGGTTCACCTGTGTAATGATCATGCCGTTTCTTTAGCTTCTTGATATGCCACACCTGTCTGGTGGATGGATTATCTCAGCAAGGGAGAAATTCTCACTAACAGGGAAATAAACTCATTTTAGGGAAGTAAGCTTTTTGTGCGTATGGAACATTTCTGGGATCTTTTATTTCAGCTAATGAAACATGGGACCAACACCGTACATATTTTTGTTCAGTATAGATTAAAACATTAATACTGTTGATTTCTAACATTATTCTGGTGAGCAAAGGTTTATTTAGTCTTCTAGGATAAGAAGTAATTACAGAAGAGAAGTTGCCTCTATCTAATTATAGACAAGTTGAATAACATAGGCCTGCTTATAATTTCCAACATTTTGGTAGGCTATCTAAAAATGCCCGTCAAAAATGTTTTCCATCTCAGACTGTACAATGCTTTTTCTATGTTTGTGGGTCGGGTGAGGGCTTTTGTTTTTTCATCAGCGCTTGCGGATGAGTTATTAGCAATTGCGGGAGGCTGCGGATGAACAAACAGCTCTACCACACATCGCTAATACCCATGTGAGGTCAGGTGGTAAGGTCCAGTATAGATTGACCAGGAGGACTGAAGAATCCCTGTGGACCAAGCCCTGCTAACGTCAGGGAAACAGGAGCTGTGTTCTTTCTCAATGCGTGGCACGCTGACCCCACTGCCTCCCTCCATAGCTGGGTGCTGTTATGATGTAGAACCAGGGGTGTCCTGTTACAAAAGGCATTCTCATCTAAGCTATAGAGAAAAAAAATCACTCACTATAGCCAAGCCCTCTTTTCATGGCATTGGTCAGTTTGTCTTCAATTTTACAAGCGCTATAATTCTTTGACTGGTGCTATGACTAGTGTCCCATTTTTGAGTGTATTCTAGCTAAATGCATCATATAATGACTGTTAGGCGTCAATAACAACTCTAACTATAAGAGAAATGGAGCCACCAGCTGCTGAGTTCTGAGAGATGCCAGAAGTCCTGAAATGTATCCACATTAGTCATGCCATGGGAGTTGTTTACTTTCATATGATCATTTGGGGGTTCGGTATAGAGGTCAGTTTGTACCAAAGACTCCTGACTGTTTGTGCTACATTGTCCTACATTCTGCATGTGATTAGCAGATTCAACTGGTTTTGATTTAATCTGTATTAGTCATTATGGGCCAAGACACAGACTGTCGTTAATTTATGGGTAAGGATATTTCTCACCATGGTTTAATTACAGTTTACACTGTAGTGCTTCATTGGGGGACAGATTAGTTAGTTAGCTACCAAGATAGAATATAACAGCAAAATGTGATTGGGAAACAGAGGGATGATTCTTCATTGTCAGGAAATATATTTTTGATGTCAGTCATGGGAATGTTCTTTAGATTTCTCAGTTTGCTGCTTCTCTTCAAGTATTTTTCATTAGGTCTAACGCAAATGTTGACTTGACTTCTCATTAGTGTGTTTTGTACCAGGGGTAATAATGATTGTAAGCAATAACATTGTTACCTTTTGGTTAGATGTTACTTTTTTTGGATGCATGGGCTAGGAAAATAACATTTAGAATTAGTAATTGTCTGTTGTTGAACTCTGTTAATGGGATAGCCTTATGTTTCCTCCCCACAGAATCTGCCTCTGAGTCCATAGCGCTTGGTGTCCGTGACTGATTAATGCATGCAATTCAATTCCAATTGGAGTTTGGTTCATTTTGCTGGAAGAAAAAGTATCATCTACAGTGTGTGCATTTCATTATCAGACTACGTTATGACCAGGCAAATCTAATTTGACCTTCTCCAAATACTTTTTTATAAGAGAGGAGGAAAGCAAGAAACTGTAAACTACCCTGCTGGTCAACTGACATGAAACTCTGAGAGAGGAGACCATTCAGACTGACCCAAAACATTAGCACATTGAGCGACATAGTTGCCCATCTTTAGATATTTTAGAGGTAGCCTAGTGTGTGGGTCTGATGGAACACAGTACTCACTCCAACCCCATAGCTCTATGTTCAATACCAGTGAGAAGCCACAGAGAGGTCTTTACCCCCTCTCCCAACCACTCAGGGCCCTCTTCCCCCATTGTGCCCCTGATGGAATCACCTGATTGCTCCCTCTGTCTGCCTCTCTACACTTTGCTTATCTGCTCCTACAGATACCCATGGTTGATTCCTAGTTCTCAGTGTAAAAACATTCCCTGTCTCTTTTGAGCACCCTGACTCAGTGAGCACTTCGACCCTTCTGCAAATCACAGGTGACAAGCAGTAATGAAGCACAGCGTTTTCATTTCACGCAACTCCTGTTTTTCCGACTGTGTCGTGCTATATTTCCTCGGAGGAATGCTCATGGTTGTAGCCATCCCTCTTCTGTACATTGCCGACCTTTAACTGCGTTATGCAGGCTGTGTGTGCGTATCATCCCAGATATGCCTCTGAGTCGTCTCTACTCTTCTTTCATAAGTGCCCATAAATTGCGGCTCTGTGTTTGTGGAGACGGCTTTGTCTTTACTCCAGCTAGTGGCTGAGAGCTCATAGTAAATGGTTTGGGCCCTGGTCAAACCGTTCATCTTGTGTATTGTCCAGGAACAGGCAGATGTCTCCTAGCCTCACCATTGCACTTCATTACGCACAGTTACTGTTTCATGCCCAGACAAAAAAATTATTGCTTGTGAAAAAGTGCTGCTCACAAAGAGACCCATTTAACGTGGGCTGATTCAGACGCTGTATTAATAACTACTGTGAGGCCCATAAGGGCAGAAGTGAAGGAGATGTATGTTGTATTAGAGGCTGCTGGTCGATGTTGGGATTTAGTACTCTGTGGAGCATGCCAGAGAATCATCAACAGCAGCAGTAGAGGCCCGGGCAGGGAGGGCACCGTCTACAGTCAGCTGGCAGGGAACGGGGCAGGCGGAGGGAGGTAAGGGGGGTATGGCCGGGGGTTTCCCAGGGCATAGAAATGTCAGTCAGTTGACTGGCCTCAGCTGGGTGCATTCATGGCCAGGGCTGAGGAAGCCTGTGTCTGAGGAGAGGAAATGGAGATTGAATCAGAGTAGCTCCCCGGCTCTCAGACACACTGACCACTGGCTCACTTTGTTAAAGTAAGAAAGCAATTGTTGGATTATGAGGAAAAAGTAGGCCTATTTTTTTTTGGTTTCCAGATATAAGTCTCACAGAATCATCTTGTAACATCAAATATCTTGCGAGAGGGTATGTTTTCGACAGCTGGACACTGCCGCTGTGTGTTGCTCAGAGGGGGAGGGTGGAGTTGGGTGCGATGTTAATGGGTGGATGACAGGTGCACTGTGATTAGCACCACAGGGCTTTCAGTTTCTGTGGTGGTTGACTGACTTTACAAGGCTCTCCTTGCCTGCCCCAGTGGCTGCTCTTCCTAGGTCCTACACTAAGCCCTTAACACCTCTCTAGCGGCTCCCCACTGGCCAGGGCTCGACTGACCCTGCATGCCTGGCCGAGCCCTTCCTGGAAAAACAGCTGGCCAGCGCTTAACACTCAACATCCCGCTTCTCACTGAGGATTAGACACTTCTTATGGAATCAGAACGTAGTAGATAATATCACCTCTTCACATGGGATTGACGTAAGCAGGCGGTCCGTAAGCCTTGTGATGTCACTGGTGAGCGGGTAGGGCTCTACCCTTATATTTTCTCTCTCAGCTCCCCTGTGTGTCTATGGTTGCTTTAATTAGCCTGTATCCCCAGGTCTTCTGATGTTGCTTCCTCTCTCCCTCGCTCTCCCTCGCTCTCGCTCCCCTGCAGGAGACTACATCCTCGATGCCAAGCCGAAAGAGATCTCTGAAGCCCAGCGGCTAAACTATGAGCAGGTAAGGACCGTTGTTGCTTAAACACAATCAATAAGGGCAGTTATTCACTGATCATACGCATGCATGTCTGCCGGTCCATCTCTCATTGTGTCTGTCTGTGGCTCATGTTGGAGAATCAGACAGGCATTCAGGATGAGCGAGGAGGCTGAGAGGCAGGCAGGCTTTAGGCTGTTGAGTACCTCCCTCTTCCACTTAGATCTCTGATGGCAGAGCAGCAGCCAAAAAACAAGTCCGCAGCATCACACTAACTCTCACCACGCCAGGGGGGCTCACTTGTTCTCACTTCCCAGCCTAAAATATCCCTGCCTGCCGTTTAGTGACTGCAGTTCCTGTCCTCTTCTATCCAGAAATATATCATATTCTAATGGGCAACGATGTAATGCTGAGTATTTATACAGTCATGTGCATCTGCGTCAGTGCATTTGGACAACATTTGCATTGGGAATGAATCTCCAGAAAGGCCAATGAATGTATATTTATGTAAGATGAAAATAAGCGGTGTGATGATTATGGTTATATGGAAAACGGCCCACTGCCCCAGAGCTGCTTTTAGCCCCTATATAGGTTATATAAGCCGCGTCTTGCCAGGCCTACGGCACAGCACGGGTCATGAGGGGCAGATCATGTCTCTTCACATCGCTGCGGGAGGGTGCTCAGGCATGCATGGCTGAGTTCAGATCGAGGCCAGCACTGGGGCTCTGAGTGGTTCACATGGCCTGGCAGGGATGGCTTTCTCATCCACACTCCCATCCACGCTCCCATCCCTGCTGCCTGCCTGGAATGTGGGAAGGGCATGGCCTCTCTTCCTCTCCTCTTCCTCTCCACTCTGCTGTGGCAAAGAACCAGCACATCTGTGAATGTTATTCTTTTCACGGACGTCATCGCTCGGGAAGGAGAGAAGTAATGTGTGCGTGTGTACATACCAGAGTCTGGATTACTGTCCGAGGAGAATGTTCTGACTGCTGTACAGTCGTAGATCTCCAAGCTCCTGGTACGTTGTGGGAATTTAAGATAAAAAAGCTAGCAACACTCAAATGAAATAGTGTTGGACTCATTGTAATTATGGTGGTCTAATCTTGGACTATGGTCCAGAACACCAGGCTCTGTGGCATGTCTGTGTGTGTGTACTGTGTGTGTCCTTGTGAGGATATGCCATGTGGTGGAGTTTAGGGCAGGCTCTGTGCTGTTAGCTGGGGCAGAAACAGTTGTTGGTTCCTGTTAGATTTGGCTGTGTAAGCCCTGCCTCAACACGGCAGGAGAGCACTCGACCAGGAACGGAAGGAGCCTCACACCATGAATAGAAATAGTGTAGAGAGAGTGTTAGGGAGGCTGTCTGTCACTAGGGAGTCTTTAGCATGCCAATGTGCATGCCAAACCAAATTATAATACATTTGAAAAATAAATATCTATCTATATATAATCTTGTTCTTGCCTTTGTTTGATATTGTCTGCTGCATATTTGAATAGTCAAGCTCCTTTTATGATTTTGAAGAGTGTTGAACGAGTTCATAACAGAGTTCTATTTATAAACTCTGGCTTCAACATCATCTGTCGGAGGAGGATATGAGGATTAAAATAGCGATTGCTTGGCTGTTGTTAAACAGTAACTCAGACTGGAGAGCTTAGTGAAGGTTTATTCTGTAAAGACTGGTCATGGTCATGTTCCCCTGATAAAGGGCACTCCTGAGAGATTGCACGCTGTAGCACTATTCACTTGACAGTGTTTTTGTGGTTATATGATATAGAATATTCTATTTTATTGAGATAGAGATGCTCCTAAAAAAGAATGTAGCAGGATGGGAGTGTGTCGCTGTATATATATACATGATTGTGGATTTTAAGAGTGCACAGTTGTAGACTAAAATGCATACTTAAAAACGGACATGGGCTACCTAATAAAGTGTTGTGCCAGATCTCCATAATACCTGGGGAGCTGTCCAGTGTGCCTTTGACATGAAAACTGAAGCAAAGCTCTTGCCTGTGTCTGTCAATCAGTCAGCCTCGTGGTCCTATCAGCCTGATTTGCCAGCGGATGGAGGTCTGGAGTCACTCCCCAGTCCCCAGTGGAAGCAGAGCGTGTGTGTGTGTGTGTGTGTGTGTGTGTGTGTGTGTGTGTGTGTGAGGCCAGCTGGTTTGAGCTGGCGGATGAGCGTGGGTGTGTGTGGCTCTGCCACAGGGTTGTGGGACTTAAATATTGATCTGGCTCCCAGCCTGCTAGTGGAACATGTGACAGGAAGGTCGGCCTGTTTATCCAATCAGTCTCCCTCTTCCGTAAAAGCTGGAGTGGAACCATTGAATACTGGCCTTCATTGTCCAGTGCCCACGGAATTGTCTATTGTACATCATCACATGCAAATACCACAGGCTCTATGTGGATCCCATATTCAGCACAGCATTTATGATCAGTGTGGTTAGGGTGGCTTTATTTAATGTAGTCTGGTCGTAATCTGTAGTCTGAGCGGCTAGAGCCGAGAGGAGCAGGGCTTGGCCACTCAGCAGGAGGGCGTGGGTGTGCAGAGCAGGCAGAATGTTGGGCAGAGCGGGAGCAGTGGGCGAGCACGTTCCTGATCTCTTACTGTGCTGCCAGCTTCGCCACCCACCAGACAGAGACGCAGTGCCCACACAGTTGTGTGTGCACTTGTCAGTGTGTGTTTTTGCTTGTAGGCACATTTTGTATGCACAGCGCTGACTCACGTCAGCTTTAGCACCTGTCCTCAAGAATACAAGTAGGAAAACAAGGAGGATAAAGCAGAGAATCCTCGCTGTGTGTCTCAATGATGGACTACATGACCCCAAAAAATATTGAGACCATTATTCCTTCTCCACCAAACTTTACAGTTGGCACTATGTATTGGGGCAGGCAGAGTTCTCATGGCATCCGCCAAACCCAGATTTGACTGTCGGACTGGTGAAGATGGTGAATCATTATTCATCACTCCAGAGAATGCGTTTCCACTGCTGCTCGGCCATGGAAAGCCATTTCATGAAGCTCCCTGCGAACAGTTCTTGTGCTGATGTTGCTTCCAGAGGCAGTTTGGAACTCGGTAGTGAGTGTTGCAACAGAGGACAGACAATTCTGCTTGCTTGTTTGGCCTACCACTTCATGTCTGAGCTGTTGTTGCTCCTAAACGTTTTCAGGGCAGAAATCCGACGAACTGACTTGTTGGAAAGGTGGCATCCTATGACGTTGAAAGTCACTGAGCTCTTCAGTAAGGCCTTTCTACTGCAAATGTTTGTCTATGGAGATTGCATGGCTGTGCTCGATTTTATACATCTGTCAGCAATATGTGTGGCTGAAATAGCCGAATCCACTCATTTGAAGCGGTGTCCACATAATTTTGTGTATATATAGTGTAAACAGCAAAGCACTGTGGAAGTGGATGAAGCCCCCCCCCCCCCCCCCTGCTTAGTGAAGCGCTAATCAGTAGCTCCCAGGGGGTTCATCTGATGTCATGTGACTGAAGCCCTCTGCCCTTGGAGTGGAGCAGCTGCATGGTCTGTTACATGGACCATACTAATCCTCCCCACAACTGTCCACAGGAGTCCTAATCCCCCCCCCCCCCCCCCCACACACACACACACACACAGATCGTCCAGCGAAAGGCTTTTCAATGAGCCACACCGCTAAGTACGAAAGCTGGAGAATCTCCCTGCTTTTGGGGATTTATTTTCCCTCTTATTGACAGGTTATCCTCTTAGAAAATTAAGAAAACACACAGTCACCCATTCTCACCTCTCTGTGCGTGTGTGGGGTGGGGGGACAGCTGCAGAGGCTCCCTGTGACACAGACGATCATCAAAATTGTTAAAAGGTTTTAAAAACAATTCTAATAAATGCAACAGTTGGACAATAGATGAAGATACTCCAAACTTTGAGATTTTTTTTTCAATCAGGATTGACTGAATTAAACATTTTACTGGCATGGAAAAATAATGAATGGCGTTCAAGGATTTTGTTGGGAATTCAGGTGTTTGTTTTTTTTTGGGGGGGGGGGGTGTACTCATACATTTTATAGTGGTATGAGGTATTTATTTTATATTTTGTGTTAAAATAAAGAAAATGTGTATGTGCAACATTTTGCAGAAATACAATGGGTGTATTTGCATAAATGAAAACATTAACATAAAGGGGTGGAACAGGGCTGCAACAACAAACACTTGCTCTGTCTACCCTACCATCACTCACCTGCTCTGTCTAGGACTCTAGGTCTACCTGCACTCACCTGCTCTGTCTAGGACTCTAGGTCTATCTGCACTCACCTGCTCTGTCTAGGACTCTAGGTCTGCCTGCACTCACCTCCTCTGTCTAGGACTCTAGGTCTGCCTGCACTCACCTCCTCTGTCTAGGACTCTAGGTCTGCCTGCACTCACCTCCTCTGTCTAGGACTTTAGGTCTACCTGCACTCACCTGCTCTGTCTAGGACTCTAGGTCTACCTGCACTCACCTGCTCTGTCTAGGTCTACCTGCACTCACGTGCTCTGTCTAGGACTCTAGGTCTACCTGCACTCACCTGCTCTGTCTAGGACTACCTGCACTCACCTGCTCTGTCTAGGACTCTAGGTCTGCCTGCACTCACCTGCTCTGTCTAGGACCACCTGCACTCACCTGCTCTGTCTAGGACTACCTGCACTCACCTGCTCTGTCTAGGACTCTAGGTCTGCCTGCACTCACCTGCTCTGTCTAGGACTACCTGCACTCACCTGCTCTGTCTAGGACTCTGGGTCTACCTGCACTCACCTGCTCTGTCTAGGACTCTAGGTCTACCTGCACTCACATCCTCTGTCTAGGACTCTGGGTCTACCTGCACTCACCTGCTCTGTCTAGGACTCTAGGTCTGCCTGCACTCACCTCCTCTGTCTAGGACTCTAGGTCTACCTGCACTCACATCCTCTGTCTAGGACTCTGGGTCTACCTGCACTCACATCCTCTGTCTAGGACTCTGGGTCTACCTGCACTCACCTGCTCTGTCTAGGCCTACCTGCATTCACCTGTGCTGTCTAGACTGCCTAATTAATGACTGTTGTTGTCACATTCTGTTTCATAATTCAACAATTGTGCCAATAGCAGGATACCCTCAACACGCTTGGCTCTAGATTACACCCATACATACTTTGAATTGTTTGCGAGTTCAGACATAATATCACTAATCCGAGTGTTCATTTTCAGAAGTTGCTTTCATTTCAGTGCATTTAATTTGTCAACATTTCAACTGTAGCAATTTAACTTTTTTCAATTCTACAAAAAAAGTGCACCCATCTTTCCTCTCTTTCTTGTGTTGTGTTGAAATGATGTTACATCCCTGAAGAAGCTTTAGTGTTCTTATAGATGCAACTGAAAGACTATGTATTCCATTTCAGACGCTACCGGGGTGTGTTTGACAGGTCATTACAAACATTTCCGCGGTCGTAACGTTAACGGGGAAAAACGACAGGCACAAGGAAACGTGTGATGGAGTCACAGAAGTCAAGTGAAAGCAATAAATTCAGGATGATTTAGGTGACAAGTGCATGTCACATCCCTCAAACACAGGAAATAGATGACTGAAAAAGACAATGGGTGGGCGGGGCATGTGCGTTGCTACAGACGGGTCTTGTTAGCCTTTTGTGTGTCTGAGTGGCGAACGACAGGAGGGCGTGATGAGTACAGTAGACAGGAAGTTCCTTGGTCTGAACACTTTTTGATTTGTTCAGTTTGTACACTTGACTGAGAGTACAAACTAGCAGGTTTCTGTGGGTGAGTCTGCTGTTTTTCTAGCTGAAACTGCTGTAGTATGTGACAGTAGTTGGTTCACTGTCCTCAACATTTTTTCCAATGTCAAATCCTATTTCAATGCCGTAGTCAACAAAAATTCTACAAAGACTAACATCCCTGGCTAAAGACCTTGAAAAGGAACATGACGTTCTATTTGTTGTCTCCCAGAATATGAGTGATGCCATGGCGGTGCTGCACAAGCTGCAGACGGGGCTGGATGTCAACGTGAAGTTCACAGGGGTGCGGGTCTTTGAGTACACCCCAGAGTGCATTGTCTTTGACCTGCTGGACATCCCTCTCTACCACGGCTGGCTGGTGGACCTGCAGGTGAGAACCCTTCCCTCTCTGAGCCCCCTTCAAAAGTAGACTGAGCGAGTTGACGTAAATGCAATATCCACAATAACAGAACGTTGAAGCCTGAGGCTGAACTTCTCTGCTGTTTTTGGGCCTGTAGCTACCACGTTGTAGCAGTGTGAAACAAACCCGTGCACATGCCCAGATACTCTGTGTGACTGTGAGAGCAAAGTATTGCATCGCGCTCAAGGAAGTAACTATGGTAATGCTCACGGCAACATCATAAGTCTACCTTTAAACCCATGTAGCTATTACTATGATATACAGGCAAATATATTGTTAAAAGTCACCTTGTCCTAGAGAGATTTACACGGTTTTCAAAGCGTCACGCCAGGATAAGCCTACACGAAACACAGCCCTTATTTGAAGCGTTTCTAAAATCCCCTATGGGGAAAAATGAATGGTGAAAAAACGATTAGAACCATTTCCCTGATTGACCACTAGGTTTTATGGGTATTATGACTCATACTGTGGTACTCTATAGGCGTTTGTCAAATAGACAATCAACCAACTCCACACATTATTTATGAAAGAAATGACTTCAGAATGACTGGTTAGTGTACAGCTCCTCTTGAGTATTTTTCTTTTGAAAACATGACAATACGCTCGTCACTTGTTCTTCACTGCATAATAGAACACAACAACGGTGGATGAATGCTCTCCTCTTTTATGTTCCCTCCAGATGGGCGACACTGTGAATAGTGGAACACAACAACAGTTGATGAAGGCCCTCTCCTCTTTTATATTCCCTCCAGATGGGCGACACTGTGAATAGTAGAACACAACAACAGTTGATGAAGGCCCTCTCCTCTTTTATGTTCCCTCCAGATGGGCGACACTGTGAAGGCAGTGGGTAACTGCAGCTACAACCAGCTGGTGGAGAAGATAATCTCCTGCAAACAGTCAGACAGCAGCGAGCTGGCTGGGGAAGGTGGGTGGACCGACCGACTGGGCTGCTTCTTCCTCCCCCCCCCGACTACACATCCTAGGCTGCTTGATAAGGCCGGCATTTCCTCCTATTGCCCTGAGCAGATATACGGAGGCCTGGCCTAAACATTCCTGTGGACTGACTGACTTTAGTTGAGCTCGATTCCTTTCCCTCTCTCACGCTGCTCGTATTGCTCACCCAGGGCAGTTCAGATGTATTCCTGTCATAGGCACGTTTTCTTCTGGGCTGAGTGTTTTATGCTCTTAGCATCAAGTTTAAGTTTTATTAGTCGTATATACGGGATACGCATGGTATACATCGTCCAACGAAATGCTTACTTGCAGGTTCCTTGACAATGCAACAACAGTAAGAAAGACTAAAAGATAAGAATACAAACAAAGTAAATGGCTCAGTAGAACAGAATAAACATTTTAACATCACATAAATAAATAATGACAGAGCGAGTCAGTTAGCGGGGTGAAGAGCTGCGTCTGTTTCTCCCAACCTCTCCAGTGCTTCTCCACTGTCTTTCTAGTTTCTCCTTGTCTTAGATTATCACCCTCTCTCTAACTATCACTCAATACAACTCTATCTCTTGCGCTCTCTGTCTCTCATTCTATAGGTCAGTGTGTCTATATCCTTGTCTGTCTGTACATCACTTTATATCTCTATCAGTCCATAAGCCTTTGTCTCTGTCAGCCTGTCGGTCATTGTCAGTCTTGTGTGTGTCTCTCTCACTGACTCGCCTTCTCTCTCCCCTTCCCTCTCTCTTTCTCCCTCTCTCTACCTGCAGGCTTTGTAGCCGAGCAGTTTCTGCACAGCACGGCCACCCAGCTGACGTACCCCGGTCTGTGTGAGCTCACGTCCACCGTGCAGGAAGGAGAGCTCTGTGTGTTCTTCAGGAACAACCACTTCAGCACCATGATCAAGTTCAAGGTGAATGACCACTCAAATGAGTGAGCCTTTATCCACTGTTTCATGCCCTGTGGTTATGACAAATGGGGCCTTGCAGTACTGTTTACTGTGAATGGGTCTTCTTTACTTTCCTCTGCTACAGCGTCCCCAAACCACCATCCATTATGAACAAAAACAAGTCAAGTCTGCTTTGTCCTCTTAGTAGTGGAAGGTGTGTTTATATAAATGAATTGCATAATGTTACCGAATTCATATCATTCCCAGATAAACCTTTATTTCAAACGTATTGCTAACTTCCTGATCAGATCACCCCTTTGTATGTATTGTAGGTTGTTGACACATGGGGACTTTACAACCATCTGTTAACAGCTGAGCACTGTTAGTGTGTTCCCCTTCTCCCTGTCCTCCCCCTCCCAATAGATCTCCCCACACCCCAGTCCCGGGTGATGTAATGTTCAGTACACAGGGTTCTTAGGCTGGTGCGAGGGCATAAATACAAATGCCCCTTAGAGCATGGTAGACACGTGATGGGGACCTATTTAGCACCTAGAGTCTGAATGCTATCTACAATGGTTTCACCCGCCTTGTGCTCCCTCCCCTTATCACTGCTGCTGGGACAGGCTCTTCCTGTTATCTATAGCAGGGGAAGTGGAGCAGGCCTGTCTGTGTGAGAGGGAGTGAGTGTGTGTGTGTGTGTGTGTAGCACGCATGACCCGAAGATAAATGCTTACCAGTACCAAAGCCCCCCTCATTTAAACAAACACACAGACCTGTTATCCAGGTTATCTACCACAGGAATAAGAAGGTGTGAAAGTGAGTAGATGTGTTTTCTGGCTGTGATAAGACGTGTGTGTGAGTGTATAACATGTGTCTTTGTGTGATCAGGGCCAGCTGTACCTCCTGGTGACAGACCAGGGCTTCCTGACGGAGGAGAAGGTGGTGTGGGAGAGCCTGCACAATGTGGACGGGGATGGCAACTTCTGTGACTCTGAGTTCCGCCTGCGACCCCCGTCAGACCCAGAGACGGTGTACCGCGGACAGCAGGACCAGATAGACCAGGTCAGACCACTAGACCGCTACGCCAATTGGGCCCTCTGATCCAGTTCCACTTCATTAATGGGAGCAACGATAAACAATGAACACCCATCTAGCTGAATCATGGCAGCCATTTCACACTGTTCAAATCAAATCAAATCAAATTTATTTATATAGCCCTTCGTACATCAGCTGATATCTCAAAGTGCTGTACAGAAACCCAGCCTAAAACCCCAAACAGCAAGCAATGCAGGTGTAGAAGCACAGTGGCTAGGAAAAACTCCCTAGAAAGGCCAATACCTAGGAAGAAACCTAGAGAGGAACCAGGCTATGTGGGGTGGCCAGTCCTCTTCTGGCTGTGCCGGGTGGAGATTATAACAGAACATGGCCAAGATGTTCAAATGTTCATAAATGACCAGCATGGTCGAATAATAATAAGGCAGAACAGTTGAAACTGGAGCAGCAGCACAGTCAGGTGGAAGTTGAAACTGGAGCAGCAGCATGGCCAGGTGGACTGGGGACAGCAAGGAGTCATCATGTCAGGTAGTCCTGGGGCATGGTCCTAGGGCTCAGGTCAGTTGAAACTGGAACAGCAGCATGGCCAGGTGGACTGGGGACAGCAAGGAGTCATCATGTCAGGTAGTCCTGGGGCATGGTCCTAGGGCTCAGGTCCTCCGAGAGAGAGAAAGAAAGAGAGAAGGAGAGAATTAGAGAACGCACACTTAGATTCACACAGGACACCGAATAGGACAGGAGAAGTACTCCAGATATAACAAACTGACCCCAGCCCCCCGACACATAAACTACTGCAGCATAAATACTGGAGGCTGAGACAGGAGGGGTCAGGAGACACTGTGGCCCCATCCGAGGACACCCCCGGACAGGGCCAAACAGGAAGGATATAACCCCACCCACTTTGCCAAAGCACAGCCCCCACACCACTAGAGGGATATCTTCAACCACCAACTTACCATCCTGAGACAAGGCTGAGTATAGCCCACAAAGATCTCCGCCACGGCACAACCCAAGGGGGGGGCGCCAACCCAGACAGGATGACCACAACAGTGAATCAACCCACTCAGGTGACGCACCCCCTCCAGGGACGGCATGAGAGAGCCCCAGCAAGCCAGTGACTCAGCCCCTGTAATAGGGTTAGAGGCAGAGAATCCCAGTGGAAAGAGGGGAACCGGCCAGGCAGAGACAGCAAGGGTGCACTGTTGGGTGCACCACATATCTCTTGCAGAGGATGTATACCATGGAGAACAAGGTGCACAGTCACAGTGCAGCATTACAAACATACTAGGTCAGGGTGAGTCACAATCAGAGTTTACCTGAAGAGAAACAGAGTGGATGGTATTAAAGGTACAGCAAGTATTACCCATCCCCTCTATCTGGGCTCTGTTATCCCCATGGCTTCCTTGCCTGCTCCATCTGCACTCAGCTCTACTCTGGAGAAGTAGCGGGGAAGAGTTCCTCAATAATAGATGTTCAAAGCTCTCCCGTTAAACCCCCCCACACTCAGGGTTTTAATGCCTGATCAGGAGATGACTGTGACATGTGGCACCTCCCTCTGTACTGCTTTGCATCACGCTGCGCTTCGATTGGCTGTTTAATAATGCATGACAACAGCTGATTGGCTGGCCTGTTAGGCCTGGTGGCAGGGCTGCCCAGCAGCTTGTCCATCTGCCAGGGTCCATATTCACCACCCTCACCCAGTACAGAGAGAGAGGGAGGGATCATCTCTGCTCAAGCTCTCATCCACCCAGACACTATTATGCTTGAGAGGTCATATAACTACAAATTACAGTACATCACTTTAATTACAGTTCACAGTCTGGTTAGACTGTGAACTCTCCTTCCAGACTCACATCAAACATCTCCAATACAAAGTTAAATCTAGAATTGGCTTCCTATTTCGCAACAAAGCATCCTTCACTCATGCTGCCAAACATACCCTTGTAAAACTGACCATCCGACCAATCCTGGACTTCAGCGATGTCATTTACAAAATAGCCTCCAATACCCTACTCAATAAATTGGATGCAGTCTATCACAGTGCCATCCGTTTTGTCACCAAAGCCCCATACACTACCCACCACTGCAACCTGTGCGCTTTCGTTGGCTGGCCCTCGCTTCATACTCGTCGCCAAATCCACTGGCTCCAGGTCATCTACAAGACCCTGCTAGGTAAAGTCCCCCCTTATCTCAGCTCGCTGGTCACCATATCAGCACCCACCTGTAGCACGCGCTCCAGCAGGTATATCCCTCTGGTCACCCCCAAAACCAATTCTTCCTTTGGTCGCCTCTCCTTCCAGTTCTCTGCTGCCAATGACTGGAACGAACTACAAAAATCTCTGAAGCTGGAAACACTTATCTCCCTCACTAGCTTTAAGCACCAGCTGTCAGAGCAGCTCACAGATACTGCACCTGTACATAGCCCATCTATAATTTAGCCCAAACAACTACCTCTTCCCCTACTGTATTTATTTATTTTTGCTCCTTTGCACCCCATTATTTCTATTTCTACTTAGCACATTCTTCCACTGCAAATCTACCATTCCAGTGTTTTACTTGCTATATTGTATTTACTTCGCCACCATGGCCTTTTTTTTGCCTTTACCTCCCTTATCTCACCTCATTTGCTCACATCGTATATAGACTTGTTTTTCTACTGTATTATTGACTGTATGTTTGTTTTACTCCATGTGTAACACTGTGTTGTTGTATGTGTCGAACTGCTTTGCTTTATCTTGGCCAGGTCGCAATTGTAAATGAGAACTTGTTCTCAACTTGTCTACCTGGTTAAATAAAGGTGAAATAAATAAATATTATAGCTGACAATTAAGACAGTCTGATGCTGCGCTCGGGAAAATATTTGGTTTCACTCTACATGAGGGTTATGAATGAATAAAGAGGTGTGTAGCCCTGACTTTAAAATGGCTGGTGTTTTGTAGCTTACAACTAGGCTTACTTAAAATAAAATAAAATGTTTTTAAATACTTCAGCTCTTGGCAGTGGCACATCACTCTGGTAAAACACCATGATGTGAAATGCATTGACCTGGTCCTATTCTCTTTCTCTCCTTTCTTTCTTTCCTTCTTTCTTTCTATCTCTCTCTCTTTACCCCCTCTCCTCTCTGTATGCAGGACTACCTGATGGCGTTGTCGCTGCAGCAGGAGCAGCACTGTCAGGACCTGCAGTGGGAGCAGCTCCCCGAGGGCATCAGTGACCTGGAGCTGGCCAAGAAGCTGCAGGAGGAGGAGGACCGACGAGCCTCCCAGTACTACCAGGAGCAGGAGCAGGCTGCCGCAGCACAAGCACAGGTCGGGGAAGGAGCCTGGGAGGGAGGGAAAGGGGGATACCTAGTCAGTTGTACAACTGAATGCCTTCAACTGAAATGTGTCTTCCGCATTTAACCCAACCCCTCTGAGCAGGAGGGGAGCTTGTGAGAAGGGGGGAGGGAAGATGTAAGGAGTGGAATTGAATGAGGAATATGATGAGAAAGGTGCGTAGGGAAAAATGAGTAATGAGGATGAGGAAAAGGGTAAGGGTTGCCAGTTTATATAGATATAGCAGAGTCAGGGGCTTAGTCAGATAGTAATTAAATATATAGCTGACGTGAATCTGTTGTACACAATACATGTTCTGTTTGAATGTATGTTCAATGTAATTGTGATGTAATTAAGCTATAATGCACGGCTCAGGTCTGTTCTTTTGGATACAGCCCTTAGCCGTGGTATATTGGCCATGTCCCACAAACCCCCGAGGTGCCTTTACTGCTATTATAAACTGGTTACCAACGTAATTAGAGCAGGAAAAATAAACGTTTTGTTATACCCGTGGTATACAGTCTGATATACCACGGCTGTCAGCCAATCAGCATTCAGGGCTCGAACCACCCAGTTTATAATGTTGCTTATTCATCCGCTTGAATGAGCCACAGGTAGGTATTATGGTTGACTCTCCTGTTCCATCCTGTCTGTGTTGTGCAGCAGCCAGCAGGGGGCAGTGACGAAGCAGACAGAGCAGCAGCAGCATCAGCAGCAGCAGCAGCAGCATCATCAACAGCAGCTGGAACCACGCCCACCCCAGGGAAGCAGCCCTCTGCCGGGGAGCGCAAACCCAAAAAAGAGCCCAAGGAGAAAGACAAATGTGTTTTATTGTAACAGAGCACGGTTGTGTGTTTGTGTGAGAGACAAAGAGAAAGAGGGGGGCAGAATTTTTTTTCACATTGACCTGACACCCTACGCACAGCCCCTTTTTTTGAAGAGCGATGAGACAGTGAGGCGTTGCCGTTCCCAAGCCACTGGTGCCTGCCATCCTCTACCCTCAGTGGGCCCGGACAACTGAGGAAGGGACGCTATGACAGCTACCACTAATCTTTCGTACAGTTGGCCAAACTTTGTTACAAGTCGCACAGTGCACTATATTTGTGATCTGGTGTTCAGGTTAATGGGGTGATTTTTATAGCAAAATGAGAAAAATCCCAGAAACAGGACATTGGGAGGGAAAGAATTCAGAATCTGAAATATCTCCTCTCATGGCACCAACTTTTTTCAAGGAAATCATTTTCATTCATTTTCATTATTGTAGTTGATTAAGCTATTTAATTTTATTTTTACTGCACATGTGTAGATATGCCTGCTTTGATTCAGTTCCGTTTTTGAGCGTTAGACTTTTCACTGAAAACACATAACCTTCGTTTGCTAGCTATTGATTTGTGGGGGTGATTTAGCTCCTTCCAATTGGAGATAATCAAGAGTTTGTTCAGAGTCTAATTGGGATAGAGATGAGGTGATAGTGACATCAGTGAGTGTAATATCTAAGCACTCCTGTCTCTTTGCCACGTTAATGGATGCCAAATTACTACTTTAAGTGTGTGTGTGCGTGTTTGCATGCATGTATGAGAGAGTATTTTAGAGAACTATTTTATTTTGGTATATACATAAATTGAAAGGGATTCATTTGTTTTTGCAGGTTAGAAATTAATGTAAGACCCTGTTGTGACGAGCCTTTTGTATATCTCTCTATCACTACCCACATCCCTGTTCTTCCTGAGAGGCCTGGAATTCAGTGCCATACTCTGGTAAGTTCCGTCTCTACCAACCCTCATCTGCCATTTAAGACTCGCCCTATCCAGATTGGCCTTACCAGAGTATGGCAGTGTTGAATTCTGGTGTGTGTGTATGGCATTGGTGTCTACAGTGTGTATGTATGGCTGATATGCTTGGCTGCATTGATTTATGCTCTTAATTTCAACTTGGAAATAACCTTAACGTCAACAACAACAAAATGTTACGATGTATATGAGCAGTTGGATTGAAAGATATGCCATGTATTTAATTTCTCATATTTGCTTTATATGATTCACATCTAATAGAGTCTGGACAATCACACAGACAGAACCATGGAGAAACAGGACGGTGCACCTAATTTGACTACTGTCGCTCACTCTTATGCTGTCCCTGAGAGACTTGGCTGGTTATTGGCTGCAGAGGCAGAGCAATAGTAGTATCCTACACTAATAATCTGAAGTGCCCAATGTCACACAGATTTGCCGGCAGTTAAACTGTTGGTCACGCCGTAAAAAGCTGACACAGATGTTGTCAATATGGGAAGCCTCATGACCTAGTTGAGTTATGGAAGTAGGATTTTCTACTGTAGCCATGTTTGAATCCATGTACTCCTACAACATCTGACTTTCAGACAAAATGATATACATTGTGTACATACCTAATGCACATTTATGACAGAGCTAGCTAGTAATTTGTGCCATTGTCCTACTATGGTACTGCCTCCTGAGAGATTTACTGTTTTCTATCTACACATTCCAGCTGGATGCCTTGACTTAAGCCTTGTGTTGTACATCAGACCTAGACACACAGTTATAGGGGAGACTCCTCGCAGTGCTGCTCATTAAGGGGTCTCCTATTTTTGCTGTTACATTTTGTTCTCATTGTTCAGAAATGGACAACCCCAGCCTTCAAGGACAAGTCCAGTACTTAGTATTTATTTTTGCCTGGCGACTGGCTGTATCTTGTAGGAGTAGGCTACCTGACTAATCGGTAGTAAGGCTTATCTGTAGGCTGGACTTGAGGACCGGGGTTAGCTCAGCCTGTCTATACGGTCCTCACGAGGCCACACTTACTCTGTATAGAAAATGCCTTACAACATTTACAATATATTTTATAAGAATAAACGGAAACAGGTGTATTACCAGAATGAGACAATCTGTACATGTAAAACTAGACATCAGAAATACTCTCAGGCCTTCTCTGAAGGGACATATCCTTGAGTGTCTTTTGTAAATTGTTTGTGTATTAGCTGCCTTGGCAACAGCAATGATTCATATATACCATTGTAAAGTATTTAATATACCGTGTTGTAATGTAAATCTGTAACCACGTATCGGTAACAAATTATTTCAACACATGGTATCTAACTCGGTCAACTTCATATTATTAGGCTGTTCATAATTATTGCTAGTTATGTTCATGGATATAATTCCCTCTCAGAAATGGCATAACACGATGGGTTTCTGAGCTTCTCTCGGGCCTATCTCGTCAAAGGAATTCACTGACTTTACACTAGAATAGGTTTGCCATTTGTAATGGAATTCAAGGCTGCTATTAGAAAGTGAATTAAACTGCTGCTGCGTATATTCACAATGACTACCCAAAAAGTCATCTGATTGAATAGAGGACGTATAGAGAAACACCTATGTTGAAGCGTGCGTGTACATCCTGTTTATGGTATGCTACAGTATGTGATTTTGTAAAAGGTTGGGGGGGGATGGGTGAAGGACCACAATCCATATTCTTGTTTCTTTCGTAAAATGAACATCATTTTAAAGTTACCGTCACACTGCAGCCCCAATTATACTTGTTAATGTGGTCAACCTTCCCAATGGCCTCAACCCATTTGTAACGACATTCAAAAGGCAACTAGTACTGAGTATTATGATGAGAACCTCAAAGGGCCACTTTATCTAATTACTTTGAGGTTTTTGGGGGAGCAACAAGATGTTTCACAGATGCCTCACACACACGCTTAAAAAAAAAAAATGTGTATTGTGCGTAAGCTTGCTTTTGAGGTCATTTACATTGCATTATTTACCAGTATCTAGATATTTTGTGTTATAGCTTCAATGTTCTTGAAAATAATTGTTAAGGATTTTGTTTGTGGAATGTCTCGATGTGTAAGCCTTGTTATAGTGCTTGGGGGGTAAATACTGTACAAGGTAGTCCTTGAACATATAGTCATTGTAATTGGTTTTGCACTGTTACATTGATATGCACTATAGGCTGCGTTCGGACAGGCATATTCGAGAAAAAAAGATCAGAATTGGTCTGCCTGTGTAAACGCAACCTAAGAGAGAAAATACCTCATTTTATACAGAATTAGAAATTGTACGAGTGCTAATTGTTCTTTGGGTACCTTGTAAAATGGAATACTGTCTGGAATTGCTACAACAGTCAGTTGAATATGAAATGCTCCTTTGACAAAAGGTATGAAAGGGCTGGTTAAATATTTCGGTTTAAAGTACTGTGTTGATGCAACTTGAACATCAGGTAGCTGTAAACCTGTAAAGGCCAGAATTGTTTTGTAGCTTTTCACACTAATAAAAATGCCACTGGCTGGTTATCTAGAGGGAATGGATTTTAAAAGTTCATTTGACTTTTGACAGAGTGGAGAAAATTGTTATTTCCCTAGTAGTTTCATGAGCACAATCCCCCATGTTGATTTAACTTGTTCTGTTGATTTAAATGCAATTGTAATAATCCCAATGTTATTCTGATGCATGTAATGCAACAATTGCTTAATGACATTCAGTGGAGTATAATTTCAATGTATTATGTTAACACTTATGTTTAACACCTTGTGAATATGAAAAGGTCAATCCTTGTAATGGAAGGTTCAAATGTTTATATACATATGACCAAATAATGTATAGCCTATCACAGTACCGTTGCAAAATGTAGATGGTGTTTCTTCTGTAACAAAATGCCTTAGATGAGGGACATTCAGCCTGATTATTAAAGTACATGGACAAAATATATGTTCTCTTTTCACAACCATTCAATGTGTGATGTCTTGTATGTGCACTTCATGAGTCAAATGTAGGAGCGAAGACAAAATTAATATTTTAATAACCTTCAGAAGCACCAGGGGCATTACTAAAAATGGTTAAAGAATACATTGATCTGCTTACATTTGACAGTTTCAGTTAGGGGAAGAAGAGTTAATGTCAAACTTACAAATAACTAAAGCTGTACAATTCTATTCTAAAAGGTAAGTTGAACATTATGTGCACAGGGTTGTTTAAGTCACAGCACAACTGTTAAGAAACCATACATTGAGGTAACCTATACAGAACAAAACATTTCTATATCGACCTTATGGCTAGAAACCAGCCTCTTGCAAAACAAGCTGAAGCTGATCTGGAGAGAGGCAGTTAGAACCGTCGGGGTGCTCCTTTGAAGGGCTTGAATCCACCAACACTGGACATGGAGCTGTTGGTGATCTGCACCATTCTGTTCATTGCAGAGGAAGAGTGGCTGGAGAAACAAAAATACATTTCTGCCTAAAACAGTGTCGCATACAGTAATGAGTAAATACATAGAAGCTCAAATATGGCTTCTACCAGAATACTTTTATACAAGCACACAACAAGAGACTGGAGCCTTGTGAGTCACTCACTTGTAGCACACGCCAGGTGATCTGGTTATCTTATACCTAGAACTGTATAAAATGTGCTAAATCCTCTGTAGTTGTGCATTTGGTTTGCTAGTTAGCCTCTTTCAAAACCAAGCTTTGCTTGGTAACAGCAGAGAATCCCCCTCCTGGATCAAGAGCCTTGCTGTCTAATATTTGCTTTGTAGATGCAGCAAACTGTTGAGCATTTTTAGTTACTTGTATAACTTTGAGCTGGGATGTCTGTCCTGCAAATACTTTAGGTCAGAGACTGTAGGAATTGTATTTAGTTAGCATTCTCTATGGAATATTCCAGAGGCGCAGTGGGGTTTGAAAATAGCACTCCTTGTGTTCCATGTAGGCATTACAGCATATCCCGGCATGACAAAATTACGCTATGGAAACATGGATGTCACCCAAGTCTAATTCATAGTGCTCAGACAAGTCCAGTACACATGACATTCATTTCAGCCACAACTATTACAGATTAAATCCACTATTTTTCAGCTGTTCTGCTGATGTCTTAGACAGATTCTCAAACCTTTCTAAAATGGGATATTAAAAATATATATTTTTGTTGTTGATTGATTGACTATGGCTTTCCTGATCACCCAACAGTGCTATTTGTAGGGCTCATTTTGGAACAATGTTATGACTGTTTAACCACTTCCTGAACCTGTGGCCAGAAACAGGCTACACAGGACAATACCAGAATAAGTGGTCGAATTGGTTGTATGCCCAATATACATAACATTCTTCTTTTGGTGGCAAGAATATTGTATAATAATTTAAATAGAAAAACTTAGTTTTGAGTATCAGTTTATAAACCATGTGCCATGGAATCAGCACATCAGAAATCTCTTCAAGTATTTTACAACCTGTATGGTGCCATGGTCAACATTTTGGTCCTCAAATAAAACTGGTATATTTTTCTATTCATGACAATTTCTCTCTAATTTTGGTCTCTAATAAAGGCCAGACTAACAAGCTCCCCTTCTCCCCCTTCCACTTGCCGCCTCCATTTTTGCAGTAATGCACCAATCAGTTGGTTGTAATTTTAGATAGAGCTAACAATTCCACATATTTGTGTTAACTGCACATGTGACATAACTCCACCTTTCCTATTCATAAATCATTTTTTCCCATAAATGTTTTTTTAATCAATTAGTATATTTGAGTTTAACCATATTTGTTCTGTCTTTTCTGGGAGATGAAACTGTAATTGCAACCAGCTTTGCAAAGCTCGTTTCAGAAAGGGTGATATTTACAAAAAAAGGTTCCAATTTCAATGAACTAAAAGTGAGAGGTTGTAATCTGGATAAAGGGAAAAGTACAGTCTTAATGCAACGGCAGTGAATACCTTGAGTGTGGGGCTACCATGCTGCCACGGCTGTCTCCCATCCTGCGGCTGTCTGGGAAGCCCCCTCCCTGCGATCCAGCCCCACCATGCCACTCCTTCCTGGGGGCCGACTGGTCCCGGCCATGCCGCTCCACCACCACCTGGCGGCTAGAGCTGAAATGCTGGGTAGAGAAAGGGGAGATTGTAGTTATGAATTCCCTATCTGAAATGTAACTAAAATAGAGGAAATGGAGGGTACTGAATGTGTAGATTTAGATATGGGGGATTTGTGAGGTGCTGACCTGGTCTGCCATGACCATGGGTCGTCCTCCATCCCGGCCACTGAAGTTGGATCTTCCTCGGCTGGCTGAGGAGCCTCCTCTGAGAGCAGGCCCCTGGCCATCTCTGCCTGAACGCTCTGGCCGCATACCTCCGGTACGCACAGCTCCACTACATAACCACAGAGACAGGACGATTACCACACGGATTACAACAAAAAGATAATTGTCTACAAACTTAAACAAGCACATTAGGCATCCATCCATTCTGACCGTATGTCCCCCTTAGGTGCACTCATGCCGCCGTCATTCTTCCATCCTGCATGCCCAGTATGAGTAGCGTGCCCGGTGCCTCTGGGGGAGCGGCTGGTATGAGACATGCCAGGCATGGGTGCTCTGCCCCCTGCTGGCCGCTCCGGCATGGGCGCGGCCCGGCGCTCGTCCCGGTCTCGGATCTCTCTGCGGTCTGTGTCACGAATGTCTGCGCGTGGAGTTGGAGGAAGCTCGGCCCTGCGGACAGTCTCAAAGTTCTTGGGGTAGCGCTCAAACCCAGAGCTGTCCCTGCGAGCAGTGGGGCGGGACTTCTTGGCCTCAGGCTCACTGTTGAAGCGGTTACGTCTGAAAACCCCCACACCCAAAATGGATTGTCAGATTCTGTCAAGAGCTGACTGTTACTGGAGGGGGATAGACATGCTAAACTGCTATGTGGGCTGTGTGTAGCTTGCTCTTTGCCAGTTTAGGTTGCTTTATTTGCAAAAAGCACTATATAAATAAGAGGGCTTATCAAAGAGGGCCTACCTCTCAATGGTGTTGGGCTCAACGGCTGCAGCCTCAGGGAAGCCTCTGCCTCTCTCCCGGGGGCTGAACTCAGTAAAGCGGTTCTGCTGGCGGTTGTAGTCCGAGCCCTGGTTGACACGGCCCTCGGACTCTGGCTGGATCTTCTTGTTGCCATTCCAGTAGGGATCATTCCTCCGGCTGAAACAGTCAATGGAGAATGTTTTAACTGGGCGACAAGTAAACTGGTGTGGAATGCCACTTTTTGAGCTTGGTCAGATATGATACCAAAATGTATCTTTCACTTGGTCAAATTGACATCTGCTGGTCATGTCTGAGACCAAGCATCCCTGTCTGCCGTGGGATGTAGACAGACCAGGAGTCTGTGTGCAGGGGGACGACGACAAAGCAGTACTGCACAAGCTGCTCTGTAACCTATCCTGCAACTTCATGGACATAATGGTGGAATCTGGTTGTCCACGATCAGAGCCTCAACTACACAGAGCAAACCCCGGACAAACATCCCATCCCCAACTACAGTGTGGCCTTGTGTACCTGTGGTCCACATCGCGGCCTCTCTTCAGGTTGTTTCTCTTCTCCTGCTCGTAGCGGAGCTGCTCCTGCTGCCTCCTCAGCTCCTCCCGCTCACGAGCCATACGTTCCGCCTCTTTTCGCCGCTCCTGCATTACAGATATAAAATCAGCATTACATCATCAATCCACTAAATGGTTTGCTCACAATTAGCTGCTCAAAAATGCTCCTAAGAGCCTTTGAAAGAGCACCAGAATGAACAATGAGTAAACAACTCACCTTCCTCCTGTCGTTTTTTTACAACAATCAACTAAGGTACAGCCTTGAAGACTAAACATCCTTAAACATTTGAGTCCAAGCACCTGCTCTATGCGGATCCTTTCCCTCTCCAGCCTTTCCCTCTCCATGCGCTCCCTCTCCAGTTTCTGCCTCTCCACCTCAAGCCTCTGGCGTTCCCGGAGCAGGTTCTCTCTCTCCTCCCGCTCCCTTATCAGACTGATACGCTCACGCTCCCGGCGTTCCCGCTCCGCTATCTCACGCCGCCTGACGGGACAGGATGTCACAGAAGCATTAGTACCCAGCATCCTTACAGTACTACAGAGTACAACAATTAGAGTAGGAGTTTGTTTCAGGCTGACCTGCGAAGCTCCACAGCCCTGCGGACGCGCTCCAGCCGGACCATACGCTCACGCAACCTCTGCTCTTTCATCTTCTCAAAGGGGAGGATGTCTTTGCTGCCTCCCTTGTTGGGGAAAACTCTAACTCTATTCATCTCCATCTAGGAAAGACAAGCATGTAGAGGTGAACTATGAAAAAGAAAGTTCCATGATCAAACTGTCGGATAGAAAAAAAACTGCGACAAACCTCTTCGGGAGGCATGAAATATCTGGGTCTCCGCTGCATCATGTTGTTGTTGGTGGTGAAACCCGGCTTGTCAAATCTCCCCCTCCTGAACGGTGGTCTCACTTTGTTGAGATCTCCTTTGGCATGATCAATCACCACCATCTTGCCAGGGCTCTTGGTCCCTACACAATACAGGACAGAGGTTCATTTGTACTACTCTACCCTACAACAGAATACATAAAAAGGAACCTGAGATAGGGAGCATACATACTTCCACCATGCTTTTTATCATCTTTCTTGGAGGCATCTGGGCCTGAGCTGGATGTTGTGCTTTTGGACTCCTGCTTCTTGGATGAATCCTTGCCGTCTTTGTCTGATGGCTTGTCGGACTTCTTCTCCTCTTTTTTGGAGGATGGCTGGGTTCTTTAGGGGGAAAAAAAGAGCAGACAAATTAATATTTCTTTCAAATTTCCCCATTCTGAAAAAGACAGATTGTGTTTCTTCCTCACTTACTTGCTAGTCTTGCTTGTCGACGCACTACGTTTGTCACTCGATTTGATTGAGCTGGTTTTGTCATCTGATTCCTTCTTCGAAGGTTCTTTCTTGAAGGGATCACTTTTAACCTGAAAAGACAACAAATACTCCGTCACAGTATTTAAAGGCTACGTCACAATTCTGAAGCAATGTCATTTTAATTAATTGAAGAACAAAGGACCATGAACCTTTTTTCTCCCTACAACGAAAATGACAGAATGCATGTTGGCTCAATGGCTCAGAAGAGAATGTCAGCCAATGTTGTTCTGCAGAAAACTCTCAAAATGGCATCTTAAAACCTTCAGAACTCTTGATGTTTCTATGACGTCACAAAAGATAGAAGTCAGAGAAAAGATTCTGAACTGTAAAATTGTAATCGTTCTCTGAACATTCTAGCTGAACAAGGTGCAAAACAACTGTTTGTCAGCTTACCCTTTCAACAGATATCTGCTGGCCGTGGAGTTCTGTGCGGTCCAGGTGGGAGATGCACCTTCCCACCTCTGCACTGGAAGACATTGTCACCAAGCCATAACATTTGGCTCCAGGACTGCGAGCATTAGTAACCACTTTGGCACTAAAAACCTGCGGAGACAGGAATTTGTTTAGGGGCAGAGCAAATACATGCTGCTTGTAGAGGGTTGGGTTAAATGCGTTAGACACATTTCAGTTGAATGCATTCAGTTGTTCAACTGACTAGGTATCCCCCTTTCCCTTAGTAAAACAGTAAATAGTTTCCAATAAGTCAAAGCAAAACCATGACACCCATACAGTAAGAAACATCCAACCCCAGTACCCCACCACAAGAAACCGTTTACGGATGTTTTAAGCTCTAGACTTACCTTCCCATATTTGCCAAAGAGATTTTTCAAATCAGCTGCTTTGGTGTTGGAGGACAGGCCGCTCACCCATATGTTTCGAGTGGAGCTGCTTGCACTGCTACTGCTGATACTTCCTGAAATATGGTTGTTTAAAAACATACATGCATGCACTGTCGAGGCTTTTACATGTAAAATGTCTACACCTTGTACAAACTAATCTATAAGAGCCTAATGTTACTTACCGGTAAGAATTAAATGTTTAAATGCAGGTGCTTTTGACAAAATGAAATAATTTCAGACACCTTTAAAATGTCAAAGAAATGTACTTTTTAGATATGTCAAGAAAACTGGGTAATACGGCACATTACACCAGTGGTACTAAAATTCACAGATCAATTGTTTATAATGCCATTTTGGCTGTCCAGTCAATACTGCACATTGATTACATGCACTACATAAAGACCTATGCTTGACCATCGTCTGATCATTAGTAGTGACGTCTTGAGAAATGTATCTGTAAAATGCTTACCTTTGTCATCTTTTGTGGCCTTTCCATCTCTGTCCTTTGAAGAACTACAAAGCAGATTTCACAACAAATAAAAAGAAACACGAGATGAGTGCCAGTATATGAAATCCCCTGCGGAATATGACGTACACCAGGGCAAACAAATGTTTTTTGTCAAAAAAGAAAAACACTTTTTTCCTGTATGGATGTTTTTTTTTTATCCCCACGGGCAAGGCTTGCATTTGGACAAAACTCCCATAATGGCCTTTTTCATTGCTTTTCCACGGGTGATATGGGTCATGTTCTCAGCCAATTTACTCCCTGGACCAATGAAATCTTCAGTATCGCGTTCGACTTCACAGCGAATCATTTCATATGTTTCTGACAAACTGACTTCACAGGGACTACTGCCCTTTTAAAAAGCCCTACGTGGGAACTGGAAAAGGCAAACGTGCTGGAAAGGTGAAAGTAACATCTGTTTTCAGCTCCTGGTTAATGACACAAATTCAGAAAAACAACCAAATGAAAGTAACAAATGTGAGGCTCATTAGGTACATCAATGAACATTTCTCATTAGGAAAAAAAGTTATAAAAATCTTGAGGCTACCCACAATGCTGCGTTCACAGTGAGCTGGAACTTGGTAGTAGTATCTTAAAGAACTGACATAGCTAGAAAGACAAACCTCTTTCCTTGACCTGATGCCCCAGTAGACGAGGGGCCTTTCTTCCCAGAATCCTTGTCTTTGTCTCCCATTTCAGCTTTCTTCGAGGCCTCTCTGCTTTCCTTCTTAGAGGAGTCAACCTTCGTCCCGTCATCCTTCTTACCATCTTTATGGCCTTCCACTTCCATCTTCATGGCATCCTTGGGGCTCGTCTCAGCAGAGGCCTCTGGCTCGTCACAGCCCTTGACTGCCTCTGAATCTGGAAGTTTCACATGTTTACCTGTTTCCAGGAGGTCATCACCATCAACATCCAGCGTGATTGCATCTTCATTCTGGAGTGTGACGGATATGTTATCGTCCTCGTCTTCTTTAGCGGAGACGGCAACTTCAGTTTCGATCTCCTCCACTTGTTCAGCCTCCGCCTCGGCTTCTGCCTCAACGTCCTCACTGGGTGGAGGTTTAGAATTTTCGCGAGTACCATCATCTGTATCAGTTACATCTGAGGGATTTAATAAGGATAAAACATGGCAAAAAAACAATGTTTAACATTGACATGTCTGTTACTTGACCTAGAAAGTAGAATAGAAAGCAAGTTTAGTATTAGTGGTCATCGAAGGGTAGAAGACCACAGGAACAACAAAACATACATTCCTCATTGAAAAATGGTGGTGCGGTTCAATAATCTTCACGTCATTTTCACCACCAATACTTCTTTTGCGATCCTTACAGTTATGAGTACTGTACAGTGAAGTTACTCTTCAATGCTCCTGTCATTAGGAGCTCCATTCCAGTTCTTCAGTTTGAAGAGAGGGCATTTGAACAAATGAAATGAAAAGAACATCTGTCCAACTTCTTCCGTAACCCCAAAAAATCTGTGCCCAAAGCCATGGAGGTCAAATTCAGTCTCATTTGATGACCGTTCTACTGCCGAGGGCTCTCCCATCATAGTCTTTATGGTCATCTCCCATGTCTTCTTTCCCTCATAAAAGTCTGTCTTATTAAGTGACTTGGGATGGTTGACAAAAAAAATAGATGTCATCTTTAATTGTCCTTGTGACTGTAGTGACTGGCTCAAGTCCTTAGCAAATGTGTCCTCAAGACTGTACATCATGTCCTGGTTGGTCTTTGAGCATTCTCAGTGATGATTTCTTCTCTCCGTCTGAGACATCTGTACTGCAGTTGGGTGCTACAGGAGGATGGGCCCCAATGGGCAGGAGTCCCCCATGGTATCATCAGCGCACACTGGATCTCCCTCTAACTCAGCTTGACTTCTTCCGGCATACCTTTCCCCTCACCTTGAAGAAGCCTGTTGATTCCTGAGCTTTTTATCTTGAGAGAATGTACTATGCAGTCTGTATGGTTGTTGGAGCCCCATTGCATCTCAGGCCTGGAAGAGTAGGTAACATCCCACCTTCAAAAAAAGTACTGTGACAAAAATAAGCAAGTCCTCCACAAACAGGCTTGCTGAGTATCCAGCCAGCAGACAAAAGAAATGGAAGGCATAAAGGAGAGAGGGGGCATAGCAGATTCTTACCTTCATGCAAAGGGGGCTACCTGCACCCCCCCCACACAAAAAAAAAGTAATCTATTCAATAGGGTGTAAAAACAAACATACCTTCTTCAATGTCATCCTCGTCTCCCTCCTGATAAAAAGACAAATGTGAAAGGTAAATACACATAAAGACAATTTCAGTCTACTGCCTTACTAAAAAACAGGTTAACCAATCTGAATACCAGCATTTTTTATTATCTGATCTGGGTATGGTAACCCAATAATCTCTAGTCTACTGTGAGAGTGGGGTAAACACAAACATAGCACAAACGTAAACATATTCATGTGACACTAACCTTGGAAAAAGATTTGTTTTCCTTGGTAGGAGATTCATCTTCCTTGGAGAAGGAGAAGGATTCCTCTTCCATTGGATTGTCAGTGTCAGAGTCCACTTTCTTTCCTAAAGAAGTAATGGAGTCATATCAATCAAAATGAAAACAGAAATATTGAACAGTAATTTAAATATTAGGAATGTCAAATTACCTTTAGCTTTTGCATTTTTTCTATTAGGCGTGTCTGCTGGGAGTGGAATTTCAATTGTCTCTGCATCTCCACCTTCCTCCTCAATGGCCTGAGAAAGTTTTTTTTATTTTTAATAAAACACTATTGTAATTACTAGTTGTTTATCTGATATTAAATTTAGCTGCATGTCCCACCCTTATATTTAGCCTCACAATGAAGTGTTTTACCATTTTCTTTTCAGGACAACCAGGGCTACAAGTAGAACACAAAACAACTGCATTCATGAGTTTTAATGACAGATCTAAAAAATCGGTCCGCTAAAGCATAAACGTGATAAAATGTCATTTATATGAATGCTGTAAGTACAGAAATTGTTCGCCCACTGTGATATTAATATCAAACTAGTCAGTGACAACTGGAGTTTGTGACAACAACTATGTGAGCTTATTACAGTATTATAGACACCATGGAACAAGCTGCAAAGACTCAAACTGGACAGTTGTATCTCAATCTCTTCATTCAAAGACTCAATCATGGACACGTACTGACAGTTGTGGCTGCTTTGTGTGATGTATTGTTGTCCCTACCTTCTTGACCTTTGTGCTGTTGACTGCGCCCAAGAATGTTGGTACCATGTTTTGTGCTGCTACTACGTTGTGTTGATACCATGTTATGTTGTGTTGCTACCATGTTATGTTGTGTTGCCACCATGCTGTTTTCAGGTGTTGCTGCCTTGCTATGTTGTTGTCTTAGGTCTCTCTTTATGTAGTGTTGTCTCTCTTGTTGTGTTTTGTCCTATATTTATATTCTATTTATGTATTTTTTAATCCCAGGCTCAGTCACCGCGGGAGGCCTTTTGGTAAGCAGTCATTGTGAATAAGAATTTGTTCTTAACTGACTTGCCTAGTTAAATAAAGGTTAAATAAAAAATGTCACTATGCTCTTCTCGGTAGAAGTAACCCTTAGCCTTCCAACAACTCTTCTAGATAATAGTTTGTAGCACAAACCATTCGGACTCTACAGACATTTTAGTAAAAAGACACAGCCCTGGGGCCCTTCGGGATCGGCCCTTGTCTCAAACTGCTCTTAAACGCTAGTAAAACCAAATGCATGCTTTTCAACCGATCGCTGCCTGCACCCGCATGCCCGACTAGCATCACCACCCTGGATGGTTCCGACCTTGAATATGTGGACATCTATAAGTACCTAGGTGTCTGGCTAGACTGCAAACTCTCCTTCCAGACCCATATCAAACATCTCCAATCGAAAATCAAATCAAGAGTCTGCTTTCTATTCCGCAACAAAGCCTCCTTCACTCACGCCACCAAGCTTACCCTAGTAAAACTGACTATCCTACCGATCCTCGACTTCGGCGATGTCATCTACAAAATGGCTTCCAACACTCTACTCAGCAAACTGGATGCAGTCTATCACAGTGCCATCCGTTTGGTCACTAAAGCACCTTATACCACCCACCACTGCGACTTGTAAGCTCTAGTCGGCTGGCCCTCGCTACATATTCGTCGCCAGACCCACTGGCTCCAGGTCATCTACAAGTCCATGCTAGGTAAAGCTCCGCCTTATCTCAGTTCACTGGTCACGATGGCAACACCCATCCGTAGCACGCGCTCCAGCAGGTGTATCTCACTGATCATCCCTAAAGCCAACACCTCATTTGGCCGCCTTTCGTTCCAGTACTCTGCTGCCTGTGAATGGAACAAATTGCAAAAATCGCTGAAGTTTTTTATCTCCCTCACCAACTTTTTTATCAACTTTTTTATCTCCCTCACCAACTTCAAACATCAGCTATCTGAGCAGCTAACCGATCGCTGCAGCTGTACATAGTCTATTGGTAAATAGCCCACCCATTTTCACCTACCTCATCCCCATACTGTTTTTATTTATTTACTTTTCTGCTCTTTTGCACACCAATATCTCTACCTGTACATGACCATCTGATCATTTATCACTCCAGTGTTAATCTGCAAAATTGTAATTATTCGCCTACCTCCTCATGCCTTTTGCACAAATTGTATATAGACTCCCCCTTTTTTTCTACTGTGTTATTGACTTGTTAATTGTTTACTCCATGTGTAACTGTGTTGTCTGTTCACACTGCTATGCTTTATCTTGGCCAGGTCGCAGTTGCAAATGAGAACTTGTTCTCAACTAGCCTACCTGGTTAAATAAAGGTTAAATAAAATAAATACAAATTAAAACGCCACTCTAGCTCAGCCACTCTTAATCACACAGAAGTATGTAGTTCAAACACACTACGTTTAAAACGCACAACGGCGTTACTCATTGGGTTAAAAATATATATAAATTTGTTAGTCATCAAATATGAGTTTTGATTTACAACTATCGTCGTTTACTGCAGTCACCGCCAGGATGTACGTCCAAAAACGGTCTAAATAAAAATGTACAAGCAACTGAAGAAAAGAACGCCTATTCCGCACCGCCAATGTAAATCACTCACATCCCAAGGATCCCTGATAGCACTAACCTTACTGCCATGGACAAGTCGGAAGTCTACAGCTCAATACATTGCAGTTGCAGAATAGGCATTGTTTATTCCTACATACCGGGTTGTCACTAGTTACCACAGACAAAGTAATAAGCCCCGCCTATTTCTACAATTTAACTTAAAATCTCATTTTAAACATAGCAGCTAACCCTAGCCCCAATTTAGTGGTTAACGGTGCAGTTTAAGGTGATGGAGGGCAATAATTATTATTATTATTATTTTTCCATTCACCCAGCTCAATGTAACATTGATAGGTTTAGCTACTACATAATATTTACTATAGGGGATATTCAAGTAGTAGCTTAACTCTTACTCTTATTAAAAGTGCTTTGTTTGTTAAGGTATTGTAAGTAAGCATTTCACGGTAAGGTCTACATCGGTTTTATTCTGCGCCCGTGAAAAATACGTTTTTTTATTATAGACGTTAGTTAACTCTGACCAAGGTATATCGCGAAATGAGTTAGCTATTTAACGTGTGGATGTGCTGTGGGCTTAAAGCAACCTAGTGTTCTAAAGGAGACATGTAACTTGCTAGGTAGCTATGCACATGCTGAATGCGATTAGATGTCATGGCCAGCTAACATTCGTTACCAACGCCCCCACACGGACTGCATCGATGCAGGACCGTGGGCTACCTTGTCAACCTGACGCTGCAAAGCCAGGCCGCGAGCACGCAGTACCGCAGTTGGAAAACAAGACAGCATCCAACGGTAACGTTAGCCAGCAGGCTAAACATCTTAGTTGGCAACTACGAAAAAACCAAGCTGTACATAGATAGACATTCATCCCATAACAAGTTGGATAGCAAACCAGTAGCTAAACTAGCTGGTAGCAGTTGAGGGCGGACTCAATCAAATTCGTACCACAACTGTTTGGTAGCTAACATTAGCTAGCTTTGCGTTCGCCATGTACAAATAAATTGAGCTCGTTACCTGTTTCAGCCTGGCAATTAGAACATTCTTCACACCTGTGACATCTAAATTCCTTCGCTTGAGTTCAGATTTGAGATCTATAACTCGTAA
This sequence comes from Oncorhynchus kisutch, assembly GCF_002021735.2. Taxonomy (NCBI): domain Eukaryota; kingdom Metazoa; phylum Chordata; class Actinopteri; order Salmoniformes; family Salmonidae; genus Oncorhynchus; species Oncorhynchus kisutch. Next base: position 66,948,579 of record NC_034181.2, on the reverse strand, counting down.
ATCTGTTATTTTCTTTGACTCCGTTGAAATGGCACCCGACGCCATTTTACCTCGCTGGATGTGTTGTTGTAAAATTGTGTGTGCAGAAGAGAAGCACGCATGCCCCACGCAATGGCCCCAAAGTTATTATTCTCAAAATGTGTATTGGCGGATCGCAACCAACTGAAATATGCATACACTGCCAACTACTGTACTGGAGTGGGACGCTGGTCACGGCGTCCTTATTCGTCTATCTTCTTCTATGATATCATGGCGGTCCGCAAACAAACGTATAAAGCGCATGCCGCCACCTTATTAACACAGATAGTAGCACATCTTTGTTATTAATCTATTTCTCTTATGTTTCCACCTACTGTTCTGGAGTGTAAATTCATTACACTGTGTGACACAAAAGGGAAGATAAATCACTACCAACTAAACCTACATCCATTAAAACCTCACTCTTAATCCACAATGTAGCCCTATCTGATCCTACACCAGGCTGGCAGCCTGGGAGGACTGGACACTATCGTTCAACACACCTTGTAACTCCTCTGCAACAAAATCTTGTACACCCAAGTACTTCTCTGCAGCTGTCACCCCAACATCTATTTTCTGTGATTTACGTTACATTTCTGCGGTACAGTTGACAACCATGGCTATGAATGCTAAGCACCCAACCTTACTGAAACCTATGTTATTCCTATCAATTCAATTCAAAAAGGCTTTATTGGCATGGAAAACATGTATTCCATTGCCAAAGCAAGTAAAATAAACAAAAGTGAGAAGACACAAAACAACAACAAAAACGATTTGAATTTTACAGTCAATATTGCATTCAAAAAGGTTTTAAAAAGATAAAGACATTACGTAGTGGAGGCTGTTGAGGGGAGGACAGCTCATAATAATGGCTGGAACAGAGCAAATAGAATGGCATCAAACCATGTGTTTGATGTATTTGATGGTATTCCGCTCCAGTCATTACCACGAGCCCATCCTCCCCAATTTAGGTGCCACCAACCTCCTGTGATTTCAAGTGTTAGTATATATTATCAGCCATGCACAGTGTTTTAGCAATGTTCAAATAGTTATAGTACGACTAGTAGGTAAAGATAAACATAACTATTGGGGGTATTTAAAACATATATGCTCCACATGGTTACCCTTTTCACTTGGCAACAAGCCACAAATATTGCTGCTATGATTGCACACTGCAGAATTTCGCTGAACAGATATGGGAGTTAATTGATGTTTGGTTTGTTTTCAAATTCTTTGTGGATCTGTGGGAAATATGTATATCTATACATTTGGCAGGAGGTTAGGATGTGCCACTCAGTGTCCACCTCATTTTGTGAGTTGTGGGTTCATTGTCTGTCTTCTCTCTCCCCTCAGCATTAGAGGCTGCTGAGGGGAAAACGGCTCATAATAATGGCCGGAACGGCGCAAATGGAATGGCATAAAAAAACTGGAAACCATATGTTTGATGTATTTGATACCATTCCACTGATTCCGCTCCAGTCATTACCATGAGCCCATTCTCCCCAATTAAGGTGCCACCAACCGCCTGTGCCCGAGAGCCAGGTCTGCCTATGGCGGCCTCTCTTGATAGCAAGTCTATGATCACTGAGTCTTTACACAATCAAGGATTTTCATAATTTTGGGTCAGACACAGTTGTCAGGTATTTTCTGTTTAGGGCATTCTAATTTGCTCAGTTTTTAGTAATTATTTCCAGTGTGTCAAATAGTTATCTTTTTGCTTTCTCATAATTTGATTGGGTCTAATTGTGTTGCTATCCTGGGACTCTGTGTGGTCTGTTTGTGTTGGAACAGAACCCCAGATCCAGCTGACCGAGGGGACTCTTCTTTAGGTTAATCTCTCTGTAGGTGATGGCGTTCTGGTGGAATGTGTGCGCATTGATTCCTTTTAGGTGGTTGTAGATTTTAACAGCTCTTTTCTGAATTTTGACAACTAGCTGGTATAGTCCTAATTCTGATGTGGTTTTCTGGGTCTCTGTGCTTTTGGTTGGACATGTTTCTCAATTTCTTTCTCAGGGTTTTGCATTCTTCATCAAACCATTTGTCATTGTTGTTCATTTTGTTAGGTTGTCTGCTTGACACTTTCAGACTTGATAGAGAAGCTGAAAGGTCAAATGTACAGTTTAGTCTTTTTACTACCAAGTTTATAGTTTCACTATTGCAGAGAAATGTTTTGTCCAGGAAGTTGTCTAAATGGGATTAGATTTGTTGTTGCCCAACAGTTTTTTTGGTAGATTTCCACTACTTTCCTTCCATCTATAGGGTTTCTTAATAGTATGCAGTTTGGTTGGCTTTGATGCCTCATGATAGTATTACTTTGTTAAAGTAGGCTGTGATGTTGATGTGATCTGATAGAGGTGTCATTGGTCTGACTGTGAACGCTCTGAGAGACTCTAGGTTGAGGTTTGTGATAAATCAATCTAAAGTACTACAGCCAAGGGATGAGCTGTAGGTGTACCTACCATAGAAGTCCTCTCGAAGCCTACCATTGACAATGTATAGACCCAGCCGTGCAACAGAGCTGCAAGACTTGTGACCCATTTTTGTTGGTTGTTTTGTCATAGTTGTGTCTGGGGGGGCATATTTGGGAGGGAATACTGTCACCTCCAGGTAGGTGTTTGTCCCCCTGTGTGCTGAGAATGTCAGGTCCTTGTCCAGTTCTGGCATTTAGGTCATCACAGACTAGTATGTGACCATGGCCTGGAAATTTATGACATCTTCCTCACCACCACAGACAGGTGCTGGCACTAAGACCGCTGTATAAGGAAATAAGTAAACGGGAAACCACTCACCCAGAGGCAGCGCTCCTAGTGGCCGGAGACTTTAATGCAGGGAAACTAAAATCAGTTCTACCAAATTTCCATCAGCATGTTAAATGTGCAACCAGAGGGAAAACAATTCTAGATCAACTGTACTCCAAACACAGAGACGCGTACAAAGCTCTCCTTTAAACAGGTCAACATACACAAGGCTGCGGGGCCAGACGGATTACCATGTGCTGACCAACTGGCAGGTGTCTTCACTGACATTTTCAACATGTCCCTAATTGAGTCTGTAATACCAGCATGTTTCAAGCAGACCACCATAGTCCCTGTGCCCAAGAACACAAAGGCAACCTGCCTAAATGACTACAGACCTGTAGCACTCGCGTCCGTAGCCATGAAGTGCTTTGAAAGGTTGGTAATGGCTCACATCAACACCATTATCCCAGAAACCCTAGACCCACTCCAATTTGCATATCGCCCAAACAGATCCACAGATGATGCAATCTCTATTGCACTCCACACTGCCCTTTCCCACCTGGACAAAATGAACACTTATGTGAGACTACTATTCATTGACTACAGCTCAGCGTTCAACACCATAGTACCCTCAGCTCATCACTAAGCTAAGGATCCTGGGACTAAACACCTCCCTCTGCAACTGGATCCTGGACTTCCTGGCGGGCCTCCCCCAGGTGGTGAGGGTAGGTAGCAACACATCAGCCACGCTGATCCTCAACACTGGAGTTCCCCAGGGGTGTGTGCTCAGTCCCGTCCTGTACTCCCTATTCACCCACGACTGCATGGCCAGGCACGACTCCAACAGCATCATTAAGTTTGCAGACGACACAACAGTGGAAGGCCTGATCACCGACAACGACAAGACAACCTATAGGGAGGAGGTCAGAGACCTGGCCGGGTGGTGCCAGAATAACAACCTATCCCTCAACGTAACCAAGACTAAGGAGATGATTGTGGACTACAGGAAAAGGAGGACCGAGCACGACCCCATTCTCATCGACGGGGCTGTAGTGGAGCAGGTTGAGCGCTTCAAGTTCCTTGGTGTCCACATCAACAACAAACTAGAATGGTCCAAACACACCAAGACAGTTGTGAAGAGGGCACGACAAAGCCTATTCCCCCTCAGCAAACTAAAAAGATTTGGCATGGGTCGTGAGATCCTCAAAAGTCTCTACAGCTGCAACATCGAGAGCATGCTTGCATCACTGCCCGGTATGGTAATTGCTCGGCCTCTGACCGCAAGGCACTACAGAGAGTAGTGCGTACGGCCCAGTACATCACTTGAGCTAAGCTGCCTGTCATCCAGGACCTCTACACCAGGCAGTGTCAGAGGAAGGCCCTAAAAATTGTCAAAGACCCCAGCCACCCCAGTCATAGACTCTCTACTACCGCATGGCAAGCGGTACCGGAGTGCCAAGTCTAGGGCAAAAAGGATTCTCAACAGTTTTTACCACCAAGCCATAAAACTCATGAACAGGTGATCAAATTGCTACCCGGACTATTTGCATTGTGTACCCCCCCAACCCCTCTTTTATGCTACTGCTACTCTCTGTTCATCATATATGCATAGGCACTTCAACCATATCTACATGTACATACTACCTCAATCAGCCAGACTAACCGGTGTCTGTATGTAGCCTCGCTACTGTATATAGCCTGTCTTTTTACTGTTGTTTTATTTCTTTACCTACCTATTGTTCACCTAATACCTTTTTTGCACTCTTGGTTAGAGCCTGTAAGTAAGCATTTCACTGTAAGTTCTACACCTGTTGTATTCGGCGCACATGACAAATAAACTTAGATTTGATTTTCTGGAAAAGCTGTCTTCATTAAAGTATGGAGATTCAAGTGGGGGGAGTTAGCACACAGGAGGACATTTTACTCTGTTGCGGTAATTTCCTTTAGAAATTCTAGCCAAATGTAAAATGTTCCTGCTTTGATTAATTTAATAGAGTAGGTTAAGTCTGATCTCTGTGTAAGACCTGGTATTTTGGTGGCTGGGACTACAAGCTCCCTGTAACCTAGAGGGCAACCAGTGGGTCCATTTTCTCTGTTCCATGTTTCTTGCAGGATGACAATGTCCGAATTTCTGATTACTCTGGTGATGTCTGGGTACTGGGTGTTTAGGCTGAAAGCAGATTACCTCAGACCTTGTATTTTCCAGGATGTGATAGCAAAATCTTTGTGGTCCATAGTGCTGTGTTGTTATTTGTGTGGTTTGGGCTTGGACCAATAGTTGTGAGCAGAGCATGCTGAGCATCTGATACATGCTTCTTAGGTCACAGGATGGGGCTTGGGTGAGTGTAGGAGTGGGGGTTGCGCCTATCACTCTCTATTGGGGTCGGCCTACTCACAGGGAGCCACTTAGGATCCCTCGCCCTGGATCCATAGGAGTTAGCACTCCTTTCCACGGTGCCCTACTCCAGAGAACAAAGCAAGTCACAGGTCTTGTCCTGAGGCACGTGGTGTGGATGGCCCGCACCCCTTGGACGGAAGACACACAGAAAATCATCACCAGTCCATTTCGAGTTACTTTCACTGATTCAACAGTTTCCAACTTCCTCTCAACCCATCCTGGCACCACATATGGTTCAGTCAGAAGGCAAGTATCCATTCTCTCCAAAAATCTCACTACCACTGGGCCAGAATCATCCTTGTCATCATCGAGACAAGGCTCGTACTCGACATCTTCACTGCACCTGCCACCGCAGGTAATTCATCCTCACTCTCGTCAGGTAAAATTTTAGAGCTACCGGTTGCGTTTTATTATTTTTGTACTTCACGCCAATCTTCCTCAACACACAGCTTCCCTCTACACTCAACTGCTTTCTTTCTTCCTCGCGGTCAATTTCCACATCTCCACGCTTTTTCCACTCTTGAACCCGCTGTAATAGCAAACTGTTTAAATGGTTCTTCTATCTTGAATTTGCCGCCATGTTGCGTCGACTCAAAAATCTCTACCAGCCGCCATTACTCATCACGGCTCGAAATATTGATGTAGCTATTGTGCATTATCACCAATATCTGTATATACCGGGACTTTGATCACCAGTCAACCTACTGTGTATTGACATTCATATTGCTATGCCTTACCTATGGATCATCATCTTGGGTCCATGAAATGGGGTATCAGCCTTCTCAGTGACACCCACAGAACACAAGTGTGAAGAGTTTACACATATTAAAGTCGTAGCTCTTATTGCAGGACTTTGACTGTGGGAAACCCCCCCACCCCCATATTGCAATGTAGCCTTACCCCATTTCATGGACCCAAGATCCATAGGTATCAGCCTACTCGGTGACACCAACATAACACCACTGTAAAGAGTGTACACAAATATTAGCATCATAGCACTTATTGCGGGACTTTGACACCAGTATGAACTGAGCCACATTAGCTCACTAGTCAACCTCCTAAACTCAACAAAAAAATAAACATCCCTTTTTCAGGACCCTGTCTTTCAAAGATAATTCGTAAAAATACCCCCAAAAATTGGATTGTAAAGATCTTCATTGTAAAGGGTGTAAACACTTTCCGATGCTTGTTCAATGAACCATAAACAATTAATGAACATGCACCCGTGGAACGGTTGTTAAAACACTAACAGCTTACAGACTGTAGGCAATTAAGGTCACCATTATGAAAACTTAGGACACTACAGAGGCCTTTCTACTGACTCTGAAAAACACCAAAAGAAAGATGCCTAGGGTCCCTGCTCATCTGCGTGAACGTGCCTTAGGCATGCTGCAAGGAGGCATGAGAACCGCAGATGTGGCCAGGAAAATAAATTGCAATGTCCGGTACTGTGAGATGCCTAAGACAGCGCTACATGGAGACAGGCCGGACAGCTGATCATCCTCGCAGTGGCAGACCACGTGTAACAACACCTGCACAGGATCGGTACATCCAAACATCACACCTGCGGGACAGGTACAGGATGGCAACAACAACTGCCCGAGTTACACCAATCCCTCCATCAGTGCTCAGACTGTCTGCAATGGGCAGAGAGAGACTGGCCTGAGGGCTTGTAGGCCTGTTGTAAGGCAGATCCTCACCAGACATCACCGGCAACAACGTCGCCTATGGGCACAAACCCACCGTCGCTGGACCAGACAGGACTGTCAAAAGTGCTCTTCACTGACGAGTTGCGGTTTTGTCTCACCAGGCATGATAGTCGGATTTGCGATTATCGCCGAAGGAATGAGCGTTACACTGAGGCCTGATCTCAATTCCATTGAGCATGTCTGGGACCTGTTGGATCGGAGGGCTAGGGACATTCCCCTTCAGAAACATCTGGGAACTTGCAGGTGACTTGGTGGAAGAGTGGGGTAACATCTCACAGCAAGAACTGGCAAATCTGGTGCAGGCCATGAGGATGAGATGCACTGCAGTACCTATTGCAGCTGGTGGCCACACCAGATACTGATTGTAACTTTTGATTTTGACCCCCCCTTTGTTCAGGGACACATTATTCAATTTATGTTGGTCACATGTCTGTGGCACTTGTTCAGTTTATGCTTCAATTGTTGAATCTTATGTTCATACAACTATTTACAAATGTTAAGTTTGCTGAAAATAAACACAGTTGATAGTGAGAGTACGTTTCTTTTTTTGCTGAGCATATGTGTATTGGCATTCATATTGCACTCTACCCCCTTACCCCATTTCATGGACCGTAAAAATTTGCCTGATCCATAGGTATCAGTCTACAAAAGACAATAAGTAGTTAATTTGACGAACAGAAAAAAAGTGGAATCCGCACTGTGGATGTATTAGATTTCAGAACTGTGTTGAGGACATACTTATATGCCCTGTACAGCCTTACCTATTGATGTTGGGTCCATGAACTGGGGTATCAGTCTACTTGTGACATCCAGAACTCTGAAAAGTTTACACATATATTAGCATTGTTGCTCTTCTTGTGGGACTAACTGGGAAATCACCTCACTATCCAGCCTATTGTGCATATTGACATGCATATTGCAATGTACAGTGTGAGCAAGACAAAGGAGCTGATCGTGGACTACAGGAAAAGGCGGGACAAACAGGTCCCCATTAACATTAACAGGGCTGTAGTGGAGCGGGTCGAGAGTTTCAAGTTCCTTGGTATCCACATCACCAACAATCTATCATGGTCCAAACATACCAAGACAGCCGTGAAGAGGGCACGACAAAACCTTTTCCCCCTCAGGACACTGAAAAGATTTGGCATGGGTCCCCAGATCCTCAAAGTTTACAGCTGCACCGTCGAGAGCATCCTGACCGGTTGCATCACTGCCTGGTATGGCAAATGCTCGGTCTCCGACTGCAAGGCACAACAGAGGGTAGTGAGTACGGCCCAGTACATTACTGGGGCCAAGCTTCTTGCAATCCAGGACCTATATAATAGGCGGTGTCAGAGGAAAGCCCATAAAAGTGTCAGAGACTCCAGTCACCCAAGTCATAGACAGTTTTCTCTGCTACCACACGGCAAGCAGTACCGGAACGCCAAGTCTAGGACCAAAAGGCTCCTTAACAGCTTCTACCCCCAAGCCATAAGACTGCTGGACAACTAATCAAATGGCCACCGGACTATTACATTGACCCCCCCCCCCCCCCATTTGTTTTCTACACTGCTTCAACTCGCTGTTTATTATCTATGCATCCCCCACACACTGAGTCGGTACCGGTACCCCTGTATATAGCCTCGTTATTGTGTTACTTTTTATAAATTTTGACTTTCGTTTATTTGGTAAATATTTTCTTAACCAACAGTGCAGTTCAAGTTAAGGGCTTGTAAGTAAGCATTTCACGGTAAGGTCTACTACACTTGTTGTATTCGGCGCATGTGACAAAAAGTTAGATTTGATATATGCCTTACCTATGGCTCTTGGCTCCATGAAATGGGGTATCAGCCTAAAAATGAGCGACGTAGAATTTCATGGACCAAAGAGCCATGGGTAAGGCTGTACATTGAAATGTGAATGTCAATATACAGTAGTTTGACTGGTGAGCTTAGACTCTTCACAGTTGTGTTCTGTGGGTGTCACAAGTAGGCTGATACCCCAGTTCATGGACCCAACACAGTTCTGAAATCTAATACATCCACAGTGCGACTCCAATAATTTTTTGGTCAAATTAACTACTACTGTATTTTGTTTAATTTAATTATCAACATTTCAACCTTGTTAAGCAGGATCTATTCCAAATACGGCATTATTCCACTATTTGTAACCGTTTGCATGTTTCAATGGGAGCCTTTTATTTTGAAGGCGAATTGCAAATTCCAGACACTTTTGTGGCGAATCCTTATTGTGGCTAGCTTCACACAAGTCCAGCAACCGAACCTCGGTGCCATCGAGATTAAACGGACGAGTCGAGCTGGGTAAACAACAGTGGTCGCCTCGAAGAGGCAGGAATGGGGACTTCATCGAGGGCCCTGATGGCAAATGGAATGGAATTTCAGTTTTTTCGTAGAAAAAACTGTATGTATTGCGTACTGTGTTAATATGCCACATAAAGCCAGGAAAAATAATAAGTATTTTTCTCTCGGGTCTTCATCCAGGCGCTGATTTGTAACGACGTTGGTTTTGCCACGGGCCCACTTCGATTTTGTTCCTGTTGTCAGTTTCACAACCCGGTGACTGTAGTTCGGTCGCGATTTACTTGTGTCCCTTATTTAAGTTCATCCAGGGCATATGTCATTCAAAGGGAGTCACGAAATAACACAGAAGCCCACTTTCAAGAGAGTACAGGTAAGTGTTGAGTCAATCAATATACGTTAGCTAGCTAGATAACTGTCTTTGTTTTTCTCTCAACGTTAGCTGGCTAACACGATCAGACAGTAGCCAGCGTACTGTAGCTAGCTAACAAGCTATTGTTTGCTCTTCAAGATTCAGTAGTTAATGTTAGCTTGTTACGGTAGTAGCTAAAATGTCTTGTTGTGAGCCATTTGGGGTTGGCTAGCTAACGAGTTAGGTAGCTAGCTACATTGGTTATTAGCAAATAGGATCTTATCAGCGAGTTCATGAGAAACCCAACCTTTGAATGTGAAGATTTGCAGCCCTGCCATCTTGCTAACTAAGTAAACTAGTAAGCCAAGGCCATGTAGCTATAGCCATTTCTTTATTACATTTTACGATGAACTCGGACGTAACCCAAATAGCGAACGTTAGGTTAACCAAATAAGACCACTCCGTGTAGAACTGACTTAATTAAACGTTAGCTTACTAGTGCTGGCTAAAGTTGGGCAACATCAAAATATGTTGTATCTGTGACTGACAGGATGAGGAGGATGATGTCGAAATGTATATCACAATATTTACAAGTAATGAAACTGCGCTGTCAAATTAGCCTGGTAGCGTGTTATGTTTGTTGACTGACGTTAATATGGCTAGAGAAGAAAACAAAAGGCTGAAGACACTTGCAGCAGTGTATTTCATATTTGGTATGGCTTTGGTTGTAATATTTATGTGGCAGGTAACCTAGTGGTTTGAGCGTTGGACCAGTAACCGAAAGGTTGCAAGATCAAATCCCCGAGCTGACAAGGTACAAATCTGTTGTTCTGCCCCTGAACAAGGCAGTTAACCCACTGTTCCTAGGCTGTCATTGAAAATAAGAATTTGTTCTTAACTGACTTGACTAGTTAAATAAAGGTAAACATGAAATAAATATGCTTTTTAAAAATAAAGATTAAATAAATAGACAGGCTTGGACAATTAGTAGGGTTATGTACCTAAAGAGCCAGAGACCAAATGACGAAATATCTCTGACTGAGGCCTAGTACACGCCAGAAAACATTAGGCAAATACTGTCACAATGGTTTAAATGTCGTTGTTTTTTTGCATAAAGGAGAACATTGTCAACCGAATGACTCATTATTAGAAAACTTGATGTGTACACTTGGGACCAGTCAATCGTTAATTATCCTGCCCTACATTCTCTGCACTGTTCCAGTATAAGAAGCACCAATACTTCTTCCCCCATGACATGTTTTGGTTTATGTTCACGATGTTGATGCCATTCTTTTTGCGTTGATGCCACTCTTTATCTATGATAGAAGACACCTAATCTCATGGTCAAAATTTGGAGAAAAATAACGCATCACTGGATTGATTTAAAGCTGCAATATGTAACTTTTTGGGTGACCGAACAAATGAACATAGAAATGTAAGTTATAGATCTGCCATTCTCATTGAACGCAACACCAAAGCCGCGTTTCCATTGGCACTTTGAATTCAACCCAGGCTGGGCTGGCCTTGGTGGGATAGCTCAAATTACATTTCCACTCCCCCCAGAATGATAAATGATGTCATGTTGCAAGGTAGGCAATATGTGACTGCAGCTGGCTTCGCTGATGTTGCTAGCTAGCAAGATGTTGAAGTGCCAGTCAACCATGTATTTAGCTTGCTGACGTTCGCTAACTAAACGTTAGCGTTGTTATCATAACTAATCATTCCTACCTTGCTTGCCATGGTGTTGGCCATTAACTAGCTAGCAAACCAGGCGACCGGTTTGATATGATGTAGCTAGCTTAAATACGACATGTCCAGCTAAAATTCCTGCTAGCGTGTTTCAACTCTGATTTGGTAGCTAGCATTTGAGGGGTGATAGTTCTCATAAAAGTTTATTGTGTAGTGTACAAATGAATAAAGGATCCAGCTTTGGTGGTAATTTGTGTTATGTCTAGCTACTGCAGTACCGCTTGTTCATGTGCTAGCTAACAGCAACAAGCCCAGACAAGCCAGCTAAACGTATCCGCATCCAGCAGTGATCCACTTGGTGGTTGCATAGTAATGGCGTCACCAACCCGAATTCGAATCGAGCTGGCGCCAGTTGTGAAACTGGGCTGCGCTGGCCCGGGTTTCCCTCGACCGAAGTCGAATCTGGCCCAAATGTTAAGTGACGGTGGAAACGGTGCTTTGGAAGCGGTAGCTCTCTTCTGTGTTCTATTTCTATGCTTACGTAATTAAATGTAGTTATTGCGTCTTTTACTTTCGGTTTTGTACACCAGCTTCAAGCAGCTGAAAATACTATATTTTTGGTTATGGAAAATATATTTCACAGCGGTTTAGATGGTACAATGATTCTCTACACTATTCTTGCTTATTTTGTCACATAAGCTGAAATGAGGCAAACTGTTATAATTTTAGGAAATGGCAGAGCACTTTAAATGATATGAGCTAGAAATAAACTTAATTGTATCTACACACATTCCCTTGTTACTATGGCAGTTTCTAAAACCCACTGGATGCCATATTGCAGAGCAGTGACACAGTTATAGAATGATAATAGTGGGGACTATTTCAGCATTTCCCCCTCAGCACATCAGCATGATTATTTATTTATTTGTCAGTTTTAGTTTGACTTGATAAAAACAGTGATATGACTGTTCATCAGAAGTAATCACATCTGTTCTGCCCACAGAATTGTAGTAGTATTGAAATACGCCTACATCAATGGCACTATTCTCTCAAGCCTGTATTTGAGATGTCAAAACCTTGTAGGATATATAGTACCATTCACTAATAGGAAATTGATGCTTAATCACTCAAAGCTTGTCTAGGTGTTCATTCTTTGAATAATTTTTTATATGTTTATACAAATGGCCATTCTTGTCAGCACATTAGGGGATTTTCATCCCATTTGGAGTATGTAATGCTTTCAATGTTAGCAGTGCTGGTTGATTCATACGGCATTAGAAGAACCCCTGTGATTGGGATGAGGATGACATCTTAGCTTCTCAGGGAGGGCCAATCATAGCGGCAATGTATGAAGCACTGTGCCCGCTTACTCAAAGCTGTCCGCTTTTTGTTTCTTGGCTAACATGTTGGCAACCTTTTTTTGTAGAGACATGAATGTGTAACTTCCCGTTCTGCAGTTTATTGCACTGTTCTCTACTATTATTGACTGGTAGAAGTACTGCATAATGAGTTCCGATTCACCCCACAATTTGAGTCACACCTTGCACAGAACACATTGACAAACCTGCACTCAAAATAGAAAAAGCGAAATTAGGTAAAGGTTTGGGATAGGTTTAATAATTTGTGTCCTTGCGTAGGTGTTAGATTTGGTTTTTCAGCAGCCATTGCTGAAACTGTGTGCCGAGAAGCTCAAGATAGGTCTGCGTTGTGCTCCTCAAGGAATGAATTAAAGCAGTTTCCCATAAACGCCCTCTCCTCTGAAATGTCTCCACCTTGGTGCCAGGGGGGATTGATTGCCAAGGTGGCTGTCCTCTAAGGCTGCTGTGTGTCATGGCGCTGCTCGCTCTGTGGCACAGGGACTCATCAGTGGCTCACAGGGGGAGCCTCAGTGGATTATGGGTCGGGGCTTTGGTTCCCTGGCAGCAGTTATATTTTGGAACCTAGGGAGGGGGCATCTCAGGATGCCCCCCCCCTAGCCCCAGTTCCCAGAAGTCTCCACCTGCGGCATCCTCTTCCTTCTCTTTGCTCATGAGATGGAAACACAATCACGATACACAAGTGTTTTCATGAATACTGTATCAGGTATTTGTTCAGTGCTACTCTCAATGTTTGTTTTCTTTAGTAGGCTAGGCTACACATTGAGGGCTCTTGGCCAGATACCCTCTCCTGTTGTCTAGTTTGTGAGGTGGATATCATGCTTTAATGGTAGTCAACTCAGGGCTACACAAACCTTCGAGTTGTGGAGGATTCGTGAGGATTTGATGATCCCTAGTGGTTGACCCACTCAGGGTTTCGTTGCAGTTTGAAGACCAGCACCCACACAATCCTTATGTTTCCTGCATGCCTCAATCTACTTATGGGTCACTGGGGTTTAATATGCATATGGAGAATTCCAGCAGAAGGTCAACCTGAGAAAGTAATTTTGTGATTTTAAAGTGAAACCAACATGCCAATATTGTATACACTCCCCCCAAGGGGTTCTATAGATAAACACATCAAACTTTTAATTTATATTTTGTTTGTCCATTCTGTGAGACATTTAAAGTTGTGGTTTTGCATGCAAATGTAACATCCATAACTATGGAATTACTCTTGTCCAAATAATGGGTGGGGGAAGTGGCTTCCACCCCAGGCACTCACTGACTGACTGGGTTTTGCAGTAGGTTTGCATTCTAGTGTATGCTCATGAACACACCAAATTACACTGCACTACTTTCCAGGTGCACGTTTTCATATACTTTATGATCATTAAATAAGATAATAGTGCTGCATGCTCATGTGTAGTGTTGTGTAACATCAAGATCTCAGGGTCAGTGAATGGAATGCAACAGACCGGATAGTATTGCAGTATTTGCTGTAGCTACGGCGAAAACACTGTGACCTGACCACAGTTGCTGGGTGCTTTTCTTTTTCTTTGCCTGAGATGTGCTAACATAGGGCCCTATAAAATCTGTTATAATTTTTTGTCAATTCCTTTTCTCTCTCATTCTTTTCTCTTAGTTTTCCCAGGTTTCTGAAATGTTCCAGTTTTTGTCAGGTTTTCGCTCTCAACTAGAGGTCGACCGATTATGATTTTTCAGCGCCGATACCGATTATTGGAGGCCCAAAAAAGCCGATACCGATTTATTGGACGTATTTTATTTTTTCTTCTCCATTTTTTTTTTTTCTTCTTCTTCTTATTTTTGTAATAATGACATTTACAACAATACTGAATGAACACTTATTTTAACTTAATATAACACATTAATAAAAATCAATTTAGCCTCAAATAAATAATGAAACATGTTCAATTTGGTTTAAATAATGCAAAAACAAAGTGTTGGAAAAGTGCAATACGTGCCATGTAAAAAAGCTAACGTTTGAGTTCCTTGCTCAGAACATGAGAACATATGAAAGTTGGTGGTTCCTTTTAACATTCCAAGGTAAGTGGTTTTAGGTTATAGTTAATATAGTATTTATAGGACTATTTTTCTCTCTACCATTTGTATTTCATATACCTTTGACTATTGGATGTTCTTATAGGCACTATAGTATTGCCAGTGTAACAGTATAGCTTCCGTCCCTCTCCTCGCCCCTACCTGGGCTCGAACCAGGAACACATCGACAACAGCCACACTCGAAGCAGCGTTACCCATCGCTCCACAAAAGCCGCGGCCCTTGCAGAGCAAGGGGAACAACTACTCCAAGTCTCAGAGCGAGTGACGTTTGAAACGCTATTAGCGCACACCCAGCTAACTAGCTAGCCATTTCACATTTTTACACCAGCCATTAGGTTGGTAGGCTTGAAGTCATGAACAGTGCTGTGCTTGCGAAGAGCTGCTGGCAAAACGCACAAAAGTGCTCTTTGAATGAATGCTTACGAGCCTGCTGCTGCCTACCATCGCTCAGTCAGACTGCTCTATAAAATCATAGACTTAATTATAACACACATAATAACACACACAAATACAAGCCTTTGGTCATTAATATGGTCGAATCCGGAAACTATCATTTAAAAAAAAAAAAGTTTATTCTTTCAGTGAAATACTGAACCTTTCGGTATTTTATCTAACGGCTGGCATCCCTAAATCTAAATATTCCTGTTACATTGCACAACCTTCAATGTTCTGTCACAATTACGTACAATTCTGGTAAATTAGTTCGCCATGAGCCAGGCTGCCCAAACTGTTGTATATACCCTGACTCTGCGTGCAATGAACGCAAGAGAAATGACACAATTTCACCTTGTTAATATTGCCTGCTAACCTGGATTTCTTTTAGCTAAATATGCTGGTTTAAAAATATATACTTCTGTGTATTGATTTTAAGAAAGGCATTGGTGTTTATGGTTAGGTACAGTCGTCCAACGATTGTGCTTTTTTTGCAAATACGCTTTTGTTAAATCATCCCCCAGCGTTGCATTGATTATATGCAACGCAGGACACGCTAGATTAACTAGTAATATCATCAGCCATGTAGTTGTAACTAGTGATTATGATTGATTGTTTTTTATAAGTTTAATGCTAGCTAGCTTCTTACCTTGGCTTCTACTGCATTTGTGTAACAGGCAGGCTCCTCGTGGAGTACAATGAGAGGCAGGTGGTTTGAGTGTTGGACAAGTTAACTGTAAGGTTGCAAGATTGAATCCCCCGAGCTGACAATGTGAAAATCTGTTGTTCTGCCCCTGAACAAGGCAGTTAACCCACCGTTCCTAGGCCGTCATTGAAAATAAGAATGTGTTCTTAACTGACTTGCCTAATTAAATAAAGGTATATAAAAATAAAAAAAATCGGCACCCAAAAATACCGATTTCCGATTGTTATGAAAACTTCAAATCGGCCCTAATTAATTGGCCATTCCGATTAATCGGTCGACCTCTACTCTCAACCAGACGTTTTAATAGAAAAACAATATTTGATGTTTTAAGAACACAAAAATGCACACCAGGAGACAATTATGAGTCTGGGAAAATTGTAAGATATTTATATTTGGGAATGTAATTACCCTTTTAATTCAAGTGAGCACCTAGCAAGAGAAAGTGCTGTTTTTGTAGCAGACATGATAGTCGAGTTTTCTAACCAAATACTCATGATATCATTCTGCCAGGTAAGCATAGGCTACTTAGTAGTTAACATTAATTGAGAAAGTTTGGGAGAGCTTTTCCATCTATCGGACAGGTTTGAGTTAGCATCATCGCTAACAGCTATACAAAGTGGTAGGCGCTCGCACCTCACACAGACGGGCATTCTCATTGCCTCTTCAGAAAGTTGCAGGAAATACAAATGACTGATGCTTTCTGTTCTTGTCTTATGATAAACTTAGGGAAATGTATTGCTTTTCAATACATTTACTTGATTCCCTACTAAGTTCAATATGTTTTTGAATATTGTTGAATTCCGTTTTAATGTCAGGATTCGGTGACTCTGCCATCATTCTCCACATTGCGGATTTTATAGGGCCAATCTAACAGTAAATACATGTTTTTGATGCTTAGACAGAACAGAACCTTCACTTACTATAATGTGTGCTTGTGTCTTGTGGGTGCATTGTTATAGCCTATGCTACTATCTTATCGTTTGAGGCTTAGTCTTATTACATGAGGATTTTGAACATTCAAAGTGACTGGGAAATGTCCATGGCAGCCATTGTTGTCACCTCAGCTTGCTACATAACTTCTGAGTGATAGGAAGCAGGAGCACCACTACCAATCAGCCTCCACTACTGAGCAAACACCTATTGTTACAATGACAACTAGCATAGCCATGTCAGCAAAATAATTTTGACTGAACTCCCACACATCCGATTTGGTCACTTGTAACTTGCTGTTTGGACAGTCAGTATTCCAAAGCAGTTTTCAAAAACAAAACTGATTTGAGATTTTAAAGCCTGTAGTGTGAACAAGGCTTTATACCATAGAGTTCATTGTTTTCATACTGAGCCTTGTGTCAATACACAGGATATTGCAGGCTGGAGATTGGCAATTAGTATGTCTTTTACACATTACTGTTTAATCAGTACGGCTTCATTAGACCAACCATTATAAGGCTTCTAAAGGATAGTTTACAATGTCCAGTTCACTTGTGTCGTTAAATAAAACATCTCATAAAGTGGGATTTTATTCTGAATCTTAATTTGAGGTGTTTTACTGGTGGATCAAGTATAGGAAAACACCACCCTGCCAGCTGTGTGTGCACGTTATACCACTCCACCACACCAAGAAGTAGGCCAATGAATGGAGCTAACATGCCTTTTTAAACAGATGGCTGCTTTCATAATTCAAAGGAAAGGACTTGAGGTGACTGCACTGAAGCAGAAGACATTTTACTCTGTCCTCCCCTTGGTGAAAGGCTTCTTTTTTAAAATAGAAACTGTGTGATTAGACTAAACAATTTTAGGAAAGGAGGAAGCGTGATAAATGAAGAGGGATGGAGAGGGGAAGTGTGATAAATGAAGAGGGATGGAGAGGGGAAGTGTGATAAATGAAGAGGGATGGAGAGGGGAAGTGTGATAAATGAAGAGGGATGGAGAGGGGAAGTGTGATAAATGAAGAGGGATGGATGGAAAGGAGGAAAGTGGTGAGATTAGGCCTATATGAAGGCCTAGAAGCTTTTATTTCAGTAAGAGTTTCTGCTAGGCTAGTGTTTTGATGCCAGCATGCTTGTTTTTATTTACAAGATCTATATCAAAGGGATGCATGCTTAGCATTGGTTGCTTGTAGCCTGGTACCTTCTGAAGATATCGATAAGCGAGTTCTCCAGTCCATTCTGTTCCTGTAATGCCATTACAAAGATGTCTCCTAATCTCCCCACGCAGCCTTTCCATGGTTTTATCACTCTACAATAGAGAATTGAACTGGAGACATTCAACTGGTCAAAGAGATGCTCCAGTGTTTGTTTCCACCTTTTCCATATTACCAGGCTGCATGACCTTACTTTGCTCATCAGTTTCCTTCATTACAGCATCAAGCCTAGCCAGCATACTGAGATTAGTCCCAGATTACCACCCAGTCTGAGTCATGCACTGCCAGGAATGGATAATAAAACAAATGCTACACAATTGACTCAGCCCAAGGCCTCAATTAATTTGCTCTCAAAAAACAAACCATGGTGCACTGTTTTTGCCTACACAACCAGATAGCGAGTGCCCCTATACTACGACCACATGTAAATATTATCATAATACATTTAGCCCATATTTCTGTTCATAAACACCATTGACAAATAATGATCGCAATTTGTTAGTGTCTAACGTTTATCTTCTCTTGTTTCACAGAACTAGGTTAGTTGCGGTGCCGCCAATGGACCTATAGGAGCTGGTGGAAGTGTAGTTGGCATTGCCTCTGCGTGGACCAGGCAGCATGAAGAGCGAGGTGCCCTCTGAGGCACAGGGTAGACAGGAGCACCTGAAGGGTACGCTGGCCAACCCAGAGCCCATGGAGACAGCCAAGAGCTTCCCTGCCAACATGGAGGTGATCGGCAAGGCAGGCAGCGAGTTTGCACAGCTGTGTGCCGAGACTAGGCACCGGCCCCTGAGCCACACAGGGGCCCGTAGAGACCCAGACAGGGGCCTGCCCGGACGCAAAAAGCGCAAGAGCCAACAGCCAGGGCCGTCGGACTGCTCCCTGAAGGAGGGTCGTGTCAGTGAGGGCTCTCTTCCCCTTCAGCGCCACCAGCCAGATCTCTTGGAGCGTCGCAGCGAGGACGAACGCAACCCAGAGTCCTCGTTCAGTGACTGTGCCTCCTCTCCCTCCTCCAGCCTGCGCTTCGGGGACTCGGACACTCTGAGCTCAGAGGAAGAGGTGGAGGCTGGAGGGACGGGAGCAGCAGGGGGACCGCAGCCAACACAGCAGGCGCCGGTCTCCACCACAGAGGGCGGGACCGGGGTGGGTCTGCGCACCATTCTGGGTCGGACTCGGGGAAGCCGCTCTCATAAGTGGGCACGGTTGGAGATGGAGCCGGTGCCGGTGCTGCTGAAGCGGCCGTGTCTGAGCGGGCGGCGGTCACTGCATAGGAAGCGGTTTGTGAAGCCTGGGCCCGGCGGCATCCAGCGGACTCAGAAGCAGAAAGAGCGCCTACTTCTCCAGAGGAAGAAGCGGGAGGTAATCGCTCGCAGGAAATACGCGCTGCTCCACAGCACCAGCAGCTCCAGTGAGGAGCTGACCAGCGAGTCATCCTCACCCTCGTCCACAGAGGCAGAGGACGAGCTGTATGTCGACGTCAGCAGCAGTAGCAGCCAGCCAAGCAGCGCAGCTGTGGCCACAGGTAAACTCACCCTCCTTATGCACTCTGGTGCGTGCTTCAGACCTTTTCTCTTGCGCACAGGCACACACATTTTGAAAACTTTTTCTGAATTACACATTACAGTCGAGAAGGATTCAAACATTTCATAGGTCATGGAAAAATGAACACTTATGGATACAGAAAACACATCCTTCTCCATGCAGCTAAGCTGCCCATGACTGCTGACAGAGGAGTACCTCGCTAGCTGCTTTGCCTTTGTTCTACGCAGGTCTGCAAGGCCACGTACTGTCAGCCTATGTACATGGCCGAAGAGCCCAAATATCAGCACTACAAAGTTTGCACTAATAGCCAAGGCTGTTTAGACGTGACACAAGGGGCTGGTATTTCAGCAACTTGTCAGTAAAGGTCTGCTCCATCTAGGAGTCAAAAGAGTAACCCACTTCCTAAATGAGCACCCCCGCCCCCACAACAACAGTAGCTGGCATTTTGTGAGAGAAAAAACACACACAATCCCCATAGAGCGGAACATCTTCCTCACTCCTCTGACACGGAGCTTGCAATGACTTATGACATGAAGCTGCTCTGACCAGGGTAAATTGTACTGGTCCTTACACTTTAATAATTTAGCAGACTCTCTTATTCAGAGTGACTTACAGGAGCAATTAGGGTTAAGTTTCTTGCTCAAGGACACTGACAGAGTTTTCACTTAGTCGACTCGGGGATTCAAACCAGCGATCTTTCGGTTACTAGCACAATGTTCTTAACTACTAGTCTACCTGCCAACCCACAAGTCAGACCAGAGTCAAAGGAGTTGCTCACTGTTAAATAGCCAGCCAGAGTTAAATCACAGATGGACTCTGTCCATAGCACCGTTCACTCGTGTCCAACTGCTCTGTTTCCCAGCTGTCTGCTTTGCAGGCCTTGATAGTATGGAGTGGGGGGGGGGGGTCATGGACTTCATGATGTTGCAGAGCCAAACATGTCATACTTTTGTCCACATTAGCCAAAGTCAAAGTCTGTGTTGCATCGCACCCCAGAAATATGTTGTCAAATGAATGTAATGCAAGCTAATTTCTGTGAATCCGCTTTGCTCAGAATTGAGACCAATTTATATTTTTAGCCACGAGAAAAGAAGGAATGCATGAATGGCTTTCAGAATGTACATTTACAGTGTGTATGTACACAGCCTATTCCTACAGTTTTATCCAGTCTCACTGTAACTGTATTGGGAGGAATATATTTGGCCTCTGTGGTGGTGTTCTCTGGAAATGGGATGTGTAGCCTAGAGGCCAAGCAACCATTACACTGGTTTTGTTCCATCTTGCTGAAAGATGTCCTACCAGGGCTATTTGAAGACACTCAGAATTGGGTTTTCTTTCACCAGGCCAGCAGCTCTTTCTCTCTCACTCTAGCCAGAACTGTGTTTTGTTTACTGTCTCCCTCTCCCCTTTATTTGGAAAGACACTTGATTTGAAAGTGAACATTAACCGAGTGCTCGTTACACTCTCAAACACATGACTCCAGTAAAATGTTATTTTATTCAGAGAAAATTATCCAAATAAAGCTCTCGTACATTACTCCTCTGATCGTGGAAGAGACCATTTTAATCCCTGAGCCAGGTTTGGTTTGTGTCGGACCTTGCCTGCTCTGTGTGCTCAATAGCAATGAGAAAAGCTGCCCATATATTGATGGATGAATTAGCTCACAGTCAGAGCTAGGCTATTTTATGAACAAAGCACAAATCACAGGACTAGGATGGGTGTGGGTGTATCAAATCAAATTTTATTGGTCACATACACATGGTTAGCAGATGTTAATGCGAGTGTTAGCGAAATGCTTGTGCTTCTATTTCTGACAGTGCAGTAATAGTAATATCTTGTGAAATTGTTTGATTACTTACAACTACCTAATACACACATGTAAAGGGATGGAAAAGAATATGTACATAAATATATGGGGCGGAAGGTAGCCTCGTGGTTAAAGCGTTAGACTAGTAACCGAAAGGTTGCAAGATCGAATCCCCGAGCTGACAAGGTTAAACTCTGTCTTTCTACCCCTGAATAAGACAGTTAGCCCACTGTTCCTAGACCATCATTGAAAATATGAATGTGTTCTTAACTGACTTGCCTAGTTAAATAAAGGTAAAAAAAATAAAATATATATATATATATATATATATGTGTGTGTGTGTGTGTGTGTATATATATATATTTTTTTGCCTATGCCACCCAACCATCGCTCATCTATATCTCATATATATATATATATATATATATCTATATCTCATATATATATATATATCTCACACACATATATATATATGCAAGACATGGTAGAAAATACAGTTGAAGTCGTAGGTTTACGTACATCCTAGCCAAATACATTTAAACTCTGTTTTTCACAATTCCTGACATTTAATCCAAGTAAAAATTCTCTGTCTTAGGTCAGTTGGATCACCACTTTATTTTAAGAATGTGAAATGTCAAAATAATAGCAGAGAGAATGATTTATTTCAGCTTTAATTTCTTTCATCACATTCCCAGTGGGTCAGAAGTTTACATACACTCAATTAGTATTTGTTAGCATAGCCTTTAAGTTGTTTAACTTGGGTCAAACATTTCGGGTAGTCTTCAACAAGCTTCCCACAATAAGTTAGGTAAATGTTGGCCCATTCCTCCTGACAGAGCTCATATAACTGAGTCAGGTTTGTAGGCCTCCTTGCTCACACACGCTTTTTCAGTTCTGCTGACAAATTGTCTATGGGATTGAGGTTAGGGTTTTGTGATGGCCACTCCAATACCTTGACTTTGTTGTCCTTAAGCCATTTTGACACAAAGTGTGCTTGGGGTCATTGCCCATTTGGAAGATCCATTTGCGACCAAGCTTTAACTTCTTGACTGATGTCTTGAGATGTTGCTTCAATATATCCATATAATTTCCCTTCCTCATGAGGCCATATATTTTGTGAAGTTTGAAGTGCACCAGTCCATCCTGCAGCAAAGCACCCCTACAACATGATGCTGCCACCCCCGTGCTTCACAATTGGGATGGTGTTCCTCGGCTTGCAAGCCTCCCCCTTTTTCCTCCAAACATAATGATGGTCATTATGACCAAACAGTTCTATTTTTGTTTCATCAGACCAGAGGACAAAAAGTACTATCTTTGTCCCCATGTGCAGTTGCAAACCGTAGTCTGGCTTTTTTATGGCTGTTTTGAAGCAGTGGTTTCTTCCTTGCTGAGTGGCCTTTCAGGTTATCTGGATTTATAGGACTTGTTTTACTGTGGATATAGATCATTTATATAAATACCAGCATCTTCACAAAGTCCTTGCTGTTGTTCTGGGCTTGATTTGCACTTTTTGCATCAAAGTACGTTCATCTCTGGTTCATCCTTGGGAAATTGCTCCCAAGGATGAACCAGACTTGTGGAGGTCTCCAATTTTTTTTCTGAGGTCTTGGCTGATTTCTTTTGATTTTCCCATGATGTCAAACAAAGAGGCGCTGAGTTTGAAGGTAGGCCTTGAAATACATCCACAGGTACACCTCCTATTGACTCAAATGGGGCGGCAGGGTAGCCTAGTGGTTAGAGCGTTGGACTAGTAACCGGAAGGTTGCAAGTTCAAATCCCTGAGCTGACAAGGTACAAATCTGTCATTCTGCCCCTGAACAGGCAGTTAACCCACTGTTCCTAGGCCGTCATTGAAAATAAGAATTTGTTCTTAACTGACTTGCCTAGTAAAATTTTGTATAAAAATGTATGTCAATTAGCCTATCAAATGTATGTCAATTAGCCTTCTAAAGCCATGACATCCTTTTCTGGACTTTTCCAAGCTGTTTAAAGGCACAACTTAGTGTATGTGAACTTCTGACCCACTGGAATAATGATGCAGTGAAATAATCTCTGTAAACAATTGTTGGAAAAATTACTTCTGTCATGCACAAAATAGATGTCCTAACCGACTTGCCAAAACTATAGTTTGTTAAAAATACATTTGTGGAGTGGTTGAAAAAAAGTGTTTTAATGTCTCCAACCTAAGTGTATATAAACTTCTGACTTCACCTGTACATATGAGATGAGTATTGCAAGATATGTAAACTTTATTAAAGTGGCATTATTTAGATTGACATTTTATAAAGTGACTAGTGATCCATTTATTAACTTCTTGCGTCGAGCCATCCCGGATCCGGGATCGTGAATACAGCCTCAAGCTCATTACCATAACGCAACGTTAACTATTCATGAAAATCGCAAATGTAATGAAATTAATATGCTAGCTCTCAAGCTTAGCTTTTTGTTAACAACACTGTCATCTTAGATTTTCAAAATATGCTTCTCAACCATAGCAAAACAAGCATTTGTGTAACAGCTAGCGCACCTAGCGTAGCATTTAGCGTTAACATTAGCAGGCAACATTTTCACAAAAACCAGAAAATCATTCAAATAAAATCATTACCTTTGAAGAACTTCAGATGTTTTCAATGAGGAGACTCTCAGTTAGATAGCAAATGCTCAGTTTTTCCTGAAAGATTATTTGTTTAGGAGAAAATGCTCCGTTTGATGCGTCACGTTTGGCTACCAAAAAAAAACGAAAATTCAGTCTTCAAAACGCAGAACTTTTTTCCAAATTAACTCCATAATATCGACTGAAACATGGTAAACGTTGTTTAGAATCAATCCTCAAGGTGTTTTTCACATATCTCTTCATGATATATCGTTCGTTGAAAGCCTCCTCTCCTCTCAATCACTGCATGACTGCGTGCAGCTTGTAGATTACGCACCAATTTAGACAAAGGACACCGGGCAGACCCCTGGTAAATGTAGTCTCTTATGGCCAATCTTCCAATGATATGCCTACAAATACGTCACAATGCTGCAGACACCTTGGAGAAACGATAGGAAGGTCAGGCTCATTCCCGGCGCATTCACAGCCATATAAGGAGACAATGGAAAACAGAGCTTCAAAAATTCTGCCCATTTCCTGGTTGAAGTTTCATCTTGGTTTCGCCTGTAGCATGAGTTCTGTGGCACTCACAGATAATATCTTTGCAGTTTTGGAAACCTTAGAGTGTTTTCTTTCCAAAGCTGCCAATTATATGCATAGTCGAGCATCTTTTCGTGACAAAATATTGCGCTTAAAACGGGCACGTTTTTTTATCCATAAATTAAAAGAGCGCCCCCTATATCCAAGAAGTTAAAGTGGCTAATGATTTGAGTCTGTATGTTGGCAGCAGCCTCTGTGTTAGTGATGGCTGTTTAACTTCTCTAGGGTAGGGGGCAACATTGGGAATTTTGGATGAAAAGCGTGCCCAAATTAAACTGCCTTCTACTCAGCCATAAAGGCTAGAATATGCATATAATTAGGATAGAAAACACTCAGAAGTTTCTAAAACTGTTTGAATGATGTCTATTAGTATAACAGAACTCATATTGCAGGCAAAAACCTGAGAAAAAATCCAACCAGGAAGTGGAAAATCTGAGGTTTGTAGGTTTTCAACTCATTGCCTATCGAAGATAGAGTGGGATATTGGTCATATTGCACTTCCTAAGGCTTCCACTAGATGTCAACCATCTTTAGAACCTTGTTTGATGCTTCTACTGTAAAGTGGGGGCGAATGAGAGGGGAATGAGTCAGAGGTCTGCCAGAGTGCCACGAGCTCAGTCTCACACGTTCACGTGATAGTTAGCTCTGTTCCATTGCAATTCTACAGACAAAGGATTTCTCCGGTTGGAACATTATTGAAGGTTTATGTTAAAAACATCCTAAAGATTGATTCTATACATCATTTGTCATGTTTCTACGGACTGTAACGGAACTTTTTGACTTTTCATCTGCTCCCAGTGATCGCGCGTCGTGTGTTTGGATTGTGTACTGAACGCGTTAACAAAAGGAGGTATTTGGACATAAAGGATGGACATTTTCGAAAAAAAAACTAATATTTATTGTGGAACTGAGTTCCCGGGAGTGCATTCTGATGAAGATCATCAAAGGTAAGTGCATATTTATAATGCTATTTCTGACTTCTGTTGACTCCACAACATGGAGGATATCTGTTTGGGTAGTTTGGGCTCTGAGCGCAGATTATGCTTTTTCCGTCAAGTTTTTAAAAAATCTGACACAGCGGTTGCATTAAGGAGAAGTGCATGTAAAACAGTTGTATCTTTTAGCAATGTGTATTATGAGTATTCCGGTAAATTGATGTGGCGCTCTGCAAAATCAAAGGATGTTTTGGAACTTCTGAACGTAAGGCGCCAATGTAAACTCAGATTTTTTTATATAAATATGAACTTTATCGAACAAAACATACATGTATTGTATAACATGAAGTCCTATGAGTGTCATCTGATGAAGATCATCAAAGATGCATTTATTCTATATTTCTGCTTTTTGTGACTACTCTCTTTGGCTAGAAAAATGGCTGTGTTTTTCTGTGACTTGGCTCTGACCTAACATAATAGTTTGGTTTGCTTTCGTCGTAAAGCCTTTTTGAAATCGGACACTGGCTGGATTTACAACAAGTGTATCTTTAAAATGGTGTAAAATTATTGGATTTCTGTTGTTTTGAATTTGTCGTCCTGCAGTTTCACTGGCTGTTGACGAGGTGGGACGCTACCGTACCCTAGAGAGGTTAACAGCCTGATGACCTTGAGCTAGAAGCTGTTTTTCAGTCTCTCGGTCCCAGCTTTGATGCACCTGTACTGACCTCGTCTTCTGGATGGTAGTGGGGTGAACAAGCAGTGGCTCGGGTGGTTGTTGTCCATGACAATCTTTTTGGCTTTCCTGTGACATCGGGTGCTGTATGTGTCCTGGAGGGCAGATAGTTTTCCCCCGGTGATGCATTGTGCAGACCGCACCACCCTCTGGAGAGCCTAGCGGTTGTGGGTGGTGCAGTTGCTGTACCAGGCTGTGATGCAGCCTGATAGGATTCTCTCGATTGTGCATCTGTAAAAGTTTGTCAGAGTTTTGGGTGACAAGCCACATTTCTTCAGCCTCGTGAGGTTGAAGAGGCACTGTTGCGCCTTCTTCACCACACTGTCTGTCTGGGTGGACCATTTCAGTTTGTCCGTGAAATGTGTACGCGGAGGAACTGAACTTTCTAGCTTCTCCACTACTGTCCCGTCGATGTGGATAGGGGGGCTCCCTGTGCTGTTTCCTGAAGTCCACAATCTTCTCCTTTGTTTTGTTGACTTTGAGTGAGAGGTAGTTGTCCTGACACCACACTCTGAGTGCCCTCACCTCCTCCCTGTAGGCTGTCTCATAAATCAATCAATCAAAGGTATTTATAAAGCCCTTCTTACATCAGCTGATATCTCAAAGTGCTGTACAGAAACCCAGCCTAAAACCCCAAACAGCAAGTAATGCAGGTGTAGAAGCACGGTGGCTAGGAAAAACTCCCTAGAAAGGCCAAAACCTAGGAAGAAACCTAGAGAGGAACCAGACTATGAGGGGTGGCCAGTCCTCTTCTGGCTGTGCCGGGTGGAGATTATTACAGAACATGGCCAAGATGTTCAAATGTTCATAGATGACTAGCAGGTTCAAATAATAATAATCACAATGGTTGTCGAGGGTGCAACAGGTCAGCACCACAGGAGTAAATGTCAGTTGGCTTTTCATAGCCGATCATTCAGAGTATCTCTACCGCTCCTGCTGTTTCTCTAGAGTTGAATACATTAGGTCTAGAACAGGTAGCACGTCCGGTGAACAGGTCAGTGTTCCATAGACGCAGGCAGAACAGTTGAAACTATATAACCCCACCCACTTTGCCAAAGCACAGCCCCCCCACCACTAGAGGGATATCTTCAACCACCAACTTACCATCCTGAGACAAGGCCAAGTATAGCCCACAAAGAATTCCGACACGGCACAAACCAAGGGGGGACGCCAACAAGCCCACTACTGTTGTGCGTCTGCAAACTTTATGATTTAGTTGGAGGCGTGCTTGGCTGCGCAGTCATGGATGAACAGGGAATACAGGAGGGGGCTGAGCGTGCACCCTTGTGGGGCCCCAGTGTTGAGGGTCAGCGAAGCGGAGATGATGTTTCCTACCTTCACCATCTGGGGGCGGCCCGTCAGGAAGTCCTGGACCCAATTGCACAGGGCGGGGTTGAGACCCAGGGCCTCAAGCTTAATGATGAGTTTGGAGGGTATTATGGTGTTGAATGCTGAGCTGTAGTCAATGAACAGCTTTCTTACGTAGGTATTCCTCTTGTCCAGATGGGATAGGGCAGTGTGATGGCAATTGCATCATCTGTGGACCTATTGGGGCTGTATGCAAATTGAAGTGTGCCTAGGGTGGCAGGTAAGGTGGAGGTGATATGATCCTTGACTAGCCTCTCAAAGCACTTCATGATGACAAGTGAGTGCTACAGGTGGTGATAGTCATTTAAAAACTGCATAGTTTTCTAAGGACTCGAAGCGAGGCGACCATCTCTGTGGATGTATCTGTGGGTATTGAAGACTCAGTTTAATTATTTTGTTTTAATCTTCAGTGTTTAAGCTCTGCATCTTTGTAGGTGCCAGGGGTAGATGCAGTGAGAAGTCCAGCATTTCCATTCTTTTGACATAGCTCTTGTGTAGTGGAATACACACAATGAAGTTAAGCCCAAGGGTTTGCTGGAATATGAACCCTGAGCATGGCCACGCCTGTAAGGAATTTTATACATTTACATAGGCTGAAAATGCCTGAAACAAAGAGGGCTATGTTTAAGAGACATTTCATTTTTTTTCCTCTCATATTCATACGCCTCTTTAGGAACCTTTTGAGGCCAGCTCTTCTGCAGTTACCATGAATATAAATGCTTTGATGGAGCTCTAATGTATGTGTTTCACTTTGAGACATCCAAATGAGGGCATGCGTCGTTCGCTATAAAAGGCGCTATAGAATGGCCCGGTGCTGAACACACACATTTCAATTTCGACTATATATGCACATTTGAATTTCCTGTTGAGTAGCAATAGCATCTTCCCTCCCACATATCTCAGTCTTGCGCACGGTCATTATTATGAAGCACATTCTCTTTGTTCTACTGAGGTCACTCACTGGCTCCTCTCTCTCACACCCCTGAGTCACCCTGATCTGTGAATATGTGTGAAAAATAGACTTTGCACGCAAGGTGGGTAGGTACTGCTGATGGGGGGAGCTAACCGACCTCACACCAAAAGGGCATCTGCTACCAGGAGTGCCAAACCTGGCAGCGCAGAAACCTGGCCTCTTCCTCGGTCTGAGCTGCAGGTGTCTGGGTTTATGCACCCTGCTTGTCCTCCCACAACACACCACAGTAAAGCAGGGTAGAGCAGCACAAAACGCCTGACAACCACCTGCTGTTTCCCGAGCTGCACCGCTACAACACAAGCCAAAGAACACCATTTTTCAAGGAACTCTTAATTTTCCATTCCTGCCTGACCCTTTTTCACCTCTCTCAGTTTAATGTCTTCATGTAGCTAAGCTGTAATAGTGTTTCCACTCAGTGGCCCTGGGGAAGAATCGAGGGGGTCATGGGGCAAGGCTGCCTCTCTCTGTGTCTTTTGCTATGGGAAGTAGGTGGGTGGAGAGGACTGACTCAAGTACTGAGCTCTAATCCCCACTGTAGCCTGCTAACAACAAGGGCTCTGAGGAGAAACTATGCCATCGTTCAGCAGATGAGAGGCGGGGGGGAGGCAGTCAGTAGAGATGGATCTCTATTGGCCAGAGGAGGGGATGAATGTAATGGACATAAAAAGGCCCAATCACAAAGCTGTCTATTCACAAGACTTTAAATACATGGACATGACAGGAGTGTTTTAGTACTGTAATTCCTGTATTCATGTCACAATATAGACATATGCCATGCAGTAGGGTATGAAAATCATGACAGTTCTATATATTACATTTCTATCTGCAACTGACCATACTGTGTGTTAGGCCAAGCTGCATACACCCCTGAGGTCACAATCTGCCTTCTCTCAACTGCAAAATGGAGAATGCAGACATTACACACTGAAATAGATCTCTATTCAAAGCTAGCAGCCAGGACATTTCTCTTATTTGTCCATGTCAATCGTCACATCGGCCATTGTTCACAGTTTAGATGTGAGGTCATATAGTCTTCTTATTTACATTCCCTAAACCAAGAAGTGTTTGTGTAGAGCAGTATGTTTCATGAGGGAGAGAGGTAGCTAGCTTAGGAGAGGGTGCTTAGCAGCAGCACCCAGTGGACCACTGCAATAGAACTCACTCGGGAGTGCTGATGTTCACGAGAGCAACAAGCCACTGCTCACTACACAGAAACACAGAAACAACACAGCATCTATGAGGCAACACATGGCACAGTTGAATCTAATGTTAGAAAATAATTTCAGTATAGTAATAGTACACTGGACTAGAATGAGTTTAGTTTTAATATTGTAAGATATGTCTGTAGATTAAACAGACAGTGAGTTTAAGGGCCACATTTAGAACAAGCTGTTTGGGGTGGTGTGACAAAAACAACACCCCTCTTGCCTTCCTGGTTGCGATGTGATGAAATGTTAAGTGTATTGAACACACTCCAGGCCTCTTCCTGACAGTGAGGCCAGGTCAGGCATGGCTGAAATGAGAACTGGAACGAGAGACCGTGGACAGGGGACCAATCAGAGTGCAGATGCAGAGATTGCACTGCAAATCCTGCAGACAGTGGAGAGCAGAACAGCATTTACTGACCTACATTTCACACAGGCCCAGTACACAGACTGTTAGCCTGCACACCCACACCACAATCACTATTCATTTATACTGATACTAATACTCCTATTTAGCTTTGTGTGTGTTTCTCCCCTGGTGAGGAAGAACCACCAGCAGATGCTGGTGGAGGTTGTTTATGTTGCTGCGTAACACACATGAGCTGATGTGTTGTCAACCAGCCATCTTAGCAACAGAGCCTGCTATATACAGCAACAGACATGTACAGTATAACCTCTCTGGAATTAACTGCGTACTAAAATGGCTGCAATTTTATTTACGTAAAGAGAATTTCTGGCCACTTTATATGACTACAGTCCAAGGTTCTCACGTAGCAAAGAGTCTCATTTCATCATTATCAGTTCAACAAGGTTAACATCAGGACTTACAGGTCAAATTGCTGGATGTCTCTCCCCCCAGTATACTCTTATCTTTTCGGATGCCTAGTCACTTTACCCTGCCTTCATGGACATATACTACATTACCAAAAGTATGTGGACACCTGCTCGTCGAACATCTCATTTCAAAATCATTGGTTATTAATATGGAGTTGGTCCCCTCTTTGCTGCTAGAACAGCCTCCATTCCTCTGGGAAGGCTTTCCACTAGATGTTAGAACATTGCTGTGGGGACTTGCTTCCATTCAGCCATATAAGTATTAGTGTCAGGCATTGATGTTTGGCGATTATGCATGGCTCGTAATCGGTGTTCCAATTCATCCCAAAGGTGGAAAATGGGGTCGAGGTCAGGGCTCTGTTCAGGCGAGTCAAGTTCCTCGACACCGATCTCGACAAACCATTTCTGTTTGTACCTCGCTTTGTTAGGGCCTTCCCCAAACTGCTGCCACAAAATTGGAAACACAGAATCGTCTAGAATGTCATTTTATGCCGTAGCGTTAATATTTCCCTTCACTGGAACTAAGGGGCCTAGACCAAACCGTGAAACAGCTCCAGATCATTATTCCTCCTCCACCAAACTTTACAGTTGGCATTATGCATTCAGGCAGGTAGCGTTCTCCTGGCATTCGCCAAACCCACATTTGTCTGTCGGACTGCCAGATGGTGAAGCGTGATTCATTACTCCAGAGTAGATGTCGACCAATTGTTTTTTTTGTTTTTTTACGCCTATACCGATTTATTGGAGGACCAAAAAAGCCGATACCGATTAACCGGGCCGATTTTTATTTATTTATTTGTAATAATGACAATTACAACAATACTGAATGAACACTTATTTTAACTTAATATAATACATCAATGAAAATAAATGTAGCCTCAAATAAATAATGAAACATATTCAATTTGGTTTAAATAATGCAAAAACAAAGTGTTGGAGAAGTAAAAGTGCAATATGTGCCATGTAAAAAAGCTAACGTTTGAGTTCCTTGCTCAGAACATGAGAACATATGAAAGTTGGTGGTTCCTTTTAACATTCCAAGGTAAGTGGTTTTAGGTTATAGTTAATACAGTATTTATAGGACTATTTCTCTCTATACCATTTGTATTTCATATACCTTTGACTATTGGATGTTCTTATAGGCACTATAGTATTGCCAGTGTAACAGTATAGCTTCCGTCCCTCTCCTCGCCCCCACCTGGGCTCGAACCAGGAACACATCGACAACAGCCACACTCGAAGCAGCGTTACCCATCGCTCCACAAAAGCCTTGCAGAGCAAGGGGAACAACTACTCCAGGTCTCAGAGCGAGTGACGTTTGAAACGCTATTAGCGCACACCCAGCTAACTAGCTAGCCATTTCACATTTTTACACCAGCCATTAGGTTGGTAGGCTTGAAGTCATGAACAGTGCTGTGCTTGCGAAGAGCTGCTGGCAAAACACACAAAAGTGCTGTTTGAAGGAATGCTTATGAGCCTGCTGCTGCCTACCATCGCTCAGTCAGACTGCTCTATCAAATCATAAACTTAATTATAACACACAGAAATATGAGCCATTGGTCATTAATATGGTCGAATCTGGAAACTATCATTTCGAAAACAAAACGTTTATTCTTTCAGTGAAATACAGAACCTTTCGGTATTTTATCTAACTGCTGGCATCCCGAAGTCTATATATTCTTGTTACATTGCACAACCTTCAATGTTATGTCATAATTACGAAAATTCTGGCAAATTAGTTCGCAATGAGCCAGGCTGCCTAAACTGTTGCATATACCCTGACTAGCAACTTACCTTGGCTTCTTACTGCATTCGCGTAACAGGCAGGCTCCTCGTGGAGTGCAATATGAGGCAGGTGGTTAGAGCGTTGGACTAGTTAACTGTGAGGTTGCAAGATTGAATCCCAGAGCTGACAAGGTAAAAATCTGTCATTCTGTCCCTGAACAAGGCAGTTAACCCACCGTTCCTAGGCCGTCATTGTAAATATGAATGTGTTCTTAACAGACTTGCCTAGTTAAATAAAGGTGGGGGAAAAACGGTCAAATAGGTGTCCAAAAATATCGGCCCTAATTAATCTGCCATTCCGATGAATCCGTCAACCTCTACTCCAGAGATCGCGTTTCCGCTGCTCCAGAGTCCAATGGTGGTGAGCGTTACACCACTCCAGCCGATGCTTGGCATTGCTCATGGTGATCTTAGTCTAGTGTGAGGCTGTTCGGCCATGGAAACCCAATTCGTGAAGCTCAAGACTAACAGTTCTTGTGCTGATGTTGCTTCCAGAGGCAGTTTGGAACTCCGTAGTGAGTGTTGCAACCAAGGACAGACTATTTTTGTATGCGCTTCGCCACTTGGCTATCTTGTTCTGTGGCTTGTGTGGCCTACCACTTCGCGACTGAGCCATTGCTGCGCATAAACATTTACACAATAACAGCACTTACAGTTGACCGGGGCAGTTTGGGAAGCAGGGCAGATATTTGACGAGCTGACTTGTTTGGGAAGGTGGCATCCTATGACTGTGCCATGTTGAAAGTCACTAAGCTTTTGGCTCCCGAGTGGCGCAGCAGTCTAAGACACTGCATCTTAGTGCTAGAGTCGTCACTGCAGACCCTGGTTCGATTCCAGGCTGTATCACAACCGGCCGTGATTGGGAGTCCCACAGGGCGGTGCACAATTGGCCTAGCGTCGTTAGGGTTTGGCCGGGGTAAGCCGTCATTGTAAATAAGAATTTGTTCTTAACTGACTTGCCTAGTTAAATAAATAAAGGTTAAATAAATTAAATTAAAAGATTGCATGGATGTATGCTCGATTTTACACAACTGTTAGCAACCAGTGTGGCTGAAATAGCAGAATCCACTAATTTGAAGGGGTGTCCACATACTTTTGTGTGTATATATAGTTTATCTGGTACTCCCTGTATATAGCTCCACATTGATATGGTACTCCCTGTATATAGCTCCACATTGATCTGATACTCCCTGTATATAGCTCCACATTGATATGGTACTGGTACTCCCTGTATATAGCTCCACATGGTACTGGTACTCCCTGTATATAGCTCCACATTGATCTGGTACTCCCTGTATATAGCTCCACATTGATCTGGTACTCCCTGTATATAGCTCCACATTGATCTGGTACTCCCTGTATATAGCTCCACATTGATCTGGTACTCCCTGTATATAGCTCTACATTGATCTGGTACTCCCTGTATATAGCTCCACATTGATATGGTACTGGTACTCCCTGTATATAGCTCCACATTGATCTGGTACTCCCTGTATATAGCTCCACATTGATCTGGTACTCCCTGTATATAGCTCCACATTGATCTGGTACTCCCTGTATATAGCTCCACATTGATATGGTACTGGTACTCCCTGTATATAGCTCCACATTGATATGGTACTGGTACTCCCTGTATATAGCTCCACATTGATATGGTACTGGTACTCCCTGTATATAGCTCCACATTGATCTGGTACTCCTTGTATATAGCTCCACATTGATATGGTACTGGTACTCCCTGTATATAGCTCCACATTGATCTGGTACTCCCTGTATATAGCTCCACATTGATCTGGTACTCCCTGTATATACAGTGGGGCAAAAAAGTATTTAGTCAGCCACCAATTGTGCAAATTCTCCCACTTAAAAAGATGAGAGAGGCCTGTAATTTTCATCATAGGTACACTTCAACTATGACGAAGAAAAAAAATCCAGAAAATCACATTGTAGGATTTTTAATTAATTTATTTGCAAATTATGGTGGAAAATAAGTATTTGGTCAATAATAAAAGTTTATCTCAATACTTTGTCATTGCCAACAAAGGGTATAACAGAGGTCAAACGTTTTCTGTAAGTCTTCACAAGGTTTTCACACACTGTTGCTGGTATTTTGGCCCATTCCTCCATGCAGATCTTCTCTAGAGCAGTGATGTTTTGGGGCTGTTGCTGGGCAACACGGACTTTCAACTCCCTCCAAAGATTTTCTATGGGGTTGAGATCTGGAGATTGGCTAGGCCACTCCAGGACCTTGAAATGCTTCTTACGAAGCCATTCCTTCGTTGCCCGGGCGGTGTGTTTGGGATCATTGTCATGCTGAAAGACCCAGCCACGTTTCATCTTCAATGCCCTTGCTGATGGAAGGAGGTTTTCACTCAATCTCACGATACATGGCCCCATTCATTCATTCCTTTACACGGATCAGTTGTCCTGGTCCCTTTGCAGAAAAACAGCCCCAAAGCATGATGTTTCCACCCCATGCTTCACAGTAGGTATGGTGTTCTTCTGGATGCAACTCAGCATTCTTTGTCCTCCAAACACGACGAGTTGAGTTTTTACCAAAAAGTTATATTTTGGTTTCATATGACATTCTCCCAATCTTCTTCTGGATCATCCAAATGCTCTCTAGCAAACTTCAGACGGGCCTGGACATGTACTAGCTTAAGCAGGGGGACACGTCTGGCACTGCAGGATTTGAATCACTGGCGGCGTAGGTTGTTACTGATGGTAGGCTTTGTGACTTTGGTCCCAGCTCTCTGCAGGTCATTCACTAGGTCCCCCCGTGTGGTTCTGGGATTTTTGCTCACCGTTCTTCTGATCATTTTGACCCCACGGGGTGAGATCTTGCGTGGAGCCCCAGATCGAGGGAGATGATCAGTGTTCTTGTATGTCTTCCATTTCCTAATAATTGTTCCCACAGTTGATTTCTTCAAACCAAGTTGCTTACCTATTGCAGATTCAGTCTTCCCAGCCTGGTGCAGGTCTACAATTTTGTTTCTGGTGTCTTTTGACAGCTCTTTGGTCTTGGCCATCATGGAGTTTGGAGTGTGACTGTTTGAGGTTGTGGACAGGTGTCTTTTATACTGATAACACGTTCAAACAGGTGCCATTAATACAGGTAACGAGTGGAGGACCGAGTAGCCTCTTAAAGAAGTTGTTACAGGTCTGTGAGAGCCAGAAATCTTTTGTTTGTAGGTGACCAAATACTTATTTTCCACCGTAATTTGCAAATAAATTCATTAAAAGTCCTACAATGTGATTTTCTGGATTTTTTTCCCTCATTTTGTCTGTCATAGTTGAAGTGTACCTATGAAGAAAATTACAGGCCTCTCTCATCTTTTTAAGTGGGAGAACTTGCACAATTGGTGGCTGACTAGATACTTTTTTGCCCCACTGTAGCTCCACATTGATCTGGTACTGGTACTCCCTGTATATAGCTCCACATTGATCTGATACTCCCTGTATATAGCTCCACATTGATATGGTACTGGTACTCCCTGTATATAGCTCCACATGGTACTGGTACTCCCTGTATATAGCTCCACATTGATCTGGTACTCCCTGTATATAGCTCCACATTGATCTGGTACTCCCTGTATATAGCTCCACATTGATCTGGTACTCCCTGTATATAGCTCCACATTGATCTGGTACTCCCTGTATATAGCTCTACATTGATCTGGTACTCCCTGTATATAGCTCCACATTGATCTGGTACTCCCTGTATATAGCTCCACATTGATCTGGTACTCCCTGTATATAGCTCCACATTGATCTGGTACTCCCTGTATATAGCTCCACATTGATATGGTACTGGTACTCCCTGTATATAGCTCCACATTGATATGGTACTGGTACTCCCTGTATATAGCTCCACATTGATATGGTACTGGTACTCCCTGTATATAGCTCCACATTGATCTGGTACTCCTTGTATATAGCTCCACATTGATATGGTACTGGTACTCCCTGTATATAGCTCCACATTGATCTGGTACTCCCTGTATATAGCTCCACATTGATCTGGTACTCCCTGTATATACAGTGGGGCAAAAAAGTATTTAGTCAGCCACCAATTGTGCAAATTCTCCCACTTAAAAAGATGAGAGAGGCCTGTAATTTTCATCATAGGTACACTTCAACTATGACGAAGAAAGAAAATCCAGAAAATCACATTGTAGGATTTTTAATTAATTTATTTGCAAATTATGGTGGAAAATAAGTATTTGGTCAATAATAAAAGTTTATCTCAATACTTTGTCATTGCCAACAAAGGGTATAACAGAGGTCAAACGTTTTCTGTAAGTCTTCACAAGGTTTTCACACACTGTTGCTGGTATTTTGGCCCATTCCTCCATGCAGATCTTCTCTAGAGCAGTGATGTTTTGGGGCTGTTGCTGGGCAACACGGACTTTCAACTCCCTCCAAAGATTTTCTATGGGGTTGAGATCTGGAGATTGGCTAGGCCACTCCAGGACCTTGAAATGCTTCTTACGAAGCCATTCCTTCGTTGCCCGGGCGGTGTGTTTGGGATCATTGTCATGCTGAAAGACCCAGCCACGTTTCATCTTCAATGCCCTTGCTGATGGAAGGAGGTTTTCACTCAATCTCACGATACATGGCCCCATTCATTCATTCCTTTACACGGATCAGTTGTCCTGGTCCCTTTGCAGAAAAACAGCCCCAAAGCATGATGTTTCCACCCCATGCTTCACAGTAGGTATGGTGTTCTTCTGGATGCAACTCAGCATTCTTTGTCCTCCAAACACGACGAGTTGAGTTTTTACCAAAAAGTTATATTTTGGTTTCATATGACATTCTCCCAATCTTCTTCTGGATCATCCAAATGCTCTCTAGCAAACTTCAGACGGGCCTGGACATGTACTAGCTTAAGCAGGGGGACACGTCTGGCACTGCAGGATTTGAATCACTGGCGGCGTAGGTTGTTACTGATGGTAGGCTTTGTGACTTTGGTCCCAGCTCTCTGCAGGTCATTCACTAGGTCCCCCCGTGTGGTTCTGGGATTTTTGCTCACCGTTCTTCTGATCATTTTGACCCCACGGGGTGAGATCTTGCGTGGAGCCCCAGATCGAGGGAGATGATCAGTGTTCTTGTATGTCTTCCATTTCCTAATAATTGTTCCCACAGTTGATTTCTTCAAACCAAGTTGCTTACCTATTGCAGATTCAGTCTTCCCAGCCTGGTGCAGGTCTACAATTTTGTTTCTGGTGTCTTTTGACAGCTCTTTGGTCTTGGCCATCATGGAGTTTGGAGTGTGACTGTTTGAGGTTGTGGACAGGTGTCTTTTATACTGATAACACGTTCAAACAGGTGCCATTAATACAGGTAACGAGTGGAGGACCGAGTAGCCTCTTAAAGAAGTTGTTACAGGTCTGTGAGAGCCAGAAATCTTTTGTTTGTAGGTGACCAAATACTTATTTTCCACCGTAATTTGCAAATAAATTCATTAAAAGTCCTACAATGTGATTTTCTGGATTTTTTTCCCTCATTTTGTCTGTCATAGTTGAAGTGTACCTATGAAGAAAATTACAGGCCTCTCTCATCTTTTTAAGTGGGAGAACTTGCACAATTGGTGGCTGACTAGATACTTTTTTGCCCCACTGTAGCTCCACATTGATCTGGTACTGGTACTCCCTGTATATAGCTCCACATTGATCTGATACTCCCTGTATATAGCTCCACATTGATATGGTACTGGTACTCCCTGTATATAGCTCCACATGGTACTGGTACTCCCTGTATATAGCTCCACATTGATCTGGTACTCCCTGTATATAGCTCCACATTGATCTGGTACTCCCTGTATATAGCTCCACATTGATCTGGTACTCCCTGTACATAGCTCCACATTGATCTGGTACTGGTACTCCCTGTACATAGCTCCATTCTTGTGTATTTTATTTTATTCCTCTTGTGTTAAAAAAACAAACAGTTTTTTTACTCTGCATAAATTGGAAAGGTTCGTAAGCAAGCATTTCACAATATAGTCTATACCAGTTGTATTCATTTAACAACCCTACCTGCATGTACATAATTATCTCAATTACCTCGACACCGGTGCCCTCGCGCATTGACACATTTACTCTGTACTGGTACCCCCTGTATATAGCCCCGCTATTGTTGTTCACTGCTGTTCTTTAATGATTTGTTTTTCTTATCTCTTACCTTTTTCTTAATTTTTCTTTTTTATTTATTTTCTTAACTGCACGTATGGTTAAGGGCTTGTAGTAAGCATTTCACTGTAAGGTCTACACATGTTGTATCCGGCGCATTTGACAAATAAATCAAATTTGATTTGATTCGGCGCATGTGATGAATAACTTTGATTTGACTGTGTTGTGTTCCAGGTTCTCTGGATGAAGACGTGGTGGTGATCGAGGCGACCCCTGCACCCCCTGTCCCAGCCAGCGAGGAGATCAACGTCACCTCCACCGACAGCGAGGTGGAGATAGTCAACGTGGGAGATGGCTTCAGGTGAGCACCTTTCCCTGTCTCCTCTCTGAGGAGATCAACGCTGTACAGAGCTAATGTACCACAGTGTAAAATCGAATGAAGTGACATGGTAGGGTACTTTGGCTGTGAAATTCTCTCTTTCGGGAGAAAAAACATCCATCTCAATATTTCCCCCCATCTTTAAGCTGTGAAAGCAATCTAAATGGCACCGGCCTTCATTTGTGTCCTGAGACAGCCTGGCCCTGCAGTACTGACAGTACTTTATCCTTGTGGCTCTGTCAATATAATCACAGTCAACTGTGGTGTGTCTAATAGAGGCTCGCTGGGCACTGGTTTCTTATCAAGTGTCATAACATTTACTGAGACTGTCACATTGTGCTGGGGTAGTGTTTTTCCAGGATACCTCAGAAATGCAGTGTAGGCCCTTGGGAGTGCTATTTGGCCCCTATGGAGAAGTTGCTGGTATCGCTATGGCATGGGAGATAATGCACATCTGGGATTGGCCGTGAAGCTGGCAGGCTGCAGCATTGCACTGGCATTCCACAGCTCTCCCAGCTGTTGCTATCTCTGTCTTCTTCAAGGGCAAGGCTTCCATACAGTAATACCCAAGCTCTCTCACCACTCTCCATGAACAATCTAACGAGAGACCCTCTCTTCCCCCAGGGCATTCTCATCTGACCCTCAGTTCTCTCTGATCCAGGTCCAGTTACTTCTGATCCCCCTGTCAGATAACTCCAGGTCTAGTTTGAGGGTTTCTCTGGTACAGTCTCTGATCTAGAGAACCAGGACATTAGATCCAGGTGGATTTGCTTTTCTTCTCGCGGCACGATCTCCTGATACGATATGATTACTTAAACATGGGAAATAAATGCCAGCTGGTTACAGGTTACCAAGGCTTTTGGCAGGCTTTGTGAAGTGGGTACCCAGAGTGTAGTCTTTCTCCATAGACCTAGGCCTACATGATTTCTCTATCTGACTCATGTGGGATGTCTTCTGAAAATCCTCTCTGCCATGACCTGAGGAAAGGTGATCTCATTCATTGGGATTTTAAAGCAGTGCCAGTGTGAGAGCGCTATGTTACAGTATATCGGTACTGTTATAGTGGTGTTCCTCTCGGATTTGTTTCTAGTTGTCTCCCCTCGTCTTTCTCTCCTTGAACCCCTCTCCTCTCTTTAATTGTTATTGAGGTGTATTGGTGCATAGCGCTGAGAATCATTTCCACCAGCTTGATTCCATTATCTCACCCTCTGCTGCCAGAAATAGCAAGGCCTGTGAATTTCACTCCTGCCAGCAAAGTCACTCTGTCAACCCAAATGAATTGCTCTCTGTTTGTGATATGCGTTGTCTCTTGTGAGACAAATGAGCAGAATTCCAGCAGAAATTCTGCTCCGGCAATCAAATGGTCAGTTTCAGTTACTAGCGTTTATCTTGTAGAAAACTTTTAGACATGCCAGCAAAGCCACAACACAACACTAAACAATACATTTATTGCACTATAACGGTGACAAACGGTGCCCACAAACTGTTAGTGCTTTCGGAAAGTATTCAGACCCCTTGACTTTTTCCAAATGTTTTTATGTTAGAGCCTTATTTTAAAATCGCTAAAACATTTTATTTATTTATCTACACACAATACCCCATAATGACAAAGCAAAAACAGGTTTTTTTTTTTTTTTTAAATGTATTAAAAATAAAAAAACAAATGTCTTATTTACATAAGCATTTAGACCCATTACTATGAGAGCCCAAATTGAGCTCAGGTGCATCCTATTTCCATTGATCATCATTGAGATGTTTCCACAACTTCATTGGATTCCACCTGTGGTAAATTCAATTGATTGGAGAAGGGCCTTGGTCAGGGAGGTGACCATAAACCTGATGGTCACTCTGACATAGCTCCTGAGTTCCTCTGTGGAGATGGGAGAACCTTCCAGAAGGACAACCATCTCTGCAGGACTCCGCCAATCAGGCCTTTCTGGTAGATTGGCCAGACAGAAGCCACTCCTCAATAAAAGGCACATGACCGCCGACTTGGAGTTTGCCAAAAGGCACCTAAAGGACTCAGAACATGAGAAACAAGATTCTCTGGTCTGTTGTCCTGTTGGAACAGGAGCAGGTTTTCATCCACATCCCCACAGCATGATGCTGACACCACCATGCTTCACCGTAGGGATCGTGCCAGGTTTCCTCTAGACGTGCCGCTTGGCATTCAGGCCAAAGAGTTCGATCTTAGTTTACAAATGCACTGTACATAAAGCTGTCCCAACACCTTACCACTGCTAGTCCTGGCTATCAGCGGAGCCTTGTCTGGCAGCGAAACAGTTCATTCAGCCTAATTTACTGACTTTAAAAAACATAGCTGATATGGCTGACTGCTTAAAGAAATGTGGTTTCTACTGACAATTGTTGTTCCAACTATGGCGTAAGGGGACGATGTAAGGATGAGGCAATCTGTTATTTTGATTAAGACATTCAATTAATGAGTGAGTTAGGACAGATGTTTTCAATATAACTATTTGTTTAGCACTTTTGAAATGGGCTGTTCTTACAGTATTCTCCCTGTACACCAATTCAGAACCATAGGATAAATAAAGGCGGCATATAGGCAGACAATGAAAGCTCTTACAATATTCAATGATTGCATTTCTCTAAAACAGGTTATAGGCACCACCAAGTCAGAACAGTAGGTTAAATTAAGAGGTGAAAATTTATAATATATATATTATTAGAGTGAGGCACATGGGCTACGAACAGCTTACATCTAGTATTACTTTCTTAGCTACAGTATACATATCTACATGGTATATTACATTTATGCAGCAGCATACAATATATTTTTGGACTCAGTCTCACTCACTCAGTCTGACTCACTTGAACAGGAAGGTGGTGCGGCGGTTCTTCGTAGGCAAATTTTGGCATCAAACTCTATCATCAGTCTGGCATTCTCTGGATTTATGGTGCTTTCAAGACAACTGGGAACTCTAAAAAATTTTTAAAAAAAAAACAATGGCGAATCATGATGACGTCCGTGATCTTGAGGTTGGAGCTCTAGAAATAGGCCCGAGTTCCCAACTTGCAATTGTGCGTTGGATTACCATTCAAAATGTATATTCCCATTTGGAGCTCGTTTTCTTCCGAGTTCCCAGATGTCTTGAACTCACTGAAGTCTGAGATTTCCCAGTTAAGAGTTCCCAGTTTTGAGCACGGCAGTTGAATGTTTATCCTTTTTAATCTTGGAAAAGAGACCCTTATACGCAGAGTTGGACCACACACCAACTCTACCAGAATAGCAGGCTAGTGATTGCTTTGCAATGCTTGTTGTTGATTCCTTTCAAACTACTCATTGTTGAATTTACGATTTCCAACTTGTTGTGTAGTGTTTATGCCCAATGGCCGATGAGCACCGATACTTTTTATCTATAATTTCTCATTATTATTTATCTACATATGACAGGGATTGAAAATTATCTACCAGTAGATTGTCGACTTGAATCATGATGACTGCAAGCTAAGATTTTCATTCCAATCAAAGCTACTGTAGATCTAACGTGATTTGATGTCCTTTTATCTGTGGCCAATGACCTTAAGCCTTCTTGGATGGACACTTCTAATGTAATTTTATGGCAGCACCCAAGGGGCTTGAATTTTCGAGCTCTACCCGTAGATTTTGCGGTGATGTAGTTCACCGCTGACACTGTTCTGACACTGTCATTGTAATTAAGAATTTGTTCTTAACTAACTTGCCTAGGTAAATAAAGGTAACATTTTTTTTTTTTTTCTAAAAAATGTCATGTCCCCATGCGTGACAGAACACTGAGCCAATAACGGCGCAACTGGAGAACACTACCAACCCCTACGCTCCGTATGTTCTGCTGGCTGCCCCACCTCCACGAAAGCACTGAGCTAGGCTGAAACACCTGCATTTTGGAGCTGCCCTTCTCAAGAAAGCAAAGAAGAGACCAACTCGTTATGTGGCTTTATTAACTCAGTGATATTTTTTAAAATAATAAACAATTACATTGTTTGCGAACAGATATGTGACACGTATTAATGCCAAAATAATGTGAAAAACAGGAAACAAAAAAAGCTAAACAGGTGGGGCTCAAAACATCCCTGAATGACTGGTCACCCCTGCTTGTATGGAATGAATGGCTAGGTATCTGGAGAGTAAAGTAAAGAAAATAAACCTACATCAGGGATTTTATGTATCCCTTTTATCCCATTGCAGGTCGAAACACTGTTCTGACAGGTTTACCGCAGGTTTTCTGAATAGGCAGATTCTCTCAACCCTGTGCCTGTCACCAATCTCTAGATGTGCACAAAGCATACCATAGGTCTAAAGATATCAGGAGTGGCCAGCCCAATGACCCCAGTGCATTTTCATGTTTTTTTCCCATTTCATCTGAATGACATGCAGATGTTCAGGGTGGCAGTAAGTAAGGCCTATTGATCAGGGGAATGGATGGCTGACTAGAGGGGAGATAGTTTGCTAGTAATCACAGGTGAGCCTCCCAGCTGCTGTGTCCTTGAATGAGCCACTAATTTGCTTCAGTTAATACTCAGGTAGCTAAGTGCAAACTTAATGAGGTCGTGTCATTCACTTGCATGTTAGTGGATTGGTTGGTTCCTGTCGCTGTATAGTGCGTTAACTAGCTAGCTAATCCACCTTGTGTAATTATGCTCCTTACTAATGTAATCCTTGGCATAGCATGCTAGCATTGTTATTGATAAGTTTATGGTTTGTTAAAACCGGTCATTATGCTTTCAGGAAGATAATCAGCCAAATATGGCCGCCTCTATGATGGCTAGAGAGGAGGTACACAGCACAGCCATGTCATGGAGTGTTCTGTCTAAACAGGCCCTTTGGGGCCAGAGAAGGTACTAGAAGCCTCCTGTCTCTCTGGTATGACCATCAATTTATCCTCAAATAAATAATGAAACATGTTCAATTTGGTTTAAATAATGCAAAAACAAAGTGTTTGAGAAGAAAGTAGAAGTGCAATATGTGCCATGTAAGAAAGCTAACGTTCAAGTTCCTTGCTCAGAACATGAGAACATATGAAAGCTGGTGGTTCCTTTTAACATGAGTTTTCAATATAAGAAGTTTTAGATTTGTAGTTATTCTAGGACTATTTCTCTCTATACCATTTGTATTTCATTAACCTTTGACTATTGGATGTTCTTATAAGTACTTTAGTATTGCCAGTGTAACAGTATAGCTTCCATCCCTCTCCTCGCCGCTACCTGGACTCGAACCAGGAACACATTGACAACAGCCACCCTCGAAGCAGCGTTACCCATGAAGATCAAGGTGAATAACTACTCCAAGTCTCAGAGCGAGTTACGTTTGAAACGCTATTAGCGTGCACCCCGCTAACTAGCTCTAGCAATTTCACATCGGTTACACCAGCCTAATCTCGGGAGTTGATAAGCTTGAAGTCATAAACAGCTCAATGCTTAAAGCATTGCGAAGAGCTGCTGGCAAAACCCACGAAAGTGCTGTTTCAATGAATGTTTACGAGCCTGCTGGTGCCTACCACCTCTCAGACTACTCTATCAAATCATAGACTTAGTTATAACATAATAACATACAGAAATACGAGCCTTAGGTCAGTAAAATGGTAGAATCCGGAAACTATCATCTCGAAAACGGGACGTTTATTCTTTCAGTGAAATACGGAACCGTTCCGTATTTTATCTAATGGGTGGCATCCATAAGTCTAAATATTCCTGTTACATTGTACAACCTTCAATGTTATGTCATAGTTACGTAAAATTCTGGCAAATTCGGTGGCCCAAACTGTTGCATATACCCTGACTCTGCGTGCAATGAATGCAAGAGAAGTAACACAATTTCACCTGGTTAATATTGCCTGCTAACCTGGATTTCTTTTAGTTAAATATGCAGGTTTAAAAATATATACTTCTGTGTACTGATTTTAAGAAAGCCATTGATGTTTATGTACACATTGGAGCAAGGACAGTCCTTTTTTGTGAATACGCACCGCAAGATAAACTAGTAATATCATCAACCATGTGTAGTTAACTAGTGATTTATGATTGAGTGATTGTTTTTTATAAGATACGTTTAATGCTAGCTAGCAACTTACCTTGGCTTACTAGATTCACGT
Source organism: Oncorhynchus kisutch (assembly GCF_002021735.2). Lineage (NCBI taxonomy): Eukaryota > Metazoa > Chordata > Actinopteri > Salmoniformes > Salmonidae > Oncorhynchus > Oncorhynchus kisutch. The sequence goes on along the minus strand of NC_034181.2, from coordinate 66,903,683 downwards.
AACAGACAGGCTCCTCGTGGAGTGCAATGTAATCAGGTGGTTAGAGCGTTGGACTAGTTAACTGCAAGATTGAATCCCCAAGCTGCCAAGGTAAAAATCTGTCGTTCTGCCCCTGAACAAGGCAGTTAACCCACCGTTCCTAGGCTGTCATTGAAAATAAGAATGTGTTCTTAACTGACTTGCCTAGTTAATCGGAATTGCCGATTTAATTAGGGCCGATTAAATAAAGGTGTTTAAAAAAAAATCGGTGTCCAAAAATAGAGATTTCCGATTGTTATGAAACTTGAAATCGGCCCTAATTAATCGGCAATTCCGATTAATCGGTCGACCTCTAATTGTGATCATGTTGTTTTCAAGTGTAGGTTTTTAGATGAAGGATATTTGTTCTGTATGTAGGGCAGTGCAATGAAATGTTGAGTCATGTCTGGCTGTTCCCAGAATGGGACCCTCTGTGTGAAACCTAAGGTCAGTTGGTGGCGCTCCCTCTCTCAGGCTCTGACCGTTGACGTGACTCATCTCCAGGCTCCCAGTTCTCTGTGTGTATGTGCTGTGTGCTATGAGTGGAATGTGGGGAGTGGGGGAAAACCGGAGGGGGTTTCTAGGCAGGGGGAGGGGGTTAATAGCAGCAAGTCTTCACATCTCAGGAAAATGCCGGACCTGTGTGTGTGTGTGCGAAGAGGAACCAGAGCAGGAACAAGAAGAGTAATAACATACTGTTGTTTAGTAGCGTGGATGAGCAGTTAAAGAACCGGTTTAGAGACCAGTTCAGGCTGCTGTGGAGTGGAATAGCAGGGGAGCAGGCAGAGTCTCTATAGCTCTGCATAGTGTATAGCATACCCAGAGAAGAGCTGCACTGGGGATCAGGCCACATGCCTCCGGTTGTTTTTAGCAGTGAAGCCAAGCCCCCCTTCCAGAGGCCAGCTCATCTGACCACTCTCTCTGGGCTCACCATCTCAGTGAGCCCATTCTTCAGGTCTGGAACCCCAATGGAGGATTTCACCCACTTGGCTCGACTGACTGGAGCTTCAGTGGCCCTGTTAATTTCTCCCATGTTCCATCTGTCCCACAGACACGCGATTAGCTTGCCCGTGATTGATTGTTCCCTGACGGTGCTCCTCTGTAGATTTATTCAGGCTGTGCAGTGTGACTTATTTTAAACGGTGTTATCCAGGAGTTGATAAGGCTAAACGTGCCTGGCCTTTTCAGAAATATTCAGGGGGGTGAGATCAGTAAGGGGGGTGAGATCAGTAAGGGGGAGGGGGAGATCAGTAAAGGGAAGAGATCAGTAAGGAGGGGGGGTGATCGGTAAGGGGGGAGGGAGATCAGTACGGGGGGGAGAGATCAGTAAGGGCCCTCTAAGAAATAGAAAAGGGCTGTCTTTTTCAGAGAGCTTGTAAATATTTGGAGTGTGATACAGATGGGTTTACATAAGCATTGCTCTCTCCCTCACCCCAGCCCTTGCTCTCCATCTCCCTCCTCCCTCTCTGGCGCTCCCTCACTTGCTCTATCACTCTTCCTCCCACCCCCTCGCTCTCTTCCTTAATCTCCCTCCCTCCGCTCTCTTACTGTATCGCTCCCTCTCTCTCCCTGTAGATATCCCTCACTCCCTTCGCTCTCTCTCCCCTTATCTCTCTCTCCCCTTATCTCTCTCTCTCCCTCCCTCCTCTATCTTCCTTCTCTCCCTCTCTCTTCATGCTAGGTTGACCATATTCTCCCTAGGTATTTCCGGGAAGTGAATGAGCAGAGTAGTTAGTTACGGGAGGCTGTGTGTGTTTTTTATTTCCCCATCTCTGCCTGCACCTCCCAGAGCTGCCCTGGCTTGCAGGAGAATGCAGAGAAGGGCTGTTTCTGAAGGGGGAGGTGTAGCGAGGAGTACTGGATGTGGAGGTTAAAGGGCAGCAGGATGAGCAATACCGGTTTTCCGCTGAAAGATCCTTTGTTTACTGTGCAGAGCGGATAATGGTTGGGATAGAGGGTGTGAGTATGCATAAGTGCCATATTCAGTATCAGTGAAGGCTTTGGATTTTGGTGCAGAACATGCAGCTTGCGCTTCTGTCTTGCTGTTAATGTAGTACCAGGTGCTTCATATTGTTTGTTTCCACACACATTCTATTGAGTCCCTTAATTGTGTCACCCTCCCCAGTACCATAGCCTTTATACACAGTCCATAGATCCTGTCCCTGCAGTTAGCCCCACACTACCCCACTGTCGAGCCCTCTCTAAGCCCTCAGGCATTTGGCAGATCTGCGTGGAGATGGCAAGACCCTGGTCCTGCCAAGCCCCTAGTTCCCACAGTGTTCATGTTTACTGTGTTCTGTTTTCCCCTCGCCTCCACCCCTCAGAGGCCACTGTGGTAAACAGGTATTTACAAAATAATCCCAGGTCTACGTTGTGGGTAATTAGGTGCTTGTCCCTGGTGAGCTAGCCTGTTCCCTGGGCCCCGAAGTGAGCTAGCCTGCTCCCTGGGCCCCGAAGTGAGCTAGCCTGCTCCCTGGGCCCCGAGGTGGGAGAGAGGAGGAGCAGGTGCCAATTACAGTGCAATCAAGCCACACCTCCTGTACTGGCTCTCTGTGTGTACCACCTTCACTGCTCCACATGGTGTGTGTGTGTGAACTGCCCCATGGGACATGCCATGGAGGCTTTTCTTCCTCTATTCTGCATTGCCAACATCAGAAGTTGCACTAATAGGTTTTTGTTGCCTTCCGTTCTTTTTCTGTTGTTTTGAAGTGTGTCCATCTGACAGGAAATGGAATGGAATGGACTGCTGTTAGAGCTAATGGGAACCCCCACCCACACACATCACAGCACCAATGCAGCCCACAGCAGTTAGGCATTTCCTCTGCTGAATTGTGTGAGAAGACAGAGTGTGAGTGGACACACTCTCTCACACGCCTGGTTATTAGAAGGACTTCTTAGGTGTGTATGTGTGTGTGTGGCGTTGCTATTGTTGTGCACACACACACTGGTCTCACTGGAAAAGCAGCAGCCCACCATGCTTGTCTGTAATCTTATTGTTTTAATGATGCATCCTGTAGTTTAGAGGTTCCAGCAGCAGCCCTGTGTTGAGAGGAGCAAGAGTCTCTCTGCTCCTGGCTCTCCCCTTCCCTCAGCCTGGTCTTGGCCCTCAGGCCTGGTTCACTGCTCTCCCTCTCTTCCACAGCCTCATCTCTCCATGACAGGCTGCTTTACGGCAGGCACTCTATCCCCTAGGCTCCCCCCTCTCATCCTGCTTTACGGCACACTGACACTCTCTGGACTCCCACATCACACGAGATAGCGGAAGGCAGGAGGAAAGAGTGAGGCAGTGAGATGGGGAGAGAGGGAGACTGCGAAAGGGAGAGGAAAGAGAGCACAGTCAATGATGCACAATGCTTGTGACTTGAGAAAATGTGTGTGGTAGCTGAGGCCAAATGAGGTAGAGATGTTTCTGTGTGTTGGATGTTGAATTGTGTTTTCCACAGGGTTGTTTTGGAGTTTGTTAGTGGGTGTGGTGGAAGAAACCAGGTGTGTAAAACAAACGTGATCTTTATATATGGTTCTCAAAGGTTTGCACAGCTGTGTGTGTCTCTCATGCGCACGGCTGTGAGTAGACTGTCTTTTTTAATTAGCTGCAGCGCTAGCACTCATGTCAGCTGGCTCTTATTTACTTTCCAGCCAGGCGTTCCAGCAGCTCCCAAAGTGAGCCCGATTTGTGCTCATCACACAGAAAAAGCCGTGTGGACCATCTCCTGCCTCCAAATGAAGACGTTTCAACTTTCCCTTTTACTACATAAATGACATCTGAAAATGAACTTTTGTTCATATATTTATTTAAAGGACAATCAGGCTGGGAAAGCAAGAGATTTGCTTTGGGAGGAAAAATGGGCTTTGATTTTCTCATTTCTCCATGAAGTCTCATCCACTGACCACCGGTCTCCAGTGAGAGTGCTGTGTGATCAGCAATCTCATAGAATTATTACAATGTTACAATACCGTAGCCCAGGGTCCAGATAACCTGGCATTATCAGAGTGGTCCCAGTCAGTCTGAACTGAAGCCTTGTTTAATCTGGTTGTTTACCCCCCTCTCCTCTCCTTCCTCTCTAACTGGCTGTGTGTTTGTGTCCACAGGCCCCGCTCGGTGGGGGGCCACGGCAGGATGTACTGGGGCCCCAGCTGCTCCCAGAACCGACCCCAGGAGCCGCGCAGCCGCCACCGCCTCTCTACTGTCATCCAGCCGCTGCGCCAGAGCGCCGGAGAGGTGGTGGACCTCACAGTGGACGAGGATGGTGAGCATGAGGACTTGCCGACCCCCAATACCACTCTGAGATGAACTATATGATGTAACAGTCACATAGATGTCCTAGACTTAAGACCCAGGCCTCTGTTTTTCCACTGTCTATTCTTTCAAAGCTAGGCTCATTCGTCTTTCAACACAAAGGCGACAGTAGTCCTCTTAAGGACAGTCATTTTTACATGAGCAACATACAAATGGTTGCACGTTTTCTCTCTCTCTGTGTGTGTGTGTGTGTGTGTGTGTGTGTGTGTCACACACACAGAGAGAAGCAAGTTTGCTCTTGAGGCAGAAAGAAAATAGATCTGGTGATTATATGTGTAAAAATCAATTACCTTGGAACAGCTTTTTCATAGATGCTGCTTACGATAGCTGGACTGTCACACAGCATGTGAATGTGGGCGTCCAATACTTGGATTTAGATGAGTTTCATGCTTTCTTACATGATCCAGCTCGACACTGCGTAGGGGGTTGGGAAATATTACATGTCAAATTAAATACTCTCATTTACACTCTATTGTTTAATAGGATTAGCTAGCTTCTTCCACACATCTCTCCAAACCTGGGAGCGAGTGGGTGTCGTTAACTTGAAATAGGAATTGTCCTGTCATCACAATTCAATTTGAAATGTTCCCGTAAGCGAGCACTGTTTTAATAATGATTCATCTGTATCTTTTCATCAAATGGAGGGATATTAATAGCGACCGTGCCCCTGAGAGTGTCTGCTCTTTCATTGGTTGGCTTTTACACATCAACCCAATGCATTTCTGATGCATGTCGTTTTGTACTGTCAATCCTATCATGTTTGTAACATGATAAAATGTCACAGTTATGCCAGCAGTAGCCAGAAGCATGCTCTTCATTGTAAATGTGGAGGCATTAGGCACAATGAATGAAATACACCTGGCAGTATTAAAGCTTATGTGTGTAAAGGGTTTCACTCTGGATTTAGGGGACATACAGCCGACTCCTGATGAGTATAGCCTACATTTAATTACAAAGTCCATTGAAGAGCTGTGTATTTAATCATCCCCAATTCATATACAGTTGAAAGTTAACATACACTTAGGTTGGAGTCATTAAAACTAGTTTTTCAACCACTCCACAAATGTCTTGTTAACAAACTATAGTTTTGGTAAGTCGGTTAGGACATCTACTTTGTGCATGACACAAGTCATTTTTCCAACAATTGTTTACAGACAGATTGTTTTACTGTATCACTATTCCAGTGGGTCAGAAGTTCACATACACTAAGGTGACTGTGCCTTTAAACAGCTTGGAAAATTCCAGAAAAGGATGTCATGGCTTTAGAAGCTTCTGATAGGCTAATAGACATAATTTGAGTCAATTGGAGGTGTACCTGTGGATGTATTTCAAGGCCTACCTTCAAACTCAGCGCCTCTTTGTTTGACATCATGGGAAAATCAAAAGAAATCAGCCAAGACCTCAGAAAAAATTGTAGACCTCCACAAGTCTGGTTCATCCTTGGGAGCAATTTCCAAACGCCTGAAGGTACCACATTCATCTGTACAAGCAATAGTACGCAAGTATAGACATCATGGGACCACGCAGCCGACATACCGATCAGGAAGGAAACGCGGTCGGTCTCCTAGAGATCAACGTACTTCGATGCGAAAAGTGCAAATCAATCCCAGAACAACAGCAAAGGTTCTTGTGAAGATGCTGGAGGAAGCAGGTACAAAAGTATCTATATCCACAGTAAAATGTGCCCTATATCGACATAATCTGAAAAGCCGCTCAGCAAGGAAGAAGCCACTGCTCCAAAACCGCCATAAAAAAGCAAGACTACAGTTTGCAACTGCACATGGGAACAAAGATTGTACTTTTTGGAGAAATGTCCTCTGGTCTGATGAAACAAAAATAGAACTGTTTGGCCATAATGACCATTGTTATGTTTGGAGGAAAGAGGGGGAGGCTTGCAAGCCAAAGAACCTCATCCCAACCATGAAGCACAGGGGTGGCAGCATCATGTTGTGGGGGTGCTTTGCTGCAGGAGGGACTGGTGCACTTCACAAAATAGATGGCTTCATGAGGAAGGAAAATTATGTGGATATATTGAAGCAACATCTCAAGACATCAGTCAGGAAGTTAAAGCTTGGTCGCAAATGGGTCTTCCAAATGGACAATAACCCCAAGCATACTTCCAAAGTTGTGGCAAAATGGCTTAAGGACTACAAAGTCAAGGTATTGGAGTGGCCATCACAAAGCCCTGACCTCAATCCCATAGACAATTTGTGGGCAGAACTGAAAAAGGTGTGTAGGCAATGAGGCCTACAAACCTGACTCGGTTACACCAGCTCTGTCAGGAGGAATGGGCCAAAATTCACCCAAGTTATTGTGGAAGCTATTGGAAGGCTACCCAAAATGTTTGACCCAAGTTAAACAACTTGAAGGCAATGCTACCAAATACTAATTGGGTGTATGTAAACTTCTGACCCACTGGGAATGTGATGAAAGAAATTAAAGCTGAAATAAATCATTCTCTCTACTATTATTCTTACATTTCACATTCTTAAAAACAGTTTAAATGTATTTGGCTATGGTGTACATAAACTTCTGACTTCGACTGTACATACATTATTCTCACCAGATGTATAGGCTTACTCCAGTTCAGTTCATACATTCATGGTAGCCCCAAGCCATTACATATACACCTTTTAAAAATGACCTGAAATCCCTCCTCTTTAGGAAGGTCCTCCATTAGATATAGCTGTGTTCCTTGTAGTGTCATCTGGGTTCTTTGTTTCAGTTTCTCTGTCTAGTTGTTTATTGTTTTTATTTATTCCAATGAAAATCAAATTATACATTCAATTTATTGTTATTATATATCAGGTGTCGACTGACTGTTTTTGTAATGGCTTTACCATTCCAACATCCTGCATATCTCTGGCTAATGGCTATGTTTTCCCAGACCAGTTTGCCCTCTAAACCTGAGGCATTAGCAAACCAGACCAAAGCATTAGTGTGACTTAAGTCCAATTTGGTGCATTCTCTTTATGGTCTCGCACTGTGTGACTGATAACAGAATAACAGAGCAGTGTGAGATATGAGCCTATTTGCATTTCTTTGGAGGAGGAGGAGAAATTAATTTGTGAGTATGAAAAGCAGATGGAGTGCACACTGTGGAATGCTAATGAGGTCTCTTCTCCCTGGCTGCCAAGCCACTGCAGCCAGTCTACACACCAGGGTTTCCGTTCACCGGTAACAGCCAGCTTTTGGCCGATTTGAAAAATAAATAAATAGAAAGCAGATAAAATTGCCGTGTGTATAGTAGGCATACACTGAGTGTCCAAAACGTTAGCAACACCTTAATATTCAGTTGCAACCTCTTTTGCCGTCAGAACAGCCTCAATTCGTCGGGGCATGGCCTCTACAAGGTGTCGAAAGCGTTCCACAATGATGCTGGCCCATGTTCACTCCAATGCTTCCCACAGTTGTCGAGTTGGCAGGATGTCTTTTGGGTGGTGGACCATTCTTGATACACACCGGAGACTGTTGATCGTGAAAAACCCATCAGCGTTGCGGTTCTTGACACAAACCGGTGTGCCTGGCTCCTCCTACTATACCCCGTTCAAAGCCTCTTAAATATTTCGGACATCATAGTTTTCACCTGGATTCACCTGGCCAGTCTTTCATGGAAGGAGCATGTTTTGTTCACTCTGTGTATATTCGTTATGGAGGCATATCTTATTTATCACACGCCTACAGCATACAGATACAGAGCCTTTGAGTGGAAAATCTGTCCGAGCGCGAGAGCTGCTGCTACAGCATCTTAAACAGCAGAAGCAAAGGCAACGGAAGTCACACACCACTTTGCAATTAGCTAGAGGTGGTATGCATTTTGAAAATATATACTTAATTGTTTGAAACCTGAACATTTTAATACATACAGTGCCTTGCAAAAGTATTCATCCCCCTAGGGTTTTTCCTATTTTGTTGCATTACAACCTGTAAGTTAAATAGATTTTTATTTGGATTGGTGATGTGAAATTGCTGAAATGAAAAAAAAAACTGGTTTCAAAAAATGTATAAAAGGAAAAGTGGTGCATGCATATGTATTCACCCACTTTCCTATGAAGCCCCTAAATAAGATCTGGTGCAACCAATTACCTTCAGAAGTCACATAATTAGATTTCACACAGGTAGACTTTATTTAACTAAGTGTCTCATGATTGGTCACGTGATCTTAGTATATTTACACCTGTTCTGAAAGGCCCCAGAGTCTGCACCACCACTAAGCAAGGGGCACCACCAAACAAGCGGCACCATGAAGACCAATGAGCTCTCCAAACAGGTCAGGGACAAAGTTGTGGAGAAGTACAGATCAAGGTTGGGTTATAAAAAAAATATCAGAAATTTAACATCGGAGTATCTGTCCATAGGACCACTTTAAGCTGTACGCTCCACAGAGCTGGGCTTTACGGAAGAGTGGCAAGAAAAAAGCCATTGCTTAAAGAAAATGAATACGCAAATATGTTACATGTTCACCAAAAAGCATGTGGGAGACTCCCCAAACATATGGAAGAAGGTACTCTGTTCAGATGAGACTAAAATATAGCTTTTTGGCCATCAAGGACAGCTCTATGTCTGGCGCAAACTCAACACCTCTCATCACCCCGAGTATACTATTCCCACAGTGAAGCATGGTGGTGGCAGCATCATGCTGGGGGGGGGGATGTTTTTCATCGTCAGGGACTGTGAAACTGGTCAGAATTGAAGGAATGATGGATGGCGCTAAATACAGGGAAATTCTTGAGGGAAACCTGTTTCAGTCTTCCAGAGATTTGAGACTGGGACGGAGGTTCACCTTCCAGCAGGACAATGACCCTAAGCATACTGCTAAAGCAACACTTGAGTGGTTTAAGGGGAAACATTTAAATGTCTTGTAATGGCCTAGTCAAAGCCCAGACCTCAATCCAACTGAGAATCTGTGGTATGACCTAAAGATTGCTGTACACCAGCGGAACCCATCCAACTTGATGGAGCTGGAGCAGTTTTGCCTTGAAGAATGGGCAAAAATCCCAGTGGCTAGATGTGCCAAGCTTATAGAGACATACCCCAAGAGTCTTGCAGCTGTAATTGCTGCAAACAGTGTCTCTACAAAGTATTGACTTTAGGGGGTTGAATAGGTTGTAAGGCAACAAAATAGCAAAAATGCAATGGGGGGTGAATACTTTTGCAAGCCATTGTATGAGGCATGTCTTAATTTGCTTCAAAGTAGCCTGTCCAAAATCAGACCAAATCCGTGAAGGCAATCATTTGATATAAACTTTCTTTCATTGTCCGGTAGCCGAAGGCACAATCCTAGTCATATTAGCAAACCATTCAGGTTGTTGCATATTAGATCTTTCTAAATTTCTGCAATCACGTGCCCTTTTAACAAGTGTTTTCCCGCTGATTGGGTTATGGAACAAAAATGTGATCGTAGCTTACTGCCTTGTGCGCTTTGCTGCGCAAATAATAGTTTATCAACATTTTAAGCTAAACGTTCTAATCTGTTGCATCAGACTCATTGCTTTGTAACGTTTGTTTTATGTAGCCAAGGCATACTGGTTATATGAATTTGGGATCTATCGTTCTCAATTGTCCCAGAGTTTTTGGAATAGGCTATTTCTTTCTCGACAAGCTGACCAATAGAATAGGTCAATGTTAGTAGACAGTAGATTGACATAGGCTCGTTAGTTTGCTGTTCTTTACTTGTCTTGTTAGCTGAGGAAAATGAAATGTGGACAGTTATTCTAACCTCTTTTAAAGTGCACATCAGAGTTTGGTAAGAAGGACTGCACATCATTGCGTCCTTGACTTGCATGTTTAGTTTTTATGAATTACCATAATATACATGTGATTTCTGTCACTCTGAGCACTTTGGGTGGATGCCCTAATAGGTTATGCATCCAATGCGTATGGGTCCGGTAAATTAAAATGCTGCCAGTCAAATGTCCGGCGCCACATTTTCCTGACGGAAACCCTACCACCTATTTACTCTGTTTACTTGTCTGTCTTCCCTACCTCAGATCTCTCTGTCGTGCCATCCACCTCTGACAGCATTCACCCTCAGACTGTCAGCTCCTCGTCTTCATCCTCCTCTCATCATACCTCTACCTCAGAGCCCCATGATGCTCCGGGCTCCTCCACCAACTGCTCTGGTCAAGGCCCAGCCCCAGACAGCACGCTGGCACAGGGGCCAAGGGGTACCGCAGGCACAGAGGGTAAGTCAGACCATAGACTCTCCAGAAAGCCATGATGTCAACCTTTATAAGTGTGCCTTTATAAGGATTAGGATGTGTGCCTTTATAAGTTTAGTAATCTTCCCTGTGGGTCATCTATGAATAATGAGTGAAGCTTAAAGGTGTTTTCCATCTCTCTATCAGATGAGAGTAGAAGAGCCTCATCAAGCGTGGCAGGAGAGAGTGGGGGCGCGGCCATGCCCAGGTTACCCTCCTGCTGCCCGCAGCACTCCCCCTGCGGAGGGCCCTCCCCTGGTCACATGACCCTGGGCCATTCCAGCTGCCTGCAGGCCCAGCCCTCCCAGCAGCCAGGCTCCCAGCAGCACAGCCACGCCCACCACTTCCACCACCACCATCACCACATGCCTCAGCACCAACCTCCACCCACTCTGCCCTTTCCTGAGCCCAGCTGCCCCCTAGAGAGGCCCACTGCCCTGCCTGCACCATGCAGAGGGGGAGGGATCAGCAGCAGCTCCACCCAATACCACGACCAGGTAGGCCTGAGCATCAACACCCTGTTATGTTTTTTACATTGTAGCATTGTTGGAGGTTTGGCTGTTACTTCTGCTTCCTGTTTTGGTTTCCCCAACTTTAATATATCAACCAGAGAATTTATGCATTTCTTATAGCAGTAACATTTTATAAATATAGTCCATATTAAAAATGTTGATTTCTTAAATCTTGAAAGTATTTTCTTTTTTGCCCCAAATCTATAAAAGTAGGCAAAATGAATGGAATTTGAAGAGATAAAAGGCTGCCTTTCCCCCCCACAATAGCTGGAGATAAATTAGAAATAATTTATAGTTTTAGTAAACTATGTAAGCCATGTTCTCCCTGGCAGATGGCACCATCGCATTCAAATGTATCTTTGACCAAGTCTTTGTGTTAAGAAGATTAACAAGATTAAAAAGATTAAGAAGGAATAAACAGAATAGGAACTGAAACAGACAAATAACTGGTATCTTAACAAAAACGTTACAAAGGAACTAGCTGGCAACCTCCCTTGAAGCCAGATTCACCGCTGAATAGTTAAAATTCTGCTAATTGTTAGGAGCTGCTGAATTGTATTATTTACCATCAAAGTGGAGCAGTGTGTGGTTAAAGTGTAATGAGTTGGGTTGGGGTTGAGAGGGCTGTGTCTGCAGGTCAGGTTAGGGGCTCCCCCCATAGACCTCCGTCTCTCTGTCTTCATACTCTCTGATTCCTACATAATTCATGCAGGGCTGGTGCAAGTATTCAAAACTGGGCCGTCAGGTCTCTACCATGAAAAGGAGGAAGTAGTTGCATGGGTGAGGCAAAATACTATGCCCTTTGATGGGCTTGGCCTACATGTAGGTAGCGCCCTCAGCTGCAGCTCAGAGAAAGGAGACATACTGCCTGAATAAGGTGAATAAGTCATGTTTTATGCATCAGTCTAAATATGATTATTTATTCGAATAATTCAACGAGGGATGGCTGCTACTATGATTTGAAACTCCATCACTTAGATTGAATTTTCTCAGCCGGTTTACTGCAGTCTAAACTGTGAAGCCCATTGTCTTGTACTTGTATCTTGTGCTTTGTGCTGGCTGGACCATGAAGCCCTGTGGTTTTAGTTTAGTGTTTTACTAGTTAGTTATATATTCTGTCACTACAGAGGTCAAAGTCAGACAGTAGCACCATAATGTCATCGTCTGGTTCTACTCTCTCCATACCTCCCCTCCCTGTATCTCTCACCCCTATTCTTTCCTTTTCATTCCCCTCCTCTCCAACCCTCCTGTCTTTCTCTCCCCTCCCAAGCAGACTCTGCCGGTCGACCTGAGCAACAGTGGCTTGCGGAGCGGCGGGGGCAGCGGGGCCGGTAGTTTCCATGGCACCTCAGCCTTTGACCCGTGCTGCCCAGGCTCCACGTCGCGGCCCGCTGCCTACAACTCCCAGAATGCAACGGGGCCAGGGCCCAGCCAGCCCAGCACAGTGGTGGACTCCTTCAGCTCAGCCATGGTGGCCCAGCCTCAGCCACAGCCACAGCTATCCACCTGCAGGCACTTCATGCACCCCTCCTGTGAGTAGAGCTACATCTGCACCAAAAGGGAAATGGCCTTTTATTTTGGGAGGTGATATTATTTTATGGTGTCTTTTGTTTAAGTGTTGATTTGATTTGATAGGAAAATGAAATGCTGCAGTAGTAACTATAGTGTATTATTCCCATGCAGAACCTGCATACTACTGTACTAAACACGTTAGCCTTAAGGATTTATACAGTAACTATTACCACCAGACCTTGAAAGATTATGCCGACAACAGCACTCTTGAAACCCAGTGCTAATAGTAATTAAGAGAAACACCTGATGTTTAATGTGCTAAGTGCTGCGGGTGTGCTACCAAACAGGCCTTGTTAATTGCTGGTTCTCCTCAGAATAGCTCTGTGTGGAATGAGAAGGAGTGTAGCGGGGCTCCAGTAGGGAGGGAGGGGCTGGGTCTGTCCGGGGTCTCAGGTGGGAGACCTGCTAGGCACAGGGAACAGCCAGGCAGCATGTTTCAGTGAGGAGTGTCATAACTGATGATGATCAGGTGTCATCATTAGGAAGGGGACTTAAAGGCGATCTGGTAAGGTGTTACTAACTACTTCTCAACTTTCTCCCACCATTCTCACTCTCTCTCTGACACCCAGACGCTCCCATGGCACGCTCCCTGCACCACCAGCCCTCTAACACCTGCCCCCATTCCCATGGTAACCCTCCTCCCCCTCCTCAGCCCACTCCTCAGGGTGACTACGTCATCCCCCACCCCGTCCATCCCTTCCACACGCCCCTGCCTTCCCACCCCCCTGGCCACGCTGTGCCCCCACCCCCCCCTGCCCCTCTGCCCGCCCACCACCTCACAGGCTCCAGTGCACCCCAACACCTGCCCGTAGAGCACCAGGCCCTGCAGCACCACATGCCCGCGCTGGGGACCTCTGTGCAGAGGCTGCACCAGCACGAGATGCTGCAGAGGATGGAGGTTCAGAGACGCAGGATGATGCAACACCCCACGTGAGTGTAGCCTCTGGCCCCGGTCCAACCTGTCTGATGGCAGCAACATAACTGCTAGCACAGACAGTAGCTTCTAATTGCCTGATTAGTGACAATATTATGGTATTTTCCATCTCATGTTTCTGATACACCTCTCTTTCTTCTCCTTTCTCCAGACGAGCACATGAGCGCCCCCCTCCACACCCCCACAGAATGCACCCCAACTACGGCCATGGCCACCACATCCATGTGCCCCAGACCATGTCGTCCCACCGACGCCAATCTGAGCAGAGGACTGCATGGTTAGTACCATTTAGAGCAGTGGAGGGCCAGTGCCTTGCGTGTTGGGCCGAGAGTCTTAAAAAAGAAATACCAATGTATGTGTGGCCTGCTGTGCGCAAAGGATATTGTCAGTCATGCATGCCCTCATCTTCACTGTTAAAATGGCCCCCGTGATGTCAATGTCTATGAGTTGATGAGGACTGTTGTTGGTCTGGTTTTCTTCTGTAGGGAGCTGGGTATCGAGGCTGGAGTGACCGTGGCGCCATATCCTTCAGGACACCTGCACCCTCACCTGCCCCACTACCACCCTCCCCCAAGACTGCACCACTTCCCCATCCCCTTCATGGTGAGTGCACGACTGGCACCCTCACTCTAAGCACACGTGCCTACGTTAGAATACATGAGAAGTATGGCTTAGATGAATGATGCCCTCTATTTATAACATCTGTTATTTCAGGGATGGTTTGTTGGGCCACATGAATAATGCATTGGCAATTAATGGTGGCCCGTAAGGCATTTCAAGTGCATATTCAACATAACCAGCAGCCTGAAATGAATGGATGCCCCTTTGAAAAGATGTTAAAATTTAATGCACAATGTCAGAAGATATGAAATTGTGAGACTTCTGTGGTTATTAAAAATGCAGTTTTTGGCAATGCTAACCGGACTTCATACCCAAGTCAAGCAGTGTCAGCAGACTTAGTTGATAATGCTATATATCCCTATATGTGCTTCATGAACTGTAGCCTATAGAAACAAATGACTGTACTCCACTGAAGTGAACATATTTCCATGGAGTTGTTTTGCCTCCTTCCTCACAGCACACTGGCATGTCTGAAGTAACCTACCCGCACATTCGCTACATCTCATCCAGAATGACTGGATTTGGACGAACTTATGAGGTAACACTCAATTAGTGAAGATATAGTAACTAGGGCCTGGAGTTTTTCCTGCACATGTCAAGAGGTGAAGAAACTCTCCTGGCCCTGATAATTAGTTATGAAGGAGCTGAGGGCTTATGAGCTGTGTGGAACTGAGTTGGCACAGTCTCACGTTGGGTTGTTTTCCTGCCCTATTTCCTCAGGATCTGCTGCATTTAGAGGAGAGATTGGGGACTGTGAACCGAGGGGCCTCTCAGGGAACTATAGAGAGGTGCACTTACCCACACAAGTACAAAAAGGTGAGAGCACTCCTATAAAAGTGTGTGTCTGTGTGTGTGTTTCAGAACATATCCTGTTTAATGTAGTTTGCTGTGATGCATTTTGTGCATGTCTGCACAAGATTTTATTCTGGGACAGAGTGCACACTCACAGTGGTTATTTTGTGCTCCTTTCAAAATATGAATGTATTGCTATCGTTAAGTCAGATGCTGTAGAAACTAGAAGGTGTCCCTTTCAACCAAAGTTGCAGCCTTAGAAAACATTGTAGGGAAAGATTCCATCTAGTTTTCCAAATGCATATAAATAAGTAACCTAATAACCTGCTGCCCAATACAGAAGGTGTTGGAGACTGAGCGAGACATTGACGAACAGTTAACCCCTGAAGCATGGGCAACTATTGGGAAAAATATGCACGCAACCTCAGACTCGGTGAGAAAAAAATGAACAAATTCAATTTGGAAACATGTCTCTGCTCATTTATAGTTGTTAATGGTAGTAGGTTTGGGGGCAAGAGGATTCGGCAGTAGAAACATTTGATAGATTTAAAAAAATATATTTATTTATTTAAATATATATATTTTTAATCCATATTACCTTGATCCATAGGGATGACATGACATGTTTTGTAGCCAGGACAAAATGACCATTCTCTCTGTCCTCATAGGGATATGTGTTCACCCTCATAATGCTTGTACTGTATACAGTTAGCCCTCTATCAGTCATAAAGGATAGTTTATTCGCAAGTTGGTTCTGTACCTGTAATGTTTACAGCCTGTGAACCCTGAATACATTTATTGTGTTTGACTGTAACCCTCATAGAATGGTCTCAGCCTTCCCTGTTTGTAATGCGTCTTTATAATGTGAATACAAGTTGTCTTTGTGGAAACAGTGATGCTGTGTATCTATAATGGTGTTTTCCAATGTTTCCATTAACAGAGAAAGCTGCATGGTAAGCAAGAAGAAGATGAGGGGGCGGACGAAGACACAGAGGAGAAATGCACCATCTGTCTGTCAATACTGGAGGAAGGGGAGGACGTCAGGTACAGTTATACTGTAGCGTGTGTGTTTTAATGCGGGGCTGTTTTTGTGTGAGAACGAACACTACTATCCCACATTTTCTCTTGATATGCCGTGGAGATTTTTTCTCAACACCCAAAAGTATAGTAATCAGCAGAAAAGCCAATCCTTTGAGTGCCTGAAAGTGACTGGTCTCAGAGGACATTTCTGGAGCTCAACATATGTGCTCATCTGATCAAGCGAGTTTAAGAGTTTCTGCCCTCTGTTGGTGTAATGTAAGAACTGTAATGGATGAATGATAATTTTCCATCTTTCAGCAAACCAAATTAAATAATGTATTCATTGTCATTTCCTTCCAACTTTACAGGATTTTTTCATTATGAAGATGTAATTCAAAGTCTGTCTAACAATATATTCTTTCTTCCACAGACGCCTACCTTGTATGCATCTCTTCCATCAACTGTGTGTGGACCAATGGCTCCTCACCAATAAGAAGTGCCCCATCTGCAGAGTGGACATCGAGGCGCAGTTGTCTGCCGTTGAGAGTTGATGCTGTTTTTCTAACAACTCTTTGTTGGAATTTTCTTTATTTGTTGTTTTGTTTTGAATTTTTCTTCAGTACTGCAGTCAACCAAAGAGGGCATGAATTACCTGCGCAGATCCACTATGAGAAAATAAAAAACTTCAGGCTAAAGAAGTGTTGAGCCTAGAGTGCCAGCTATCACACAGTACAATACTGCTGGAATTGACATCACCATTAAGGATTTAAAATGTTATTGTATTTATAAAGCTTTTATGTAGCTTTTGATTGTTTCCTCGTGTCATATTTTATTTTTATTTTTTTTATTTTTTGCATGGCTCCTCGCAATGCATTTCTTTGCACATATATTGTGGGCTTCTCACGGCCTAACAACTTGCAGGTGAGGATAGCTGCTCTAGTAAAGAAGCATTTCTATATACCTAATGCCTTGCTTTACTGGAGTAGAAAGTTAACCTCCATTTAAAAACATTGCAGGACTCATTTTACCGATCATTGTATTGATTAGTTTATGTTTAGACAATGTGGTTTGCTAGTGGAAGACGTTTTATTTCTAAGAAGGTAAATCAAAACATTCCTTAATTAGGAAAATATCATGTTAAACTGATCAGCTGCTGTATTCATGTTCACCCAGTATTTCTAGAGTGGGAATAAACTCAAACTTCACCTCATCTCCCAGAAAATGCACATGCGTGTCTTACACCTCCCCTGCACCGCCTTGATTTGACTAAACACCATTCACAAGTCATCTAATGTATTTTAGAGAAAAAGAAAATGAATGTCACATCTGTTCTTGACTGTTCTTTTTCAATGGAATGATTGTTGAGGTCTGCTGAGGATACAGTCTGTGTTCTGTTTGGATTTCTCCCTCAGACAGGCCCCAGATGGAAAACTGGGTTCTATAAGGGAATCTCAGGCCCACAGATGCAACCAGTTTCACATGAGCCTACAACCTGGGGATATCTGTTGTTTGGAAACTGGGAATGGCGTTGGTTTATCCTTGCTTTTCGTTTATCCTCCGTTTCTTTTTTTTCCAGAGGGAAATACGCAGCACTCAGCTCAGAATAATAAATAAGTAGCTGAATATTCTTATGTCCCAGATCATTGTTCTTACCCACACTTTCTCTCTCGCTCTGTAGCTGTGCAGCAGCAATCTCTCTTTGCTGCCATTGAAAAGATAACACTAATATTATTCTCGACTTGCTTACTTGCACAAGAGAGAACAGACAGGAGTGTTGTAAAGAGAGTGCGCTGAGGCCATGTATTTCCACTCTGATTGCTGAGTTTTGGAGAAAAATAAATCATTTTGAATGGAGTGTTGGAATGCAGTACTTATGGCAGGTATCCATGCATTCATAGACTTAATGGCACCAGGATGATATTCCATGGGATTTATATTAGTTTTAAAATAATATGAATAAAGTTAGAAGTCTTTCCTGTGTCTGTTTATTTGTGCCTTACCATTCACCTATGCATGTTGGTCCATATTTCACAACTGCACATTCAGAGGGATCTACTACTGACAAAAATATTGTTAACACTTGGTATTCACACCCCTAGACTTTTTCCAAATGTGTTATAGCTTGAATTTAAAATGTATTACATTTAGATTTGCTTGTCATTGGCCTCCACACAATACCCCATAATGTTATATTAAAGTGGAATGAATAAAGTTTTACTTTTTTTTATTTTTACGAATGAATTAAAAATGAAAAGCTGAAGTGTCTTGAGTCAATAAGTATTCAACCATTTTGTTATGGAAAGCCTAAATTTCAGGAGTAAAAATGTGCTTAAGTGACATAAGTTGCATGGACTATGTGTGCAATTCTAGTGTTAATGTGATTTTTGAATGACTACCTCATCTCTGTACTCCACACATACAATTATCTGTAAAGTCCCTTAATTGAGAGTGAATTTCAACCACAAAGACCAGGGAGGTTGACCGAGTGAAAAGAAGTCTGTACAGAATAAAATGCATCATGTTTGCAACAAGGTACTAAATTAATACTGCAAAATATGTGACAAAGTAATGACTTGTCCTGAATACAAAAGTGGTATGTTTGGGGCAAATCCAATACAACACATTACTGAATACCACTCTCCATATTTTCAAGAATAGTGGTGGCTGCATCATGTTAAGGGTATGCTTGTAATCATTAAGGACTGGGGGGGTTCAGGATAAAAATAAAAAAAATGGAATGGAGCTAAGCACAGGCAAAATCCAGCAGGACAATAACCTAAAACACAGTTGCTTACAAAAAAGACAGTATATGTTTCTGAGTGGCTGAGTCACAGTTTTGACTTAATTCTGCTTGAAAATCTATGGCAATATTTGAAAATGGTTGTCTAGCATTGGTCAACAACGAATTTGACAGATCTTGGAAGAATTTAGAAAAAAATAATGTGCAAATATTGATCAATCCAGTTGTGCAAAGCTTTTAAAGACTTAGCAGAAATACTCTGTAATTGCTGCCTTAAAGGCTGCCAAAGGTGATTGTAACATGTATTGATAGATATTTATGCATTTTGTTTACAGTAAACTAGCAAAAAATTATAAAAACATGTTTTCAGATGGGTGAGAGAAAAACATATTTAATCCATTTGGAAATCAGGCTGTAACACAAAATGTCGAATGGGTCAAGCGGTATGAATACTTTCTGAAGGTACTGTGGATGTAATATAACAGTACTAACAATGCCTATTCAATTCACACACACCCCCCCCTCCAAAAGAAAATGGATTGTGCCATGACAGTAAAATGCATATAAACTGTTTATAATCATCATCAAGTAAAGATTAACTGAAGTATCCATCCATGTATCCAAAGAGCCTGCAGCAAGAATATAAAAATATATATTTTATGCATTGTATGTAGATTCCCCTTACTTATTACTACTCATCAATCAGGGAAGACCATGTGTAGTGTTTCTTAATTAGAGTAGCCAAGATTAGCATTTTGGTCAATTCATAGAATGTTATTTTGGCCAAGTGGATTTATCAGCAATATTGAGATGTGGCCTCTGCTGAGCAATAAATCCATGCTCTTTCCTTTATTTAACTAGGCAAGGCAGTTAAGAACAAATTCTTATTTACAATGACGGCCTAGGAACAGTGGGTTACTGCCTTGTTCAGGGGCAGAAGACAGAATTTTACCTTGTCAGCTCGGAGGATTCGATCTGCAACCGTTCCTGACCCAACGCTCTAGGATACCTGGGGCCTAAGGTTGTGCAAATGGTAAAAAAAGAGAGAAATGGAGAGAAAAGAGAAAATAGTTGCATTAATGTTTGCAACGTTGCAACTCTGAAAAAATATAATGATTCAGGAAATGTTATTCTTGTTGTTGTTCACTAGGGATAATGTTTTAATAAGATAGTTAAATTTAATAAAACATATTTTTGTTCTTATCATAGATTTCTTTTTCCTTTTTTTTTTTACAGATTTTTTTTTTTAAATTCATAATATAAAAATCTACTTACATTGCTACATCAAACATGTATAACAAAACAAAACACAGGTATTTTAACATGAAAATAGTCAAACATACTAAAAATATCAATAAAAGAATACAAAATTTTTTGGGGGGTTGGTGCAATTGTATTCACTCTGAAAAAATCTTATTATAATGATTCAGGACGATGTTATTATTGTTGTTATTCACTAGGGCAAATTTTTTAATAAAATAGTTGAATTCAATCAGAAAAATCTGTAGTTTTGGAATAGAATTTTGGAATTTTTGTTTGTGTATGAAGTATTTGGCAACAAGAATAAAAAAATAACAATCATTTCAGTGGTCTTGTTATCATTGCAATAGTAACATATTATATCTTTCATGTCAAAAACATAGACAGTGTTCATAATGGTAAATAAGTATTTGGCAAGGTTTTCCCAAAATTCTGACAGATTCTCACCTTTTTCACAGAAAACGCAGATATCATCAATAGCCACAAATTTGGATATCATATGGATATATTTTATGTAAAATTTTGAAGTGCACTTCCTTAACTTTGTTTGGTATACAGTATTTGTAAGGCCTTAAACATGCATTTTTCCAGACAATGTCAGGAATAAGCATGTGTTGGATTTTGTTGACATAACATAACACTTTCAAGATAAACTGGTTGAAAAGATGTTTGATCAATACTGATTCAATATGGTATTTCATTCCAAATAATGTTTTAAGTAAGTTGGGAGGTCTTCAATTTTTACTGAAATGTAATTATATTCCTGAAATATTACCTGCTAAATTGGCTAGGTTTCACCAACAAGCTTTAATGGCCTGGAAAATGTGTTTCCTGCACAATTTTTCCCCACATAAAGCTCTTTTGGGGAATAATTCAGACATAACTATAAGGAATAAGTCATTGTTCTACACCAGCTGGCATGAGAGGAATATTGACATTGTTCTTGATATTTTCGACAACAAGGGTAATATTCTCACATATGAACAATTTATAACATTGAAAGAGTTTCCAATACCTTTCAGAGACTTTATTTATGTGATCAAAGCCGTTCCCAGTGGTCTAACTACACTAATGGTCTAACTACACTACTACTCATCTTAGTTTTGGGAATGATCACAAGGTTTATCCATTTACTCAGATTGGAAGGCGTGGGCTTACTTGAGAGATCTTGTTGTAATAAATATATAAGACAAATTCTTCATTCACAAAACCAATTTACACCGAGAGGAACGTTTTTCTGGTTCTTTATCATAGATATCCATTCTGATTGTGACTGTGCGACGTCATTCGTGATTCCTCTTTGGCAACCAATGAAAGAGATGCATTCTATGATGCGGAATCCAATTAGAATCAACAAAGCGGTATTTGAATGACTGTGGAATGGTTCTTTGACACTTCTCACTTGGGCTTTTTTGCCGATTATAGCTGGCTATCTAGCGGCCTTTGTTTTAACAAAGCGTGACGATGTCATTTGAAGTTCGTTCTGCGGTAACTTTTTACAATCTGGACTAGCTAATGTGTTTTTGTGTGCATGTTACTCACAGCTAACGTTACTGGCGATATGTAGGTATCTTTTAGTTAGCTAGCCAATTTGCTATCTAGTAGGTAACGTTAAGCAACTAGGAAATAAATGCTGGAAAACGAGCGTATGCTTTGCCTAAAATAAAGTTACGTAACCGGGCAAAACATTTAGCTAGGTAAGCTAAGGTTACCTAGTGTAATTGCGCATGGCTAAATAATGTGTCATTAGCTGACGAGGTTAGCCTTCGCTTGCTAACTAAACATGACAAAACTGCAAACTTTTAATTAGATATGTTTTATGTTCACTTTTTTGGGGGGTGGGGGGGGGGGGGGTGGGGGGGGGGGGGGTGGGGGTCTTCAACAGTTAAGGAACGCAGACAACCCAACACGAATGGGAAAAGCAAACGTAGCTGGAGCAGGAAGGGCTGTGCTTGGAGAGCTGTCCAACTTTCCCAATGCTTGCAAAGCGGTGCCGTTCAAGGTATGTTGTCTTACCCGGCGTTGTTTGGTCCATTGTCTGTCTGATTTCACTAGTTACTCTTGCACACTAGTATTTCTACTTGCACATCTATCACTCCAGTGTTAATTTGCTGAACTGTAATTACTTCGCTACTATGGCCTATTTATTGCCTCCTCTCCTTGGGCTATTTGCACACACAGTATATAGACTTGTTCTATTGTGGTGTTGACTGTACGTTTGTTTATTCCATGTGTAACTCTGTTGTTTTGTCACACTGCTTTGCTTTATCTTGGCCAGGTCGCAGTTGTAAATGAGAACTTGTTCTGAACTGGCCTACCTGGTTACATAAAGTTGAAATGTAAAATAAAAACGTTCTCAAACATGCTTCTCTATACTCTCTACAGAAGACCGTTCCTGCCAAGGCCTCAACCAAACAATCTATCAACCAACAAGACCAGCCAGCAGCTGTTTGGCCTGAAGTGTATGCTAACGTGTCCATGAAGGAAGAGGAATTGTGCCAGGCGTTCTCAGAAGCTCTGCTTGCTGTAGAAGACATTGATGAAGGGGATTCAGACCTGCCACAACTGTGCTCTGAATATATAAAGGATATCTATGGATATCTGCAGCGCCTTGAGGTAACTTGTGTTTTCTCTAGGCTAACATGGTGATGACTCGTTAAATATTTTGTACTGGTCTCTGACAATCTTGAAATGTCTCTCAACAGACCCAGCAGTCTGTTCGGGCTAAGTACATGAGTGGCTATGAGATCAATGGACGCATGCGTGCTCTCCTGATTGACTGGCTGATTCAGGTGCACTCCAGGTTCCAGCTATTGCAGGAGACTCTCTATCTGACGGTGGCCATCCTGGATCGCTTTCTTCAGGTAAGCCTTGTAAAAAAATAAAATGGCGTATCCGTGTGTGTCATACACTTTTTTTTCTTCTTTTTTTTATACCCCCTCTATCTAGGTACAAACTATTGGCCGCAAGAAGCTCCAGCTGGTTGGTGTGACTGCCATGTTGTTGGCGTCCAAGTATGAAGAGATGTATTCCCCGGAGATAGGTGATTTTGTTTACATCACAGACAATGCATTCACCAAGGCCCATATTCGGGAGATGGAGCAGCTGATTCTGCAAAGTCTGAACTTTGAGCTTGGACGGCCTCTACCCCTGCACTTCCTCAGGAGAGCCTCCAAGGCTGGCAATGTAGGCTACTCAATGACATGCGTGTTTTCATAAAATTTCCTTTATGGGTGTGGTTATTCAAATCGCCCCATCAACATTAACTGCAACTATTTGTTAGAGGTGGAAAAGCCAACCACTGACGGGTTACCAGAAGGTTACAGTAATACCAGTCGTTGTCTTTTCAGGCTGATGTTGAGAAGCACACATTAGCCAAGTACCTCATGGAACTGACCCTCCTTGACTATGACATGGTGCACTACCATCCTTCTGAGATTGCTGCTGCTGCCTTGTGCCTCTCCCAGCTGCTGCTTGATGAGCTCAACTGGGTAAGGTTCTGTTTTGTGGCAATTATTGGGATGGTCCACTCAGTGTATCAGAAATAAATGACAGCACTCAACCTGGTTTGGTGCTAGCAACAGATATGGTCTGTTTTTACTATTGTGTCCACTCCCTGTGCAGACACCAACACAGGAGCACTACTCTACCTATAATGAGAACCACCTCAAGCCAATCATGGAGCACATTGCCAAAAACATAGTTTCTGTCAATGAAGGGCGAACAAAGCTTCAGGTAAGTGGTCCTCTGATGGCTTGACCTTGTTGTGATCTAATCTTGTACAATTTGATACATGTCACCTCTTGGAAAAAACCATTGAGTAATTGTGTTCCAGGCTGTCAAGAACAAGTATTCAAGCAGCCGACTTATGAGGATCAGCCTCATCCCTCAGCTGAAGTCTCCATTTGTAAATTACATGGCTGCTGCTCTGCTCCAATAACGTGAATGCCGACTAAGTCTGCTGCACTTTATTTTTAAGAAAATCCATTGTGAGATGGTCTTTTGGACTGCTGCTTTTAAGTACATGTAAATATTTAACCTTTTACAAATAAACCTTGTTTTGAACCCTTTTAAATAATCTAGATGTGTTATGGTTTTAAACATTGTGTAGCAATTCAGTTTTAGTCACTGTTAAATGGACATTAAAAGCCACGCAGCCTGGTGGTTACAATTTTATTCTTAGAGTATCGATGAGTAAAACACCACCTACAGAAGTATAACTTTATGGGCCTGCCATTTTTATTCAGACATTTAACTTTAGTACAGCTTGTTCCTACTGCAGGATTTATAGCCCAGTGTTCCTGAACACAGCTGCACCAGGATGTTGCAGCGTAGCATAGTCCCAGATCTGTTTGCATGTACAGTTGTCGACACTTAAGTTGCCAAAGCTACAAACATCTGGGACCAGGCGATGATAATTAGTAAGGAAAGGAGTTTCCTGACCAGCTAGGGCAGAACAGGATAGAGACCAGTTAAACATTAATGCAGATTAACTACATTATAACTCTGCCATAATTCAAGCCTGGAAAAGCTTTTTTTTGGGGCTCTTCAATCCATAGCGCTAAAGAATACCATGAAT
Organism: Oncorhynchus kisutch; assembly: GCF_002021735.2. Classification (NCBI taxonomy): domain Eukaryota; kingdom Metazoa; phylum Chordata; class Actinopteri; order Salmoniformes; family Salmonidae; genus Oncorhynchus; species Oncorhynchus kisutch. The sequence goes on along the minus strand of NC_034181.2, from coordinate 66,879,138 downwards.
GTTGCCAAATGCGTCATGTCAGCTCAATTTACCATTATTTCAGAGCGTCCAATGCTTTTATGGATTGAATCCAGACCTAAAGGATTATGCACAGTGATAAACATTGGAAGCCAGAAATAATATTGTTCAGTGCCATAGCATGTGAAGTTGGAATTTTTACTTTCATTTGAAAGAACGCCATTCACCCATACTGTGCACTTACATCTACATGGAATACAATATCAAAAGCAGAGAACTTTGAATTAAATCCTGCAGTGAAACACTTATTGTAACAAAGTATTGACTTAATTCCTAAATGTGGAGCTGGACATACAGTATATGTAAACAAATTATCCTCTAGTTTGGCAATCTTTCAAAACATCCAAGGATTACTAGCTGTGGCAGGAGTTACCAGTCTGTCCAAGTTAGTACCTGTAGCTACTGATAAAGTGCTTATAAACCAGACAATGCACAGTGTGGCCCTAGAGTTCTGGGGATATCACTTGGATTTTGGAAATAAGAGCAGGGGGATTCCTGAAGACAACCTTTGTCACACTGCATTTCCTTTTCCCGAAAGTGATTGCATCCGTTTAGTTGACTAATAAGAATTGGTTATCAAACACATTCGATCATTGTTTTTCTAGGGAAATGCATTGCCGAAGTTAATAAAATCACAGTGCAATGAACTATTAATGTCAATTTAGTAAAAATGTGTCAACATATTTCTATAGCCAATACCATCTGTAAATTCATCTTAGCAGCACAAATCCCCATTAAACAATATTGAACAGACAGTGGCTTCTTGGAAACAACCCCGAACTCATGCTAAAACCATTCATTTCCATAATGAGAAATGTAATTACAACCTGGTTCCACATATCATGCATCCAATATATCCCCATAAAACCATAGCAAAGGGGAAGGGAGACTGTAGAAAGCTATATAAATACAATAAATAGTTCAGTGCTCACAGGGATTGAGTAGCGATTTGCCCCTGGACAAAAGTATTGTCCTCAGATCCCCATAAAAATAGAACTTCATTGCAAGCCTGACGCTCCTCTTGCCTGTCCAGAATAACAGGAAGTTACATCCAGAAGAAGGCTACAATGCAGGAGTGGAGATAATGTCAGTTTCTCATCTCGTGTCTCACAAAATCTCTTCTGTTTGATAGCTCTATCTCCGGGCTGTAGAGGTGTGTACTTCTCTCCTGGTGATTGACATGCAGCTCCTAGATCTTGCTGACGTAGTTGTTGGGGAACAGGCCTTGCTTTGCCCGTAGCCTCCCCGTCCACCAGCCAGAAGCATCTGATCAAGAAAGAAGACTTAGTTTACAGTGGGATTTTTTATGTTAGAGTTAAATTGCAAATGTTTTGTGCACCCCGCACCAAACCAAATCCAATAATTGTCCCTTTGTGCGATGATGTGATTTCTGCCTCCTGTGTATTTACCTTCCTTGATGATGTCGATGACGTCATCTGCATTGAAGCTGAGCTCATCTGTGTCCTGAGCATCATAGGCATAAAGGGCTTTGCACTGGGGCACCTGGGGCTTGGGTTTGGGGGCAGGTTTGGGTCGCCCCCCTCCTGGGGGTGGTCTACTGACCGACTGTCTTTGGACACTGAGGAATAAAGAGAAAGACAACAGCAGGAGCGAACTTTAGTTATCAAAGAAAAGAAAGTCTTCTATCCTTCATTAGTGTGACACTATTCTACTGGCCGACTGGAACACTACAGTCAGTCATTAGGAAAGCTTCTGGCTATTGTGTGGCTTTAGCAAAGGATGTGAAGTTATCGATATTGGGATAAAAGAACATACCATGTGAGTTTGTGGTAGTTATTATTGGATTGGTGCTTACTTCATTGTTTCTTTCAAAGACACATAACTAAATAGAAGTTGATATGCTCAGTTCTACCACAAGATGGCGAGCCATCCCATACATTTGTCTCAGTACCAACACTATTAGTGCCTTTCCAATTAGGATTTACTCCGGTGTTTTACCCAGAAGGCTCAGACTTTTCTGTTTCCATCTACGTGGGCCGGCACCCATGTCTCACTGGGCCATGGCTCTGGCAGACCTGCTCTGCATGGGAGCCAAGGCAAGGCTCTGGGTACTTTTCAGCTGGTACTTACAATGGCTAACAGTGACCTTTAACACCTTCTCACAAAGCAATAGTTTTGAAAGATGCAGAGGTGGTTGATTATGCGCACCACAAGTCTTTAGTGTTATACTAAAGGCTAGTTATTGTGGAAACACAACATTAGAGCTCACATTAGCACAACACACTGGTAAGCCCATGGTGTGGGGGTAAGTCTCATTGGAAATCACCACATGGTATTATGGAGTGTGAAACACTGGAAAGTTGTTTGTATATACAGTGAATTAACTTGAGAAAGCTAGAGATGAAAAATACACACACCTTCACAAAGTCAACCAACAAGCAAACTATCACACCAAATTAATCACCAATAAAAAAAGTTATATCTTGCTTCCCCAAAATTTGTATCCAGGATATCTCAAAATCATTGAGACATACCCAATCAGCTTACACCAGAGCTAATTTTAGGAGAAAAAAGTAAGCCCAGTCATTTGCAAGCAGTGGGATCTAGCGATATTATATGAGAATAGATTCCATATCAGGAATCCATATCATGCCTTTGAAGGTATAATTCTGGAGCAAAATGACTCTTCAACAACAGAATGATTGATAGCATGTTACTGGGCTCAGACTTTTTTCTGTAGTTTCGTCCAATCAGATGATAGGTTTTGCCTTCTGATTCAACATCAGCTGTTAGATAGATGTCTACAAGCAAGAAGGAGAGCATCTAGCTACAGGAGAGCCAGGGAGAGATATACACATCATGCCAGTGAGCTGCGCCTGGCTTGGCTAAGGTCTGAACCATCACCCGACACCGCAAACACTCAGACTCACATTCCTCCATTCGAAGCTGTCCGGGCGCCTCCGTTACTATAAAGGAATACATCATCCAAGTTACAGCAGGACTGTGTGTGTGTGTGCGCGTTCTTGTGCACTCACACACTGAAACAGCACTGCACAATACTGACACAAACCATGTTACGCACCATACTCATCCTCAGTATTTACATGTTTATGTAAGAGCAAACGTATCTGTATAGTAAGTCATTATAGTTATCAGTTCTTAGGGCTCTGTATTGGAAGGTAATCAGGGCTGTTGGTGCCAGTACTCACCCTGCCGCCCCCTGGTCAGGGACCTTCAGACAGTCCAGGTTTGGCTGGTTGGGCTTAGCATGGCTGCTGCCTTTCTCCCTCAGAATGACGTTGTTGGGCAGGAAGGGGAAGGACCCATTGCCTGTTGACGGAGGCCTCTGATTGGAATGCTGTGAGGCGTTCCTCTGATTGGCTATGTGGTTGGTGTTTTTCAGACCACCATTCTGATGGGCAACTGTGACAAAGAGGAGGATGGTTGTCATCAAGTGGAAACAGCTAACTGTTGCTAACTGCTTTATTATGTACAGGGGTGAGGGCCTACATCAGCTAATGATTATTCTACCTGGAGGCCCAGGGGGAGCCCGTGTGGGAGTGTTCTGATGGGTTCTGGACACGTTGGAGCGACTCTGAGTGAAGCTTTTCTTGGTGGGACCTACAAAGGGGACTAAGTCAGTAAACAGCATGTTTCAGACAACACTAAGAAAACACCATGTCTATTGAATCCTGATGGGGAGGGATGGTACACACTACTCCTATAATACTCACGTGTGTTCTTGGGCAGACCGGCTCCAATGCTGACCTGCAGCGTCTTACTGGAGGCCTTTGTGACAGCCACGTCCCCCTGGCCCTGGACAAACATCACCTGTCTGGAGCCGCCTCCACTCAGGAAACCCCAGTTCTCCTTCTTCAGCTTCAGCTCCAGTCTGAGAGACAGAGCAGAGAGCATCTCCCTTACAACCACTGACTCAAACCACCCACTGGAAACTGCCAGAGAAATGTAATCTGTTATCTCAGTACCAAATCAAAAGCAGTATTTCCAGAACAACCCCAGAGTATTGTAAATCATGTTGACCAAAGCTTTGTCTACTTCCACTCCACCCATATATCACACTGTCTGTTTAAAATGCATGTTTGTGTTTACAGCACGTACGTGGTGCCAAACTTGAGCGGCAGCTTCCTCTGGGTCCTCTCCTCGAACCTGCGGGCCAGCAGGCTGATGAACTCGGTCTTAAAGGTGCACTCCAGCAGGCTGTCATACTCCTGCTCATGCAGGATCAGCAGGTCGTCCTGCATCGTGCTGAGGGACAGGGACAGACCAATCAGTTGGGACTGGGAAGCAACTTTGTGACATGCACTGTAATGTGACAGATATGAATAAAGTTTGATTTGAACTGATATGTTGGAGGAGAGTGATTGTGAATTCGACATTCGTTTCTATTGTCAGAACACAGATTCTCTCGTCAGGTAAATATAGTACATTTGCATGTAAACGGCCCATATTAATTATTTTTATTTTACCAGGCAAGTCAATTAAGAACAAATTCTTATTTACAATGACAGCCATTTGTTTTGTTGAAGTCACCAGTAAAGACAAATAATACTGACAGCATCAGCCCAGAGGTCAGGTCAGCTAAAATTATTAGGACCCACATTACTTCATGACCCACTAAGCTTGACATTTGCATATAACCAGCGAGAGACAAAGCAGCACGTAACTAAGGAGAGAGAGAAACCTGTTCCTGCAACTGACACAGCGATGCACTGTTTCCCCCAATGAACTAAAGTGTTCTCCAATAAGCTTTTTACAATGCCTGCTTTCCCTCCCAGCACCACCTGGTTCATATTACCCACAACCCCCCAATCACTCACAGACTCAAAAGCCTCTACAAAGTCTTCTATAATGTCCCCACCAAAAACCAAGCAAATCATGTGCAACATTCAACAAGCTATATGATCATACAAGTCCCACAGTTACACTCATAATCTAGTTGAGTGTTAAACACGGCTTTGACCAGTCAAGTTTTTGTATTTTTTCTCTCGCTGGTTATATGCAAATGTCAAGCTTAGTGGGTCACAGAGTAATGTGGGTCGTAATAACTGACCTGACCTCTGGGCTGATGCTGTCAGTATTATTTGTCTTTACTGGTGACTTCAACAAAACAAATGGCCGTCATTGTGAATAAGAATTTGTTCTTAATTGACCTGCCTGGTAAAATAAAGGCAGAATAAAAGAATTACTCTGAAGCATACTTTGTAGTTGTGTTCATATTGCCTTTACACACCCACAAGAGCAGACATAAAAGAAAGGGGTTTGAATCTTTTCCATGTTTGTAATACCCCATGTGTGACATTTAAAGGAACATGGGGACTTGAGTGACCGTACATCCAGACAGTGTAGCTTCTGCAGATAGCTGTAGCTTAACATGGTGGGTATCTGTAAGCTGACAGAACAATCTCATGTGTAATGGGGGGCTGATTCCTGAGCTGTTTATCAACTTCCCTATTGAGACCCAGTGATTAGTATCTTTTGTACTTGAAAATACCGAAACCCAGATACCATGAATGTACAACCGTTTGGATGACATCACTGACAAGACCAATAGTCTCTATGTACAGTACATTGTGCAACTATCTATTTGTGACCGCTGGTGAAAAGTGTTACACTTTAACTAGCTGACTTTGCGAGGCCTGGAGTCTGCTGGTCCTGTGTGTTCTTACTGCCTAAGGGGAATAAACACTAAACAGTCAGTATGAGGCTAGTCAGACCCTGCCAACATCTCCTGGTGCCTAGGACCTGCGTCATAATACCTGAGAGACACAGCCAGGATCTTCTCCACATCAATCCGCCTCTTCAGCACCTCAGTCACCTGACCTTTCTCAGGGCCCTGCTTCACCTTTTCTCTCCCAATCAGGTACATACACTTCGGGGTCAGGATCAAGTCTCTCTTAATGCCCTGGAAACACATATGGACAGAGAGGAGACAAATTGTCATTGGACTAACAATATCGGAAACAAACCAACAGAGAATTCTGCTGTTCAAGACACCTACTTTGAAGCGACGGTCGTATTTTGTGACTTTATCAGCGAAGTCAATCTTTTCCCTCTTGGCCAGGAACTGTCGTAGCTCAGGCCTGTCGTCCATACCGAGGTAGTCCCCTACAAAGTTCCTGTTGAGGCTGTGTCTCCTCCTCTCCTTCCTGTTCACCAGCAGGTCAGAGGCTGGGGATGAACACACAGGGACAGGCAGTCAGACAAGAATGCATACATACAGTCTCAATTCAGTTCATTTTTAAAAGCATTAGACCAAAACCTTGACACTGTTTGACATCTAAGTTTGAATATTAGTCATGATAATTAGACTATTTCGTTTTTTCAAAACGTGATTGTCACTCACCTTCTTCCCTCATCTGAACGTATTTCTTGCGGGCCACATACTTGCGCCAGGCTTTCTGGATGGCCCTGGCGTGGCTGTCAAACTTACGTTCCCTCGTTTCCTCCAACAGGAAGAGCTGTAGAAAGAGGCACAGATATGAAAACATTTATACCTGAACAACCTGTGACAGCAAAACATACTGTGCCTACCTCAGTGTAGACACACCCAAATACAATGACAGGGATGACTGAACAGACATACTGGTAATGCTTTGAAGAAATCTGAATAGACAAACACAATTCCAAGTTGTCAGGTTTTTAAAAATTCCTATCAGTATATAATAGCATAAAACTATAATGTATAATAACACTTTGACTAAATGGGTTATGGATAGATAAGCCATCCAGTGAAAGGAGTCTTGCCTAATACACTATTTTCTCTAATGTCCAGACCAATATACATTAGTAACAGTGCTATGGGTGGGTGGGCTATCAAGTCCAAAGCCCACCCTGGCTCCGCTCCCTCCTTCTCATTTCCTGATGGCCCCCCAGACACCCAGCATCAAATCTCCCCCTGCCCTGTCCCAGACTAAACACCATGCCCACTCACACGTGCCCAATGCAGCCCTGGCACTGCCACACCCCTGGCACAGGCCACACCGCTGGCACAGGCCAGACAGGCTCGGTCTTGTCCTATCACTTTACATCAAATGACCCTTTAGTTACTAAACACATTCAAACTAGATCCAAATGTCAAATCAAATTGAAGTTTATTGGTCACATGCACACGGAACAGTGAAATGCCGGCTTGTTAATGCTCCTCAACAATGCAGTAAAATAACAATCAAAAATGTAAACATTTTATTTAAAAAAAAGAGTAATAAAAACAAGTATGAGTTCATAATAGAATATAAAGTATGATTGATTTTAAAAAATTAAGACTGCTTTATACATGTTAAAATAAAAATGGGGAAAAAACAAAAGTGAGGATAAAAATGACTATGAAAGGAAGGAGATGACTGTTAAAGAGACTGTGGAGCCAGTGTTTAATCTGGGCTGGGAGTGTGTTAAAGCCACCCAGACCTTTAACTCTGAGCAGCACCTGACAGTGTCTCACAGGGTTATCCATTAGCACCTTGTGAGATGGTCTATTCTGAAGAGAGTGATTCTACTCTTGGCCTGGACTCAAACTGTCATCTAATTGTATGAAGAGAAAAAAAAATGATTTAGCCATGAACTAATGACTTTGTGTCAGCGTCTTATCAGAGGGAGGTTTGTTTTGAGAAGCCTGGCAGCTGGGTAATCGCAGGGTCCGCCCCTGTGTGATATTTGTGTTTCATAAGCACACATCAGTCACATCGGCTCAGGAGGGCAATGAGGGGGAGGGGGGGATGGGGAACTTGGCAGTCTGCTGCTGAAATCACACAAGGCCTGATTCAGGACTATGTAATGCATCTTCACGCATGTGTGTACAGATGTCAATAAGTGATCTCACAGGCTAGCCACAAGCACAGCGTTCATAGGAGCAGTGGGAAAAAGTGCAGTTACGGTGGAAAAAACACCCTCCAATGTCCCACCACCTCCTTGACCACAGACTCGCACTTGTGTATGAGTTCCAGTGTAGTGTTGACTCAACAGCTCTGACGTGGGCACCAGAGCGGTGTCTAACCCACTCCCCAATCACAGATATACTGACATGTTCCTGCATACTACTTTACTACCTTTTATGGTGTGCAGTCTAAAAACTCTTGAGTCTTGGATTTCTCTCCCTGACAACAGAATTATTGCATGCCAACGCACATGTCAACAACACCATGGCAGCCTGCAGCCTATGAGAGGTCTAATTCTACGCCTGTTCTAACCTATTAGAATAAAGTTAGGTAGGTGGTATTTTCATTGGACGAAGGCAGGTTGGTGGTAGAGTTTCATGGAATGGGTTACTTGAATGGGTATACTTACTGGAAGAGGCCAGTTTACAGTACATATTCACTGTACATATTCCCTGTATGTTGGCAGGTCAGAGAGGAGTAGTCTAACTGTATAAAAGGCAGGTCAGAGAGAGGAGTAGTCTAACTGTATAAAAGGCAGGTCAGAGAGAGGAGTAGTCTAACTTTAAAAGGCAGGTCAGAGAGGAGTAGTCTAACTGTATGTAGGCAGGTCAGAGAGAGGAGTAGTCTAACTGTATGTAGGCAGGTCAGAGAGAGGAGTAGTCTAACTGTATGTAAGCAGGTCAGAGAGGAGTAGTCTAACTGTATGTAGGCAGGTCAGAGAGGAGTAGTCTAACTGTATGTAGGCATATCAGAGAGAGGAGTAGTCTAACTGTATGTAGGCATGTCAGAGAGGGGCAGTCTAACTGTATGTAGGCAGGTCAGAGAGAGGAGTAGTCTAACTGTATGTAGGCATATCAGAGAGAGGAGTAGTCTAACTGTATGTAGGCATGTCAGAGAGGGGCAGTCTAACTGTATGTAGGCAGGTCAGAGAGAGGAGTAGTCTAACTGTATGTAGGCATGTCAGAGAGGGGCAGTCTAACTGTATGTAGGCAGGTCAGAGAGAGGAGTAGTCTAACTGTATGTAGGCCGGTCAGAGAGGAGTAGTCTAACTGTATGTAGGCAGGTCAGAGAGAGGAGTAGTCTAACTGTTTAAAAGGCAGGTCAGAGAGGAGTAGTCTAACTGTATGTAAGCATGTCAGAGAGAGGAGTAGTCTAACTGTATGTAGGCAGTTCAGAGAGAGGAGTAGTCTAACTGTATGTAGGCAGGTCAGAGAGAGGAGTAGTCTAACTGTATGTAGGCAGGTCAGAGAGGAGTAGTCTAACTGTATGTAGGCAGGTCAGAGATGGGCGGTGCAGGTCAGAGAGGGGTGGTCTAACTGTATGTAGGCAGGTCAGAGAGGGGTGGTCTAACTGTATGTAGGCAGGTCAGAGACGGGCGGTGCAGGTCAGAGAGGGGTTGTCTAACTGTATGTAGGCAGGTCAGAGATGGGCGGTGCAGGTCAGAGAGGGGTGGTCTAACTGTATGTAGGCAGGTCAGAGAGGGGTGGTCTAACTGTATGTAGGCAGGTCAGAGACGGGCGGTGCAGGTCAGAGAGGGGTGGTCTAACTGTATGTAGGCAGGTCAGAGACGGGTGGTGCAGGTCAGAGACGGGCGGTCCAACTGTATGTATGCAGGTCAGAGAGGGGTGGTGCAGGTCAGAGACGGGCGGTGCAGGTCAGAGAGGGGTGGTCTAACTGTATGTAGGCAGGTCAGAGAGGGGTGGTCTAACTGTATGTAGGCAGGTCAGAGACGGGCGGTGCAGGTCAGAAAGGGGTGGTCTAACTGTATGTAGGCAGGTCAGAGACGGGCGGGTGCAGGTCAGAGAGGGGTGGTCTAAATGTATGTAGGCAGGTCAGAGAGGGGTGGTCTTACCGACTCAGGTGCTTTGATGAAGACCTTTGTGCGTCCAAGCTGGAACTGGTCCTGGTCCATGTTGACTGCACGTAGGAGATGAAGAACACCCTGCTTCTCATCTCCACGCCATGTAGGCCACGACTCCTTAGTCAGGATGGCATACCTGAGGAACATAATGAGGGAGAGAGATAATTAGATGAAGAGAAAAATTGAGAGAAAAATCCACAACTAATCCCTAATTTAAAAAATGTGGACATGTTGCAGCATTTGTGAGAGATTAAGCATATATTATTGCTATCCTTGTCCTAGATGATGCAAGGGAGAAGAAAGAGGCCTGGGGCATATTAAGAAAATACATTCACCACACCACAAGTCTAACAATACAGTAACCAAACTCGAAACTCAGCAGTGCTTTTTCACGATAACTCTTATAGAGTATGTGTATAAATCTGACAACAGAAGCCCTGAGCTCTCCCTGTGTTCTATAGCAGTGGTTCTCATCAGCAGGCTCAGCACACCCCACAGCCTGTTCCTTTGAGCCTGCCAACACTAACATTAGCAAAGTGAACACTTCCCGACTGCCTGCAAATGCCGACCCTGTGTCCTTTTCCTGAGAGAGATGAGAGAGAGACTGCCCTACCCTATGCTGCTGACTGGGATAGGGGCATACAAAAACCAACCGCTGTTCTTATTCTGGGAGGGCAGGGAAGATCGTGTCACACGAAAGAGACTCATACAGTTCAAGTCAGAAGTTTACATACACCTTAGAAAAATACATTTCAACTCAGTTCTTCACAATCCCTGACATTTAATCATAGTAAAAATTCCCCGTCTTAGGTCAGTTAGGATCACCACTTTATTTTAAGAATGTGAAATGTCAGAATAATAGTAGAGAGAATGATTTATTTCATCTTTATTTCTTTCATTACATTCCCAGTGGGTCAGACAATTCCTCCTGACAGAGCTGGTGTAACTGAGTCAGGTTCGTAGGCCTTGCTCGCACATGCTTTTTCAGTTCTGCCCACAAATGTACTATAGGATTGAGGTCAGGGATTTGTGATGGCTACTCCAATATCTTGACTTTGTTCTCCTTAAGCCATTTTGTCACAAAGTATGCTTGGGGTCATTGTCCATTTGGAAGACCCATTTGCGACCAAGCTTTAACTTCCTGCCTGATGTCTTGAGATGTTGCTTCAATATATCCACATCATTTCCCTTCCTCATGAGGCCATCTATTTTGTGAAGTGCACCAGTCCCTCCTGCAGCAAAGCACCCCCACAACATGATGTTGCCACCCTTGTGGTTCACAGTTGGGATGGTGTACTTCGGCTTGCAAGCCTCCCCCTTTTTCCACCAAACATAACTTTGGTATTATGGTCAAACAGTTCTTTTTTTGTTTCATCAGACCAGAGGACAAAAAGTATGATCTTTGTCCCCGTGTGCAGTTGCAAACCGTAGTCTGGCTTTTTTATTGCGGTTCTGAAGCAGTGGCTTCTTCGTTGCTGAGCGGCCTTTCAGGTTATGTCGATATAGGACTCGTTTTACTGTGGATATAGATACTTTTGTACCCGTTTCCTCCAGCATCTTCACAAGGTCCTTTGCTGTTGTTCTGGGATTGATTTGCACTTTTCAGTATGTTCATCACAAGGAGACAGAATGCGTCTTCTTCCTGAGCGGTATGACGGCTGCGTGGTCCCCTGGTGTTTATATTTGCGTACTATTGTTTGTACAGATGAACATGGTACCTTCAGGCATTTGGAAATGGCTCTCAAGGATGAACCAGACTTGTGGAGATCTACAAATTTTTTTCTGAGGTCTTGGCTGATTTCTTTTGATTTTCCCATGATGTCAAACAAAGAGGTACTGAGTTTGAAGGTAGGCCTTGAAATACATCCACAGGTACACCTCCAATTGACTCAAATTATGTCAATTAGCCTATTAGCTTCGAAAGCCATGACATTTTCTGGAATTTTCCAAGCTGTTTAAAAAGGCACAGTCAACTTCGTGTATGTATACTTCTGACCCACTGGAATTGTGATAGTGAATTATAAGTGAAATAATCTGTCTGTAAACAATTGTTAGAAAAATTACTTGCATCATGCACAAAGTAGATATCCTAACCGACTTGCCAAAACTATAGTTTGTTAACAAGAAATTTGTGGAGTGGTTGAAAAACTCGTTTTAAATGACTCCAACCTAAATGTATGTAAACTCCCGACTTCAACTGTACATATAAACTCAGCAGAAAAATAAACGTCCTCTCGCTGTCAACTGTATTTGTATAATATTTGCATGAACATAAGATTCAACAACTGAGACAAACTGAACAAGTTCCACAGACAGAAATTGAATAATGTGTCCCTGAACAAAGGGGGTGTCAAAATCAAAAGTTACAGTCAGTATCTGGTGTTGCCACCAGCTGCATTATGTACTGCAGTGCATCTCCTCCTCCCTAGCCTTCACTCTCTGATCCAACAGGTCCCAGATGTGAGATCCGGGCTCTTCGCTGGCCATGGCAGAACACTGACATTCCTGTCTTGCAGAAAATCACACACAGAACGAGCAGTGGCATTGTCAAGCAGGAAGGGTACCACATGAGGGAGGAGGATGTCTTCCCTGTAACGCACAGCGTTGAGATTGCCTGCAATGACAACAAGCTCAGTCCGATGATGCTGTGACACACCGCCCCAGACCAGGACGTACCCTCCACCTCGATACCTCTTCAGAGTACAGGCCTCGGTGTAACGCTCATTCCTTCGACAATAAACACGAATCCGACCATCACCCCTGGTGAGACAAAACTGCAACTCGTCAGTGAAGAGCACTTTTTGACAGTCCTGTCTGGTCCATCGACAGGGGGTTTGTGCCCATAGGCGACGTTGTTGCCAGTGATTTCTGGTGAGGACCTGCCTTACAACAGGTCAACAAGCCCTCAGTCCAGCCTCTCTCAGCCTATTGCAGACAGTCTGAGCACTGATGGAGGGATTGTGCGTTCCTGGTGTAACTCGGGCAGTTGTTGTTGCCATCCTGTACCTGTCCTGCAGGTGTGATGTTCAGATGTACCGATCCTGTGCAGGTGTTGTTACATGTGGTCTGCCACTGTGGACAATCAGCTGTCCATCCTGTCTCCCTGTAGTGCCGTCTTAGGCGTCTCACAGTACATCTGCAGTCCTCATGCCTCCTTGCAGCATGCCTAAGGCACGTTCACGCAGATGAGCAGGGACCTTGGGCATCTTTCTTTTGGTGTTTTTCAGAGTCAGTAGAAAGGCCTCTTTAGTGTCCTAAGTTTTCATTACTGTGACCTTAATTGCCTACCATCTGTAAGCTGTTAGTGTCTTAACGACCGTTCCACAGGTGCATGTTCATTAATTGTTTATGGTTCATTGAACAAGCATGGGAAACAGTGTTTAAACCCTTTACAATGAAGATCTGTGAAGTTATTTGGATTTTTACAAATAATCTTTGAAAGACAGGGTCCTGAAAAAGGGACGTTCCTTATTTTTTTGAGTTTATATATTCTTAGTTCCATTCCTTTTCTTAGATTTGTGTGTATTGGGTATATGTTATGAAATTGTTAGATATTACTTGCTAGATATTGCTGCACTGTCGAAACTAGAAGCACAAGCATTTCGCTACACTCGCAATAACATCTGCTAAACACATGTATATGACCAATACAATTTGATTTGATATACACTGAAAGTGTAGAATTCATTCATTCCGTTATGCCACTCTCCCCCAGAAGGAAGGGCCTTACCTGTTGAGGAACTTCCTGAAGACTCTGCGGTAGGCATAGCCAGCACGCCTCACCCTGATGTTCTCCTTCAGGCCCAGGTACTCCACTTGGTGCTTTACCCTGAAGAAAGAAGAGAGAGGGGAATACAGGGTCATGGGATGTATGAAGGAGGTTGGTCAGATGCTTCAACCAACCCTTCACCACAAATATATAGCAGTAAAGACGTTCATCTGTTAGCATCTACCTACCTCCATTTCTAAGATAAATTCTATTTTATCTATTTAGATTTATGTTGAACCTCATGGTGGGGCTATAACATAATTGATATGTTCCAACACTAAGGATACTGTAAGGAACTAAAGAATGCACCCAGGCTTCCTGTGAAAACAGCAGTTCTGGTGCTAATTAGGCAGTCCGACCTGAGCCTGAGCCCAGCTCACTGCTGCTCACAACAGGAAGACCATTAGGCCTCAACAACACAGCACCCTGCATCAGTACATCTTGTACCCAGCCAGGGAAGGAAGAGCGGGAAGGAAAAACTGAGGGAGTTGGAGTGTCTCAGAGACTTCCTCCATCACCCAGTCTTTTAAAGAGGCCCGAACAGGGAAATACAATACCAGTGAGTGATTCAACAAGCAGACCTAACAACATTGAGTTGAGTAATGTGATATCCTGCTCAATATCAATTGACAATCTCCAGAACGGACTGTAAATTATGTAATAAAAACCGGTTTAGTTTGACACTTTCACACACATCTCAAAGACATGTGTGTTTTGCAGTTCCCTGACATTTCAGTGTTCAGACACTCACCGGCTCTCCTCCCAGTCCTTGGGCTTCTTGGTCTCATTGGGTTTGATGCATCGGATGTAGTGAGGGGTGCACTTCATCAGCGTCTGGACCAGGTCATTCGCTTGTTTCTGAACGGAGAAGTAGGAGGAAGAAGAGGAGGAGGGAGAGGATGAAGAATAGTTTGTGTTTAAAACATATAAAATGTATCTACATGTTGTTGCTGAATCACTGTTTGTACTCCAAGCTGTAGTGTTCAGGGACACAGCACTGACGCGACTGATTACAAGGTGGTATCTTTGTGCTTAAGAGATACTGATGGTGTTAGAGAGAGAACATGTCATCACTGGAACACAGAGATCAACGCTAAAACAACACTGGAGTGAATTTGCTTTTCATCTGCAGGCTCTGGATTTGCACCTGACAGAGAGTGATAAGGTCAGGTAGCTGCGTGGCCCATAGATACACCCATGTCACTGATGTACGGTGTACAAACACACGTCTCACAGCAGCTCAACACACCTTAATTTTACTGCCCGCTGTTGTTGGCCTGCCTTTCTTTTCGGCGTTGAGGTTATCTGGAAACAGGGCCCTGATGAAAGCTCTGTAGAGGAGAACCAGGGTGTAATAAGGACTGATAGACAACATTGGCAACGTATATAGAAGACCAGGCTAAGACTTTTTTCCACTTTAGTTTTCTTAGAAGCAGCAAACTCAGGTCTGTGGAATCTCTGCGCTGGCTGCCAGTGGCTCAGCTCACATTGTTGTTTAGCTTCAGGGAACTGAGCTGAAGTTTGAATAACTGGTTTTTAGCTGCTCTCCTGCCAAACTGACTTTCACTTCCTCGAAATGTGCATTTTTATTGCACTGTGACTAGAAAGTTATACCAGCAAATATGGTATTTTCTTCATACTCATTCCTTGTAATCATGCTAGTCAGAATGTCCTCACTCACAACATGGTCTCTAAACCCATAATGGATGTGTGCTGGTCAGAATGTAGCACATAGCTGCTGGGATTCCAGAACCTCTCAATAGTTCTGATCTCAACCTTTCTGTTTATCACTTGAAGTGCTCAAAGTGCTAATTTTGCAGTCCTCAAATAAACCTGTTGTAAATAATAACTAACAAGGTTCAAGTTCAAGAAATCTACTGCTTAAGGAATTATTTATTTGTTGTTGACAAACATATTAGTCACGTAAAACAAATACAAGGACTGTCAGGACACAAAATGTGCAAACGTTTACGCATGAGAGCTACCATCTTTCCCTGCATGAGTATTTGTCTGGTCTTAAACTTTTTAATCAAGGCCATGTGGACATAAGGGAGGATCAGTGGGCTTTGTGTGTGCAGATGGACCAGCAGCACACTAACAATGTCCAGCTGACTATAATGATATTTTCTTTCTTCTCTGAGCAGACCTGCTGCGCTAAGGAATGAGGCTCCTTTCCCTCCACACATTTGTGTCTGTGTGTCTATAAGTGTGTGTGTGTGTGTGTGTGTGGGGGGGGGGGGGGGGGGGGGGGGGTTGGAGTTTTGGGGTCTGAATGGGGTTTGGGGGTCTTGGCATGCCCACCCTGCAGGCCCCCCTGCAGGCTACACACAAAAGGGCTTTAGAGGCTGTGGGGGCTGTTTGTACAGATGGCCACTGGCGGCTTAAAGGAGGCCCAGGAACGCACAAGACGGTCAGGGGAGTCTACTCCTCAATGTAGCTCCCTAGGGAGACAGTGAGACACTCGCCAGACCTTAGAAGTCCTGAGCAAACCCCCAAGAGAGGGGAGAGCACCTCCAGCCCTGCACATGCCTATTGATCTGCCTTTTCCAGCTGCACTAGTCATCTGCAAGTCTCCTTCAGATGCATCCATTCATATAGATCATAATAGAAGTCTCTTTGTGGACTTAAACAAAATACTCGGCCCGGTCTCAGAAAGAACAGCTAGCTGCATATGCTCTCTAATGCTCGCATAAGTGATGAGTGACTTACATTTCGCTGCTTTGCATCAACTCGATGAGGTCACTGAAGAGGACGTCGCGGTTCCTCTCACAGAAGCCCTCTGCGTCGTAGGACACCTGGGGGAGAGATGTTAGAGGGTTAGTGACGATCACAGCACACAGTTAACCCATTCAGACAGCAGTTAGGGCACCTGGACTGAGCTGACGGTACTATCAAAATTAACAGAGAATGTTAAGAGCAACAACAAAAAATTCATTGACAAAAGAGAATCGATTGATGACAGGTTCTCTGCAAGACCACCAATGTTACATTTTTAAGCTTGCTTCCCAACTCCAGCTTCATATACATAGAGTGTGTATAGATCATTGGTATAGCCACTATAGTCTGGGGTGGTACTGTAGGAATGTAAGAAGCCATGATGACTTAGGACCAGGACCCCTCCAAGCCATTATGACATGGTTAATTAGGACTTGTGGCATGCAGAGTGTACCAGACTGAGACCCAAACACATTTTAAGCAAACAGCACAGACCAAGAGAATGAAAGGGTGAGAGAAATGGAAAAAGAGTGAGAAAAGGACTGGAAGAAGAGAAAGAGACGACATGAGAAGAAGAAAGAGCACAACAATATGAAAGACAGAATGAAAGAAAGATAGGGGGAGAGACGAGAGGAGAGGGGAATAAGGAGAGGAGAGGAGAAACGGTATACTGCAGTGTTGCAGACCTTGCCAGCGTAGTGGTGGATGATGAAGCCTTGGTTCCAGCTGTTGAAGTGTTCATGGGAGTTGATGGCCACCCTCAGCTTCTGCAGCATGGTCTGGTCTGCCCCCTCGCCCACCGCGTGCATGGTGGCACACACGTCATCCAGGATACTCATGATGCCAGGGGGGTTCTGGGAGGAGAACCAAAGAGATGAGCACAGAGAATAACCTCAGCCACCACAGATCTAAAACATTAACATATCCCCCATGACCATCTTGATTATAACTGACAATGCCAACTTTCTTCACACACTAGACACTCTTTCTGAATTCCACATAAATACATCAATGTCAGGGATAGACTAAAGTGATAAACATGGGTTACAGTATTCATTGTGTACTCCAGCAGCTCAAAGCATAACAGCAGAGCCAATTCACAATTAGCTACTGCCTTGCTTCCCAGAACATCACACACCCACACTGAATGATGTCATCACAACACTGCTGCCCTATCTGGCTCCACACGGTGTCCATGGACACGGCGGCCAGTGGCCTTCACTGGTAACAGTCATTGCAGTGTCTCTGGCTCTTTAGTTGTGGCAAAGTCACAAACAGAGAACACAGGTTTTTTGTCACTAGTGTAAATGCAGCTGTGGTGAAGTTACCACAGTCACAGATGTAGCCAACTGGGCCTGGTCTAAAACAGAGGAGTCAGAGACTGGACACAGACTCCCTGCTTGGCTGCCTCAGATCTCAGCTTGTTTAAGGGTCGCCCTTTTTGTGGATTTCATGGATTAAGCCTCTCAGCGGGATGGATAAATCAAATTAAGAGGCATGTCGGCACGTTTGAGGATGTTAGACTGCCGGTCATGGGAAGAGTGGGGAGGCTTCAGTGGCCCTACTGTAACTCAATTGGCAGAGTGTTTGCTCTTATGTGGAGCATTTTGACGGCAGGCATAACAAACTACAGAACTATCTAAAGCAGTTTCACAACTGTTTCCTGTTATCCCATTTATATGTGACTTCAAGGTGTGCATGAAATTAAGTGGGCACTGGGGACTCTGCTTACCAGTTTGCTCTCAATGAGATCGCAGACAATCTTGTTGTTAAAGTATTCGATAGGAGTCCACCGGATGCCTTCTTGTATATACTCCTCCTAGAGAGAGAGAGGGGGGGGGGGGGGGGGGGTAGTGATTGGTCTGACGATGATTCTCTACTTAAACATGAGACAAGTAACTTCTGCTGGTGTAAGAACAATGAGTGAAAAGCCCAAAACATTACCTGCTCAGCTTTAAGCGTGAGCTCAATGAAGATCTGTTGCAGTTTCTCATTCACAAAGTTGATGCAGAACTGCTCAAAGCCATTTTTCTACACAGAAAGAGATGATGCATTAGTGATAAACCAGAGAGGCTGTGAGAGTGAAGTCATCCGTACGGACACAGAGAGCTGGGGAACTCCTCTGGGCTTCCTGAATGGGCCATGTTTATGAGGTGAGGTTATCTACCAGTCAGCCTGGAGTGGCTGGAGGAAAACATCTACACAGTACTTTACACCACAATAGACCTGGGACCTGAGACTAATGTTTTATCTAAAGAAACACGATATTTCCCTTCTCAGGCCCTCTGAGCACTGAGGTTTATTTTCTCTGTGCTTTGTTAGTAATAGGCCTGTGTATTAACATAAGGACTGTGGATGGGACCCAACCAATGTTTAGATAACAGTTGTATGCTATCTAAACATACAGCTTAACATTAGCTCATGTTAGTTATCATAGGACAGGTACATCATGGTTTGAGGCTGTCGCCACGCTACGACACTGAAGCTGTCCCGTTTCATTATTTAATCAAGGCCAGTCCTTTTCAGGGGGCATCTGTGAGACCCCCAATAATGCAACCTAAACAAACAGCTAATCCGATTAGAAAAGTCCATTAAAGAATGCTGTCCCAATCAAGAGATGGGACATAATCCGGACACTTTACAAAATCGGTCTGATCCTGTGTCTTTAAGCTGTTTAACTACCCAAACTTTACTATGATTATTGAGATGTAGTGACCATGTATCACCTTATGCTAAGATTTCCATATGTAAATCATAACATAAAAGGGCAAATCTACAGAAAACTTACTTGGAATATTTCAAATCCATAGATATCCAACACACCAATATTAAACTCTTGATGAACCTTCACGATGGCTTTGTTGATGGACTGAAACAGAAAAAAAATGCTTTGTTACATTTGGCCATTTAAGATGGGAGAGGACCGGGTATTATTCTAAAGGTCAACAGGTCAAGGAGTGTCCATTCATACCTCTACTAGGAAGTCAAAAACACGTGAGTGCAGGGCCTTGGACAGGGCGTCCCGTGTGTAACACGCCTGCTCCACATTCAGTGTCACATCGATGGACTCCATAGAACTGCCCCACTTGCTGTCCATCTTCCTGCTGGTCAACTTCTCCTTCAGCCGCTTCTGGTCAATCCCCAGCAGAAACGCAGGGAAGGCCAGGACTGTAGAGAGAGAGATGAGAGAGAATGAAGAAAAGAGACATTCTACAGATGTGTGGCACACACCCTCATGAGACAAAACACCAGTACATTCTGAATATGTTGGATACAATGAAACAAAGGGTTCAACAACAAAACGGAATACAATCAAGTCTGGTGATGACTCATTGCGCACTCCTCCCTGCCATAGCCACAACAACTGGGTTCTCCTAGCAGAGGCCTGAGCATGTGGAGGGCCATTAGGACTCTCCTGAGAGCCCCTCCCTGCCTCATTACACTGAGTCACTTCCCCCAGAAGGAAACTGCTCTCAGTCTCTGGGTCTGACGGTGTCTGAGAATGCATCAGATGGATCAAATAGCCCCCGTTTGGGAAATGAGGGTGTGACCGACTGTACTCCATACCACAGCACAGGCCAAGTCTATCCTCAGGACCATGCTGCATCTCCTACTGTAGCCCTCTCCCTCAAAGAGGATATAGATAGTATCAATGACGAGCAGCCAGTTCATCTATACCCAAAAGAATGATCCATACCAGTCTGATGGATGGTAATAGGTTTATATGTACAGTACAAGGGAGTGTTTTTTCTAGTGGATCTGAGGCAGGGATTTGTTTGGCTGAGCGTGAGCAGATGTTTATGTCGACTTGTGTTGGTGTGGTTTTATATGGAGCACCAGGGTTCTTGATATGTGAAACACATTGCAGTCAGACAGGAAGTGAGATAGGGGGGAGAGAAAATGCAGAGACTCTACACAACAACGCTTTGTACCCTGGCTAACCAGAGGTGCTATATTGCATAATTCAGCCTGGATGGGTGGCTGTGAGGCGGGCAAGGAAGTAGAGAAGAAGGGAGGGAAGGAGGGAGGAAGGGGAAGAGAGGGGCGGGGGGGAGAGTAGGAGTGGGGCAGGAAAAGGCTGCATTTCTCTGAGTAATTTTAGTCTGTGATGTTATGTGCTCAGACATTGAAAAAGTTTTTTTATTTTCTCTGGTAATTCAGCGTGGCCTGGATCTTGGCTTCAGCCCTGCATTAACACAATGAAGCTTTGGGGAGTGAAAACAGTCAGTGCAGCATGCTGAGAAATGTGCTTCCTAACCCGTCCCATAAAGGGCAGCCCAGGACACTGGAGAGGAACGCCAGGGGGACATGCCAGTCTGCAGGTTGGAGAGAGAGACAGTCTGACCCCTTTCTCCCATCCCACACCCTGTTGACTCCCCTCAGATGTGAAAGGACTGGATTGGTGCAAGTAACAAGCTCTACCTATCCCTCTACATAAACAAAGTTACAAGGGTTGGTACGTACACTCCTCGCTCTCAACAGCGGCGTAGTTCCCTGCTTCCCTGAAGTTGATGTTCCCAAGGTGCAGGACTCCGGCTACGATCTGCAGCACCAGGCCACGGTCCTCCCCTGAGATGCCAATCACCTCCATGGCATGCTGGTAGAGGACAGAGACAGAACAGGAGGCATGAACCCAGGGTCGAAAAACAGGTTTACAGTGGCTTGCAAAAGTATTCACCCCCCTTGGCATTTCTCCTATTTTGTTACCCTACAACCTGGAATTAAAATATATATTACTTTTTTTGTGTGGGGGGGGGGGGGGTTGTATCATTTGATTTACACAACATGCCTACCACTTTGAAGATACATAACTATTCACCCCCCCTAAGTCAATACTTTGTAGAGCCACCTTTTGCAGCAATTACAGCTGCAAGTCTCTTGGGGTTAGTCTCTATTAGCTTGGCACATCTAGCCACTGGGATTTTTGCCCATTCTTCAAGGCAAAACTGCTCCAGCTTCATCAAGTTGGATTGGTTCCGCTGGTATACAGCAATCTTTAAGTCATACCAGAGATTCTCAATTGGATTGAGGTCTGGGCTTTGACTAGGCCATTACAAGACATTTAAATGTTTCCCCTTAAACCACTCGACTGTTGCTTTAGCAGTATGCTTAGGGTCATTGTCCTGCTGGAAGGTGAACCTCCGTCCCAGTCTCAAATCTCTGGAAGACTGAAACAGGTTTCCCTCAAGAATTTCCCTGTATTTAGCGCCATCCATCATTCCTTCAATTCTGACCAGTTTCCAAGTCAGCTGCCGATGAAAAACATCCCCCCCGGCATGATGCTGCCACCACCATGCTTCACTGTGGGAATAGTATTCTCGGAATGATGAGATGTGTTGGGTTTGCACCAGACATAGCAGTTTCCCATGATGGCCAAAAAGCTACATTTTAGTCTCATCTGACCAGAGTACCTTCTTCCATATGTTTGGAGAGTCTCCCACGTGCTTTTTAGCGAACACGAAACGTGTTGTGGTTCCATATTCTTAAAATGTTTTAATAATGGATTTAAATGGGTCTCTGTGGGATGTTCAAAGTTTTGGATATTTTTTATAACCCAACCTTGATCTGTACTTCTCCACAACTTTGTCCCTGACCTGTTTGGAGAGCTCCTTGGTCTTCATAGTGCCGCTTGTTTGGTGGTGCCCCTTGCTTAGTGGTGTTGCAGACTCTGGGGCCTTTCAGACCAGGTGTAAATATACTGAGATCACGTGACCTATCATGTGACAGATCGTGTGACAGTTAAATAATGTCAACCTGTGTGCAATCTAACTAATTATGTGACTTCTGAAGGCAATTGGTTGCACCAGATCTGATTTAGGGGCTTCATAGCAAAGTAGGTGAATACATATGCACGCACAACTTTTCAGTTAAACATTTTTTTAGAAACAAGCTATTTTTTTCATTTCACTTCACCAATTTGGACTATTTTGTGTATGTCCATTACATGAAATCCAAATAAAAATCCATTTAAATCACAGGTTGTAATGGAACAAAATAGGAAAAACACCAAGGGGGGTGAATACTTTTGCAAGACACTGTACTTACTGCTGTGGTACCTAAACTATGTCCTCTAATTACTCCTGTTGTGGTTTCACTGGTAAAATAAAAACAGGTGCAGTACAGGGAGGAGAATGGAAGAGAGGCCGTGAAGAAGAGAAAGGCAGAGAGAGAGAAAGAACAATAACAATGGAAAGATACCAAGTAAAACGTACCACAGTTTCCTGAAAATCACTTTTGTCGTTGATGTCATCCACTTTGTAGGATCCAGACTGATTGAGGTAATTGTAGTAATCCAGGCTTGTGATTCCGAGGCTGCTCTTCTGTTCTCCAGTGGCTCCCTCTATCAACTGCACAAACAGAAGACAGTGTTAGATGATTATACTTCTGTCAAGTAAGAACCTGTATACAGTAATTCTAGACTCAAAAGGTCAACAGGAGCTTTCAACCTGTGAACTCACATCGTCTTCCCTCACATTTCTACATGACAGAAGTATTTTAGACAGGCAGCACCATACGCAAATGCTCATTAAGTGATCAGCACCACACGTTTTACACCCAATTTAGAGTTGTATGCTTTATTCTCCTTTCACGTGTCAAAAAGTTGCATTATGGGAGTTTGACCACCATCTCTCTTCCAGAGACCTCAAGTGGTACACAGTGAGAACAACTCGACCAGCTTTCAGAGCCAAATAGCACATCAAATCAAATGTATTTGTCACGTGCGCTGAATACAACAGGTGTATAACTTAGTGAAATGCTTACTTACAGGCTCTAACCAAGAGTGCAAAAAAGGTATTAGGTGAACAATAGGTAGGTAAAGAAATAAAACAACAGTAAAAAGACAGGCTATATAGAGTAGCGAGGCTGTAGAAGTAGCGAGGCTACATACAGACACCGGTTAGTCAGGCTGATTGAGGTAGTATGTACATGTAGATATGGTTAAAGTGACTATGCATATATGATGAACAGAGAGTAGCAGTAGCGTAAAAGAGTGGTTGGCGGGTGGGACACAATGCAGATAGCCCGGTTAGCCAATGTGCGGGAGCACTGGTTAGTCGGCCCAATTGAAGTAGTGTGACTATACATATATGATAAACAGAGAGTAGCAGCAGCGTAAAAAGAGGAGTTGGGGGAGGCACACAATGCAAATAGTCCGGGTAGCAATTTGATGACCTGTTCAGGAATCTTATGGCTTGGGGGTAAAAACGGTTGAGAATCCTTTTTGTCCTAGACTTGGCACTCCGGTACCGCTTGCCATGCGGTAGTAGAGAGTCTATGACTGGGGTGGCTGGGGTCTTTGACAATTTTTAGGGCCTTCCTCTGACACCGTCTGGTGTATAGGTCCTGGATGGCAGACAGCTTAGCCCGAGTGATGTACTGGGCCGTACGCACTACCCTTGGTAGTGCCTTGCGGTCAGAGGCCGAGCAATTGCCGTACCAGGCAGTGATGCAACCAGCTGATGCTCTCATGCCTGCCTCAGTGTTGCTTGCTTCGATGCTCTCGATGTTGCAGCTGTAGAACCATTTGGGGATCTCAGGACCCATGCCAAATCTTTTTAGTTTCCTGAGGGAGAATAGGCTTGGTCATGCCCTCTTCACAATTGTTTGGACCATTCTAGTTTGTTGTTGATGCGGACACCAAGGGACTTGAAGCTCTCAACCTGCTCCACTACAGCCCCGTCAATGAGAATGGGGGGCGTGCTTGGTCCTCCTTTTCCTGTAGTCACCAATAATCTCCTTACTCTTAGTCACGTTGAGGGATAGGTTGTTATTCTGGCACCTCCCGGCCAGGTCTCCGACATTCCTCCCAATAGGCTGTCTCGTCGTTGTCGGTGATCAGGCCTTCCACTGTTGTGTCGTCTGCAAACTTAATGATGCTGTTGGAGTCATGCCTGGCCATGCAGTCGTGGGTGAACAGGGAGTACAGGAGGGGACTGAGCACGCACCCCTGGGGAGCTCCAGTGTTGAGGATCAGCGTGGCAGATGTGTTGCTACCTACCCTCACCACCTGGGGGCGGCCCGCCAGGAAGTCCAGGATCCAGTTGCAGAGGGAGGTGTTTAGTCCCAGGATCCTTAGCTTAGTGATGAGCTTTGAGGGTACTATGGTGTTGAACGCTGAGCTGTAGTCAATGAATAGCATTCTCACATAAGTGTTCCTTTTGTCCAGGTGGGAAAGGGCAGTGTGGAGTGCAATAGAGATTGCATAATCTGTTTGGGCAGTATGCAAATTGGAGTGGGTCTAGGCTTTCTGGGATAATGGTGTTGATGTGAGCCATTACCAACCTTTCAAAGCACTTCATGGCTACGGACGTGAGTGCTACGGGTCTGTAGTCATTTAGGCAGGTTGCCTTTGTGTTCTTGGGCACAGGGGCTATGGTGGTCTGCTTGAAACATGCTGGTATTACAGACTCAACCAGGGACATGTTGAAAATGTGAAGACACCTGCCAGTTGGTCAGCACATGCCTGGAGCAGACATCCTGGTAATCCGACTGGCCCCGCAGCCTTGTGTATGTTGATCTGTTTAAAAGGTCTTACTCACGTGGGCTACGGAGAGCGTGATCACAGTCATCCAGAACAGCTGATGCTCGCATGCATGCCTCAGTGTTGCTTGCTTCGAAGCCAGCATAGAAGTGATTTAGCTCGTCTGGTAGGCTCGTGTCACTGGGCAGCTCGCGGCTGCGCTTCCCTTTGTAGTCTGTAATAGTTTGCAAGCCCTGCCACATAAGACGAGCGTCGGAGCTGGTGTAGTATGATTCAATCTTAGTCCTGTATTGACGCTTTGCCTGTTTGATGGTTCGTCGCAGGGCATAGCAGGATTTCTTGTAAGCTTCCGGGTTAAATCAAATCAAATTTAATTTATATAGCCCTTCGTACATCAGCTGATATCTCAAAGTGCTGTACAGAAACCCAGCCTAAAACCCCAAACAGCAAGCAATGCAGGTGTAGAAGCACGGTGGCTAGGAAAAACTCCCTAGAAAGGCCAAAACCTAGGAAGAAACCTAGAGAGGAACCAGGTTAGAGTCCAGCACCTTGAAAGCGGTAGCTCTACCCTTTTGCTCAGTGCGAATGTTGCCTGTAATCCATGGCTTCTAGTTGGGGTATGTACGTACAGTCACTGTGGAGACGACGTCCTCGATGCAATTATTGAGAAAGCTAGTGACTGATGTGGTGTGCTCCTCAATGCCATCGGAAGAATCCCAGATCATGTTCCAGTCTGTGATAGCAAAACAGTCCTGTAGTTTAGCATCTGCTTCATTATAGACCGAGTCACTGGTGCTTCCTGCTTTCATTTTTTGCTTGTAAGTAGGAATCAGGAGGATAGAGTTGTGGTCGGATTTACCAAAATGGAGGGCGAGGGAGAGCTTTGTACGGGTCTCTGTGTGTAGAGTACAGGTGATCTAGAATTTTTTCCCCCCTGGTTGCACATTTAACATGTTGATGGAAATTTGGTAGAACTGATTTATGTTTCCCTGCATTAAAGTCTCTGGCCAGTAGGAGCACTGCTTCTGGGTGAGTGGTTTCCTGTTTGCTTATTTCCTTATACAGCTGACTGACTGTGGTCTTAATGCCAGCATCTGTCTGTGGTGGTAAATAAACAGCCACGAAAAGTATAGCTAAAAACTCTCTAGGCAAGTAGTGTGGCCTGCAATTTATCACAATATACTCTACTTCAGGCGAGCAAAATCTAGAGACTTCCTTATATTTCGTGCACCAGTTTTAACGGAGTGTACTTGTTACTGTCAGTGTCCTGAAAGCTGAATTTCACTCATGGACACTGAGCCAATTCCTGTACACATTTCCCCAGTTCTAAAATGTGCATAAACACTATTATTAAACAGGAAAATGATAAAAACACACCATGTTACTGGAATCCCTCACCTGATAGAATATATGGAAGCTCCTCTCTCCAGGATTCCTCATGACGACGCGTGATTTCTCCAACAGGAAGTTGGAGATTTTCCCTCCATCTGGCTCGCCGCCGGAGCTGAACTGGATCTCAAAGTATTTCCCCTGAAGGAGGAGAGTGTGGCGCTTTAGTATCAGCGAAGGCCTTGCTAAAGCTAAAACCCAGACTTCACAGAGCAGGAAATAACAACCATCACATGAGTTGTACTTCGGGTGCACACCTGCAGCCCAGTGGTGTGTGTGTGTACTAAGGCTTGAACCCTCTCTCCCATTCCTTCTTTCCTCCAGACAGGTCTGTCCTCTGTAATGTCTATCCCATTCCCAACCAGTCTGAAGCCCCAGAGTGCACTGAGACACTATTCATACAGGGAGACTTCCTTAACCATTTCTCAGACCATGAGTCAAACCTAATTTACTTTCCCCAAACTAAACCAGGAAAACTAAGAACAGAGACAATACTGCCTTGTCTGTCAACCTGAATAGAATACTTACCACTAAGCTCTGTTGTGAATGCTATAAGTGGGTAAACTGGCTTTAGAGGACACTAAAGTCTGCCTTTAAAACCTCTCTCCAAGCTAACTGTCTTTAAAGTATAGTATGTTTTTTTTCTATGTGCATATTTACTAGCAGTGGAGTGCCCACTCTTTCTGGACAGTGTGTCCCCACAGCCCTGGTAAACCAGGCCACACGAGGCTAGCAGCCCCAGCCAAGAGGAGACGGGAGAAGACAGTAACACAGCTTATAAAAAGAGGAGCACACAAATTCACTATCTCCTTTTTTTCTTTTCTCTATTTGCACTGGACGTCCTTGTGTTTGCTTTGGTTCCAGAAACTACCGTGAAGCAGCTTCAAATCATTCCAGGGCAAAACACAGTGCCAACCAGATGATGTTATCCCCATTCGGGAAGATTTTTCTTTTTTAAAAGAGAGATTTGGAAAGACGTGGGACCCTTACAAATCTGCTGGAGTTGTTGTTCCTCACTGTCTTGGCATTCCCGAAGGCCTCCAGGAGGGGGTTGGACTGGAGGATGATGTCTTTGACGTGCTGTGAGGGAGCAGACAGACAGTAGGCTCGTTTTAGTGACTGACAGGTAGGGTATAGAGACAGTGGGTAGGGAGACACTACTACACTCTGCAGTGATGCACATCCCTGCTGGCAGATCAACATGCACCGTCTCTGGAACTTTCCACCGTCGCTCTGCTCTCATAGCGTCTGGAGCACATTATCTTTCCCATGAGCCATCTGCATATCAGGAGCCCATGAGTTTTAAAATCAGCACAGCGTCGTGGAGGCCAAACTATTATCCTCTCTATTATTCAATGTGAAATGGTAGCATTTCTTTGAATCCTTTTCCGTCCCTGAACTATTGTCCTCTATGAAGAAAAAACTTTAATGGCATGGTTCGAGTGTAACAGATTTTTGAACTTACCTCAGGGCTCAGTTAAACCTTACATACAGTTGAAGTCAGAGGTTTACACACGAGTTTTAATGACCCCAACCAAAGTGTATTTCAACACTCCACAAATTTCTTGTTAACAAACTATAGTTTTGGCAAGTTGGTTAGAACATCTACTTTGTGCATGACACAAGCAATTTTTCCAAAAATTGTTAACAGACAGATTATTTCACTTTATCACAATTCCAGTGGGTCAGACTTTTACATACACTAAGTTGACTGTGCCTTTAAACAGCTTGGAAAATTCCAGAAAATTATGTAATGGCTTTAGAAGCTTCTGACAGGCTAATTGACATCATTTGAGTCAATTGGAGGTGTACCTGTGGATGTATTTCAAGACCTACCTTCAAAATCAGTGCCTCTTGGCTTGACATCATGGAAAAATCAAAAGAAATCAGCCAGGACTTCAGAAAAAAAATTGGAGACCTCCACAAGGAGCAATTTCCAAATGCCTGAAGGTACCACGTTCTTCTGTACAAACAATAGTACGCAAGTATAAACACCATGGGACCATGCAGCCGTCATACCGCTCAGGAAGGAGACACGTTCTGTCTCCTAGAAATGAATGTATGTGTGAAAAGTGCAAATCAATCCTAGAACAACAGCAAAGGAACTTGTGAAGATGCTGCAGGAAACAGGTACAAACATATCTATATCCACAGTAAAACGAGGCCTATATCGACATAACAAGAAAGGCAGATCAGCAAGGAAGAAGACACTGCTTCAAAACCGCCATGAAACAGCCAGACTACGGTTTGCAACTGCACATGGGGACAAAGATCGTACTTTTTGGAGAAATGTCCTCTGGTCTGATGAAACAAAAATAGAACTGCTTGGCCATAATGACCATCTTTATGTTTGGAGGAAAAAGGGGGAGGCTTGCAAGCCGAAAAACACCATCTCAACCGTGAAGCACAGGGCTGGCAGCATCATGTTGTGGGGGTGCTTTGCTGGAGGAGGGACTGGTGCACTTCACAAAATAGATGGCCTCATGAGGAAGGAAAATTATGTGGATATATTGAAGCAATATCTCAAGACATCAGGCAGGAAGTTAAAGCTTGGTCGCAAATGGGTCTTCCAAATGGACAATGACCCCAAGCAGACTTCCAAAGTTGTGGCAAAATGGCTTAAGGACTACAAAGTCAAGGTATTGGAGAGGCCATCACAAAGCCCTGACCTCAAGCCCATAGTAAATTTGTGGGCAGAACTGAAAAAGCGTGTGTGAGCAAGGAGGCCTACAAACCTGACTCAGTTACACCAACTCTGTCAGGAGGAATGGGCCAAAATTCACCCAACTTAGTGTTGAAAGGTTGTGGAAGGCTACCTGAAACGTTTGACCCGAGTTAAACAATTTAAAGGCAATGCTACCAAATACTAATTGAGTGTATGTAAACTTCTGACCCACTGGGAATGTGATGAAAGAAATAAAAACTGAAATGAATCATTCTCCTACTATTATTCTGACATTTCACATTCTTAAAATAAAGTGGTGATCCTAACTGACCTAAGACAGGGACATTTCACTAGGATTAAATGTCAGTATTTGTGAAAAACTGAGTTTAAATGTATTTGACTAAGGTGTATGTTAAATTCCGACTTTAACTGTATGGAACTAATCAAACTGCTCTGTGAGAGCCACCTGAGACTTCAAAACACATACAATTCCCAGGTTAAAAACACATGCTGTATCTGACACTCACATCGATTTGTATGCATATGATTCAGGGGCATGGTAATCTGATATGCATCCTTCAGTCAGAAACCGATACAGGGTGATGATAATCAGATACAACAACTCTGCTGTTCAGTCTGTGTGTGTGTGTGTGTGTGTGTGTCCCCACCCCACCCCACATACACACACACACACACACACACACAAAGCACGCCTTCCACAAGCACATGCACACAGGACTTGGGGAGACCATGTGAATGAGACATGGACAGAGGGATTGACAAAGCTAAATTAGGCAGGAAGGGTATTGAGAGAGGTAGGGGGTTTCCAACACAATGGAGACCTTATTCAATAAAACAATAGAAATTCCAAGGGCAATGTCTGTAATATACTACATAGACCGCACATAGACTTATTTTAAATACATTATTCAACAAAAGTTACAAGCACACTTTTTAATACATCTTGACATGATTTAAAAGATGCAAGGCACATAAGACTCATAGCCAGTAACAATGCAGAACCATGTACAGTACACTCAAAAAGTATTCAGAACCCTTACTTTTTCCCCATTTTGTTACATTATTCTAAAATGGATTAAATCATTTTCCCCTCTCATCAATCTACACACAATACCCCATAATGACAAAGAGAAAACACGTTTTTAGAAATATTTACAAAATTAAAAAAACAGAAATACCTCATTTACATAAGTATTCCGACCCATTGCTATGAAACTCGAAATTGAGTTCAGGTGCATCCTGTTTCCATTGATCATCTTTGAGATGCTTCTACAACTTGTTTGGAGTCCACCTGTGGTAAATTCAAATGATTGGACATGATTTGGAAAGGCACACACCTGTCAATATAAGGTCCCACAGTTGACAGTGCATGTCAGAGAAAAAAACCAAGCCCTGAGGTCACAAAGGAATTGCCCGTAGAGCCCCGAGACACGATTGTGTCGAGGCACAGATCTGGGTAAGGTTACCTAAAAAAATTCTGCAGCATTGAAGCTCCAAGAACACCGTGGCCTCCATCATTCTTAAATGAAAGAAGTTTGGAACCACCAAGCCTCTTCCTAGAACTGGCCGCCCGGCCAAACTGAGCAATCAGGGGAGAAGGGCCTTGGTCAGGGAAGTGACCAAGAGCCCAATGGTCACTCTGACAGAGCTCCAGAGTTCCTCTGTGGAGATGGGAGAACCTTCCAGAAGGACAACCATCTCTGCAGCCCTCCACCAATCAGGCTTTTATGGTAGTGGCCAGATGGAAGCCACTCCTCAGTAAAAAGCACATTACAGCCTGCTTGGAGTTTGCTAAAAGGCACCAAAAGGACTCTCAGACCATGAGAAACAAGATTCTCATGGTCTGATGAAACCAAGATGGAACTCTTTGGTTTGAATGCCAAGCGTCACTTCTGGAGGAAACCATGCATCGCTCATCACCTGGCCACTAAGATCCCTACGGTGAAGCATGGTGGTGGCAACATCATGCCGTGGGGATGTTTTTCAGCAGCTGAGACTGGGAGACTAGTCAGGGTCGAGTGAAAGATTAACGGAGCAAAGTGCTGAGAGATCCTTGATGAAAACCTGCTCCAGAGTGCTCAGGACCTCAGACTGAAGGCGAAGGTTCACCTTCCAACAGGACAACGACACTAAGCACACAGCCAAGACAATGCAGGAGTGGCTTCGGGACAAGCCTCGGAATGTCCATGAGTGGCTCAGCCAGAGACCGATCGAACATCTCTGGAGAGACCTGAAAATAGCCGTGCAGCGACGCTTCCCTTCCAACTTGACAGAGCTTTAGAGGATCTGCAAAGAAGAATGGGAGAAACTCCCAAGGGATAACAGGTGTACCAAGCTTGTAGTGTCATACTCGCTGTCAAAGGTTTTTCAACAAAGTACTGAGTAAAGGTTCTGAATACTTATGCAAATGTAATATTTTTTTTTACTTGTAATACATTTGCAAAAAAATCAAGAAACCTGTTTTTGCTTTGTCATTATGTGGTATTATGTAGATTGATGAGAAAAACAAACAATTTAATCCATTTCAGAAAAAGGCTGTAATGTAACAAAATGTCTGAATATTTTCTGAATGCACTGTACATGGAAAATGTACAGTAATTAGTCATACACCCTTTCCCACATGACTCAGAGCGTGATAGCTAACATTAGCTTTGAACTTGAAACCTTGACTGAAGTACAATAATTCCAGGGTGGAAAAAGCACTATAACTCATCAGACTGAAAAAATTACTACCATCACAATTGCGTCTGAGTGGAAGCATCTTGTGATCCAGTTTATATTCCTACAGACTGGAAATTCCAAGCCCTTTTGAGTGGGCCAATAATACCAGGGAGGCTGGTGGAGAGGGGTGGCTTGTGGACAGGACATCTGCTGAGTAGTGTAGGGGCCAGATGGCTGCTGGGGGGTTGGGAACGAGGGTATTTGGGGGTTGGATGGGCTGCTGATGGACTGATAATGATAAATGGGAGATTGGAGGGAGGGATGGGAGGAGATGGTTTGGGTGGTGCGGAAAAGGGAGGTTTAGACAGGAAACAGCAACCGGTCATTAGGATGGACTGGCGTCATAAGGTACATTGTAAATGACAGTGTGTGTGATCGTCTGAGATGAATCACATTTTCACAACTGTAGTTGAGCTGTGTTTCACGGTGTAAAATGGAAGTAGCTTCTCTGGGCTCACCTGCACTTTGGGTCCTCCTCCAGATACTCTGGAGATGTAGCCCATGATGTATTTGGCTGCTACCGTCTTCCCTGCACCACTCTCTCCACTGAAACACAGAGTAGAGAGGTCAGAACGGTGCATATAACAGGGCAGTCCAATGAAACACAGAGTAGAGAGGTCAGAACGGTGCATATAACAGGGCAGTCCACTGAAACACAAGGTACAATTCAAGGATGCCCACGTTGTTAGTTAAAGGCTGTCAGTAACCAGATGCTGTAATTACTCTGCTTGCCTTGCTATTCAAGAGGACGTCCCTCTTAGCAACACACAGTTCTGGAAATAACAAGTAAATGAGAGTATACACTTTCTCTGTGGAAATTCAACTGAACCCCGAAGCTGAAAAAGCAGTTGTAGATGTATGGTACCAGACAGTTGCATGTTAAATAACACTCCATGAAAATCTCCTCAAAGCCTGGTTTTAAGAGGGTCAGTAGGGGTTCAACCAAATGCTCCTTTATTGTCTCTTCTTATCCCCAATTAGCATGAAGGTGGCCTACTATTGAAGGAGGGGATTTCTCAATTTGACCCATGGCTCTTTTCTCTTCTTCAATGTGCGATGTAGGAACAGAAGTTGAACCAGTCAAAATGCTCTTCCTCCAATTCTCCCAGCTGAGCCAAACCCTTCACTTCAAATAAACTTTTTTCAAACATCCAGAACTACCAGGTGAAACGCCATCTCTGGACTTCCTGTCCACAGAGACTCCACTTCCTATGTTCACTCAGCTCTCCTTCTCTGTGGTTGATGCCAACCAAAATCAGACTCATCTCAGCAGTAAACCTCCCACTCTAGAAGGGGCTATTAACATGAATCCTGTTTTGTCACATTTGCCCAGTTTCTTTTCTTCCTTCTCTTTCCTCAACCTCTCCTTGTATTTTTCCTCCTGTCCTTTCACTTCACCAGGGTCATACTTATTTAGACATGTGGTTTGGCAGTGGATGACAGAGGAGTCTGTTTTTTTATTTCATTTTTGAAGGGGAGTCATGTCGGTAATGCCCTTCTGAGACGACCCAGCTGCAGACCGTTAGAGGAAGCCATAAGAAGTCATCAAAGCAACTCAATATGCTTATTCATCTCACTAAGGCCGATACTGGACTCTGCTCCTCTATAGTATTCAGTCTAGCTTGTTACACAGCTATTCAAAACAACTATAACAGTTCTAGATATAGTGGTCACTACAATGCACTCAAAAACAGTCAGTACACTGACTAGTGACCAAATGTGATTCAATGTTTCCTCTAATCTTTGCCAAAAAGCATTTGGAGGACCTTCACCCTTAAGAGAACCCATCTGCACACGTGGACTTATGGGCATGTTCTTTTCAGCTGGAGCAGGCTAGGGGCTGGAGTTTGAATCACATCCTATTTTTACCCTCCTGAGGGGTGCGCCCATTGTTGTAATTACACAGCACGTAGATGCTTAACACATTGTTGACTGCCTCTCCCATTTATTGGCCAAACAAGGACAGAAGGAGAGTCATGTCGTTATAGACAGCTTACTGTAAAGTACTACATTCTGCGCTGAATCACTGATGTCACTCACAGCTCAGCTTGACAAAGAAAGCACCTGAAGTGATCATTACAGACGTCAGCTATGAGTGAAACGGAATGCATGCTGAGTATAATGTGGAACGATGGATACCAGTTACGGCAGATTTGTATGATTAGGCACATTGTGTACACACACACACACACACACGGTGTGACTGAAGTCTGGCTTCATTTCAACTTGTTGGATAACATAATTTCCTGCAACTGAAGGGTCCTTCCATTAACAATGACAAAAAAACTTAGATGGATTCTCCATTTCCCATGTCATTGTTTCAACAATGACCCATTACCAAGCCTTTCATATCAATGGGGGAGAAAAGATCCTTCCCTACAGAACTAATAAGCAGAAGAAAACTGTTATATGAACAGAGGGTAGAATATAGTGTGTCATCAGACACTACATTTCAGGCCACCCTTTGCGGGATAGAGCTGTAAACTCATCGGCCAGAGTCTTGGTAAAGAAGGATGGCTAAAAACTGTGCACAACACAAATGGTGCCATGTGATTTTAAATATTGCAGCATCAGTGTTTGTAGAAGCGCAAGCACTTCTATATTTCATATGGCATAATTTGTGTTTTAACCACTCAGGGAGATAGTTAATACATTTTTTATAACTATTTTATGATAATACTCTATTATTTATTGCCCTTTGTAACTTAGCTTTCCTCTCCCAAGAATTTGAGTGCAGAAAAATCAGTGAAGTCAGACGTTGACAAATAGCCCAGTCAACACCACTTGACCACGTCAGATGACTCATGTCATGTTGAATGACTTCTTTAATAAGTGGGAAAGAAAAAAGGTCCAACACATAACAGTGCTGACCACACTGCCTGGACAGCAATTTCATGAAGGGCTTTGTTTGCTGACCTGGTGCATCACAAATCCACTTCCATTCCTTTTATGTGGGTATCTGTACTGGCAGCTGTCTAAACAACGGGAGGAAAGTGCTGAACCAGGGGACATTCGCCATGAGGTAAGCAATACAGTAACCATCCGGGCCCCGGGCCTCAGGTGACTGGCCCACAACATAAAGCCTCAACTATGAGACAACACTTTTCCCTTGGGAGGCCCCCTCCCATGGGAACCCATTGTACAGTCATGTTACCCACTATAGGCTTCACAACACTAGGGAAGGATCTCTGGACTACCACTAGCTTCCAGGAATCCAGGGCTGTGACCAAACACATTTTAATGGCCAGTTTGCCCATTTTACATTTCCTTCTTGACCACTGCTTGGTAAGACCGACTTTGGTTTGGTTCAATCATATTGCTTTCAAATGTCAAGTCTTTTCAGCTGAGCGGTCTAAAGAGGAAAGGAAGCTATATTTGGGCCATGGCCAAAGAGTCCATTACATTTTCTCTGTGATCATCTGTCTGTCTGAGGCGAATAATCCGTATCCGAGTGTAATATACAGCATACTCCCAAATGTGTTAATTGTCACTACTCATCCGCTCTCAATCTATAACAGCAGAGGAACAGTCCCTTGCTGTGCCGTGAGAGAAGACTCATGCATGAGCAACAAAGTACTATGCAGGTGCAATTCCTGTTTTATAAAAGCAGGAAGCTAATGCATAAATAGACACTGTGTTTTGTCTTCATTCTACATCCTGAGAAATGTTTTTAAAATCAACCATTTGCCACAAGAAAAGAGCCTTGAGGCCATATATTTAGACTTGATGGTGTATTTTCCCAGCAGGCTGTGATATGAGGAGGGTGGATTAAGACTGGTTGAAGAACCCAGACTGAGCAGGGCACTGTCACACCAGCACTCCTCCCAGTCAGGTGGTGGATCCTGTTGGTTCCCTTCCTATCTATTATCATCACATTCAACAGTAGCACTCTTCCACCCATGTCACCATGCAGTCTCCTCATATCCCTCCCTGCCTCTCGACTTCTGCCTCATTCACAGGCATTTCCCACATACCAGCTCTGTTGTTATGGTTGTCAGTTGTCACCCTTTCTCCCCATACAAACACTGAAAGGGAGGGGAGGTGCCTGAGACATAATAACGAGAAAAGCAGGCAGGCAGACTCACCTGATGATGACACACTGGTTCTCCCTGTCGATCATCATGTTTCTGTACATGTTGTCTGCCAGGGCGTAGATGTGAGGAGGGTTCTCATACTGGGCCTGGGGGTTCAACAGAGATTATGATCTAAGAATATCTCGTAAAAAAAAAAATTTAAGCTGGGTGGGTCCAATTTCTTGGTCCTAAGTGGAAAACTGACTGTAAAGGCAAGACTGTAAAGAATTAGGAGTAATTAATGTAATGAAGTCATAACGTCAGAGGGCTAACTGTTTTCATCAAGCATAGTTAAACGTCTGATTTGGCAGCCAAGGCCACTTCCAGTACGCTGGCCAAGAACACTTTAAACAATACAGACTTGAACAGGCTGTACTGAAGGTATTGCCAGGCCTTTTCAATGGGCACGTTTCTAAATCTGCTCCAACTTTTCCAAGTATGAGGTGACGTTGTGCAAACAATTAGGATACAAGTTGAATACATTGATAGCAGAGTTTTATTTTTACCCAAATAGAAAAACCTATTGGTACCCTGTCTCATAGTCTCATACTCCTGTCTAAAGAGAAAAGGCTGCTCACCGCGCCCTGATACATCTCCACTTCCTTGTCCCCAAAATATGGCATCTGCTTGAACGGGTTAACAGAGATGAGCACAGGGCCAATGTAAGTCTGTAGAGGTTAAGGATCATACTAACATGTGTACCAGTAATAATCAACCGTGCAGGTCCCTGTGACTCACATGGTCAAAGGTAGAAAACAACACTAACAATTCCCAGAGCTCACTAGTCATCTGCATCGAGCACCAATGACAACCCTCCCCTCATTTTACTCTGTAAGACAATGCGGTTTCAGAACATATTTATAAATCTTGACGTAGTCCCTCTTGGAGAAAAATGACCTAACTGTGAGTAATTGGGCCCATGATGTCATTGCAATGTGCATCTGTGTGGTAGCACTGGAGTGTGTGGTGATTGGACCCAAGCCTTGTAAAGACAGTGTTCACACATCAGAGTGAACAGCCCAGCAGTGTAGTGAGGTTTAGGCCGTGTAGCCCAAAGCAGCTCCCGGCACATAAAGCTGGTATTGAGGGCGCCCTGCAGTGACCCCAGCCCCAGTACGCCACTGGCTGGAACACTCTGTGTTGATGCTATTTTCTGACCACAGAGGATTGAGTTTTCAATCTAAAATGGCCAGCATCCGCTCAACTCTATAATCCTAAAGACTGCCAGGACACAGATGAGGTTTTAATTAATGAGCTCCTTCGAGAACTTTCAACATCTTCCATCAAAAGGGTCATTCAGAGACCCAAACATTTCAACACTACTTGGATACATTACATGGGCACAAGAACAAAACTTTAAACCTCAATATATTCTTGAGGTCTGTAAGAGTGAAGCTGAATACTCTTCTTATGGATTGTATAGGCCTATAGGCCTGGGGCATTTACAGATCTGGCCCTGAATGCTCTCAGCACAGCCAAACAAAACCATTACTGTTGTAGGAAAGTAGCTGCACTGCTCACATTCACCATGCATTTCTCAGCAACCCTTCCCCCAACCTCTTTTCATATTGCTGCATGGTGAGATTAAACCAGAGTAAACCTGATTAAGATCCATTCCAGCCTGGAGGTGAAGGAAGCTGAAGTCAGGGGTCCAGATAGGGGCGCAAAGAGGCACGTCTCCCCCTCGCCACTGGCGATACATGGTGGGAGTAGCCCAGTGTCTGGAGCCTCAAACACTAGATCATTAATCTGAGTTATTACAGAACTGGGAATGGTCACTCAGCTATTCTGGGAACAGTGGGAGTGTGTCTACGGCAGGGCTTAGCCATTCTTCATCGAGGTGTGAACGGTGTGTGAATGAGAAGGATACAAAGATGTAGTCGTCCATGTATCTCTTCTTGAGGTTGTCCACAATGGCGTCCTCGTTGATCTTGGAGAGGAGCACCATGTCGTCCACTCCACTCTGCTTGACATTGTGGCTCTGCCAGTGGTACCGGTAGTGGCCCCGGCTCCCCTGGAACACACAGAACACAATACACATATGTTAGTGCCTTCAGACTGGTGCTTTCAGATTGCTTGCAGCCGCATCAAACTATAAAACTATCAAACTATGACCGCGTGACCTGACCAGAAAAAAAAAAACGATGGCTCTATAGTCTCATAGAAACTTCATTATCAGAAGCTTACCTTTACCTAGGACTGAAATCATCACATTTGGTGAGAGTACTGGAGTTGGCAGCCAAAACTTTTAGCAGAAAACTGTCCAACAACTGAAATGAACTTGGGCTTCCCCCTGAGTAACTCATTTTCACCCATGCAGAGTTTTGATTTTTTATATTTTTTTAAAACTTCTAATAGGTGCAAGGTCAAGATTCCTAAAAGTGCTTTCAGTGTGTTTTTGGCTCTTTGATGTTGTGTTCTGACTGCTGTCAGACCTTTCCCTTTACCTCCCTCCCCCTCTCTTCCTCTTCTACCTCCGTTCCAGTTGGATTTTTTTTTCTGAGAGCAGGTCTCCAGAAAGCTTAGGGCATTCATCATGTGCTGTGAGCCAATGTCATCTGGCTACTGGGGAAAGGATTACAATGTGCTGTGAGGAGTGAGTCTTATTCTCCTGGATGGAGAACCAATCAAAGCCACAGACCAGATCCAGAACATTAGTCAACACTGGACACATCTCAATGCGATTTAACACATTGTTTGCCTCCTGATTCCACTGAGAAAGAGCATTCTATTTTAGTTTACCTTTGAACTGGAGGGCAGCTTTACATACGGCTGAACGGTTTGTATTTCTACGCCTGTTTTTTCTTCCTGGTTCTGGAATGCTTTGTTTCAACTTTTGAAGTGGTTCAGATTGGAAAGGGCTGGTGCATAGATTAGATGGCAGCAACACTTCCATATTTCAGATTCCATAGGCTACAACAGACTGAATGGTGCAAAGTGACAATCACTTGTTAAATGTCAATTTGAGGTTAAAGACAAAAAGTACAGTTGCACTAAGATGTACTTTCTCTACCAAAGCAACACAGAGCAAAACCATGGTGACATTACAGTAAAATAAAGTAACACCACAGTAGATTTAATACACCAATGGAAAGCCATGGTAACTCTCAATAATTGACTTGTACAAAGTCAAACAGAGAGACTGCTCAAATGAACCCTTAACGTTCTCAGGGGTGGCTCAATTCATTTTTACACCAACAAAATAAATACCACAACCTCTCTTTACAGACTCACTCTTAGCATGCAACATAGTGAGTAATGTTAATAGCTTCTCAGACTATTTCTATGTGCATTTTCACTCAGGAGCCAAGACATAAATTACTGCTCCATTAATTTTCCAGACGGTTCCCATTATCATGTTTTACTACTTTTTTTTTTAAACAGAAGAAGAAAAGGCTGATTTCGCTTCTCATTGGCGCGCTAAGCAGGGTGCATTACATGTGATTCCATACCCTGGGAGCTCATAAACACCTCAATGGAGATGTGTGAATGAAGAGAATATTGATGGGACACTGGGAAATTGGTGTCTCAGGAATTTTAAGATAAACAGTGCATTCGGAAAGTATTCAGACCCCTTCCCCTTTTCCACATTTTATTATGTTACAGCCTTGTTCTAAAATAGATTAAATCATTTTTTAATAATAGTTGAAATAGACTTACCAGCCAATGCCTAAATCTACCCGCATTTGGCATGTGGCAGGTGTTAATTTTAGTCCCTGCTTCCAAGTCAAGGTAAACTTCTGGTTTTATTAATTTATTACCACGAGGCCCACCGGTGTAACTGCTTGCTGACTGTACTGCATGATTATTAACATGTTAGTTCTAGTAGCTATGTTGACTATGACGTTAGCTAATATGGTGACAATGATGTAGGCTGTGTGTAGCGATTATGATATGAAGGTTGGGCTTAGAAAGATTTTTTCACCTAGTCACAGACAGCTGATTTGTTTTACTGCATTTCCATGTTTGAGTACATCACAATAAAAGTATGTGAGTCCGTCTGAGTAAGGGTGAGTCAGACTCTTGATAAAGCATGAGCCAAGTCAGAGGATCACAGAGCCCTTTACACAGGAGAAACAGTCCAGTCTTCCAGGCAGCAATCCTAAACATTCAGAAAAAAAGGACTAGTTGATCAATAACATGTAATAATGTCATATTATACTGAGCTTCTCTGTTATATTTCCATACTCATCTGAAACTCAACACATCAGCTTCATCTCATTGTCATGCTCTAATGCAGTAGCAATGACATTAACTGCATTGAGCTTGGAATCTACTACAGATGTCGCAGTTGAGCCCACCACAAATACGCATAAAAACAGCCCAGATCTATAGCACAACCCCAGGCAAATTCTACACCATGTATGCTGTAGGACACAACCCTACATCCACAAATGAAAATGAAGTACCACCCTAAGCTATTTAGAGTGCTATATTTATCCTGTTGCTGCTTTGTTGGGAATGATAATGTTCTACTTGAAGAGGGAGAGGACATAAGCCGGAAACACAGGAGCCAAAAGTTCAGAGTATTTTCCATGGGGGTTAGAGGAGAACATTGGGTACTTTGAGATGTTTCCAATAATTTGCTAACACACCAATAAAATTGTTTATAAACATTGATAAGAATGTATAATGGCTTATTGATGACAGTGGTTATAAAGCCAATCACTGACTGCTTGTTGGATGCTGTGCTATAAACTGCTAATGTATGGCTCTGGTTGAAACCTACCTATGTGTTTTGACTGAGATCTAGCCTAGAGCAGGATGCTGTTCTCTCTGGTAAGTGATTCCCCAGGTTAGTGGAAAAGTTGAGGTGAGTCAGTCAGTGCTGGAGGTCGGAGAGCATACAGTCCCTTAGGGGGACAGATGGAACTGGGAGCTACCAATAATATCTGACTTCACTTTGAGCACATCTTACCAACCACCTACACACAGACCGCCCTTAGTAACAGCATAATACAGAGCATCAGTCATAACTAATGATCTTTGCTTCTGTACAATTCCAGTCACATATTATGTGTTTCACAGATGTCAAAACAACCTTGATCCCAGGAAGTATGATTGGAACCTCTGTCCAAAGCGATCTAGGATTAACCTGATTCATGACTTGATCTCCTTCAATCTCTGAAATAACAATCAACTCCTTATAGTCTCCCAGGTTTGGGACCAGACCTTTTCCTTAAAGTTACCCCGACAGCAGTTGAGGAATTTCTGCACCAGCCCCAGATTCATAATGTCAGGCTTTTTTTCATGCAAATACCATTACCATATATGGATAGTGCTGAGCAGAGCTGAGGTCGAGAAATGGCTGGGTTTGATTCAGTACAACAGGCAACACCCCCCCCCCCCATTCCCCACTGTTACTCTGTTCTCCTTTTCCAACCTTGGATTTGACACAGAGCCCACCATGTGTTAAGACCACTTTCTGGTGCTGCACTCTACTACATAACTGGATCTCTTTCCAGTAACAATCTTGGTGGATATTGCTTGGCATGTGGCCAGGATCAGGCTACAAATGTATTTTGTTCATGCAAGGGTTTTACTCAGTGTTGGATAAGTGCATGCATGTGCTACCATGTAGTAGTTCAATTGACCTGATTTCTGAAAGCAGCTCCATTCTGAGTCAGGTTTCCCTTCCCGGTGAAGGATTAGGATTTTATAAATTATTTTTGATTTAATTTAAACAGATTTGAGAAGCTTTGGACAGATGCACATACTATAGTCTTACAGTATGAAATGCCATCATGCATTTTGTTGATTAAAAAATCCCAACCCCCCCCCCCCCCCACCACCACCCCAAACCTTAAAGAAAATACTCTGT
The DNA here is from genome assembly GCF_002021735.2 of Oncorhynchus kisutch. NCBI lineage: Eukaryota > Metazoa > Chordata > Actinopteri > Salmoniformes > Salmonidae > Oncorhynchus > Oncorhynchus kisutch. The sequence continues at coordinate 66,837,750 of NC_034181.2, read as the reverse complement.
GATCCTCCACACTATATCTAGCATTGGAAGGCATGATGTCAGTTAGTACTTCCTGTCTCCATGATCCCGGGTCACAGCCAGGTCAGCCATACATCAGCTATGACCTTTGCAGTTGTAACATCCATCTTTGGTGTGTACTAATTGATTCTTGAAGACTATAACTTATAAATGCCTCATGAGCTTTTAGTTAAACTGTCGTACCCTTTCAGAACCCAGGATATCAGCTTGTTTTACTTCAATGTTTGGAAACAAAGTAAATGTAAACAAACACTGTATAGCCTCAAAACATGGTTAAAACTATAATGTTGAGATCATGGATGTCAACATTGTATTTGAGAGTGGTTTCTCCAGCCATCTCTCAAGTATTTACTGAAAAAGGGCGCATTATTATTATTTCAACTACAGATTGCCCCTTTAACAGACAAACTAAATAGAACTAAATCAAGGCCAACACTAAGCAGTGCTTCCACCTGGACTCTATCACTGCTCTGGATCAACTGCTGAATCTGCACTTTTAAAAACCACTCATTTCAGAGCAGTGCCAGGAACTGAGTGCTGACAAGAGAGTAAACCTTCCACAAGTCAAGAGGAGAAAACAAAGCAATCAAAGAGAGGTTGAAAAACCCTGGATGATGATTGAAAATACTGTGGTGTCTCTAATATTAGAGACAGTAGTCTGAACAGTCTGAATCATCATCCGGGGTATTTCAAGATGGGAAAAGAGAAGTAACAATAAGCAGCAGTGTGGGGCTGTTGCCATGCACAGCTACTCATTAGGGTCACAGAGCACCCTAGACAGCAGCCTCTTCCTCAGCTGGATCTGGACCCAGACTGGACCATGGTCACCATGGCAGTAACACCCAGGGTACAGCCAACTTCACCACTGCTCAGCACCATGCCAGTAGAGGAGACATCCATGCCAAGCCTAAAAACACTACCCAGACCTGGACTAATAGTTGTCTCGCATCAATAAGTAAAAACATTTCTGACCCTGTCTGAGTCTCTTAGCCTGGCAGCCATAACTCCCCATTAATACAAATACCCAGAGCCCAATGCCAGTGGAAACAGTCCCCGCTACCAAAGCTCATGGGCATGAAAATATGACTTACACCGATTAGTCAATTCAGTGTTGGTCTGAGAGACATTAACACCTGTAAACATGCAGTTTGGTCTATATCTATTAGGTGTAGGTGGTAGACATGAGAATCCAGGCTGCAGTGCTTCTCTCATTCTGCTGTGCAACTTACCCTGAAGTCACCTGCTTAGAAAAGATATATCAACATCAATAATGCAGAGAAAACCACCACTACTCCTTAACTGTCTAAGTTCTTATACTGTTTATCTGGGCCAGGGCTGACGTACATGTTGAATAAGCTTTTACGTACAAGTGAAAAGAGGCCCTATTTTTCAAAGAGCTTGTTACACAATTGTACTAAATCAACTCTAGATAGTAGCTGAGGGTAGTGTGAACTGGAGAGAGCTGTAGCCTGCAGGGCAGGGCTAGGTAGGGCTGGGTGCCTGTGTCCTCCCCAGAGAGAACAAACAGAGAGGTAAGGAGAGGTGTAAGCTGAGACAGGAGGAGAGGTTTCAAAAGAGAGAATCCTCCTATGTACTGAATCCATGGAAACTCATGTGAAATGTCATATTTCACGACAATACATCTACGGTTTATAAATCCCCCTTAAATACATGACAATGTTTATGATAAGATTCACTTCTAGCCACACAAAAATAATAATTAAATGTAATATCACATGCTATGGTATAGGGTGGCTAGACGTCACTGTGGGTAGGCCTACTCTTTTAAGAACAGCCACACTATTTTTCTTGCAGCTTGAACGTAAACAAACCATTTGCAGAAGGCTCTCATTCGTACCAATGATTTTGTGTGCCACACAGTGGCTGCTATTTGTCCAGACCAGTCTCAGGTTTCAGTTACACAGCTTCCAGCTAGGAGCCCTCCTATAGGAAGGGAATTTTTGCAAATGTTCAGCGCCTATAATAGAAATTATACATTTTTGCAAAGACAATATCTCCCTGGTCTCAGTTTTTGTATGGCAGTTTGCTCTCTCTGTCAAAGAGAACCTTCCATCCTTCTTTTTCAGCTTTCCATACATTACCGGGTAGATGAGTGCCACACATAGAATTTCCCTGAACTAGATCTCCTAAGTGGGTCCCATGGCACTGCCTAACATTGCCGTGGCAACAACCTTCACTCTCTCTAAAATCAGGTAGACCTCAATTATCTCCTGTAAACATGGCTGATAAGAAAATGCCATTGTGTGAGGTGTGACACCTGCAGGGATACCCTCCCATTCCCAATAAGTAATACCATACTGCAGAGTTCCCCAATAGGCACCTCGTGGGCCAAATTCGGCCCCTGGGTGATTTTAGTTGTCCCCCCCAAAAAAACATTTGTTGTTGGACATAAAAGACTGTAAAAATAAAAAATAAAAATCAGCTCGAAGTCATTTTAAAATGTAGGATATCTGTTCCCAGGTTTCCTACGCATAAATAGAGAGGCATATGTGGTTTTATCCCAATGTAATCAAGGTTTGAAATCTTTTTGTTTTTGTCAAATACTATCTGTTTGGGATTCTTGCGGTGTTCCGGCCCCCCGATCATCGGATAAATTGACCCACAGCTGAATGTAATTGGGGACCCCTGCTATACGGTCATTCAATATCCCTTTACTGTGGAACACATCTGGGTGGTCTGACATTCATACTCATTCAAAAGGGATATGGGTAGAACTCTCTAGGAGTCAGTATTGGAATAAAATGTCAAGCTACAACACTGCCAGTTAGCAAAGTGTTTTTATAGTATAAAATTACCACTCTAAATGATGTTTTTTCAAAAGAAAACCCCTATGACTGAAGGATTATACCAAATACTGTTTCTCAGCTGTGAAATCACCTGCTAGTCAGGAGCCAACCACTTCTCATAAATGCAAAACACCCTTCAATATCCACTGGGTAGCTTGAAGATAGACCTTAGAAATCTTTCATGACATGGTAAAGCCTCCATCCTCAGGGTCTGAGACACCTCCTGTATCAGTAAGAAGTTTGGTATCTCCTCTTGTGATAAGACTGTTGCCAGGAGGAGAGTCAATTGCCATAAACAGAAAAACCATCCTCTGAATTAGTGAGGCTTTAGCCCAGAAGCAGTCATGGGTTATGGCCTGGACTAATTGGCCCATTTAAACAGATATGACAAAGTACCTACCAGGCCTAGACAGGAGAACTCCTGAATAGGAGAAGGAGGGCCACTCACTGGAAAACACATCAATGCAGCAGGAGTTGTTTTTACAATGTGTACCAAAACTGTCTGGGTCCTGGGCCCAGTACTGCTGTGGCATAACACGGCTGAAATGAGCCCAGATGCCTCAAGTTACTGTGGGATAGGTCTGTGAAGGTCAGACACCGATAAATGGTGTGGCTGGAGCAAAGATAGGTGGATGTATATTCTCTAAGACACGTAGAGTGCTTTCAGCGTCTGGATTTTTATCATCGCAACAGAGAGTTAGAGAGATATCTTCGACAGTGACAGAACAGGAGGGATACAGGCGGTGGTGGTGTGACGCGTCAGAAAGAAATGTGAAAGAGAATCTCGTCATAAGGGGTGTGGCTGGCTGGGTGTGTAGAAAAGCATGCCTTGTGCTTGTTCATGGTATAAATAGAATAAGGGCCCAGTTTATACATTGGATGTATGGTTCATTTTCCTCCTTTGGCTCCACCAAGTTCATTCCTCCGCTTATGAACCAGTCCTTTCAGGGGGAAAATTGATGTCTGACAATAGAAGTCGACCGATTATGATTTTTCAACGGCGATCTAGATTATTGGAGGACCAAAAAAAGCCGATACCAATGATTATTATTATTATATTTTTTTTTTAAATCAGCCCATTTAGATTGTAATAATGACAATTACAACAATACTGAATGAACAATTAACACTTATTTTCACTTAATATAAATACATAAATAAAATCTATTTAGTCTCAAATAAATAATGAAACATGCTCAATTTGGTTTAAATAATGCAAAAACATAGTGTTGGAGAAGAAAGTAAAAGTGCAATATGTGCCATGTAAAAAAGTTTAAGTTCCTTGCTCAGAACATATGAAAACTGGGAATATTGAATATATTATGGTTAGGTGCATTCGTGCAAAGATTATGTTTTTTTTTGCAAATGCCCTTTTGTTAAATCATCCCCCGTTTGGCGAAGTAGGCTGTGATTCGATGATAAATTAACAGGCACAGCATTGATTATATGCAACACAGGACTAACTAGTTAACCTAGTAATTTCATCAACCACGTGTAGTTAACTAGTGATTACGTGAAGATTGATTGTTTTTTTATAAGTTTAATGCTAGCTAGCTACTTACCTTGTACCTTGGCTCCTTGCTGCACTCGCGCAACAGGTGGTCAGCCTGCCACGTAGTTTCCTCGTGGATTGCAATGTAATCGGCCATAATCAGCATCCAAAAAAATGGCGTTTACGATTGTTATGAAAACTTGAAAAATCGACAATGCAGATTAATTCGGTCGACCTCTACCTGACGTAGTGAGCACTCCAACAGGGCAACAGCAAAGAATGCATTATTTTCACTAAGAGGACACAAAGACACATAAACCGCCTGTGTCAATAACATCAGCTGTGTGATAAGCTGTCCGACAGAGGCCAACTAACACAAAGCGACTTCTATACAAATCAATATTTGTTTTTTGGGCCCTGCTGCTGCTGTGTACGTATACAGAGAGGAAGCCACACTAGGTGCAAAATCTGTATAGTAAGTCCACTACTAGAGTGCACAAATTACAGCCTGCCATAAAACTGCTCTGCCTAAACCAAGTTTGACAGATTCATACAGAAGCACAACGGCTTTTAAGAGATAGCAGCCCACAAAAGGGAAGCATAACTGAGAAGTTAATCAAAGCCAGACATGTGGGAGCTTTATTAAATATTCTGCCATCAATTTTTGGCATGAATAAAAAAAGAAAGTGATTATTCACCATAGTCAAAATCAACTGGGTGCATGAAAAAAAAACAGATGTCCTGGGAACCGTAGAGCCAGATTGGGTGATAATTTATCCTAAATGCTAACATCTAGCATGGCTCCCAGGACAGTAGCATCAGAGAGATGAAAGGCCGTGTGTACACCTGATGGTATAGAAAACAGGCAGACTAACGATGCTGGCTAGAGCATCTTACTCCCAGCCACTCAGGGAAATGGGTGCTGGCTGACAACCAAGAGCAGCACAACTCCCATCTGAGCTGATGTTAAACACTCAGGAAGTCATCAACAACGGCCTCTCCCCAGAAAGCATTCCACCCTCCCAAAGTATGGCCTAATAACCTGGCTCACCCAACAGAACACTGGTAATAACCTGGCTCACCCAACAGAACACTGGTAATAACCTGGCTCACCCAACAGAACACTGGTAATAACCTGGCACACACAACAGAACACTGGTAATAACCTGGCTCACCCAACAGAACACTGGTAATAACCTGGCTCACCAAACAGAACACTGGTAATAACCTGGCTCACCCAACAGAACACTGGTAATAATCTGGCTCACCCAACAGAACACCGGCACAGACCTTTACTTTACACACCTATCCATTTACAGTCTGTCTGGGACTGGGTATGAGGCTGATGTCTATCACTGTGTTTCCACACCACATGCCCAGAGAGAACTAATATAAAATACTTATTTTTGGAATACTTTGTTTTGTCACCGACTTACTTTGTGTCTGAACAGCCCAATCAGCTGACCAGGTCTAAAAAAAAAGAAATGGAAGAGAGCTCAAACTCAGTCACTGCTACAGACACACACACACACACACTGAAAAGTGATCACAAATACAGCTTCATGACTTACTGTTCTGAATATACACAATGAATCCAATGACAAACATTTACATTCCACAAAGACAACCTTAATGAATCACAATCAGCTTCACGGTCACAAAATCACATACCAGATTTCACTGCAATCTTTTAGACACATTTCTCATAAAATGTTCTTTCAAAGGGTTTTGGTGCAGTAAAAATGTGAAAATAATAAAAAATGACAGATGTTGCAGTAGGCTGTTTGTAGTCCTCTCCAGCTTTGAAGGGAATAATATAACACAGTTCCAATGATTTCCAGCTGACGATCTCTTGATTCTCTGATATTAATCTTATATTGTGTTGATCACTATAGTATTGCAGAGCTACATCACACCATTTCGATATTTTCATTGAGGGTTACAGTTGATGTTTGGTTCAGTGATATGGACAGTTAAGACACACACACACAGTACCAGTCAAAAGTTTGGACACACCTACTCATTCAAGTGTTTTTCTTTATTTGTACTATTTTCTATATTGTAGAATAATAGTGAAGACATAAAAAATATGAAATAACACATATGGAATCATGTAGTAACCAAAAAGAGTGTTAAACAAATCTAAATATATTTTATATTCTTCAAAGTAGCCCCCCTTTGCCTTGATGACAGCTTTGCACACTTTTGGCATTCTCTCAACCAGCTTCATGAGGATTGCTTTTCCAACGGAGTTCCCAAATATGATGAGCACTTGTTGGCTGCTTTTCCTTCACTCTGTGGTCCAACTCATCCCAAACTGAGGTCAGGTGATTGTGGAGGCCAGGTCATCTGATGCAGCATTCCATCACTCTCCTTAGTCAAATAGCCCTTACACAGCCTGGAGGTGTGTTTTGGGTCATTGTCCTGTTGAAGAACAAATTATAGTGGGACTAAGCACAAACCAGATGGGATGGCGTATCGCTGCAGAATGCTGTGGTAGCCATGCTGGTTAAGTGTGCCTAGAATTGTAAATAAATCACAGACAGTGTCACCGGCAAAGCACCCCCACACCATCACAACTCCTCCCCATGCTTCACGGTTGGGAACCACACATGCCAAGATCATCCGTTCACCTATTCTGCGTCTCACAAAGACATGGCGGTTGGAACCAAAATGATCCCATTTGGACCCATCAGACCAACAGATTTCCACCGGTCTAATGTCCATTGCTCGTGTTTCTTGGCATAAGCAAGTCTCTTATTATTTGTGTCCTTTGGTAGTGGTTTCTTTGCAGCAATTCAACCATGTATCCTCTAAACAGTTGATGTTGAGATGTGTCTGTTACTTGAACTGTGTGAAGCATTTATTTGGTCTACAATTTCTGAGGCTGGTAACACTAATGAACTCTACAGCAGAGGTAACTCTGGGTCTTCCTTTACTGTGGCGGTCCACATGAGAGCCAGTTATCATAGCACTTTTGCTCCTTTCATGTCCAATATATTTAACAATCTGACCTTCATGTCTTAAAGTAATGATGGACTGTCGTTTCTCTTTGATTATTTGAGCTGTTCTTGCATAATATAGACTTGGTATTTTACCAAATATGGCTATCTTCTGTCACAACACAACTGATTGGCTAAAAACACATTAAGAAGGAAAGAAATTGCACAAATTAACAAGGCACCTGTTGCATTCCAGGTGATTCTCTCAACCAACTTCATGAGGTAATGCCAAAAGTGTGCAAAGCTGTCATCAAGGCCAAAATGGTGGCTATTTTGAATAATCTCAAATATAAAATATTTTGAATTGTTTAACACTTTTTTAGTTACTACATGATTCCATGTGTTATTTCATAGTTTTTGATGTCTTCACTATTATTCTACAATGTAGACAATAGCAACAAATAAAGAAAAACCCTGGAATGAGTAGGTGTCCCCAAACTTTTGACTGGTACTGTAGCTAATGAGATTATGGGTATTACTGGCACAATACAGTGGGAAACTGTGTGGCACAATAGTATACAATTTATGATTATAGGAAAGCCATAATGAGCCATTAGACTTAATCTAAGAAGTGATGCAGGGTGAAAACAATGGTGACCTAGGGCACGGTAACAGACAGAGATGGGTTGATAAAGTCTCCATGGGGCAGTGCTGGAGCCCAAACACTGAATCAGATGCCTATGATCTTTTGACATAATGCAACAGTGGATGGGAAACAAGCTGAACAGATAAATGGAACTCAGCTCTGACAGAGCGTGACATTTTTCCATTTCCACAGCTGTCCTAACGGGTGAGAAAACACATGCAAATAGAAGTTTCAGATAAGACTTTGTTTACTTTTTTGTTAGGTCAGAGCTTGCTGAACAGAGTTCCACCTCCTTAGTGTGGGAGACTGTAGACAGTGGATATCTGTTGAAAATTACAAAAGTAAAGCAACCAACCACAAAATAAGGAAAAACAGATCATGCAAATGAGGACATCTAGAGCATGTACTTGTCTCTCACTATGGTGTTACTTGTTTATAATTAAGCAATAAGGCCCGAGGGGGTGTGGTATATAGCCAATATACCATGGCTAAGGGCTGTTCTTTCCAGCTAAAGAATTCGGAGTGCCTGGATACAGCCCTTAGCCTTGGTTAGTTGGCCAAATACCACAACCCCCCCCCCCCCCCCCCAGGTGCCTTACTGCTAATAGAAACTGGTTACCAATGCAGTAAATAATTTTTTTGTAATACCTGTAGTAAAACGGCCTAATATACCACATCTGTCAGCCAATAAGCATTCAGGGCTCAAACAAACCATTTAATAATAATAATTATTAGTTATGAACCTGTAACACTAAAGTGACATTAACATGCGACTGATGATTAATAATGTGTACCCAGGAAAGAGATGGATAGACCTGGGAGATGAGCTATCCTCTTACTGGAATGCAGGCATCCCCCATGGAATTCAGGGCATGTTTGTCTGTATGCAAACAGAACCCTCTCAGAACCCTGCTCAGATCCACAGACAAGACAGAAAAGATCCAGAGGCAGACAGAAGACTCCAGCTGTGCTCAATGGGGCTGATATCATGGTAACTTACTTTTGGAAAATATGAAAATTATAGTGACAAATGTTGTGAAATCTTTGTCTCACAGCATGAAATTGCCTAAAATATGTCAAACCTACATACTTTAAGGAAAAAACATGATTTTCCATTTACTACATGACACCTATAAAACTTAGCAGCCGTTTAATTGTGGCCCAGACTAGAACAGGTGAGTATTGTCTGAGCGAGAGAAGATATCACATCAGCCTAGAAGTCTGATCAAAAGTGGCCTCCTCTGCATGGGACCAAAGAGCTGCCTGGCACAGTCCTCCCCATCCCTCACTGGGGTAATGGGAGACATTTGCTGTGAGAACAGACTGTGCTCTCCATTGGGGGTAGCCTGCAGGCTACCCTCACCCCAGTGGGCACTCAGTCCTGTGGGTAGTGGTGCGAGAGCCAGGCTCACAAATGGTGTGCTGTACCAAGGGCTGGGCATCAGTAAACCTGGGCAAGCCAGAAGAGAAGAGGGGAGCTGACAGTGAGCTGGCCGGGACACATAGACCCAGATCACTTTACAGAGGGGAAAATGCAGCTGGCTGTTCCTCACCTGACCACCACATTCACAGCTGGCCCAGGTTGCTGAGGGATGTGTTTCACATTTCAAAGACATTAAAGGCCTGCATTAGGGAAAGGGGGATACCTAGTCAGTTGTCCAACAATGTATTCAACTGAAATGCGTATTCCACATTTAACCCAACCCCTGTGAATCAGAGAAGTGTGGGGGGCTGCCATAATCGACATCCACGTCTTCGGCGCCCGGTAAACAGTGGGTTATCTGCCTTGCTCAGGGGCAGAACGACATATTTTTTTTACCTTGCTAGCTTGGGGATTCGATCCAGCAACCTTCCAGTTACTGGCCCACTGTGCCATCACTGAACCGACTGAGGAAAGCAGAAAATAAAATAATAATTTATGGAAACGTTCACGACACAAAAGGTGAGGCAGAAAATGGGTATACAATTGGATCTAAAAGGAGAATCCTCTATATTTTTGCTTGCTCCAAAACCAATAGATTGACACATTTTATAATGTAGGGTTACCTGTGAATGGCCACAGTTAGCAGGTGGTATTAGTTTGCACAAAGGTAACATTTACTTGTCATTGAAGAACAATGGGGTTTTGGTTTGGAGAACAAACTGCCACCATGATCAACTACTGAGGAATACTAAGTGCCAAACAGAGGAAGTTGCTGTGTTAATGGCATCGTGAATGGTCACCATGAAGCGGTATCCTCTAATCTGATGCACTTTAAAAGACATGGCAGGATGTGGCATCACATCAGACAGCATATCTGTTTGAAGACAAAGGTCAACAGCAGCTCTTTACTAATGAAAATGTTAAACTTCCAATAAAAAGCTCAATTAAAGAAATGCTCATTTTAACCAGTTTTATGTTTAATTAATCATTTTAACTTTTCATTTTGCACAAACAAACCACAAGGGGTTACAACCAATGAGTAAATATCATTCAGAGGAGCTTCTGTGAGAACATTGTCAGAATAGTAAGGCTAAGACAAGCGTTTAACATCCATTAATAAATCTGATTCTTGATCCAGTCTGATTCTGCCATCTGTTCTGGAAGTCAGTGAGTCGGAACTTAGAACCTGTGTGATGGCTTATGGAACGCCACGAACATGAAGATGGAGCTTTGCAACAAAGACCAATATGCGTGGGATTGATAAAGAGGAGAGTGTAGGTTTACTGGATCTCTGTGAACAAATTGAACAAGTTCCCCAGAAGGGGTGTTCGCCCTGTTCTAGAGAAGGGCTCGAATTCCTGCAAAACTCTTTTCAGCATTGCAGGGTGGAAAAAAATGGAGCACAGGCTTTGAAATGGGGGGATATTACTGAGCATTCACCTCCCTGCAGAAAAAGCTGATAAAAACCATATGCTGTCATACTGAGCTAGTATTCAGCATCTGGCAGAGTGGGGACTGTGAGTGATGCTACCGCCTGGTGCTCCAGACAGTCAGAGTGACAGACTGCTTCTCTCCACACAAGCCAAATATTAGAGTTCCCTCAATGTGACCCCAAAAAGCCATTCTTTTTTTTAAAGAAAGAGTTGTGCACTGAGTAACTGCGGTGCGTTTCATTCTTTATCTCTGACATCAGACTAAAGAGAGGAGAATATCTGGGGAAGGTTTATTATTTGACAGAAAGTCCGTTTATGACGAGCCAGATTCTGACATATCCAGATGACGTACTATGATCTTGCACGTAAAACAGCTACCTACTTTTGAAGCAAACCTGGAAAAACAATTGCTCCTTTCATGTCCAATTATTCCAGTGCTGCAAAATGTTATGATGCAAGACGTATTAAATGTTTTCCACCTGGTTCATTGAAAGGATACATTCAGTTGTGTCCAACAGTTTCATATTGTTTTGAATTCAACCTTTCCATTCTCTGCTTACTGAATATTATGCTCAATAAACCTGTCACTGATGAAAGGATCTGTATATACAGCACATATGTTCTACTGTCATTAAAGCTACCTCACCAGAAGGAAACCAGTCCATTTCCTTCTGGTCATTCAGCATGAAATTCAGCACCCATGCCAGGGAACCGCCCACACCGCCCGCTAGTCTAAATAAGAATATCTCTAACTTCAGCAGATCTAGGGGAGTTGGGTTCACCGCAGCATATTACCTCTGAAGTGAGTCAGAATGTGCCTCAAGGCTAAAAGTTGTCTAATGTTGGCTCATCTAGATGTGTGCACAGCATGCTAAATCCATCTATCATCATATCTGGGTTTATTCGTTGGAATCTACTACAGAAGGATGAAGATAATGTTTTTAAAACCATCATGAGCCTACAGAGAGGGGGTCGTCCAGTCATCAAACAATGTATATGCATGCATTTTATGGTACAACCCCGTTCATACGTTTTAAAATTATATCAAACTAAACCGTTTGATCTTTTCCAGTGATGAAGACATGGACGTCACATGGTATGGTGGGGTATGGAAAATGGGTCAAATCTGAGCACCTCTATCACCTGAATGTTTTGTCATTCAGGTCCAAAAAGTAACTTTCTGACCACTTCTTCCATGGGCAAACATGTATGGAAAGTTTTGTTTAAATCAAAAGGGATACTGTCAAAAAGTGATTGAATTCATATGGATTTACCCCAACGGAAGGTCACGTAAAATAGTTATATTGGAACTACTGTAATTGTAACATTGTTCTAATACAGTGCATTAGGAAAGTATTCAGACCCCTTGAATTTTTCCACTTTGTTACATTACAGATTTATTCTAAAATGGATTCCATTTTTTTTCTCATCAATCTACACACAATACCCCATAAAGACAAAGTGAAAACAGGTTTAGACATTTTTGAAAATTTATTAAAAAACAGAAATACCTCATTTACATAAGTATTCAGACCATTTTCTATGAGACTCAAAGTTGACCTCAGGTGCATCCTGTTTCCATTGATCATCCTTGAGATGTTTCTACAACTTGATTGGAGTCCACCTGTGGTAAATTCAATTGATTGGACATGATTTAGAAAGGCACACACCTGTCTATACAAGGTCCCACAGTTTACAGTGCATGTCAGAGCAAAAACCAAGCCCTGAGGTCGAAGGAATTGTCCTTAGAGCGCCAAAATAGGATTGTGTTGAGGCACAGATCTGGGGAAGGGTACCAAAAAAATGCTGACCGCCCGGCCAAACTGAGCAATCGGGGGAGAAGGGCCTTGGTCAGGGAGGTGACAAAAAACTTGATGGTCAATTTGACAGAGCTCCAGAGTTCCTCTGTGGAGATGGGAGAACCTTCCAGAAGGACAACCATCTCTGCAGCACTCCACCAATCAGGCCTTTATGGTAGAGTGGCCAGTCCTCAGTAAAAAGCACATGACAGCCCGCTTGGAGTTTGCCAAAAGGCACCTAAAGACTCTCAGACCATGAGAAATAAGACTCTCTGGTCTGATGAAACCAAGATTGAACTCTTTGGCCAAGCGTCACATCTGGAGGAAACCTGGCACCATCCCAATGGTGAAGCATGGTGGTGGCAGCATCATGCTGTGGGGATGTTTCTCAGTGACAGGGCCTGGAAGACTAGTCAGGATCGAGGGAAAGATGAACGGAGCAAAGTACAGAGAGATCCTTGATGAAAACCTGTTCCAGAGCGCTTCGGACCTCAGACTGGGGAGAAGGTTCACCTTCCAACAGAACAACCCTAAGCACACAGCCAAAACAACACAGGAGTGGCTAAAGGTCTCAATGTCCTTGAGTGGCCCAGCCAGAGCTCGGACTTGAACATCTCTGGAGAGACCTGATAAAGGCTGTTCAACGACACTCCCCATCCAACCTGACAGAGCTTGAGAGGATCTGCAGAGAAGAATGTGAGGAACTCCCCAAATAGCCCCAAGCTTGTAGCGTTATACCCAAGAAGACTCGAGGCTGTAATCACTGCCAAAGGTGCTTAAACAAAGTTGTGAGTAAAGAGTCTGAATACTTATGTAAATGTGATTGGTTAAAAAATAAAAATAATTAATACATTTTCTAAATGTTCTAAAAAACTGTTTTTGCTTTGTCATTATGGGGTATTGTGTGTAGATCATTGAGGGAAAGAAAACAATTTAATCAATTTTAGAATAAGCCTGTAACGTAACAAAACGCGGAAAAAGTCAATGGGTCTGAATACTTTCCCGAATGCACTAGCCAAGGTACAGAGCTCAGTTACGTGGTACTGAGGGTTTGTTCCTTGGATTCCTTTGTGGGAAACCAGATCTACAGGCTCCATACACTGAGCACTGGGAGCAGAGCAGACTGCATAACAGGGTTAACCTGTTCTAGAGAGACAACACGTGGGATATGGACCTTCCTAACACCTTCCTAATGTTTTGTACACTGTGTATATACTGTCATTACCAACCCCGCCCTATGTCCGTATCCCACGTGTTGTCGCTCTAGAACAGGTCAACCCTGTTATGCAGTCTGTGCACTGGGAGCAGAGCAGTGTATGGAGGCTGTAGATCTGGTTTCCCACAAAGGAATCCAAGGAACAAACCCTCAGTAAACCCCTGAATGGCACACATACACAATCCATGTCTTAGTTGTCTCAAGGCTTAAAAATCATAATTTAACCTGTCTTCTCCCCTTCATATACACTGATTTAAGTGGATCAATAAGGGATCATAGCTTTCACCTGGATTCGACTGGTCAGTCTGTCATGGAAAGAGCAGGTGTTCCTAATGTTTTGTACACTCAGTGTACAGTACATGACATTACAAGTCAAGCAAAGTCATTCAGTGGATTTGGGCAATTCAAGCAGAACAAATGGTTTAAAAAAAAGATTTCTCCTTAATTAAATCAAAATACGGCAGTTGACTTGTTGGATTCAATAAACAGTACTTTAGCTGATACCCACAGTGGGATATCTACCACAATGGCAATGGCCTCATGATCTGTGATCTAAACACAAAGGAAGAGGCCACGCAACAGGGACAACTTTCTCCATAACTCTCTCCGGTACGCTTAAGCTGTTGGGATGACATTCAGTAAGCAGGAGAAACCGATCTCCATGTGGATATCACACAGGCTGCTCTCTGTCTCCTCTTCCATGACCAACCTGTTTTATTCAAAGTAGGGCTGTGCCAACACTGTACCTAGGAAGTGGGAGCTGCATGTGACTGTCTGTCAGTATAGGTGGTTGCTATAGGGACTGTATCTGCAGGCCACCTTTCTTTTACAACCCCCCCCCCCACTTACTTTTATGGTAAGTGAGATTAAAGTTGTTGAGTAGACAACAATTTCAAAATGTGACGTTTTTTCCCATTATGCAATATTGGCTTAGTTGTGAGCAGTGTAAACCACCTGTATCACAGAGAGTAAACAAACAAGTTTAACAACAAACTGGGCAGACTGTTTCCACTGGGCCCTCTAGATCTCAAGAGATCCAATATCCCGTTTTCATCTTTAGCATGTCTCACTAAGGCTTTGATATCAGATACACACTGTTGTCAAAAACATTTTGGTTTAATGTTTTACCATATCTCTGTCCACATACAAAAATCCTGCTCAGTTAGAGAGGGAGGACGAGAGAGTGTGAGAGAGCACTTTTATCATAAACATATGGTAGGTAGGTTACTCCTCAAAATAGGAGGGAAAATAGTGGATTGGATTGTTGTTGCATTCTTATCAACATTCCATACAACCTGCTAGATCAGATTGAGACTAGAAGAGGCATTTAGTCCAAGTTGTTCTTTGAATTTAACTTTACACTGTAGCAAAACAAAATCTAATGATTTCAATTCCTGTCTACTTAAATATATAATTCTGTGAAATAGGCACTCATACATCTCGTTATGTTATTATTCTCTATGACAATTAATACCATAAAGGCTATTGGTTGCAAAAATAGGCAACTTCACATCAGCCTGTAAAAATGACTCTTGCAGCACCTCAGTAGGCTATGACTCATGACGACATTACCTTGTTGAATGACTAGCTAAACATTTCTTAAAATATTCTGGTGACAATTTACAGGATGCAATTTCAACCTTATTTGACAATTTAGACAAATGATATGGTCATTAGACTAAAACCTAAGAATATATTTAATAAAAGTACATTGTCCCCTTGCATTGACCATTTCATCTGTGAAATAGGAATATGCTGATCTTGCGATTTATAAAAATGTTGACATGATATTTAACGTCATCGTGTCACGAATCCATCAGACCTCCATATATTTAACAATCTATAAATTACTTTCACGTCCCTTTCAAGAAGAGACATTATCGTGTTCCTTCATATCCATATGAATATGTTATCCAGAAAAACATGGTCTGTAAAAGCTAAGTTATCTTACCATTCTTTCTCCTTCTCCAGACAGTTACAATGTATCCTTGTATTCCGTATTGAACAGGGGCTGGCTGTCTCAGTAGTCGTCTATTATTTAAAAATGTAAAACGTTGTTTTGCAGTTGGCCAGCTAAGAAAAAAAAACAAGACAAAGTCAAAATAAAAAATAGTATCGCAGACGCCTTCCAAGCAGGAACACACAGATTCTCCTCAGGACCAGCTTCCTCTGTCCATTCTGTAGCGATAGTCTAAACATGAATAGACATAGGAACTGAACTCAGGCTCCCGAATGCTGCTGTTGTATGTTTGAGAGGTAAAGTTCAACTTCGAGGCTGGTAGCTGACTGAACAGCCTGACCAAACAATCCATAAATGGAAAATTCGTCTTTAGCCCTCAGCCAATAGGAGAGGGGTCTGGAAGCGTCACTCCAGAGGGAATCACACCAGATGATTTTGGGTACGTTGGAGAACGCATTTGCTGTGGCTAAAAATTGTAGCGATATCAAATCAGACAAAGAGTTTTGAATTTGATAAGAATTTATTCTAAAAGAGGACCATATTGTACAAGCATTATACACGGTATAATACTTTTAGGTCACTTATGGGAAAGCTTTTACAAGTTTATCTTTCCTTCTAAATTGAGCAGAAAAAAAATTCATGTTCCTTTGATGTTGCCATTCCGTTTATTTTTAATCCTGAAAAACTCCCCATTCTTTAACGATTAAAAGCATACTCAAAACATCATGCAGCCACCACTATACTTGAAAATGTGGAGAGTGGTACTCAATGATGTGTTGTATTGAGGACAATTTTTTTTTGCAGTATTACTTTAGAGCCTTGTTGCAAACAGGATGTATGTTTTGGAATATAACAAGCGTCTCTGTCCTTCTTTTCACTCTGTCTATTAGGTTAGTATTGTGAAGCAACTACAATGTTGTGGAGCCATCCTCAGTTTTCTCCTATCACAGCCATTAAACTCTGAAACTGTTTTAAAGTCACCATTGGCCTCATGGTGAAATCCCTGAGCGGCTTCCTTTCTCTCCAGAAACTGAGTTGGGAAGGATGCTTGTATCTTTGTAGTGACTGGGTGTATTGATACACCATCTAAAGTGTAATTAATAATTTCACCATGCTCAAAGGGATATTCAATGACTTTTTTTGTACCCATCTACCAATAGGTTCCCTTCTTTGTGAAGGAATTGGAAAACCCCTGGTCTTTGTGGTTTAATCTGTGTTTGAAATTCACTGCACGACTGAGGGACCTTACAGGTAAGAAATTAGGGAGTCGTAAAAAATTATGTTAAACACTATTATTGCACACAGAGTGAGTCCATGCAACTTATTGTGTGACTTGTTAAGCACATTTCTACTCCTGAACTTCTTTAGGCTTGCCATAACAAAAGGGTTGAATACTTGACTCAAGATTTGTAATTCATTTGTAATAATGTCAAAAAACATAATTCCACTTTGACATTATGGGGTATTGAGTGTAGGTCAGTGACAAAAACATCTACATTTAATCCATTTTAAATCCAGGCTGTAACACAACTAAATGTGGAAAAAGTAAAGGGGTGTGAAAACTTTCTGAAGGCACTGTAAGTAACATAACCCAAATAATAATCATGTGAATGACATTTAATGAGTTCTCATGTGACAGATAAGACAACTGTGTGAACACAAATAACTGGAGCAGCGGGATGAAGACAAAGCACTAATTTTTCACTGTGTCAAATATAGAAAGAGTTCACCCAATTAATTTATTCCAAGTATTGAATATAAACCATTATATAGGGTGTGATTACACAGGCATCTCAATTCTGATATTTTTCCACGAATTGTTCTTTTAACCAATCACATCAGACCTTTTCATATCAGCGCCAGTTCAGAGCTAATCTAACTGGTCAAAATATCAGAATTGGGCTTCCTGGGGAAATGCAGTCTAACATGGTGGACCTGTTGAGTGGTTGAACACAGCCTTGAGTGGTTGAACACAGCAATTACCATGAGATGGTTGGAGTGCATAGGGAAGATGAGATTGTCCAAATTCAGAAGGGGTGCTGCTCAGGTCATCTATAAGTCTTTGCTAGGTAAAGCCCCACCTTATCTCAGCTCACTGGTCACCATTGCAGCACCACCCGTAGCACGCGCTCCAGAAGTTATATTTCACTGTTCACCCCTAAAGCCAATTCCTCCTTTGGCCGCCTTTCCTTCCAGTTCTCTGCTGCTAATGACTGGAACAAACTGCAAAAATCACTGATGCTGGAGACTCATATCTCCCTCACTAACTTTAAGCATCAGCTATCAGAGCAGCTTACAGATCATTGCACCTGTACATAGCTCATCTGTAAATAGCCCACCCAACTACCTCATCCCCATATGATTATTTTTTGCCCCTTTGCACCCCAGTATCTCTACTTGCACATTTATCTTCTGCACATCTATCACTCCAGTGTTACATTTCTAAATTCTAATTATTTTGCCACTACGGCCTATTTATTGACTTACCTCCCTAATCTTACTTCATTTGCACACACTGTATATAGATTTTCTAGTGTGTTATTGACTGTATGTTTGTTTATTCCATGTGTAACTCAGTGTTGTTTGTGTCGCACTGCTTTGCTTTATCTTTGCCAGGTCGCAGTTGTAAATTAGAACTTGTTCTCAGCTGGCCTACCTGGTGAAATAAAATACATAAATACGTGTGGTTATGGCAAGGTTGCCTGCTCTTCTTCTCCCTGGGCATGCCCCTCTGAGGTGTTGTGCAAAGTATTTTATTTTTCACTTATTTAACCCTTATTTTACCAGGTAAGTTGACTGAGAACACATTCTCATTTACAGCAACAACCTGGGGAACAGTTACGGGTAGAGGAGGGGGGATGAAGGAACCAATTGTAAGCTGGGGATGACTAGGTGACCGGGATGGTATGAGGGCCAGATTGAGAGTTTAGCCAGGACACCGGGGTTAACACCCCTACTCTTACGATAAGTGCCATGGGATTTTTAGTTACCACAGAATCAGGACACCCGTTTAACCTTTAACGTCCCATCCAAAAGACGGCACCCTACACAGGGCATTGTCCCAAGTCACTGCCCTGGGGCATTGGGATATTTATTAATAAAAACATTTAGACCAGAGGAAAGGGTGTTTCCTACTGGTCCTCCAACATCACTTCCAGCAGCATCTGGTCTCCCATCCAGGACCAACTCTGCTTAGCTTCAGAAGCAAGCCAGCAGTGGGATGCAGGATGGTATTCTGCTGGCGTAATATTGATCAGATCTGTGGGTGTCATGGCTCAGGCCTTTATTGAATTGTGGATATAAAATGTTGTCTTGTTCTTGTCCCTGATCATATGATTGCACACAGTTTCTCACAGCCACATTTCTAATGTAATTTGGTTGATGGATATTTGTAAAGCTTTTGCAAGTCCACTCCGTGTCTGCTCATCTACGGTCGGCAATGTGGGAAGTGAGGTGAGGCGACAGGTAGCCTAGCAATTTAAAGCATCAGATTTGACTCCCTGCGCCGACTGTGAACAATCTGTTGATGTGCCCTTATTCGTCCTGTAAGTCGCTCTGGATAAGGGTGTCTGCTAAATTTCTAAAATGTAAATGAGGGTGCAGGGAGGGGTGTGGTCAGACTGCTCGCTCTGCAACCTGTCTGACAGGCTTAACAATGGAATGCAGGCTGCCCATGACATTGGCTGTTTTTAAGAGGATCAAAACTGCAATGTACAGTGCCTTGCGAAAGTATTCGGCCCCCTTGAACTTTGCGACCTTTTGCCACATTTCAGGCTTCAAACATAAAGATATAAAACTGTATTTTTTTGTGAAGAATCAACAACAAGTGGGACACAATCATGAAGTGGAACGACATTTATTGGATATTTCAAACTTTTTTAACAAATCAAAACTGAAAAATTGGGCGTGCAAAATTATTCAGCCCCTTTACTTTCAGTGCAGCAAACTCTCTCCAGAAGTTCAGTGAGGATCTCTGAATGATCCAATGTTGACCTAAATGACTAATGATGATAAATACAATCCACCTGTGTGTAATCAAGTCTCCGTATAAATGCACCTGCACTGCGATAGTCTCAGAGGTCCGTTAAAAGCGCAGAGAGCATCATGAAGAACAAGGAACACACCAGGCAGGTCCGAGATACTGTTGTGAAGAAGTTTAAAGCCGGATTTGGATACAAAAAGATGTCCCAAGCTTTAAACATCCCAAGGAGTACTGTGCAAGCGATAATATTGAAATGGAAGGAGTATCAGACCACTGCAAACCTACCAAGACCTGGCCGTCCCTCTAAACTTTCAGCTCATACAAGGAAAAGACTGATCAGAGATGCAGCCAAGAGGCCCATGATCACTCTGGATGAACTGCAGAGATCTACAGCTGAGGTGGGAGACTCTGTCCATAGGACAACAATCAGTCGTATATTGCACAAATCTGGCCTTTATGGAAGAGTGGCAAGAAGAAAGCCATTTCTTAAAGATATCCATAAAAAGTGTTGTTTAAAGTTTGCCACAAGCCACCTGAGAGACACACCAAACATGAAGAAGGTGCTCTGGTCAAAATTGAACTTTTTGGCAACAATGCAAAACGTTATGTTTGGCGTAAAAGCAACACAGCTGAACACACCATCCCCACTGTCAAACATGGTGGTGGCAGCATCATGGTTTGGGCCTGCTTTTCTTCAGCAGGGACAGGGAAGATGGTTAAAATTGATGGGAAGATGGATGGAGCCAAATACAGGACCATTCTGGAAGAAAACCTGATGGAGTCTGCAAAAGACCTGAGACTGGGACGGAGATTTGTCTTCCAACAAGACAATGATCCAAAACATAAAGCAAAATCTACAATGGAATGGTTCAAAAATAAACATATCCAGGTGAATGGCCAAGTCAAAGTCCAGACCTGAATCCAATCGAGAATCTGTGGAAAGAACTGAAAACTGCTGTTCACAAATGCTCTCCATCCAACCTCACTGAGCTCGAGCTGTTTTGCAAGGAGGAATGGGAAAAAATTTCAGTCTCTCGATGTGCAAAACTGATAGAGACATACCCCAAGCGACTTACAGCTGTAATCGCAGCAAAAGGTGGCGCTACAAAGTATTAACTTAAAGGGGGCTGAATAATTTTGCACGCCCAATTTTTCCGTTTTTGATTTGTTAAAAAAGTTTGAAATATCCAATAAATGTCGTTCCACTTCATGATTGTGTCCCACTTGTTGTTGATTCTTCACAAAAAAATACAGTTTTATATCTTTATGTTTGAAGCCTGAAATGTGGCAAAAGGTCGCAAAGTTCAAGGGGGCCGAATACTTTCGCAAGGCACTGTATCATGGGTAAATTGTAACTGACTGATATATAAATAAGTAGTTATTTATAATGCAAGGTGATTTATAGATCAGGCAGTTGCCTGCAGTCATTTTGATTCTCTTAAACATGGCCAATCTGTAACAGGTCATGCTGCATTTCCAACATCCTTGTCAGACACGTGTGCGTGTCAAAAACCTGTAGAACCTCATTGGTGAAAGACAACAATCGCTTATGAAGAGCAAAGATTATACACTGCTCAAAAAAATAAAGGGAACACTAAAATAACACATCCTAGAACTGAATGAATGAAATATTCTTATTAAATACTTTTTTCTTCACATAGTTGAATGTGCTGACTACAAAATCACACAAATTATCAATGGAAATCAAATTTATCAACCCATGGAGGTCTGGATTTGGAGTCACACTCTAAATTAAAGTGGAAAACCACACTACAGGCTGATCCAACTTTGATGTAATGTCCTTAAAACAAGTCAAAATGAGGCTCAGTAGTGTGTGTGGCCTCCACGTGCCTGTATGACCTCCCTACAACGCCTGGGCATGCTCCTGATGAGGTGGCAGATGGTCTCCTGAGGGATCTCCTCCCAGACCTGGACTAAAGCATCCGCCAACTCCTGGACAGTCTGTGGTGCAATGTGGCGTTGGTGGATGGAGCGAGACATGATGTCCCAGATGTGCTCAATTGGATTCAGGTCTGGGGAACGGGCGGGCCAGTCCATAGCATCAATGCCTTCCTCTTGCAGGAACTGCTGACACACTCCAGCCACATGAGGTCTAGCATTGTCTTGCATTAGGAGGAACCCAGGGCCAACCGCACCAGCATATGGTCTCACAAGGGGTCTGAGGATCTCATCTCGGTACCTAATGGCAGTCAGGCTACCTTTGGCGAGCACATGGAGGGCTGTGCGGCCCTCCAAAGAAATGCCACCCCACACCATGACTGACCCACCGCCAAACCGGTCATGCTGGAGGATGTTGCAGGCAGCAGAACGTTCTCCACGGCGTCTCCAGACTCTGTCACGTCTGTCACATGTGCTCAGTGTGAACCTGCTTTCATCTGTGAAGAGCACAGGGCGCCAGTGGCGAATTTGCCAATCTTGGTGTTCTCTGGCAAATGCCAAACGTCCTGCACGGTGTTGGGCTGTAAGCACAACCCCCACCTGTGGACGTCGGTCCATCATATCACCCTCATGAGTCTGTTTCTGACCATTTGAGCAGACACATGCACATTTGTGGCCTGCTGGAGGTCATTTTGCAGGGCTCTGGCAGTGCTCCTCCTTGCACAAAGGCGGAGGTAGCGGTCCTGCTGCTGGGTTGGTGCCCTCCTACGGCCTCCTTCACGTCTCCTGATGTACTGGCCTGTCTCCTGGTGGCGCCTCCATGCTCTGGACACTACGCTGACAGACACAGCAAACCTTCTTGCCACAGCTCGCATTGATGTGCCATCCTGGATGAGCTGCACTACCTGAGCCACTTGTGTGGGTTGTAGACTCCGTCTCATGCTACCACTAGAGTGAAAGCACCGCCAGCATTCAAAAGTGACCAAAACATCAGCCAGGAAGCATAGGAACTGAGAAGTGGTCTGTGGTCACCATCTGCAGAACCACTCCTTTATTGGGGGTGTCTTGCTAATTGCCTATAATTTCCACCTGTTGTCTATTCCATTTGCACAACAGCATGTGAAATGTATTGTCAATCAGTGTTGCTTCCTAAGTGGACAGTTTGATTTCACAGAAGTGTGATTGACTTGGAGTTACATTGTGTTGTTTAAGTGTTCCCTTCATTTTTTTGAGTAGTGTATATATACTGAGAAGATGCATATCTCTTCACCCCAACTATGGGAGTCAATGTCCACAAAGGAGCACGGTGGGCTGTTTAGCTCCAGCCTATCCTTTCTTTGGATAGGTGGATACATCTCATTATGTAATATATTTTTGTGTGTTGACATCAACCACCTGTATTTCAATAGGGACACTACTAGCCTCATACCACTTCTGTGGGACATCAAAGATATTGTTGTTAAAAACAAGTCTGTTCTTTTCTAAGTGTTTTGAAAGAAATAGTATATTTGTGTTTGATTTATTTGATAAAGAAGGAAATATACTCTCTTATAGAAAGATCTTAAACATATAACTGCCCAATACATTATAAAGAATGTAATATATGTAAAGCAATACCTTCAGGACTTACTCAATTAATGAAATCGAATTTGTGTTTTGGAGAACGTGTCAAGATAGAGGCACAATTTATGTTCGAAGGTTGCCCCCTGTTGGAAAATAAATGTAATAATACATTCATAAGAACTTTTTAACTCAAAGAACAAGATCTCTCTTACGAGGGCAATTCTTCTGGAATGCATACATTACTGAAATTGAATGGAGGAAAGCTTTGTTGCTCCGTCACAAATTTTGTATATCAAATAAAAGAAAGGAAATTCACTTTAAAATCTTGCACAAAATATACCCTTGCAATAACTTGTCTGAATTCATGGACTTAGGTCATTAGCCTTTTCTGTGATAAAGAAGTAGAATCTATATTACACATGTTTTATGAGTGTGACTCTGTGAAGTTAATTATTTACATTTTTAATTGAATCAATGTCCAAAAACAAATGTTTTAGTCTTATCTACAGTACATTGCATGGAATAGTATATATTTACATAATGGGAATTGTTCTATGCTGATCATTAATGGACAGGATTTCGAGACTTACATGATTAACTCTTAAAATAAGACTACATGTTTTACTAAATGTATAAGTACAACTAATCAGCGAAATAGTTTACTTCTTTTAACTATACCAGTCATATTACCTACTCACACCACACACGTCTGTTCATTCTGTCTTCCTGTCACAGGCAGCTCTATTTCCTCATTCTGTAAATCAAGAACATGTTATTATTGTAAGTGCAACAGCCATGGATGTGTTAAGTATCATCATGCTGATTATCTTGGGGAAATGTCAAGATAGGCAATTATTTTCACAAGCTAGTCAAACTTGATTGGGTTTGTTGGATACAATCAAGGAGCCTGATTCTTCTGTAACTTTGGAAAAAATACTTTCTCAAAGGGAAAACATATCTAATGTATCAAGAAGACAAAGAAGTAGAGATACCACTGCAATGTGAAGAGGGTCTAGACAACACAGTTGATTAACTGCACTTCTGATGTCAATGAGAAGGAATGTGATGGCTTTAAGGGCAAAACACCAAGTACCAAATCATATATCACATTTAAAAATGTGCATTATTTGCATGTGTTCGCAATTTTACCTCAACATTTCTATTTCCTTTTAATTTCTGAAAATATCCTTTATTGTGGCATTTTCTAAATCAATGAGTGAGTTCACATTTCCATTTCCACAAATTCACATTTCCTAAATGATCCTGTATGAGGAAACCAACTCATGTAAAATCTGATAAATATACACATGTATTCAATACAACTTATTTGCTTGATATTATATTCAGATCAATAGTTTAATCATTCTCTATTTCTGTTTAGGAAGATATGGTTAAAATGAAAATGTGTTCTTTCTCCATAGTAGTGAAAGATGTGCCTGATCTGGAAACTCAGGTCACCAAACAGGAACGGGAATCAATCAACCTTACATGCCATTTCACAGCTGCAAAAGATTATTCCGACAAGCCATTCTCCGTGTACTGGATCAAGACCATCAGTGAAGAAAGCACTTGTCTTTATTCCTTTTCTTATGAAAGCCATGACGCACAAACCTATAACCATCACTGTCTCACTGATAAGGACTTGCTTAAAAGAGTGACACATACTTCATATCCCTCCCAAAATGGACGCAACTATCATCACCTTAAGATGAACAATGTCACACATTCGGACAGTGGACAGTATGTGTGTGCCTTAAAAGTACAAATATACAAGGTGAAAAATGGTAGTCAGGTAATCACTAATATGACAGTCACTGTGAAAGAGAACGAAGAATTCAACAACCACACCTCCAATAACGAAATAGCTCTGTAAAATAGTGAGTTACAGTACATTGTTAACACTAAACAATCTTATGCTCATGAGTGAATAATACCTAATTGATCTTCATTCTAAATGCTTTGTGTTTTAGATCCTTTCATACCACTATGTGGTGGGAGCCCTTACCTTCTGCTTATTTGTTACTACCATTGTTATTGTCATGAGGAAAAATACCAAGATTTCCCAACGTGTGTAAAAAACAACCTACTGTATGTAATATCATGAAGTATGTATTTTTTCAATCATAGTCATTGTTATTGGCCTTCTCTTTTTCTCTTTTTCCTCTCCAGCAAAATCTCACACTCTGAGGATGAAAAGGTATGTTTAAGTTTTAAAAAAAACATTTCCTATAAACCTCTTATCATTACATGACACAAGACCCAAACTGTTACAGACCTATATCCATCCTGCCCTGCTTTTCTGAAGTCTTCGAAAGCCAAGTTAACTAACATATCACCGACCATTTCAAATCCCACCACACCTTCTCCAAAATGCAATCTGGTTTCCGAGCTGGTCATGGGTGCACCTCAGCCACGCTCAAGGTCCTATACGACATCATAACCACCATAGATAAAAGACAGCACTGTGCAGCCGTTTTCATCGACCTGGCCTAGGCTTTCGACTCTGTCGATCACTGCATTCTTATCATCAGACTCAACAGCCTTGGTTTCTCAAATGACTGCCTTGCCTGGTTCACCAACTACTTCTCAGATAGAGTTCAGTATGTCAAATTGGAGGGCCTGTTGTCCGGACCTCTGGCAGTCTCTATGGGGGTGCCACAGGGTTCAGTTCTCGGGCCGACTCTTTTCTCTGTATATATCAATGATGTCGCTCTTGCTGCTGGTGATTCTCTGATCCACCTCTACGCAGACGACACCATTCTGTATACATCTGGCCCGTCCTTGGACACTGTTTTAACAAACATATAAATGAGCTTCAATGCCATACAACACTGCTTCCGTGGCCTCCAACTGCTCTTGAATGCAAGTAAAACTAAATGTATGTTCTTCAACCGATTGCTGCCTGCCCCTGTCTGCCCGCCTAGCATCACTACTCTGGACTGTTCTGACTTAGAATATGTGGACAACTACAAATACATAGGTGTTTGGTTAGACTGTAAACTCCCCTTCCAGACTCACATTAAGCATCTCCAATCCAAAGTTAAATCTAGAATTGGCTTTCTATTCCGCAACAAAGCCTCCTTCACTCACGCCGCCAAGCTTACCCTAGTAAAACTGACTATCCTACCGATCCTCGACTTCGGCGATGTCATCTACAAAATGGCTTCCAACACTCTACTCAGCAAACTGGATGCAGTCTATCACAGTGCCATCCGTTTTGTCACTAAAGCACCTTATACCACCCACCACTGCGACTTGTATGCTCTAGTCGGCTGGCCCTCGCTACATATTCGTCGCCAGACCCACTGGCTCCAGGTCATCTACAAGTCCATGCTAGGTAGAGCTCCGCCTTATCTCAGCTCACTGGTCACGATGGCAACACCCATCCGTAGCACGCGCTCCAGCAGGTGTATCTCACTGATCATCCCTAAAGCCAACACCTCATTTGGCCGCCTTTCGTTCCAGTACTCTGCTGCCTGTGACTGGAACGAATTGCAAAAATCGCTGAAGTTGGAGACTTTTATCTCCCTCACCAACTTCAAACATCAGCTATCTGAGCAGCTAACCGATCGCTGCAGCTGTACATAGTCTATTGGTAAATAGCCCACCCTTTTTCACCTACCTCATCCCCATACTGTTTTTATTTATTTACTTTTCTGCTCTTTTGCACACCAATATCTCTACCTGTACATGACCATCTGATCATTCATCACTCCAGTGTTAATCTGCAAAATTGTAATTATTTGCCTACCTCCTCATGCCTTTTGCACACATTGTATATAGACTCCCCCTTTGGTTTCTACTGTGTTATTGACTTGTTAATTGTTTACTCCATGTGTAACTCTTTGTTGTCTGCTCACACTGCTATGCTTTATCTTGGCCAGGTCGCAGTTGCAAATGAGAACTTGTTCTCAACTAGCCTACCTGGTTAAATAAAGGTGAAATAAAAAAATAAAAAAATAAATAAATCAAATCAATGTTATTTGTCACATGCACCGAATACAACAGGTGTAGACCTTACAGTGAAATGCTTACTTACAAGCCCTTAACCAACAATGCAGTTTTAAGAAAAAATACCTTAAAAAAATAAAGAAATAAAAGTAACATAATTAAAGAGCAGCAGTAAAATTACAATTGCGAGGCTATATACAAGGGGTACTGGTAAAGAGTCAATATGCGGGGGCACCGGTTAGTCTTAAGTAATTGAGGTAATATGTACATTTAGGTAGAGTTATTAAAGTGACTATGCATAGATAATATGCTGCCATTGTTTATGTGTCGGGGGGCTAGGATCAGTCTGCAATGCAAATAGTCCGGGTAGCCATTTGATTAGATGTTCTGGAGTCTTATGGCTTGGGGGTAGAATCTGTTTAGAATCCTCTTGGACCTAGACTTGGCACTCCAGTACCACTTGCCGTGCGGTAGCAGAGAGAACAGTCTACGACTAGGGTGGCTGGAGTCTTTGACAATTTTTAGGTCCTTCCTCTGACACCGCCTGGTATAGAGGTCCTGGATGTCAGGAAGCTTAGCCCCAGTGATGTACTGGGCCATACGCACTACCCTCTGTAGTGCCTTGTGGTCGGGGGCCGAGCAGTTGCCATACCAGGCAGTGATGCAACAGTCAGGATGCTATCGATGTTGCAGCTGTAGAACCTTTTTGAGGATCTGAGGACCCATGCCAAATCTTTTCAGTCTCCTGAGGGGGAATAGGTTTTGTTGTGCCCTCTTCGTGCTCTCTTGTCTTGGTGTGCTTGGACCATGTTAGTTTGTTGGTGATGTGGACACCAAGGAACTTGAAGCTCTCAACCTGCTCCACTACAGCCCCGTCGATGAGAATGGGAGGCGTGATCGGTACTCTTTTTCCTGTAGTCCTTTTCCATCGTTGTCGGTATTCAGGCCTACCACTGTTGCGTCATCGGCAAATTTAATGATGATGTTGGATCCACTCATGCTGGATTGAACATTTTCATTAAATGGTGGTAGTGCTCAGTCCTACAGTTGTTATTAATGTTTCTCTGATATTGTGTGATACTGAATGTTTGATTGCCTAATTATTATGTAGCATTGAATAAACATTGCATAAATAAAATTAATGGGATTTTTTATTTTGATATGCAATCTTTGCAATATCAATTTGATTATCAATTGGGGATAGTGTATAATGAGCCCTAAGTCGACATATGAATGGATCAGACGATGCTTGAGGAATCAAGAGCTTGAAATAAATCACTTTATGGGGCCTTTTGACCCCAGTTGTAGGTCAAAAGGCCCCTACGTTTTATATAGTCTGGATAGCAGTCAGTTAAAACTGGTCCCAGGTCTGTACTTGGGGGTGCAACATAGACCGCCCCGAAACTCCTCCCCTGTCTGTCTCTGTCTCCTCCCGAAGGTAAACATGGCCGCTGTGCCTATAAAGCGAAACGATAGCAAAGCTTTGGATATAATGCTGCTAGCTAGCTAAATACCAAAGTTATCACTGCTGTATGCAATCAGGGTTTACGTTGTGGAGTTCTTCTCCAGCAAGCTAATGAATGGACCAACGTTCTGCAGCAAGGCGTTCGCAAAGTTCTGCAAATGGAATGCTTGCTAGATAGCTTTCTCTACCAAGTTGTTTCACGAACTAAAACTTGCTTGCTAACTGCGAACTGCAATGCTAGCTTACTAACTCGCTAGGACACCCATAGCTCGCCAGCACAGCACAACAGCTGTGTGTTGACACGAAAGGGGATCGCCAGCCAGCTTTCTCAGCCTGATCCAAATGGAGAAATCTATCTCGAAAAATGGATTGTATTTGACTACTTGACATATTCAGCAGTTTATTTTTGAGCTGTTTTGCTATCGCGCTTACACGTTAGCTACGTTTTGACATTTTCTCACTGAAGTCTTGGAAGTATCCATTGATCAACTTTAGTTGTTGGACTCGAGCTATTAATAATGTTTTCTGTGAAGCCCATGAAACCAACCTTTAAATCCTACCTTCCGCCTTTACAGGTGAGTAACCTTACTTTACTAGCTACGTTACTTTGTCCTTAGTATACTATAACTTGTACTACTGAGTAGTTAGCTAGGTAGGATTACTTGTTAAATCCCTAGCTACTGTATATGTTGTGCATTTAGTTAGCTTATTATAGACTAACAAACTGTCTCTGTTTTACCTTTCATGCAGACTGATCTGAAAAAATGTCCACAGCCACCTATCAAGAAGTTAGAGGCCAGGTTACTTCCAGGTGAGTTTACAGTTCCCTCTGCCACAGCTAACTTGTTGCCTCTGCCTGTTCTATTAAACTAACAACTATGTTATGAGTACGTAGAGGCTACATAAATTAAACCACCCATCAAAATATTTCACTCCTGAAAAATAACCAGGAAAGGCTGATCTCATCCAGTTATACTCTTTCTTCTCATGCTAAGGTAGAAGATAACTGATATTTCAATGACCAGCCAGTGAACTCCTGTATCTCTTCAGCTAAATGTAATTGGTTGTTTTGAATGTGTACTCTGTCAGTGCACCTCACTTGTGGTTTTGCCCACAGGTCATTTGCATCCCTAATTGTCACATTTAGGCTGTGGTAATCTAATCCAATTGAGTCTCTTTTTTTTCTCTGGGCTGTTTCAAGTCACCATGGCAATGCAGTGCCTGCCTGGCCTCCTTTTCATCACTGCTACTAACGGTGCATAATTTAGCCTTAGTTAACAATGGGCTGGTTCATATATTCCTTCCTGCCTTTGCAGTCAAATCCCAGCTCCGAGAGGATGCGAGTTGGTTAATGACTGTCTTAAGGAGAATACAATAAGAGATTCACAAGGGAATTTCCTGTTCACAGGGCATCAGTCACTAAAAGCTATTTACCACATTTAGTGTTTTTCTCCACCAATGAGTTTTTAATGTGTGGCAGGACCTCGGGTTTGTTTACTTTTTTTTTATTTTTTACATTAAGTTGGCAGTGTTTGTGTGAGTTAAACTGACACCCAACCTCTCCATATTACATTTTGCTCCAGTATATTAAGATATACAAGGAGACATTAGAAATAAAATGAAAATTCTGTGTATATATCTAACCATCACTTATCAAACTGTGTACAGGGAGGGGCCATGACCCTCCCACTCAATTCATGTTGCCCCCCCCCCCCCCCCCCCCATAAACTATTGTTCCAAAAAAGCCAGGATGTGTAACAACATTCTTTGGCATTTCGGTTCATTCATGGCTGTTATGGAGGCAGAATCTCACTGATATAATGGAGCAAGATTGAGAAACACTTGACCATATAACCTTGAAGTATCATTAGGCCTATATCTGAGTCTAAGGACAAGTAATGAACCAGAGGTTGTGCTGTGGGACTAATTTCCCTTTGAGGTGTTCACTCCTTATAATTAAGCAACAGAGGATAGACCTTCCCTCATTCTAGAAGCAATTAGCATGTATTTTTGTTAGTTTTTTTACGCTGCTGAAATAAAACCCAAATGTTGTACTTTATTGTTATTTTCTCTGCTTTGCAGGGCTCTACGCTGACCTTTTTAAAATATTTTTTTACAAGGAACACGTGCGCCTAAGTTGTAAAATGTTTGCGTACACAAAGAAATTTAGGAGCGCAGGGAAGAAATATTTGAGGTAATAATGCTAGAATCCTTAATTTTTAGGATCGCACAGTAAAATATTTAGGCGCATATGTGAGTAAAACAGCACTGCTTTGGTTGTATACTTCTACTCTTCTCTATTTCTCTGCTCTAGTTCAGCTGATCATTTTAAGATGCTGGTATGTTTTATGGAGGGATGGCCCCTGTTCTTTGACTGGAGGTTTAGCTAGTGTTATTTCTGGGTTCTGCCAGTGTCTTTAAATGAATGCTGGCAGTGAAAGTAAACATGAGGCCCTCACGCAGTGCCACCTGGCCTTGCTTTACAAAATAAGGTAGTCACCACCTCTCCCTCAACTGGACTACAAACAATTTAGCCTACATTGAATATCAGGTTTGATTTTACACCATGGCCTATGTTCGGATCTTTAGTTCATGGCACTGTGAAGGTGGCCTTGAATGGGGAGACTTTGGCTTTGTTTGTGGGCTTCCCAGCTCCTTGGCAGTGTTGCTATGCAACTTGAATGTGACCCATTCAAAGGGGTCTCTGATTGAAGGAGCCATTCAAGTCCACACCAAACTGACCAGACAGAGGACCACAGTGGGGCTAACTCATCTCAACAAATCATCTCAACTGTGCTCTCTCTTCTATCTTCCCCTCTCTCTGTTCATCTGTCCTACCGGTTTAATTTCTGGAGCTTTCTGTTTATCTCTCTGTCCTCCTCAGATTCTCTCCATACCTGGCTGGTCCTTTGCTGGCTGCCCACCTCTAATTAGTGAACTGTCTGGTTGAGATTCTCCCTCTTTTCTGAATATTTTATCTAGTTCTCTCTCTAATCCCCCACTCTTTCTCTCTCTCCTACTCTCACTTTGTATGTGACTTGTGTTTCTGGAGTGTGTGGGTGTCCAAACATAGACAACCAACATTGACTGTCTTGTTTAGGCTCCTCGCTGACACACTGTCACCTTTATGACACATGTTCATCTCAACTGTAGGCATCTGTAATGATAGTTAGACAGGTACTTTAATAGATGTCCCACTGTTGTTTTCTCAGTAGGAGAATGTGAGCTGAGGCCTCTCCTGAGGCAGTGGAAAAATGTGCCTGGCAGTGGTGTTTGCATGAGGCAAAGCTAACTATCTGTACTCCCAAGCACATTCTCACCTCTCTGGCCACATACTAATGCTGTCCTCCGTCTCTCTTCAACACGTAGTTTGTCAGCATGGGAGTTCTGCTCCGATAATCACACAACCTAGGCTAATATGGGCAAAGTCATGAGTTTCTCAGAATGACATGTCTTATCGCTATCCATCAACAATGTCAAATCAAATGTATTTGTCACATACACATGGTTAGCAGGTGTTAATGCAAGTGTAGCGAAATGCTTAGTAATATAACCTAACAATTTCACAACCACCTTATACACACAAGTGTAAAGGAATGCATAGGCAAGATGCAATAGGTGATATAGAGTACAGTATATACATATGAGATGAGTGATGTAGGGTATGAAAACATTATATGAAGTGTCATTGTTTAAAGTGACTAGTGATACATTACATCAAGATAGCAAGATGCAGTAGATGGTATAGAGTACAGTATATACATATGAGAATTTTTTAAAATTTTAATTTCACCTTTATTTAACCAGGTAGGCAAGTTGAGAACAAGTTCTCATTTACAATTGCGACCTGGCCAAGATAAAGCAAAGCAGTTCGACAGATAAAACGACACAGAGTTCCACATGGAGTAAAACAAACAGTCAATAATACAGTAGAAACAAGTCTATATACGATGTGAGCAAATGAGGTGAGATAAGGGAGGTAAAGGCATAAAAAAGGCCATGTTGGCGAAGTAAATACAATATAGCAAGTAAAACACTGGAATGGTAGATTTGCAGTGGAAGAATGTGCAAAGTAGAAATAAAAATAATGGGAAGATGAGTAATTTAGGGTATGAGAACATTATAAAGTGGCATTGTTTAAAGTGGCTAGTGAAACATTTAATTACATCAAGATGCAGTAGATGGTATGTGATGGTGTTACTGGCGCACTGTACTCTACTATTGTACAGGTGGAATGCTGACGTATATCTGTCCCTTTTAACTGCCATCTTTGTTGTAACTGAGGCATTTCTCACTAGTCTCGTGTGACTCCGAGGGGATTGTGATAATCACTGTATACAGAGACCGTGTTGCGTCTCTGAGCCTGTTTTCTCGCCACCAGCTGTCCAAACTGTGATCTGGTCTGCTAGGTGCTGTACATAAACACAGGCGGCCTGCTTTGAAAGCTACAAAACCTCAGGAAGCAAAGCCAGGTTGTGGCTAGTTTAGTCAGTTGGCAGGTCTGATCACATTAATAGCCCTATTGGATTTAGGGGTTTGTGGACATAGTCAAAAAGGAGAATCTCATCCTTGGAAGCGTTTGTTCCCTCCAGTATGGTTACATGATATACATGTTTTTGACTTGCCAATCACACACAGGATAGGCCTTGTGATTCTTCTGGATCTGTGTTACCACGACCGTGGCCAACTGACATTTATCTGAATAGGCACTGAAAGTAACAAACTCTGTGATAAACAGTGTTATGATGTAAGCGGTTGATGACATGACCACAGTAATGTTTGTTAGATGTTGTGGTAACCCAGGTTACTTACTGGCAGAGTTGCTGTCCAGTGGGGGTTCAAGGCTGCAGTCCAGGCTGTGTGTGGCTGTACTGTACTCTTGTGTCAGACCCGTCAGCATTCTGCCTCCACAAAAGAGTTAACTCATCAAGCCTGCAGATTATTAGACCCAGCTTTTTTTTTTTTTAAATACAATATTTTTACCTTTTATTTAACCAGGCAAGTCAGTTAAGAACAAATTCTTATTTTCAATGACTGCCTAGGAGCAGTGGGTTAACTGCCTGTTCAGGGGCAGAACCTTGAACAGGCAGCTCGGGGATTTGAACTTGCAACATTCCAGTTACTAGTCCAACGCTCTATCCACTAGGCTACCCTGCCGCTTTGGAAGTGAACATGTTAGTGTTTGATGGCGGTGATGGTAGGCGCTTGCTGACTTGTCCCACAATTACAAGAGCGGCAACCTATTTCTTCAGTCTCTGTCTCTCGACTCACAGGCCGTAACGTTTTATTGTTACATCAAATAACTTGTAATGCAGTGACACGGGTCATATAATATAGCTTGTAAACAATGTTTTACATGGATTACAGGCAAGAACAAATAAGCCTAGCCTTGGGTGAAATGTCCTATACAAGGAGTAGCCTACACAGTGCAAGATTCACCTGGAAGTCAGCATTTCATTCCACTTTGTACGCCGTCTTTATATCAATGTACGGTCAGGCTGTAACTTGGATATAAGGTCAGGCTGTAACTTGGATATAAGGTCAGGCTGTAACTTGGATATAAGGTCAGGCTGTAACTTGGATATAAGGTCAGGCTGTAACTTGGATATAAGGTCAGGCTCTAACTTGGATATAAGGTCAGGCTCTAACTTGGATATAAGGTCAGGCTCTAACTTGGATATAAGGTCAGGCTCTAACTTGGATATAAGGTCAGGCTCTAACTTGGATATACGGTCAGGCTCTAACTTGGATATACGGTCAGGCTCTAACTTGGATATAAGGTCCGGCTGTAACTTGGATATACGGTCAGGCTCTAACTTGGATATACGGGCAGGCTCTAACTTGGATATACGGGCAGGCTCTAACTTGGATATACGGGCAGGCTCTAACTTGGATATACGGGCAGGCTCTAACTTGGATATACGGTCAGGCTCTAACTTGGATATACGGTCAGGCTCTAATTTGCTCATAGACAATGCAGTGTATATAATGAATGCATCAAAAGAAACCAGCTAAATGGAAAGTGACAGATTACTGTTGGGCTGAATGGGTTAAGCTCACGCTGACTGAGGAAAAACTGTCATTTTGACATGTGAGGATCCTGTTTGCAGTGCTGGGCCTGGTTCTCTTTGGCTGTTCCCTGCCTGTCCTACGGTAACCCTCTGCAAAGCAGCTCCAGCTGTTATGGATGGGCTGGCCTATAGCCTAGTGACGCTGCAGTGTCGCTCACAACCATACTGCCACGATATAAGACGAGAGGGAATCACAACTGCACTGCATTCATGTAATGTATGAGTCTATCATAGTCTCTTCTACTTTAGGTCTTCACTTCATACATAGATTAAGTATGAATTTACCAATCATGAAATGCCAGGAACTTTGCACTATGCGACGGTATCGGCTGCATTCATTGAACTGGTCATTGTTTAGATTTCAAATGTTTGAGAGCCAACGGTTTGTCATAAACATTCATGTCCATCCAAGTTGCCAGCGAGTTTGCGAGCTCGTTACTGTCAGACCTCTTAGGTTCAGTGACACAGGCAGCGGCAACATCAATAAAAACAACATACATGGTTTAGTCTAGAAAGTTACGGTCTAGTTTAGGACTGGGTATGCCGGTCTTTGAGGGGTTTTGATCTGGATGTAAAACTTGAGAGGAGGACCTCGATCCATCAAGCAGCCTTACTAACCAAAGCAGTCTCTGTCCGTTTGAGGCTGTGCTCAGTTAAAAGTTTATGCTGGGTTCTCAGTTCTCCTCATGGCAGATCATTTTCCCGGGAGGAGGACAGCTAGGCCCACCTGATCCCCATTCTCTGGCTCATGGGGTTTCCCTGGCAAGCCTGTAGTGCATGGGCTGAGTCTGTGAACTCCCACTGAATGGCCAGAGAGCGAGAAGGATCCTGGAGTAGAAACAGTCAGCAGTGTATGTGACTCATGAGCTCTTTTTTTAAATTTTTTTATATTGAAAAATAAATGCCTCTTGGAGCCGTGTGCATCTGGGCTATGGAGGTAATTACAAAACATCTGTTTGTGAGGAGAGAGAAGTCGTGTAAATGGAGGGAATCCTCTTGAGTTCAGACACCAGGTTGTCAGGCTGTGGGTTTTTGTGTTGTGTCCTGAGATCCCTATCCCAGTCTGTTGTTCCCACATGCTTCAAGAGGGCCACCATTGTTCCTGTTCCCAAGAAAGCTAAGGTAACTTAGCTAAACGACTACCGCCCCGTAGCACTCACTTCCGTCATCATGAAGTGCTTTGAGAGACTAGTCAAGGAACATATCACCTCCACCCTACCTGACACCCTAGACCCACTCCAATTTGCTTACAGCCCAAATAGGTCCACAGACGATGCAATCTCAACCACACTGCACACTGCCCTAACCCATCTGGACAAGAGGAATACCTATGTGAGAATGCTGTTCATCGACTACAGCTCGACATTTAACACCATAGTACCCTCCAAGCTCGTCATCAAGCTCGAGACCCTGGGTCTCGACCCCGCCATGTGCAACTGGGTACTGGACTTCCTGACGGGCCGCCCCCAGGTGGTGAGGGTAGGCAACATCTCCACCCCGCTGATCCTCAACACTGGGGCCCCACAAGGGTGCGTTCTGAGCCCTCTCCTGTACTCCCTGTTCACCCACGACTGCGTGGCCACGCACGCCTCCAACTCAATCATCAAGTTTGAGGACGACACAACAGTGGTAGGCTTGATTACCAACAACGACGAGACGGCCTACAGGGAGTAGGTGAGGGCCCTCGGAGTGTGGTGTCAGGAAAATAACCTCACACTCAACGTCAACAAAACTAAGGAGATGATGCTCCGCCCACAACCGTAAGGCTCTCCAGAGGGTAGTGAGGTCTGCACAACACATCACCGGGGGCAAACTGCCTGCCCTCCAGGACACCTACACCACCCGATGTCACAGGAAGGCCATAAAGATCATCAAGGACAACAACCACCCGAGCCACTGCCTGTTCACCCCGCTATCATCCAGAAGGCGAGGTCAGTACAGGTGCATCAAAGCTGGGACCGAGAGACTGAAAAACAGCTTCAATCTCAGGGCCATCAGACTGTTAAACAGCCACCACTAACATTGAGTGGCTGCTGCCAACACACTGACTCAACTCCAGCCACTTTAATAATGGGAATTGATGGGAAATGATGTAAAATATATCACTAGCCACTTTAAACAATGCTACCTAATATAATGTTTACATACCCTACATTATTCATCTCATATGTATACGTATATACTGTACTCTATCATCTACTGCATCTTTATGTAATACATGTATCACTAGCCACTTTAACTATGCCACTTTGTTTATATACTCATCTCATATGTATATACTGTACTCGATTCCATCTACTGTATCTTGCCTATGCTGCTCTGTACCATCCCTCATTCATATCTTTATGTACATATTCTTTATCCCCTTACACTTGTGTCTATAAGGTAGTAGTTTTGGAATTGTTAGCTAGATTACTTGTTGGTTATTACTGCATTGTCGGAACTAGAAGCACAAGCATTTCGCTACACTCGCATTAACATCTGCTAACCATGTGTATGTGACAAATAAAATTTGATTTGAGATGCTACTGAAACCAAGGAGGGGTTCAAATGTAGAGGTCACAACGGGCTATAAGGCCTATAAGTTAGGTAACAGAGTGTTGTGTTGACCTCCTGTCATGAAGCGGTCTAGCTATTCTCTGACAGGTATTTCCATCACCCTGACCCAATGCCTCAGACTGGAATGTGGGATCATTAGAGCCAATTTGAGGGCCTGAGAGGAGAAATGCACAGATCACTCTCCAGCAGTGTAACAGGATGCCTCTGGCTGGATGGCAGAAGCCTGAATGAGACTAGGAGAAAGACATTTTAGTACGTGATCATTCCACTTCCATAGCATATTTCCCCCAGCTTCATTCATGTCATATTACTCAGCCATCAGTCCCTGTTTTGTTTCATCGCTATAAGACTTAAAATAACTGTGGTTAACACTCACCTTCTATTTATGTCCCTTTTTAGGCCTATGTTTTCTACCGCTTTTCTTTGAAACCTAAATGTCATAGTTCATGTTACTTCCTGTTTGTCATCCTCAGGGGAGATTGTGGTGAACGAAGTGAGCTTTGTGAGGAAGTGCATTGGATCAGATAGCAGCCATGGTGACCTGTGGGGGAAGCTGATATGCACCAACTTCAAGGTTTCCTTCATCACCCATGATGCCCTCCC
Source organism: Oncorhynchus kisutch (assembly GCF_002021735.2). Classification (NCBI taxonomy): domain Eukaryota; kingdom Metazoa; phylum Chordata; class Actinopteri; order Salmoniformes; family Salmonidae; genus Oncorhynchus; species Oncorhynchus kisutch. Next base: position 66,799,921 of record NC_034181.2, on the reverse strand, counting down.
CATGCAGGTATGTTTTCAAGAAGGCTGCTGAGGGGAGGGCGGCTCATAAAAATAACTGGAACGGCGCGAATGGAATGGCATCAGACGCATGGAAACCGTGTGTTTGATGTATTTGATACCATTTCACTGAATCCGCTCCAGCCATTACCATGAGCCCGTCCTCCCTAATTAAGGTGCCACCAACCTCCTGTGGTGCACTCTGTGTGCCCCTCTCCCAAAAATGACCGTAGCTCTATGGGCTGGTTACCCAGATTAATCCGAGACAATCTCCATTTAAAATGTATTTTTATTCCACGACTAGTCTTAATCTGTGTCCCGGGAGACTGACCCTACATGATCACACCTGAGTTTATTGGAGAAAGTGTGGTGAAGGTTGTCACACGATAAGCAACATGTGGGATAGGCCTGTTGTCTGTTGTAAAATACCCGTCAACAAAAAGGTTTCTAGGACACTGCTGTCTGTCTTCCAGTGTCAGATGTTTTATGTAACCTCCCACCCTGTGCTTTTAGACCGCCTGTTTTGTGTTAAGCTTATTTTGATGCCTTCACCTCTTAAACAACTTAAGTGAGTCATCCCAGATCTGTTTACTTGAAAAACAGAAGTTTATAGGACTCATGGAAGGATTGCACTACTCTTAGAAATTTTGCCTTGATTGTCATTGATTGCAAAGTTGTGGATTTGCCTTTCAGTTCAAATGGGTTAACTTTTAGATTCACACATTTGCTCAAAAGTTGTCAATGATCTCCATTCATCAGCTGATTCCATGTTAATCATTACATTTCACTGAAATGCAAAAACGACAGTATCATCAGTGTTCCTGGCAGAGAAATTCCAGATGGTTCAAATGTTTTCCCCTCAGCTGTTGATAACGTGGTGCAGTCTCACTCCGCTGCAGTTAAAACCTCTTGTCTCCCTGGAACTATTGTGTGCTTTTTCCCCAGGTACCTCCTCTCCTCACCATGTTCATCTCTGTGTTGTGTTCTCTCAGAGGTTCCAGGTTGCCAACCGGCTGCTTGGAGAGCACGATGTTCCCCTGGCGTGTGTGGAGCAAGTGGTGACAGGTAAGACCATGTGCCATTATGGTAACCATGGTGACACTATGGCAAACAAACTCAAACAGAATTCTCCACCAAAATAGAACTCAGTGGAAAGTAGCCTACATATGACACTGACAGTCCTTTTAGTCCAGAAAAAAAGAGCAGGTTAGGTTCCTGACAGGTAATGTTGTTGTTTTTTCAACGCCTGTGTAAAAGAAATTACCTATGAAACGCATTGCCCCTCACGAATCTCTGTCTGACCAATATAGTGGATTTTGTCAGACACCCCACACTTTGACCGCTACAGCTATAATGCTTCATCTACACCCAGCTGTTAAATTATGAATGCACAATGGGCAGGTTGTGCTCTCCTCCTTTGAAATCCCCTTGAATGTTTTTTCTGTTGGCTGAGGGACCAGTCGCATCTCTCAGATTCAATCACATCCCATCTGGCTGACCTCAGTTTCTGTGTTTAGGTTTTATTTGACTGTCCTCTACCGGGCTGATTTTAGATACACACCATTGACTTAAACCAGTTTTGGTGACTGCCTGCCTGCTCCCCCTGGTCACCGATCTGTTTTTAGTATCTACATAGATGAGGTCATAGCCCAGACAGAGGGCCCTGGCTGAAAAGCCTATTCCGGATTAACCTTGTTTGTGTAACTCCTAGCCTCACTCTCTGCTGACATGGCTGGGAGCGTGGGGCTCTTGTGCTGAGCTGATAGAGCATGAAGCAATGTTTTTTACTCAGTACGCCCTCAACAAAGGTCCTTTATGAGAGCCTTGGCTTGGCAAAAACACTGACCCAATGCTCCACCCACCACAAACCGAGACGAGGCATAGGTCTTATCCTTGTCTTGTAAGGTTGAAAGTGTGTGCAGGTGGTGGTACACAGGCCAAGACTGGATTCCTGGTGTACCATGGAAACATGCATATCATCCTCTTCCTGTTGTAAGATCATTAAATACTGAACAAAAATATAAACGCAACAGGCAACAATTACAGTTCATATAAGGAAATCAATGAATTGAAATAAATTCATTAGGCCCAATTGTCGTACTTGAGGAAAAGTAAAGATACCTTAATAGAAAATTACCCAAGTAAAAGAGAAAGCCACCCAGTAAAATACTACTTTAGTAAAAGTCTAAAGGTATTTGGTTTTCAATATACTTAAGTATCAAAAGTAAATGTAATTCCTTATATTAAGCAAACCAGATAGCACCACCTTGTTTTTTTATGTATTTACGGATAGCCAGAAGCACGCTCTAAACCTTAGACATAATTTAAAAATTATGTGAGTGAGTCCTCCAGATCAGGGGCAGTAGGGATGACCAGGGATGTTGCCTCGATAAGCGTGTGAATTAGACCATTTTCCTATACTTTTGTTTAGGAATGTAGTGAAGTAAAAGTTGAAACTCCAAAAAATGACTTAAGAATAATTTTTACTTAAGTACTTTACACCACTGCATTTCTGAGCAGGGGCACAGCCACGGGTGGGTGTGGGAGAGCATAGGCCCACCCACTGGGGTGCCAGGCCCAGTCAATCAGAATGAGTTTTTCCCCACAAAAAGGCTTTATTACAGACAGAAATGTTCCTCAGGTTCATCAGCTGTCCGGATGGCTGGCCTTAGACAATCCCGCAGGTGAAGAAGCCGGATGTGGAGGGGCTGGCGTGGTTACACTGGTCTATTGTATTTCTTGTGGTTGGACATACTGCATTCTCTAAACGACATTGGTGGACATTGTCAGAGAATGGTAGAGAACGTTCAATTCTCTGGCAACAACGCTGGTGGACATTGAGTTTCTTCATCTTTTTATGCCAATAACAAATCCACATACTGTATCAACACAGAACCCTCAAATTGACACCCTTTAGGGATTGTTTAAATGCGGCGTGATACAAAGTTGGACTCTTTGTAAACATCATTTGTGCTCTCGTCCAGACATACTGCCAAATTTAATGTTACCTAATAGCCACAGTTAAAATAAATAAAATATATTGCAGGGATTATCCAACCCCAAAATCAGCTTTTGATTCTTCCCGTTACCCCACTAAAAGTAATACTTTTCTCGTGTAATTTTTGCCAATTTCAAGCTCTATTGCCCCCACACATTCTTTTCCAAAGGCCCCACACACTACGCTTTGAGATTTTTCCGCTACCACCGCAATATTCATATGATAACAACTCCCGCACAGACTCGGGAGAGGCGAAGGTCGAGAGCCATGCGTCCTCCGAAACGCAACCCAACCAAGCCGCACTGCTTCTTAACACAGCGCGCATCCAACCCGGAAGCCAGCCGCACCAATGTGTTGGAGGAAACACCTAGTGACCTGGTTAGCGTGCACTGCGCCCGGCCCGCCACAGGAGTCACTAGTGCGCGATGAGACAAGGAAATCCTTACCGGCCAAACCCTCCCTAATCCGGACGACGCTAGGCCAATTGTGCGCTGCCCCATATTCCTCCCGGTCGCGACAGAGCCTGGGCTCGAACCCAGAGTAGGGTAATCATCATATAAATCTCTCGTCAATACACACACACACACAGGAAACAAACACACAAAACAAACAGTATTTGGTTAGGAACGTCTTCCTTTGATAAAATTTAAAAAATGAGTTATTTCTTCTCCATCTATTTTTTAATTACTATATGTAATTTTACATTTTGTAGCAACTTGGTAGTTTCTCCTATGCACATTTCAGTGTAAGGTTTAAAGTTATAGCTGGTATGACCTTTTGAAAAATATATATATATATAAATAAATAAAAATCTACGTCCTTCAGAGAACAGGATTTTCAAAGTGTTCTTAGAACAGGTTTTTATAAGTTCCCAGAACTTTCCCCTATTGGAGGTTGCGTTTAAGAAAATCAGTCTCACCCTTAATTTATTTAGTCTGTTTGGAATTGCAAATCCACTCACTGACTCTCCCTGCCGGTCTGAGAGGGTCCCTTTTCTGCTCTGTTTAGTCGGAGTGTGGGGCTCCCTGCCATGTCTAACGCAACCTCGGTCTCCTCTGGAGCAATCAGGAAACGGAGTTAGCCATCACCTCCGTGTCGCCAAATTGTCAGATAAATTCTATAGGAAGAGACTGCAGATTCTTTCAAACAACAATTTTATTCTTAGATTTGCAGAAATGAAGCAATCAACCATCACTAAGAATAGTCAGAGTTGAAAGCTCTACAAACTGAGTTGGCCCTCAGCTTTTATAGAAAAGTCCAACCTCATTGTTTGTGGCAGTTAGCAGTTGTGTGCAAACAGGGGTACGTAACAGTGTATAAAAGGCGTTTAGTTTGTCTCTGTAGATAGCTGACGTTACCACTATTGTCTGTTCCTTCCTGCATGTTTCCATACAGAGGAGTTCCTACAGATAGTACAAACGGGATGTTACATACTGCGGTCGCTCTTATCTGCACGCCCAGACTTATAACTGTCCCACAAGACAACAAGCCTGCATCAGGAGAAAAAAAACACGAGCATATAACAATGGACAATTATCTAAGTAAAAACGGCATAGTATGTCTAATTTAGTAATTTTCCACTACAACATTACTACAGTCAGCATGCCAATTGTACACACTGTCAACTTGAAACATCTGTGGTGTTGTGTGACAAAACTGCACATTTTAGAGTGGCCTTTTATTGCCCCCAGCACAAGGTACACCTGTGTATCAATCATGCTGTTTAATCAGCTTCTTGATATGCCACACCTATAAAGTGGATGGATTATCTTGGCAAAGGAGAAACTCACTAACAGGGATGTAAACAAATTTGAGAAGCTTTTTGTGCGTATGAAAAATCTCTAGGATCTTTTATTTAATCTCATGAAAAATGGGACCAACACTTTACATGTTGCGTTTTCTATTTTTGTTCACTATATTATAACTGAAATAAACAGTTGAGTCTTGTGGAAGATGTTTTACCATATGTAATACTCAAGGAACCTCAAAAGATTATTCTGTATCATCTGAACATGAAGAATGAAGTTCCTCATTTGTTTTTAGACAGCTAAGGTCTGGTGGATCAATTTAAGTTCCTACTTGGTTGAATTTCTCTGAAGCTCTGTGGTGACATAGATAATCCGTTTTTCTGTGGAATCTTTGGTCAATCAGTTTCCCACTTCCCACATATACATTACCTCTCACTATACTAGCGTTGTCCCAGATCTTTACTGTATGTGCTTTATCCCAACTCTTCTAAAGAAAAAACATTAGTCCTACAGACCTGGGACCAGGCTACTACTGTTACTATTTGACTATCCATTAGCCCTAATATGCACTGTCTCGCCCCTGGTCTTTGTTTTGTGTTTGTTCCTCTCAGTGAACGATGCTAAGGGGAAGCAGAAGGTTCTGTGTTCCAACCAAAAGCTGAAGTTTAATCCCACCGAGCTCATCCTTTACTGCAAGGATTTCCGAATCATCAGGTTCCGCTTCGACGAGGCTGGGCCCCAGAGCGCCAAGAAGGTTTGTGAAATAAGCTTTCTGAACAAAATGGACACTGTTTTGATGTATGAACACTATAAATTGACATGGTGTTGACTCTTGAATTGAACCTGAGGCGAGTTACCAGCAATCTAGCATGGTAATCCTCCAACTCAACTCTGCCTCACCACTACAGTGGATTAGTTTCTAAGAGGATTTCACTGGTAATTCACCTCTGCTGTCAGTATAGCTGTTCCTAAAAGACTGCCACTGTTAGATTTTCAATATTTTTTAATCATCTCTTGTTAGTCTACATGATTATCAAAGTTCAATCCCATTATGTGAGTATGAGAGCAAACATGCTGGCAATGACACTAGTTAATCCTTTATTTTGGATGAGTAAAAATGCCATGTAGCAAGTCCTCTCCCAGAAAACCAAACAGCTGTATGTGTATGGTAACACCATTGACAAACACACCAAGGAGGCTTTTGGAGAGAGTCTCCTTGGAGCCTTCTGGGGCCATGTAGGCTGCCCTGTATCCTCCTGTCTTTCCTCCCCTCTCCACCCCTCTTCTCTTCTCTCCACCCTGTTGAGCTGCTCTCTGATGAGGGGATTAGTCTGTCTCCCTGGTTGGTGTTTCTTTCATCCTCCCTTCCATCTGACTGGCTGAGATCTTGAGATTGGCCAGAATTAGCTCAGCCTGACTCAGGAGGAGTCAGGGTGGCATTGTCAGCATGTTATTATCAGCATGTATTGCTTTACATTTGTATTGCCTTTTTATGGTACTTTTCTAGTCTTTTTTTTCAAGTAAGAAAACGAAGTCAATGAAATAATGCTTAGATATGTGTACAGGATGACTTGATACACATGTCACGGAGTGCTGCACAACAGCTGTTGAGTGTCAAATGAACATTCCACATTGACTCTGACTCATCTCTCTGAGCGAGTGGTGGATTATAGTCACAGATGTATCATGTCTTTAGAGTGGAACCAAAGCACTGCTCAAAGGGCCCCAGGACCCCCATGTGAAGTGTTGTGGGAGAGGTGTGTTGGATTGTTTTACTCACTGTTTGTTTTGGTTTGGTGTGAAACAATGACTTCCTTCATTTCTGACAGCAAAGCCAACAAACTAACAGGCCTGGTAAGAGCATTCACCTGGAGTTACTGAGCCCTGTGGGCCTGTTGAGTTCATGCTGGACAATGTGAGGCTGTGTGCAGGGAGAAGGAGCCACCCTGTGTATAACCTGCAAGCCCCTTGGAACATGTGAAGCCTGGATAGAGGCGTTTTTTAAAGTCACCACAAAAAACAACCAGGGAACAAAACATCCATTCAGCCCTCTAGTTTCTGATCACTCTGTAAACACACATGTTTCACCCCGGGTTCTGGTCCAAGGTCTCAGAAGCCAGGGGGCTGTAAGTTCATTCTAATGTGTTATGCGGAGGAAGGCCTCCAAGAGTTCTTAGCAGCAGCCCTGAGTCCTCTGCATGGCTGTGGCAGGGAGACTGCAGACCTCAGTATATCTTCCTGACAGCCTGCTTCTATGTACACACGTAACCTTAGATCTCCAGCCAGAGCGCATGGCACATGGGAACAGTTTGTCAGAGAAGGGGGGAGCTAGCACTTGAAGCGCCTCAACACACACCTGAAAGATATTGAACTAAGAAGTAACTATCAACATTACCTGGCTACTCTACCTTCAGGGAGGGGAACCCATGACAATTTGATTTGTTGTGTCTTGGGCACTGTTATGACCGCTGTTTTGAAGTCCAATGGTAACTACTGTTTGTTTCTGATTACACATGGTGTTTTTTATGAATGGGTGTTTCTGCTGTAAGTATTGTAATGGGTACATAGTGGGATTTAACTGCACTCCCTGTGTCTATTTCTATATGGGGACACAGTGTAATTACTGTGGGGAGCTAAACCAGGGCTCGGTCCTTGAATTTTCTTTTGTGACATATGGAATGAAGCCATTCTATAATAGCTTATTATACCGAAGGAAATTACAGAGTTGGGAGCAGTCTCTCTCAAATACACACGGAGACGCTTGTGCGCGCACACACACATACATGGAACACAAAAGTTCCTTCCTTGCATCCTGTGTTTTGGTTGCTGCTCCTCCAATGAATGGACAGCATTGTGTAATTCTATGTGTGCCACTGCCACTGATGGAAAGCGCCAAACGCCAGACTCAGCCCTCTATCCCAATAGAAATAGGCGTTGTGCTAAGGTTTGCTTTCCTAGGTTTCACTTAAATGAGATCCTGGCAGCCATGCTTAAGTCTGAATTCTTGGTGCAACTTAGCTATCCAGATAGTCCCAAGGCACAATTACAAATACATGAGTATGGTTCAATGGTTGAACTTTGCTTCTCAAAGTTTGCCTTTCATTAGAAATAGTGAGACACAAATTTTATGTCTTTGTCACTCACTTAAAATGAAATGCATCACGTGGTGAAATTACTTGTTTGTTTTTTTAATTGTCAAATTCAAGGTTGACAATCTATTTTATTCTTCATCGTATTCCTGTATGAGTTCAATCTACCCTTCAAGGTGCAGAAAACATGACTTAGTGCCTCAGCTGTTGAGGATGTCTGGGCTAAATGATACTTTCAGCTGTTTAAATGGTGGAATCTTGTAGTAAAGTCTACCTTTACTGTGCCTTGTAGCCAAGGCACAGCTTGAAGTGTTATTGAAAGTTTCCATGCAGGTTCCTGAGTCTTTAGCCAATAAAAACAACTCCTGTAAAATGTGAACAGAAAAAAACACTCTGGCTGTGGTTAGTAGACTCCGAGGGCAGCCAGAACGTGCCTCAAAGTGCATTTCAAAGACACAACTCCATTGAAAAGGGACATCATATCCTATGGAGTCACCGACACCTTTCTCCATTCACAATACAGAATAATCTGGTGTCACATCTTAAAGATTTTAAATCAAATCAAATCAAATCAAATCAAATTTATTTATATAGCCCTTCGTACATCAGCTGATATCTCAAAGTGCTGTACAGAAACCCAGCCTAAAACCCCAAACAGCAAGCAATGCAGGTGGAGAAGCACGGTGGCTAGGAAAAACTCCCTAGAAAGGCCAATACCTAGGAAGAAACCTAGAGAGGAACCAGGCTATGTGGGGTGGCCAGTCCTCTTCTGGCTGTGCCGGGTGGAGATTATAACAGAACATGGTCAAGATGTTCAATGTTCATAAATGACCAGCATGGTCGAATAATAATAAGGCAGAACAGTTGAAACTAGAGCAGCAGCACAGTCAGGTGGAAGTTGAAACTGGAGCAGCAGCATGGCCAGGTAGACTGGGGACAGCAAGGAGTCATCATGTCAGGTAGTCCTGGGGCATGGTCCTAGGGCTCAGGTCAGTTGAAACTGGAACAGCAGCATGGCCAGGTGGACTGGGGACAGCAAGGAGTCATCATGTCAGGTAGTCCTGGGGCATGGTCCTAGGGCTCAGGTCCTCCGAGAGAGAGAAAGAAAGAGAGAAGGAGAGAATTAGAGAACGCACACTTAGATTCACACAGGACACCGAATAGGACAGGAGAAGTACTCCAGATATAACAAACTGACCCCAGCCCCCCGACACATAAACTACTGCAGCATAAATACTGGAGGCTGAGACAGGAGGGGTCAGGAGACACTGTGGCCCCATCCGAGGACACCCCCGGACAGGGCCAAACAGGAAGGATATAACCCCACCCACTTTGCCAAAGCACAGCCCCCACACCACTAGAGGGATATTTTAGCAGACCATCTCCCTTAGATTGTATTGTTGGGGCCAGGAGTTTTTCCAGACTCCCTGACCTGACAAGTGGTACATTTCCATACATGGTTTACCCCAGTGTTTTACCCAGAAGTCTCAGACTTTTCTGTTTCCATCTACAGTTGAAGTCGGAAGTTTGCATCAAATTTATTTCAAATCGAAAATATATATAGCCCTTCTTACATCAGCCAATATGTTAAAAAATGACCAGCATGGTAAAATAATAATCACAGTGAACAGGTCAGGGTTCCATAGCCGCAGGCAGAACAGTTGAAACTGGAGCAGCAGCACAGCCAGGTGGACTGGGGACAACAAGGAGTCATTGTGCCAGGTAGTCCTAAGGCATGGTCCTAGGGCTCAGACAGAGAGAGAGACTTAGGTTGGAGTCATTAAAACAATTTTTTTCAACCACTCCACAAATGTCTCCTTAACAAACTATAGTTTTGGCAAGTCGGTTAGGACATCTACTTTGTGCATGACATGTAATTTTTCCAACAATTGTTTACAGACAGATTATTTCACTGATAATTTACTGTATCACAATTCCAGTGGGTCAGAAGTTTACATGCACTAAGTTGACTGTGCCTTTAAACCGCTTGGAAAATTCCAGAAAATGATGTCATGGCTTTAGAAGCTTCTGATAGGCTAATTGACATCATTTTGAGTCAATTGGGGGTGTACCTGTGGATGCATTTTTAAGGCCTACCTTCAAACTCTGTGCCTCCTTTCCTTGACATCATGGGGAAAATCAAAAGAAATCAGCCAAGACCTCAAACATTGGAGACCACAAGTCTGGTTCATCCTTGGGAGCAATTTCCAAATGCCTGAAGGTACCACGTTCTTCTGTACAAACAATAGTATGCAAGCATAAACACCATGGGACCACGCAGCTGTCATACCGTCTCCTAGAGATTAATCTACTTTGATGTGAAATGGGGAAATCAATCCCAGAACAACAGCAAAGGACCTTGTGAAGATGCTGGAGGAAACGGGTACAAAAGTATCTATATCCACAGTAAAACGAGTCCTATATCAACATAACCCGAAAGGCCGCTCAGCAAGGAAGAAGCTACTGCTCCAAAACTGCCATTTAAAAAATCCAGACTATGGTTTGCAACTGCACGTGGGGACAAAGATCGTACTTTTTGGAGAAATGTCCTCTGGTCTGATGAAACAAAAATAGAACTGTTTGGCCATAATGACCATCGTTATGTTTGGAAGAAAAAGTGGGAGGCTTGCAAGCCGACCAACGCCATCCCAACCGTGAAGCACGGGGGTGGCAGCATCATGTTGTGTGGGTGCTTTGCTGCAGGAGTGACTGGTGCACTTCACAAAATAGATGGCATCAAGTGGGAGGAAAATCATGTGGATTTATTGAAGCAACATCTCAAGACATCAGTCAAGTTAAAGCTTGGTCGCAAATGGGTCTTCCAAATGTACAATGACCCCAAGCATACTTCCAAAGTTGTGGCAAAATGGCTTAAGGACAACGAATTCAATGTTTTGGAGTGGCCATCACAAAGCCCTGACCTCAATACATTTGTGGTCAGGGCTTTGCAAATTTTGTTTTCTGACCTCAGAAAATTTGTGGCCAGAACTGGTATGTTTAACCATTTTAAAGGCGCTGTTGTGCCTTCACCACACTGTCTGCATGGGTAGACCATTTCAGTTTGTCCGTGATGTGTATGCAGAAAAATGTAAAACGTTCCACCTTCTCCACTGCTGTCACTTCGATGTGGATAGGGGGTGCTCCCTCTGCTGTTTCCTGAAGTCCACAATCATTTTGTTTTGTTTACGTTGAGTGAGAGGTTGTTTTCCTGACACCACACTCAGAGTGCCCTCACCTCCCTGTAGGCTGTCTTGTCGTTGTTGGTAATCAAGCCTACTTCTGTTGTCGTCTGCAAACTTGATGATTGAGTTTGAGGCGTGCTTGGCCACGCAGTCATAGGTGAGCACGTGGGGGGCTGAGCACGTGCTTAGTGTTTAATGTCAGCGAAGTGGAGATGTTGCCTACCTTCACCACCTGGTGGCGGCCCGTCAAAGTCATGGACCCAATTGTACAGGGCGGGGTTGAGACCCAGGGCCTCCAGCTTGATGATGAGTTTGGAGGGGATTATGGTGTTGAGCTGGAGTCAATGAACAGCATTCTTACATAGGTATTCCTTTTGTCCAGATGGGATAGGGCAGTGTTATGGCGATTTGCGTCATCTGTGGACCTGTTGGGGCGATATCCAAACTGAAGTGGGTCTAGGGTAGCCGGTAAGGTGGAGATGATATGATCCTTGACTAGTCTCTCAAAGCACTTCATGGTGACAAGTGAGTGCTATGTGGAGGTAGTCATTTAGTTCAGTAATCTTTGCCTTCATGGGTACAGGAACAATGGTAGCCATCTTGAAGCATGTGGGGATAACAGACTGGGATAGGGAATGATTTGAATATATCCGTAAACACACCAGCCAGCTGGTCTGCGCATGCTCTGAGGACATGGCTAGTGATGTCGTCTGGGCCAGCAGCCTTGCGAGGGTTACACGTTTAAATGTTTTACTCACATCGTCCACAGAGAAGGAGAGGGGGGAGGGAGGGGGGCGCAGTCCTTGTTAGCAGGCCACGATGGTACTGTTATCCTCAAACCGGGCACAGGTGTTTAGTTTGTCTGGAAGTGTGACGTCGGTGTCCGTGATTTCCTGTAGACCCTGCCACATTCATTGAATCAAATGGCTCATTCATCACACAGCCCACTGAACTACTTGAGTTACTTTTTCATTGGCAAGATAAGCAAACTTAGGGATGACATGCCAGGAACAAACGCTGACACTACACATCCAAGTATATCAGACCAAATTATGAAAGACAAGAATTCTACATTTGAATTCTGTAAAGTCTGTGTGGAAGTGTTGAAAAAATTATTGTTGTCTATCAACAATGACAAGCCACCGGGGTCTGACAATCTGGATGGACAATTACTGAGGATAATAGCAGACTATATTGCCACTCTCATTTGCCACATCTTCAATTTAACTAGAAAGTGTGTGACCTCAGGCCTGGAGGGAAGCTAGTGTCATTCTGCTACACAAGAATAGTAAAGCCCCCTTTACTGGCTCAAATAGAAGACCAATCAGCCTATTACCAACCCTTAGTAAACTTCTGCAAAAAATTGTGTTTGACCAGATACAATGCTATTTCACAGTAAACAAATTGACAATGGAATTTCAGCACTCTTATAGGGAAGGAGCACAGCACTTACACAAATGACTGATGATTGGCTGAGAGAAGCTGATGACAAAATGATTGGGGGGGGCTGTCTTGTTAGACTTCAGTGCAGCTTTTGACATTATCGATCATAGTCTGCTGCTGGAGAAACGTGTGTGTTATGGCTTTACACCCCCTGCTGTAATGTGGATAAAGAGTTACTTGTCTAACAGAACACAGAGGGTGTTCTTTAATGGAAGCCTCTCAAACATAATCCAGTTAGAATCAGGAATTCCCCAGGGTAGCTGTTTAGGCCCCTTGCTTTTTTCAATTTTTACCAACGAAATGCCACTGACTTTGAGTAAAGCCAGAGTGTCTGTATAGTGTGGGGGTCATCCACATACATATCAGCTACTACAGCATCTGAAATGACTGCAACACTTAACAAAGAGCTGCAGTTTGAGTGGGTAGAAAGGAATAAGTTAGCCTAAAAGCATTATTTGGAACAAAACACTCATTAAACCCTAAACCTCAACTAAATCTTGTAATAAATAATGTGGAAATTGAGCAAGTTGAGATGACAACTGCTTGGAGTAACCCTAGATTGTAAACTATCATGGTCAAAACGTATTGATGCAATAGTAGCTAAGATGGGGAGAAGTCTGTCCAAAATAAAGCGATGCTCTGCCTTCTTAACAACACTATCAATAGGCAGGTCCTACAGGTCCTAGTTCTGTCGCACCGTGAGTCGTGTGGTCAGGTGCCACAAAAAAGGACAGAGAAATTGCAATTGGCTCAGAACAGGGCAGCACGGCTGGACCTTGGTTGTACACAGAGTGACAGAGCATGTCAATCGCTCCTGGCTCAAAGTGGAGGAGAGATTGACTTCATCACTACGTTTATTTATGAGAGATATTGACATGTTGAATGCACTGAGCTGTCTGTCTAAACTACTGGCACACAACTTGGACACCCATGCATACCCCACAAGATATGCCACGAGGTCTCTTCACAGTCCCCAAGTCCAGAACAGACTATGGGAAGGCACACAGTACTACATAGAGCGATGACAACATGGAGCTCTATTCCACATCAAGTAACTGATGCAAGCAGTACAATTTTAACAGATTAAAAAAAAAATGTATGTAACAGCAGGGACTGTGAAGCAACACAAACATTTGCACAGACTCATGCATACACACACACGATAACATATTCACTATACATACACATTGATTTAGTGGTGGTGGAGTAGGGGCCTGAGGGCACACAGTGTGTTGTGAATGTATTGTAATGTTTTTTTTTTAAATGGCATTAACTGCCTTGATTTTCCTGGACCCCAGGAAGAGTAGCTGCTGCCAGAGCAGCAGCTAATGGGGATCCATAATAAAATACAAATGCATACGTCTCGTGTCTGATCCGTTGAATTGCGTTTCCATCTTGTCCCTGTACTTGCATTTCACTTGTTTGATTGTTTTGCGTCTTCAAAGGTTGTTGATTCTGCTCTTCACTAGTCCTCACTGCCAGCCCTAGCTATGGAAACAATTTCCCTAGTATAATATAAAGGTGTATACAATGGTGTTAGTTTTCCTTTGCTGCTTTTTGACTTTCAGGCTCGTATAACTAGGCCCTACAGTGCATTTGGAAAGTGTTCAGACCCCTTGACTTTTTCCACATTTTGGTACGTTAAAGCCTTATTCTAAAATGGATGAGTTTTTTTTTTTTTTTTTTTTTCTCCTCAAACTACACATAATGACAAAGCAAAAACAGGTTTTTAGAAATCTTTACAAATGTATTAAAAATCTTTGTTTTATTTTTAATACATTTGAAAAGAAATCGAAACCTGTTTTTGCTTTGTCTTTGAGGTTTGTGTCGATTGCTGAGGAAAAAATGAATGTTTTCCATTTTAGAATAAGGCTGTAACATAACAAAATGTGGAAAAAGTCAAGGGGTCTGAACACTTTCCGAAGACACTGTATGTACTGTATATTTGCTGGACCTGTTCAGTTCCTTCCTTTTGAAGTCATGTGTTTGCCCCACCCTGTGATTTAAGGTTTGCCTGGCCATCGCTCACTACTCCCAGCCCGCTGATCCCCAGCTGCTGTTTGGCTTTGAGTACGTAGGGAAGCAATACTATGTATCCTTGGGTAGGTATACAGTACACTGCTTAATCATCTGGTTCTGACTGAAAAGGCTTTGACACACCCTTATTCCCTGTGGCCTGCCAAACTGTTCTAGCTATCAATAGCATCCCCACTGTACATGTCTTGACATGTGAGGAACCTAAAGGAAAACATGCTGAATACACCGTTAACAGAACAATGTGATCAATTGAGTTTTGTTGGAACACCGGGGCATTGGTTGTGTCAAATGTGGATCTTCAATAAAGAACATATATTTACAGTTGCAATGTTTTGAGTTGAAGGAAACACAGCAAGCAGGTGTGTGTCTTTAATTAGCAAGCGCTCACTGCTACATGTTCAGGGGAGCGAGTTAATGGAGTAGATCCCGGAGGAGGACTGCAGATGCCCCTGTTTGACCGGCCCTCTGAATGGGACAGAGAGATCAAGAGAACAGGTGCAGCAGAGTGGAGGGTGTGCTCCATCAACGAGGGCTACGTCGTCTCACCCAGGTGGGGCCCACATAGTTTTAGGGGAGTGGGGATGAGGGGGAGGGAGGGTTACTGCAGGCCTGAGCTCATTTTCTAAATGACAACATGGATTATTACCAGATTTGGATTATGATTAACATAGCTCATTAGTGTCATAATCCTCATCAGGCAGAATAGTAATACTTTATGTAACACACTTAGGTAATGGCTTACATTGACACGTTATGTAATATAATCTTTGTTGAGATGGAAATGTAGTAATTGCTTCACTTGCTGCCACAGATTTTGAGTTATTTCTTTTCATATTGTGATCGACCATTCAGAATCTGCTGTGGATAATATGGCACCTGACTCAGTGGCATGAAATGTTAACCTCTTGCCATTTGGAGCATCTCTGTAATGCATATTTCCCTCTTATCTTTCTCTCTCCCAGTCTCCCAGAGTACTTTGTGGTCCCAGTGTCCCTGGCGGATCAAGACCTGAAGCAGTACTTATGTTTTTTCACTGCTCACCGCATCCCTGTGAGTGGCCAGCCTCTCATCCCAAGAAACAGCTTTTGCTTAATAAAAGCCTTTCTCGCTGTTTTAGACAGAATTCCCTAGACAGACTGTTTCTATCAAGCATTAATGATGCCAATTTAATTTTTAAGTGCTTTGAGAGGAGTGACTGCATTTTGAGTGTATGTGAGAGAACGAGGGAGACTGTTTGTGTGTGACTGCTGGACCATGACAAGGTGGTGTGTGTTTCCCTTAGTTGTGGTGCTGGAATCACCCCAACGGGAGTGCCCTGGTGCGCATGGCCAGCATCAGTGACCCACTGCAGCAGAGGAAGCTGGACCAGAGGTACAATAAGACTGAATAGAATGTCAATGAAAACATTTTATTTGTTGATATTTTCATATTGTTCACTACAACCATCTGTTTTCAATTTTCTTTCAAATGGTGTGCTTATCATGTCAGCACTGTGATTTGTTGTTTTGGCATAACTGACAAGTGAGATTGGTACTGCGAGTCTGGACAGAGTAGTTTGGCAAAGAAATAAATGAACTGCTTATGAAATAAGTAGTGCTGTTAAGACCATTTCCAACAGTCTTTTCCTGCCTTGTGTTGTGGTAGGATCTGTAGTGCCATAACAAAGAGCCACCCACAGCGCAGTGACGTCCTCAAGTCCGACCTGGACAAGAACCTGCCCAACATCCAGGACATCCAGGCTGCCTTTGTCAAAGTGCGGCAGATCTGTGTCATCGGTAAGTCGGGGGAATTGAAATCAATCAATCAAATGAATGTTGTGATCTATTTGTTAATTAGTTTTTTTATGAAGGCACTTTGTTCTTAGGCTTTTATTGCTGCTCTTAGGTATTCTGAAAGTGCTTGGGATATTTAATTGTGTTTGTGTGCAGAGCCCTTTGAGGAGTCTGAGGAGAAGTGGCTGTCGTCCATGGAAAGCTCTCGATGGCTGGAGTATGTCAGGTATGTACAAATACTTAGACGCCACTGGCACAGCAGGTTGGCTCACCTTGCTGTTTACACAGGTAGTGTTGCTGTCTTGTCCTGCATGAAGTTTCATTTAGAAAAGTACTAGCATTGATAGACGCTCCTGCTGGTTCTCTCTCTACCAGCTGGTAGGGGTGGCAGGGTAGCCTAGTGGTTAGAGCGTTGGACTAGTAACCGAAAGGTTGCAGTTTCAAATCCCCGAGCTGTCGTTTTGCCCCTGATCAGGCAGTTAACCCACCGTTCGTTCCTAGGCCGTCATTGAAAATAATTAATTTGTTCTTAACGGACTTGCCTAGTTAAATATAGGTAAAATAAAAATATATATATTAGTCATTTTATTTCCACTTTTTAATGGTGGTAATATTTACGGTGCAACTACAGGATCATTTTGGTCGGACTCAAGTTTTGGTCAGAGTTAATGAATGTTGTACTTAAGCTGTATGTGTAAATGTTACATATTTGTACCTAGAGTAAAGTCAACTGTATCGTTTCCTATTCCTGTCTCCAGGGCCTTCCTGAAGCATTCAGCCGAGGTAGTCTACTTGCTGGAGGGAAAACATGTGTCTGTCATTCTGCAAGGTAACGAAATACATGGTTTTGTCTTTTAGTTGTCTGTCTCTCTCTGTATGTTTCCTGTCTGTCTTGTCGGTCTTAATACCTGTATTTCTCTCTCTTCTGTTCTCTCTCTCTCTTCTCTTTCCAGAGGAAGAAGACCGGGACCTGAGCTGTGTGGTGTCCTCTCTGGTACAACTGATGCTGGACCCTCACTTCCGTAGCCTCACTGGCTTCCAGAGCCTGGTGCAGAAGGAGTGGGTGATGGCTGGCCATCGCTTCCTTGACCGGTGCAACCATTTGAAGAAAAATGACAAAGAGGAGGTAGGCTCTGTCTATTTGCATACTTGAAATGGAGCTTGACATGGAGTTGTACTTTGAAATGTTGTACTTTGAAATGTTGTCATTGTTTTGTGCCCAGTGATTTTAATCATTTAGCATTTTAGTCATTTAGCAAACACTCTTAACCTTAATTCATCCTGTAAGCCGCGCTGGATAACTGCCTTGCTCAAGGGCACATCAACCGATTGTTCACCTAGTCGGCTCAGGGAGTCAAACCAGCAACCTTTCAATTACTGGCTGACCGCTTTTAATCACTAGACTACCTGCCGCCCTTAATCACAATATTCTTTCCCTTTCCGCTCTTCCTCTCCTCCATCCCCTCAGTCTCCTCTGTTCCAGCTGTTCCTGGACTGTGTGTGGCAGATTATAAATCAGTACCCAGCAGCCTTTGAGTTCACTGAGACCTACCTGACTGTGCTCAGTGACAGCATGTGGATCCCTGTATTCAGCACCTTCCTCTTCAACTGTCCCCAGCAGCGAACTGAGAACAGCATGGTGAGGAGCTCTCACACACACACAAAGCGACAAACACAGGAAGTTCCCCCTCAACCCTCACAACATAGTTGTGGTTGTATTCAACTCCGTCAACGCACCTCTATGATACAGCTCAGAACTGTGTGCAGTATTAGTGACCTTACCTGTCCTCCTCCACAGGACTTTGCTAAGAGTAAGTGCATCCCTGTGGGGGAGGAGAAGGCCCTGCGTTTCCCCCCTGTCTGGGACTGGTCACAGCAGTTCACCCCCAAAGACCAGGCCCTCTTCAACAACCCCATGTATGTTGGCAAAGGTGCCACCTGTGTTCAGAATGGAGCAGTGAAGTCCTTCAGACGCACCAAGGTCAGTTAGCGCTCTTTGTTTGAGAATGCAAATGAATACAAAGAGTTCTCAACCACCCCATAACAGGATAAGTACATTTCAATTCTAGATGGGTAAATTAAAAAGCTATGCAAGACTATCCAGGGACAGTCCCAGATGCCTGGAAATAACCTGAATTCATGAAGATCAAAATGTCATGTTCCTCAAAGTAAAATCAACACCATCTACATGCATGTACATTCTAAATGAAATAACTTGTTAATGAGTGTGTGTTACTTTTATCTCCCAGAAAAACTACAGTTCTACACTCCGAGGGATGCCCTCTTCCCTGAGGAACATCCTGATGGACGGCCATGACAGCCTCACCCTGACCAGACGGAACTCCCTGGTGTCGCGGCTCAAACCAGACTTCTCCCAGATCAGAGAGGTGGTGGAGAGCCCAACAGAGCGCTTCTTCAGGGACTGGGTCTCCCGGCCCGCAGACCTACAGGGGATGCTCATCCCCCAGCTCCTGCCTTCACACCTGGCCCTGTGGAGGCTCTACTTCCTGCGCTGGGTCCCTGAAGCCAGCATCCCTAAGGGCGGCCCTGTTACCGCATATCACAAGCTCTCCCAGCTGGCTGATGAAGTAGAGAAGCTGCAGAGCCAGCTACGCCAGTACAAGGGGGCCACTTCGGCCAGCACAACGACCTCCACCCCCAGCGCCCCCCCATCAGACCACAGCAGGATGTACTTTAAGGCCGGTTCCACCCACGAGTCCTCTTCAACTCCAGAGTACCTCAGCTCCTCCTTCCCCTTCTCTCCCGTGGGGAACATGTGCCGCCGCAGCATCCTGGGCACTCCTCTCAGCAAGTTTCTGAACGGGGCAAAGATATGGCTCTCCACTGAAACTCTGGCCAATGAGGCACTCTGAGGTCCCGTGGCTAAAGTTCTCACTCAAATCAGTGCTTAGAGTCCAGAAGGGATGTCCTATCATGCTAGAGGCTGGAGGCTAGCTCAGTTGAATATGATGTGGCTGTTTTGTTTTTGCACAAGATTATTTGTCTTTGCTTAAATCGAACATTTCTTCAGGGTTTTGTCAGGGTTGCTCTCTGTAGGAAGTCACTTTCGATTTCAATTTTCATAGTTTTAGATTCAGTATGTAGAATGTTAATGGAATATGATTTTGTAGTGACATGGATGTAGCGCTGATGACACTTTGCGAAGGGAAAAAGGAGCTGTGAGGAGTTAAATCTGTGGTAGACACGTATCGCTTTATTTGTATAACTTAATATAGTTTTGTTGTATTTCTAGAGACCTTCTGGTAAGGTACTGCATTAATTCTAGAATGAAGATTAACCAAATCATGAATAGTGAAAGGAGAAGGACAGATGGGGCTGTCTACTATTAGGCCTTCTTGCAGGAAATGATCATCAATCACATAGTGCACCAATAAAATGCCAGCGAACCGGCACTGGAAAATTCACCGTTTGAGACAAGACATTTGTGGACATTCATCAATCAACTTTTTCCTTGATGGCTTTGGCATTGAAATGCATCAGTATCTGGACATGTATGTTTTGGCGCTGTGGGCAGTAAAGAACCACTGGGCAGGCTGGATACCAGTCTTATCATTACTGTACACCCACACAGCCTGAACTGATGCTGCTAATGGCTGGACGCTGCCTGAACTGATGCTCAGACAATCATCATGTCTATTCACCATAGTCAGGTGATGTGTTTCAGAGTGGGTTTGAAGTGGAGACATGTAAACAGTTGGAATCTGTTTTCTCTAATGAGCCCTCATTGCTCCTTCACCTGATGTTAACAAGACAAATCCCAAATAAGAAGTGAACCTGTATGAAATAACTACTGTTAATGGTGGTGAAAATAATATACTGTTTTTATTTTTATTCTAATTATGGTACTTACTGTTTTTTAGACCCAACTTTTAGTTATACCATGAATGCACCGCCCTTGTTTTAGTTTACCACTAATTCACACCATTGGTGCACTCAGCACTGTTATTGTATAACAATTGTGCTCCTCATTTGACACCATTTGATATTGATCAACAGTGCACATATATATTCAGTTATGCAAATGTTCAAATACAGGGATGTAGGAAATTCTCAGTGCCTTTTTAGATGGAAATGTGGCTTTACTTACTGTGTTCAATGTACCGGTTCACTTCTATCACTTATTCTACTATGCATGTTACACCCAGAGTAATGACATTAGAGACTGAGTACTTCAAAAGCTGCACCTGGATGCCAATTTGAAGTGCTTGATCTGAAGGAACACCATGTTGGGATTAATGTTATGTTTTACCTTTGCTCTGTGGAGTGTCACTGTGTTAGATCAAGTTTGGAGATACACATTTATGGCATTGCAGAGCACTTGTTGGACAATTGAGTGGTCTGTAGTGCAATGTTGACCCTCTCCCCCCTTCAAAAGCACTGTCATCACTCTGACCACAGGGGATCACAGCTGTAAGGCAAAATTTCAATGTAAAGGAATATAGAGCAAATAAAAATGTCAAATGTCTGAAGTTGTTTTTTGTTATTGGTGGGGGTAGATGTGTGAATATTCTTCGACTCGGTATTTGACACCCAATAGGGTGGCTGCAATACTTGTGACTGGTCTGGATTGGAAAGCTGTCAAAATAAGACTGAGCAATGTCTGCAACACAGATTAATGAGGGAAACTGAAGATATTTCACATGATATTCCATTATTTGTTTCAATTTAAAGTTTGAACTTTTGTTTTTCAATCAACCAACAAAACACATTCCACATTCACAGATGTGACACTTTAAAAAATATATATTTTAGTTTTTTTGTTGTGATTTGTTTTAATCCCCTCTACCACACGGAACCCCACTAATCTACTGACGGAATGCAAGAGGTGGCTAACAACAGACCTCCATCCTATGCTAGCTTGCTACCGATGGCCTGGCTAGCTGTCTAAATCGCCGTGACCCCCAACCAACCTCTCCACTCACTGGACCCTTTTGATCACTCGACTAAGCATGCCTCTCCTTAATGTCAATATGTCTTGTCCATTGCTGTTCTGGTTAGTGTTTATGGGCTTATTTCACTGTAGAGCCTCTAGTCCTGCTCACTATACCTTATCCAACCTATTAGTTCCACCACCCACACATGCAATGACATCTCCTGGTTTCAATGATGTTTCCAGAGACAATATCTCTCTCTTCATCACTCAATACCTAGGTTTACCTCCACTGTATTCACATACTACCATACCTTTGTCTGTACATTATACCTTGATGCTATTTTATCACCCCCAGAAACCTCCTTTTACTCTGTTCTAGACGTTCTAGACGACCAATTCTCATAGCTTTTAGCCGTACCCTTATTCTACTCCTCCTATGTTCCTTTGGCGATGTAGAGGTGAATCCAGGCCCTGCAGTGCCTAGCTCCACTCCTATTCCCCAGGCGCTCTCTTTTGACGACTTCTGTAACCGTAATAGCCTTGGTTTCATGCATGTCAACATCAGAAGCCTCCTCCCTAAGTTTGTTCTATTCACTGCTTTAGCACACTCTGCCAACCCAGATGTTCTAGCTGTGTCTGAATCCTGGCTTAGGAAGACCACCAAAAATTCAGAAATGTTAATTCCAAACTACAACATTTTCAGACAAGATAGAACTGCCAAAGGGAGCGGTGTTGCAATCTACTGCAAAGATAGCCTGCAGAGTTCTGTCCTACTATCCAGGTCTGTACCCAAACAATTTGAAAATCTACTTTTAAAAATCCACCTCTCTAAAAACAAGTCTCTCACCGTTGCTGCCTGCTATAGACCACCCTCTGCCCCCAGCTGTGCTCTGGACACCATATGTGAACTGATTGCCCCCCATCTATCTTCAGAGTTCGTGCTGCTAGGCGACCTAAACTGGAACATGCTTAACACCCCAGCCATCCTACAATCTAAACTTGATGCCCTCAATCTCACACAAATTATCAATGAACCTACCAGGTACCTCCCCAAAGCCTTAAACACGGGCACCCTCATAGATATCATCCTAACCAACTTCCCCTCTAAATACATCTCTGCTGTCTTCAACCAAGATCTCAGCGATCACTGCCTCATTGCCTGCATCAGTAATGGGTCAGCGGTCAAACGACCTCCACTCATCACTGTAAAACGCTCCCTGAAACACTTCTGCGAGCAGGCCTTTCTAATCGACCTGGCCGGGGTATCCTGGAAGGATATTGATCTCATCCCGTCAGTAGAGGATGCCTGGATATTTTTTTTAAATGCCTTCCTAACCATCTTAAATAAACATGCCCCATTCAAGAAATGTAGAACCAGGAACAGATATAGCCCTTGGTTCTCCCCAGACCTGACTGCCCTTAACCAACACAAAAACATCCTATGGCGTTCTGCATTAGCATCGAACAGCCCCCATGATATGCAGCTGTTCAGGGAAGCTAGAAACCATTATACACAGGCAGTTAGAAAAGCCAAGGCTAGCTTTTTCAAGCAGAAATTTGCTTCCTGCAACACTAACTCAAAAAAGTTCTGGGACACTGTAAAGTCCATGGAGAATAAGAACCTCCTCCCAGTTGCCCACTGCACTGAAGATAGGAAACACTGTCACCACTGATAAATCCACCATAATTGAGAATTTCAATAAGCATTTTTCTACGGCTGGCCATGCTTTCCACCTGGCTACTCCTACCCCGGTCAACAGCACTGCACCCCCAACAGCAACTCGCCCAAGCCTTCCCCATTTCTCCTTCTTCCAAATCCATTCAGCTGATGTTCTGAAAGAGCTGCAAAATCTGGACCCCTACAAATCAGCCGGGCTAGATAATCTGGACCCTTTCTTTCTAAAATTATCTGCCGAAATTGTTGCCACCCCTATTACTAGCCTGTTCAACCTCTCTTTCGTGTCGTCTGAGATTCCCAAAGATTGGAAAGCAGCTGCGGTCATCCCCCTCTTCAAAGGGGGGGACACTCTTGACCCAAACTGCTATAGACCTATATCTATTCTACCGTGCCTTTCTAAGGTCTTCGAAAGCCAAGTCAACAAACAGAGTACCGACCATTTCGAATCTCACCATACCTTCTCTGCTATGCAATCTGGTTTCAGAGCTGGTCATGGGTGCACCTCAGCCACGCTCAAGGTCCTAAACGATATCTTAACCGCCATCGATAAGAAACATTACTGTGCAGCCGTATTCATTGATCTGGCCAAGGCTTTCGACTCTGTCAATCTCCACATCCTCATCGGCAGACTCGACAGCCTTGGTTTCTCAAATGATTGCCTCGCCTGGTTCACCAACTACTTCTCTGATAGAGTTCAGTGTGTCAAATTGGAGGGTCTGCTGTCCGGACCTCTGGCAGTCTCTATGGGGGTGCCACAGGGTTCAATTCTTGGACCGACTCTCTTCTCTGTATACATCAATGAGGTCGCTCTTGCTGCTGGTGAGTCTCTGATCCACCTCTACGCAGACGACACCATTCTGTATACTTCCGGCCCTTCTTTGGACACTGTGTTAACAACCCTCCAGGCAAGCTTCAATGCCATACAACTATCCTTCCGTGGCCTCCAATTGCTCTTAAATACAAGTAAAACTAAATGCATGCTCTTCAACCGATCGCTACCTGCACCTACCCGCCTGTCCAACATCACTACTCTGAACGGCTCTGACTTAGAATACGTGGACAACTACAAATACTTAGGTGTCTGGTTAGACTGTAAACTCTCCTTCCAGACCCATATCAAACATCTTCAATCCAAAGTTAAATCTAGAATTGGCTTCCTATTTCGCAACAAAGCATCCTTCACTCATGCTGCCAAACATACCCTTGTAAAACTGACCGTCCTACCAATCCTCGACTTTGGCAATGTCATTTACAAAATAGCCTCCAATACCCTACTCAACAAATTGGATGCAGTCTATCACAGTGCAATCCATTTTGTCACCAAAGCCCCATATACTACCCACCATTGCGACCTGTACGCTCTCGTTGGCTGGCCCTCGCTTCATACTCGTCGCCAAACCCACTGGCTCCATGTCATCTACAAGACCCTGCTAGGTAAAGTCCCCCCTTATCTCAGCTCGCTGGTCACCATAGCATCTCCCACCTGTAGCACACGCTCCAGCAGGTATATCTCTCTAGTCACCCCCAAAACCAATTCTTTCTTTGGCCGCCTCTCCTTCCAGTTCTCTGCTGCCAATGACTGGAACGAACTACAAAAATCTCTGAAACTGGAAACACTTATCTCCCTCACTAGCTTTCAGCACCAACTGTCAGAGCAGCTCACAGATTACTGCACCTGTACATAGCCCACCTATAATTTAGCCCAAACAACTACCTCTTTCCCAACTGTATTTAATTTTAATTAATTTATTTATTTTGCTCCTTTGCACCCCATTATTTTTATTTCTACTTTGCACATTCTTCCATTGCAAAACTACCATTCCAGTGTTTTACTTGCTATATTGTATTTACTTTGCCATCATGGCCTTTTTTGCCTTTACCTCCCTTCTCACCTCATTTGCTCACATTGTATATAGACTTGTTTATACTGTATTGTTGACTGTATGTTTGTTTTACTCCATGTGTAACTCTGTGTCGTTGTATCTGTCGAACTGCTTTGCTTTATCTTGGCCAGGTCGCAATTGTAAATGAGAACTTGTTCTCAACTTGCCTACCTGGTTAAATAAAGGTAAAATAAAATAAAAAATAAATATAAAATAAAAATATATACTCACACAAACAATAATTATAAAAAAATGAATATGTATATAAAACTTGCAGCAGCACTATCAAGGTTCTTACTCGCTTTTTCCAGCCTTCACTGAGACGATGAGCAAATGATTCGTTTTTATATTTTACAGCACCTTACACAACATCCCTCTTGAAAAGCTCACTTATGACCTCCGCAAGAGACAGCCCAAGTTTGATAGACTCATCTCCACTACTCATCTATATTTCAAATTGGACAGAGTGAATGGGGTGATAAGGGAAATGAGCAGATACAGTGCCTTGCGAAAGTATTCGGCCCCCTTGAACTTTGCGACCTTTTGCCACATTTCAGGCTTCAAACATAAAGATATAAAACTGTATTTTTTTGTGAAGAATCAACAACAAGTGGGACACAATCATGAAGTGGAACGACATTTATTGGATATTTCAAACGTTTTTAACAAATCAAAAACTGAAAAATTGGGCGTGCAAAATTATTCAGCCCCCTTAAGTTAATACTTTGTAGCGCCACCTTTTGCTGCGATTACAGCTGTAAGTCGCTTGGGGTATGTCTCTATCAGTTTTGCACATCGAGAGACCGAAATTTTTTCCCATTCCTCCTTGCAAAACAGCTCGAGCTCAGTGAGGTTGGATGGAGAGCATTTGTGAACAGCAGTTTTCAGTTCTTTCCACAGATTCTCGATTGGATTCAGGTCTGGACTTTGACTTGGCCATTCTAACACCTGGATATGTTTATTTTTGAACCATTCCATTGTAGATTTAGCTTTATGTTTTGGATCATTGTCTTGTTGGAAGACAAATCTCCGTCCCAGTCTCAGGTCTTTTGCAGACTCCATCAGGTTTTCTTCCAGAATGGTCCTGTATTTGGCACCATCCATCTTCCCATCAATTTGAACCATCTTCCCTGTCCCTGCTGAAAAAAAGCAGGCCCAAACCACGATGCTGCCACCACCATGTTTGACAGTGGGGATGTTGTGTTCAGGGTGATGAGCTGTGTTGCTTTTACGCCAAACATAACGTTTTGCATTGTTGCAATTTTGGTTTCATCTGACCAGAGCACCTTCTTCCACATGTTTGGTGTGTCTCCCAGGTGGCTTGTGGCAAACTTTAAACAACACTTTTTATGGATATCTTTAAGAAATGGCTTTCTTCTTGCCACTCTTCCATAAAGGCCAGATTTGTGCAATATACGACTGATTGTTGTCCTATGGACAGAGTCTCCCACCTCAGCTGTAGATCTCTGCAGTTCATCCAGAGTGATCATGGGCCTCTTGGCTGCATCTCTGATAAGTCTTCTCCTTGTATGAGCTGAAAGTTTAGAGGGACGGCCAGGTCTTGGTAGATTTGCAGTGGTCTGATACTCCTTCCATTTCAATATTATCGCTTGCACAGTACTCCTTGGGATGTTTAAAGCTTGGGAAATCTTTTTGTATCCAAATCCGGCTTTAAACTTCTTCACAACAGTATCTCGGACCTGCCTGGTGTGTTCCTTGTTCTTCATGATGCTCACTGCACTTTTAACGGACCTCTGAGACTATCACAGTGCAGGTGCATTTATACGGAGACTTGATTACACACAGGTGGATTGTATTTATCATCATTAGTCATTTAGGTCAACATTGGATCATTCAGAGATCCTCACTGAACTTCTGGAGAGAGTTTGCTGCACTGAAAGTAAAGGGGCTGAATAATTTTGCACGCCCAATTTTTCAGTTTTTGATTTGTTAAAAAAGTTTGAAATATCCAATAAATGTTGTTCCACTTCATGATTGTGTCCCACTTGTTGTTGATTCTTCACAAAAAAAATACAGCTTTATATCTTTATGTTTGAAGCCTGAAATGTGGCAAAAGGTCGCAAAGTTCAAGGGGGCCGAATACTTTCGCAAGGCACTGTATCTGCTCATTTCCCTTATCACCCCATTCACTCTGTCCAATTTGAAATATAGTTGAGTAGTGGAGATGAGTCTATCAAACTTGGGCTGTCTCTTGCGGAGGTCATAAGTGAGCTTTTCAAGAGGGAGAAAGTCAACAATCTGGTCAATCCACATTTGAAATGTAGGAGAGGTATTAGAGGCCCACAATAGAAGAATACATTTCTTAGCAAAGTATGTCATCGTCATAAGCAAATTTTCTGTCAGGATCAAGAACAAAGTCCTGCTGGGCATTAAGAAGATAGATATACGGGGTCACTCTACTGTACATCTAGTATTTTCTGTGCAGCAGTATGTATAGATTGCCAAAATCTGGCAATCTACAACTCTAAAATACATGCATATAGGTTCCACTTTCAGAGGTACATCTTTCACAGTTAGGAAAAATGTCTGTTTTCATTCTATGGAGTCTCAAAGGAGTGTAATAAAATGTGTAATTAGATTCTTTCATTTTTACATTAGTAGAGGAGCAGTATACCCTGTCGCAAACCTCTGTCCATTACTCATCACTGATAGTCAGACCAAGGTCCTTTTCCCAGATTATTTTCAAAGGAGTAAAGGAGGAGCCTCCTTTCTCAGAAAGGAGTCTATAGATGTAAGATATTTGCCTTCAATGGATTGTGCTGTGACAAGAAGGGTTTCAACTTCATTCAACTGAGTTCTAAACCTCTTGGAAGTAAATGAGGAAATGACATGTCTAATTTGAAGATAATACAAAAAAATGGGATCTATGCACATTGAATTCACTGCAGAGCTCTTGAAAGGATTTCAGTGGTTTTCTGCTGAAATAGGTCTGAAAAGGTCCTGATTCCTAGAGTATGCCAAAGATTAAAGTTGGCATCCCTCAGGGCTTTTGGCAAGTCTGGGTTGCCTACTATAGGCGAGTGAGAACATATTTGGGATGAAATGCCCAGGTATTTGACCAAATACTTATTTTCCACCATAATTTGCAAATAAATTCATTAAAAATCCTACAATGTGATTTTCTGGATTTTTTTTTCTCATTTTGTCTGTCATAGTTTAAGTGTACCTATGATGAAAAGCAGGCCTCTCTCATCTTTTTAAGTGGGAGAACTTGCACAATTGGTGACTGACTAAACACTTTTTTGCCCCACTGTATGTGTATTGAGTCTGGGAGAACTCCGTTTTTTCAAAAATCCTCCAGCATTGGCTTGAAGATAGGGCTGAGCTGGGGCCAAAAAGCTTTGTAGAACTCTGGGGAATCCATCTGGGCCTGGGGACTTATTAGGTGGCATGGAGGTAATTGCCTCCAGGATCTCCTCAAGAGTGAAGGGGGAGTTGAGATCTTCTTGGTCGGTCTCTGATAGTTTAAGTAGCGAGATTCCCTCTAGGAAGGAGTGGAGTTCTGCCTCTGTGTGTTTTCTCTCAGCAAATTACTATATTAACCATGCTATATGCAGGTCTGATATTAGTCAAATCAGGTCACACTACAGTCAGTGTATGTATAATAAAATGCAAAGCTACTGTACACTCTAACGTATATCAATAAGGACACCAGCACCCCCTGCTGTAATACTGGAGCATCAACCGGGAAAATTGCAAAAACAACTCGTCACAATAACATACCGGTACTGTAAATCTGAGAAAGGACTGCATTTGTAATGCAAGAACCTCCTAAAGTATCCCAAGGAGAGACCCATAATGGGCTAAAATACCACTTGTTTTCATTGCCAGGGGATTGCCATTTAGAGAGGAACAAGGCAATGTGTGTTCCGAAGGGAAATAGATAATTCCCTCATTTGTGCATACAGACATTCGGGGAAAAATGGCAATCCAGGTATTCCTAGCAGAAGGTAAACGTGTGTATGTTTTTTATTGGCCATGAAGCTCAAATTTATGAAAATGATAGGATTTATATGCCTCAAAATCATCCAGGAAATTGAATTTACTGTGTGTGACGTCATCTAGGAGCGCCACTGGGTTTTCGTCTGCTGGCCTCCGATATGAGCTCGACTAATCAGCATTGATTTCATCCACATTTCCTTATCATATTAACTGTTCCGAACGCGTAAGGCAGTTGAGGCATATCCACAATGATATTTGGAGGTAAGTGCACGAGAAGACAGGAAGTAGTGGCGTTTGGAGATACTATATTTGAACGATAATAACAGGTGATAAATGGCTATTCAGCTAACTAGCTAGCCATTACTAGTGTTCGCTGATGTCCAGCCATAAATTCTGACGTTGCCTGGCCTTCTCACTTCACTATTATTTTGATTCCACGAAAGTTAACTTTTCTAACTATGCCCACAACCGTAGGTAATTGTCATCCAATTATTTGATAATGAGTATTCTCAATCTTGTATGAATGACATGAGGAAACACCCAACCAGATTGCTACTTTTGACTCCCATCCAAACTCAAATTTCAGTTTTAGCCAGAGAACTAGCAAGAGAGCTTAATCAATTTGATATCATATAGTGCAGTTTGTCCAATGTTCTACGTTGCGAATAACAAAAAAATGATCTATGCTTAGGAGCATTGCTCCTATTCAAAGAAGATGAAAACAGAATATTTCACCAAATAGGCCTACTGTAGCGAATAACGCAACATTTCTTAATGGACATGCCAAAAATAGGCTATATTCGGGGGAAATGTTAGCACTAAATTTATGAAAATATCAGGCACCCTGCTGTCTTTCGCTCCTCTGCACGTAGAAAGTGAGCCATGTGATGTGAATGTGGGTCATTTAAGACGTTTATATAAGGTTTTATAAAGAATGGGAGGATATGTGTGGGTGGAAGAGGGTTGTTGTGTTTGTACATGCCTGGGTGTTTTAACAGCCTCAAATCTGTCTTCGCCCGTACGTTTCCCTCCCATGGCTTCCAACTAATAATCCAATTGACTGTGGAGAAAATACACAGCAGTGTCATGGGAGGAGACAATATAATTAGGCATGCTGAAAAAAAGGGTTCTGAATAATCTGAAATAATTTCTGGTTGCAGCAGCTGAGGTGTATAGAAGTCTCTCCATTACTCTCTTACTCACTCTCCCTATCTCTTGTGTGCTGTGATTCACTATACCATACAGTTCAGCAAGTAACAACTTGTTGCCATGGGGAGAAAGCAATATGGCACAGACCATAAAATGAGCTGAAGTGTGTGCCTAATCGTTATGGTGCTGTTGGTTTTCTCACCTCCTGTCATCACACGGAGGCCTAATTATTCAAGGAAATAATATCCAGAGTTAAAAGCTGCAATATGTAACTTTTTGGGTGACCTGACCAAATTCACAAAGTGTGATATAGATCTGTGATTCTCATTGAAAGCAAGTCTAAGAGGTGGTAGATGTGTTCTATGTGCTCTATTTCTAGTGAAATCCAATGTTATTGGTCACATACACATGGTTAGCAGATGTTATTGCAAGTATAGAGAAATGCATGTAATGCTTATTTGTCCCAAAAGTTTTGTTTTTGAATATTTTACTTTTGGTTATAGAAACTATACTTCAAAGCAGTTAGAAGATAGTGATTCTCTAAACTATACTTGCATGTTATGTCACCAAACTGAAATCAGGCAGACTATTAATTCTAGCAACCTGGAAGTGGTGGCGCGATTTCCGCATGGTGCATCTTTAACTGAAATTCAGTTAATTTGGATTGTTTGTGTCCATCATTTTGTGGATCTCCTGTGCCTAGGTCTGGAAACACACGTTTCCTTTCATCTACTTTCTCTCTCAAATATCTTGGCACTCTAAGCCTGGTTTGTGACGTGGGTCCAGTATGTGTTGATGTAGTATGTTAAGGTGAATCCTTGGGGTCGTCTGACGGCTGGTCACACAGTCTCTCTCTGTGTTTCTAGGTGAGACGGTGGACGAGGTCAGCTTCAGGTTCTCAGAGCTGGTTCCTGTGGTGCTGATTGCCTGGCTGACAGGCTCCACTCCCCGTGCTGCACAATAAAGAGCCTTTCAAGCCCAGACAAGACTACAGGGCACCGCCATGAAGCCAGGTCACGAGCGTAATCAGGAGTGCCTGCCTCCCAAGAAGAGGGATCTCAACAACAGCACCAGTAGTAGTAGTGCGGGAGGAGGGGCAGGAAGTGGGGTGGGGGGAGGAGGGGGGGTGGAAGTGGCCACTCAGAGCTCAGGGGTCAGTAGTGACACTCAGGGAGGAGGCACAGCAGAAGAGTGGCTGCGTGCCCAGCCTGGTCTACACTATGGAGTAGAGAGTGCTGAGGGCCTCCAAGGTCTGCCTGTTGACCAGTACAGCATGCTCTATAGGGTGGCTCTCCCCTCTGTCTCCTACTCCCAGACCAGTCTACACCCAGTGTTAAGCCATATCTCTCCAGCTTACACTGTCCCCTCATCTCTCCTACAGCATCATCCAGGGATCTCCTATCCCCCTCTAGGCTATGCCCAGATCCCCCACTCCTCTTTCCAGTTTGTCTCCCCATACGGTGCAGTCCCTTATGCAGTCCCCCCTGGCTTTGTCCCCAGCTCCCTGATCTCTCCCTCGGGCACCCTCTCCCAGCCCCACCTGGTCCCCTACCAGTCAGTCATCCAGGAGGGGGTGGTCTCCCCTCCTACCCAGACCCATGTATCTGCCCATGCCTTTGCCAAAGTGGGGTCGTCCGGAGGTGTCCCCCTGATGCTGACCTCGGAGCAGGCTGCCCAGCACCAGCAGCACCTGGGTGCGCTGCCCGCCGCAGAGCTCAGTCCTCGGGGAGTGCCAGTCTTTTACCACTCTCGGGGAACCAGGGCTGCACCTGCCCCCTGGGACCCCTACAGCGGGGAGCAGGGGACAGATGGGGATAGGGAGGTGAATGGAGGGGAGAGGGAGCAGGCAGCCAGGGAGATGCTCCAGGACTACAATGCCAGGAATGCACGGTTGCTGCAGGCAGCATCTGCCTCTGCAGCACTGGAGCACGCACAGGACAGAAGCCTGAAGAGCCGCAGGCTGGACGAGAGGGCTTCGCCTGGGCAGCGCAGCACCCCAGACACTGACCTGGAGGTAAGACTTGAGGTTTTGTTGTAATTACTTACACGCATGTATTTACTTATTTTAATTTATTTCAAATCTACTCCATAAGTCAAATAAATGTTTTATTTTCAATTTTCGAATAAGGAGTTTTGATATGAATTGTCCAAAATTCTGACTTTATTTAGTGCACTTGACTTTTTATAGTGTCTGCTGTGGCACAATATCCATGTTCCCCTCCACTTCCTTCCTTTATTACTTTGTTGAGGGTGTGCTGATCATTGGGCAACCAGTCACATCCACACACTGCCTGCTGCTTCTAGGAAAGACAAAAAATGCTCTGGTTTGTGGTCTCGATTAGAGTTGATAGGAAACCACTGCTTTCTGAGGCTTAATAATGGTGGTTGAGAGGAGGTACAAGAGGACAAAACTTAGTCTTTTTTTCTCTTTTTCTCAGACAACAATTTATTACATTTAAAGATAAAAAGGTTGATTGAAATGTGTTAATAAGATTAATCTTTTGTCATCCTCAAGGTTCAGCAGGTCGTTGGTCGCCTAGCCTCTCCTGTCCAAGGTGTGAGTGGAGGCCGCAAAGAGGTGTCCTTTGGTCCACTGAACCTATCCCAGGGCTCTCAGAGAGGCAGAGAGGCTCATGGGGAGGCAGGGGAGAGTGCTGGCCGGACAGGGTACGCGATCCACCCTGCGGTGTATGGAGACCCCCGAGTGATGGCCCATCAACAGCAGGCAGGGCAGCCAGGCCACGCTGTCATCTTGGCCAATGGACAGACAGTCCTGGTCCCCTTAGACTATCACCACCTCCCCCACCAACATCAACAGCCACCCCAGCACTACCCCAGCCAAACCAATGATGACACCTCTGCTGTCACCATGGCCTCCCCCACCCCCTACTCTAAAGCCTCTGAATCTCCAGCCAGAGTGTGCCTCCCAGACAGGGCTGTGGTGGAGCTGGCTGCCGTGGAGCAGCACCCCCAGCAGCCTTTTTCTGTCCCAGTCACGGCAGCCCTCACGCAGGCCCCGGCGCCCACCCCTGCCCCCTCCAATCCCTCCCATTTCATGAAGGGGGCCATCATCCAGCTGGCCACGGGGGAGTTGAAGCGTGTGGAGGACCTGCAGACTCAGGACTTTGTGCGGAGTGCTGAGGTGAGCGGGGGGCTGAAGATCGACTCCAGCATGGTGGTGGACATCAGGACCAGCCAGCAGAGATCCGGCCTGGTGGTGCTGCACTTCACAGTTGGCGAGCAGCAGAGCAAGGTGACCATCGACGTGCCCCCGGAGCACCCCTTCTTTGTGTTTGGCCAGGGCTGGTCCTCCTGCAGCCCAGAGCGCACGGCCCAGCTCTATGGCCTGGCCTGCCACCACCTGCAGGTAGGAGACGTGTGTGTGTCCATCACTCTGCAGCAGCCGCCCCAGCAACAGAAACAGCCCCTGCAGCAACAACAACAACAGCAGCAGCAGCAGACCCAAGCCAGGACTTCCACCAAAGCCAACTCCACATCAGGGGCCATCGGCCAGCCCATGGGGCCCCCTGCCCCCCAGCAGCCCAGGCCACAGCCTCACTTCAGGATGGAACGCGTCCACAGAGAGAGGGAGAGGGGGGATAAAGAGGAGCCCATGCAACTAGGGGGTGTTGGGCAGAGTGAGATGCCTACCAGACCAAATAGGACTTCAGCAGAGCACACTAGGAGCCAGAGCAGTTACTATTTGCACACGGAGGGTTCTGTTCGTCCAGGGGCGGGGGTGGGAGTGGTGTCGAGCGCGTCTCAGAGGCGCTGGTCCACCCCCGGCCTTCAGAGATGCATGAAGGTGGAGGAAGGGGGGCACCCTCAGCTGGGCTCCTCTCGACCCTCCTTCATCCCACAGGAGGTCAAACTGTCCATTGAGGGGCGCTCTAACGCTGGGAAGTAGCACCAACCACAGCAGTCCACACCACAGAAGAGACTGTCAGAGGAGCGAAAGCATCAGAGAGGGAGAAAGGGGATAAATAGTGGAAATGTAGCCTCAGAATGTTTAATATTTTGCACACCTAATAAGATTACAAGCTCTTTGTTTTCAGAGGAACTACCTGGTCTTGTGGCTGGTCAGGTCCGCTCTATTTGGTAGTCAGTCAGTCAGGACAGCTCCTGGTCCAGTGATCTCTGCTCTCCCAGGCTGACAGGGAGCGGATGCAGAAGCAGGGAGTGTATGTAGCTGGTGAATCGCCTACCAAAGTCCTCAAACTGCATCTTCCTTCATCCCTACCAACCCCTCAGAACCATCCTTATCAGAGGTGAACCAACCCTCAGAACCATCTTTATCACAGGTGAACCAACCCTCAGAATCATCCTTATCACAGGTGATCGCATTCATTGGACGTTCTCTCTTCTTTGACCAAACCATCTCTGGAAACCCAAGACTGGGGAGAATATGTAGCCCATGTCTGGTAGACAGACAACAGGGTCTGACACAGTGACAAGAACATAGCTATCCTATTATGCTCTGTCTCCCCCACATTTCTATTTTGGTCTGTTACCTTCAAAAGCGTTCTCCCAAAAAGAAATCCAATGATGTTGGTTCTCTTGATGCAGACTCTTGACGTGTCATCGTCACTTAGTGTGCTTCTCTAGTAGGAGCAGAGGACTTCTACCAAGGCACAGACACTCTCCCTCGTCTCCCTGCCTCTCCTCGTAGGGCCCAGTCTGCTGAGAGAGGGTCTGAGAGGAGGGTAAGGCAGCCTTAGAGGTCTTTCAATCAGCTCCTTCAATCAACCAATCAGAACCTAGGAAACCGCTCACTCCTTTCGTAATGCACAAACCACGCTTCCCCGTTTTTAATTTTACACCCCAACCCCACTTTGTGCCACGGTTACATGTCAGTTTTCCTTTCGAAAGAAACCAAAAGAGATCATGCATTCCAGTATCATAGTGATTATCATAGTGACCACAACACTCATCTTCCCAAATGCAGCCCTCCCTGCCTGCTACACCTCTCAGCATTCCTCTGGCTGGTGACTGTTTACTGTCATTATATTAGTAGACACCACTACTGGAGGCACGGGCTGGTCTCCACCAATGTCACCTGTGGGAATGATGCCTGCATGGAGCAGTACTGGCTGAGAGAGTGAAACCTCCCCATAGAGCCATGTTGGCTCTCTCAATACAGCAGCCCCTGGGCTTATGAGGGGGAATCCTGTGTGTGTTGGAGGGGATTGAGTTGGCCCTGCTTCATACCTTTTTCACACTATTGTCCCAACACAAACTGGGGGGATCTTTTGGCTTGCTTTCCAGTGAATATAATTGGTTTAAGGTTATCCTGCCATTTTCCAGCCTGTTTTGGGTTGTTCGTGGCTAGCTAACTATGTGCCTCTGCTCGTTTTAAAAGCAGGATGGCACTACATATGTTATCTGGCCAGGTCAGCTTACACGACTGTGTGAAATGGGTATATGAGACCAGTCAATCCTTGCTCAGTTACCAAAATCAAAGCAATAGTGTATTTTCTGTTTTTTGGGGGTTTTCTGTATATTTTGTTATTGTTTTTATATAAATATACAGCTTGTGTATCAGACCTAATACTATCTTTAACCCTGACCTGAAACGTTCCTGCTTTTCAAAGGTGATGCACAATTTGGCTCTGAAATGTTTTGATCTTTGTTATTACAGATTCACAATCAAAGCATGCCTTTTGAAATGATTTTTATTTCAAAAACCAGGCATTTATTCTGAAGAGAATAGTCTCCTTTTTGATGGACTGGAGGTTCGGGCTCTGGTCCTCACTGATAGTATTCATTATGGTTTTATATGGTTACTCTATATGGTTTTATTCAAGTGCATCTCCGAGAGAGGCTTGACTCCAAATCAGTGGTGAGCATCTTAACTCTCCTCTGTTTTGTCCTCTCCGTTGTCTTTTAATCTACTTGTGGAATTGTTTTATTCTGTCCATGGCAATATTATTTCCAGTGGACCTTAAGATTGTCTTGTATTGCACATAGAAAACTTCACCTGTTGATTCACATTGACCTTGTAATGGCAATCACAAATAGTTTCTTCTTTTTTTTATGAAGGGAGAATGTTTTTGTAGCTATTACATTTTTTTGAAGTGTTCTTAAGGTAGTTTTGGCAATAGAGAAACTGACTTGCATGGTTGACACTGTTTACAAATTAGCCAAGAAAAAATGCTGCTGTTTCCTTTTTCGGACACAGATTTTAGTCACAGAAACTTCAAGTGGATGAAATCAAGATGAAGTGCAATTAGAGCAGATGTAAAAATCACACAGACATTTAGTTTGATATGTCATTCCATAAAGCAGACAGACATTTAGTTTGATATGTCATTCCATAAAGCAGACAGACATTTAGTTTGATATGTCATTCCATAAAGCAGACAGACATTTAGTTTGATATGTCATTCCATAAAGCAGACAGACATTTAGTTTGATATGTCATTCCATAAAGCAGACAGACATTTAGTTTGATATGTCATTCCATAAAGCAGACAGACATTTAGTTTGATATGTCATTCCATAAAGCAGACAGACATTTAGTTTGATATGTCATTCCACAAAGCAGACAGACATTTAGTTTGATATGTCATTCTATAAAGCAGACAGACATTTAGTTTGATATGTCATTCTATAAAGCAGACAGACATTTAGTTTGATATGTCATTCCATAAAGCAGACAGACATTTAGTTTGATATGTCATTCCACAAAGCAGACAGACATTTAGTTTGATATGTCAATCCACAAAGCAGACAGACATTTAGTTTGATATGTCATTCCACAAAGCAGACAGACATTTAGTTTGATATGTCATTCCATAAAGCACACATACATTTAGTTTGATATGTCATTCTATAAAGCACACAGACATTTAGTTTGATATGTCATTCCACAAAGCAGACAGACATTTAGTTTGATATGTCATTCTATAAAGCAGACAGACATTTAGTTTGATATGTCATTCCATAAAGCAGACAGACATTTAGTTTGATATGTCATTCCACAAAGCAGACAGACATTTAGTTTGATATGTCATTCCACAAAGCAGACAGACATTTAGTTTGATATGTCATTCCATAAAGCAGACAGACATTCCACTTAGCTTATGGTAATTCCGTTTTTCTTTATCTTCTAAAATGTCTTCACTGTTAATCCTCTTGTCAGAAAGACATTTCACCTCAGTTTTGTCTAGTTTTAATGTCTCTGGTCACTTCTGAACCGATAGTCCTTGTCTGCAAATGATGTGTATTTGTTTTTGATATCACCTGTGTCACATGATGTGCTCCAACACAGATCCAAGCATTAATATCCCAGGCTCACCGATACTGTGTGAGAAGGTAACTGTGTTAGAGCATTTATCTGCTGGCCTGTCTGTCCTTGTATCCTGGGCTTTGAGCTCTGAGGTGAAGACTGGTGATTGTGTGTGGTGACATCCAATGCCTTCTAACGGACTTGAGTCCCTCATCCACGCTATTTATAGACGGCTGTGTCAAATCTAGTTCATACACCCCTTCCAACCCCACCACCCTACTGCCTCCAGAACATTTCTGTTGAGTGGAGCCTCCAAGGACACACGGTTCACTGAGGATAAAACCTCAGACAGTCTTTGACAACAAGCCATGAGAGAATGTTCCTGAAGGAGAGGGGCGGTCCGTTAGGCCTGATCAGGGCAGAGTCACATGCCATTTGATACAGTCATAACAACCAATCTGTAATTTTGTTGAAATATAAATGTTTTTAAATACGGTAGTGGTTAAATGCCATACAGAGATGAGCTGGATGATTTTTCACAGTGGAGCAGTAGACATTTAGCCATAAACCGCTCAATACTTATTAATTTATTTTTTACAGTAATTTACGTTTGTTACATTTTTTTATGCTATAAGCAATACAGTTGAACAGAATACCTGAAAATATGTCATGTAGTTTAAGGATGTGCTATGCAGTAAACTCTGAAGTATTCTGCTCTTCAGTGACCAAGTGTACCTACTACGGGGTAGGACAGGTTTGTAATGTATATAAGAAGGTGGCTGATGCAGTCATTGTACACTGATCTCTCTGAGTACTATAGCTTATTGCCCACCATTGGGTGTCTGAATATAGTGGATTTATTTTGTTTTTGTTTGGTTGTTTTTGTTCAGACCCTTAGTTGTCACTAACCTAAGTTCAGCACAGTGTTTTGTTCCAGTCAGCTCAGCCTATTACCTCCAGCTTACGCTGCCAGGTAGTACAGGCCAAATTGTGACCAGAGAAGGGTATGCATGTGTAACTCAAATTTTTATGTAAATCTGTCATTGACGTCTATGGATTTGTGCTGAAATTCAAATTATGTGCATGGATATCCAGTTAGATTTTGGCCTTACGATCCCTCTTGGTCACGTGTAGCAATCCCTTGGTTAGATATGGTATGAATGTTACGGTGTGTATTTCAGCCCTGTAGGGTCAGAGTCTTCTCTTTGGTGAACTTTTACTCTCCAAAATGTACTGCCTTTACCAAGGGCTCTCAGCTGGGCCTGTCTCACATTTTATAGGAGATGGTGTGGAGAGTGCAGATGCTCTGAAAAAGGATGCTGTAAACAGCCTGCCTGTGTCTCTGCACTGTTGTCAAATGTTTTGTGAATGGGTTGCATCTCATGTCCCACCTCCCTGGGGGCTCTTCTAGAAAGCAGGATCAATGAGTTAGCAAGCTAACAGTCCCCCAAAAAACAGGAAGAACTGCATTTTTTTCTAGATATATGAACTTTGAAATTTGTAATGGTATAATTGACTTGACAACCATATAATTGGTTGTCAAGTTATAATTGACAACCAACAATCCATATTCGGGTTTAGTTTTCTAAATAAAAATCAAGAGATGTATTTGACTGTTTATCAAAGTTACCTGGCTATGGTAATGATCCTGCTTCCTGGAACACCCCACTGCTCATCTTTCCTCCAGATATTCTTACTTCAGTCAAATATTATTAACAAACAGCACTTCTGTGTCTTACCACCTCCTCCCCTTGCCTTGCCACACAACATGTGGATCAAACACAGTATTCTGCTCTGGGACAACCATTCTAGGTGCAAAGCAGTGCCTCCTGTTTATTTACCTCTTCCTCTCTGTCTTGAACACTGTATGAGGCAGTGGCTGTATGACCACTCTGACTCTCAGCAGACAGTCAGGTGGACAGGCACATTAGCAGCACGCCTTCTGTTACACTCAGACTAGCATCGTTCTCAGACTTCTGCTCGGGGCGTGAAAGTGCTACTTCAGCCGTTTTCTAGGTTCTTCTCTTGACTCTAACCATCGTAAGAAAGGGGAAACATTTGACCTGTACGTTTTTGACCTCACTCTTATTACATAGTCAAAGAAAATTGCACTAATTTGCCATCCTTTATAGTATTATAAAATTAACGGTTAGTTAATTGAAGTTTTTAATTATTAGCGCTAAACACAAAACCCAATGAAACAATCACTTGTCAGTTGTGCATGTTTGTAGAGAGAATGTTTTGTATGGCTATTATCAAGCTTGTCAATAATGCCTTAAGATCTGTACAATGTGTTAATGGAATGATGCTTATAAGTGACCCAGTTTCCCTGTTTTTCTGTAGCTGCAAAGGTGGATCAGTTCACTCTTGTTGTATTGACCCCTCTTGGCACTCTCCTGGTGTTTTATTCATAAGCAGAAAGGCATTTGGAGATGGACTGTATCTCCGGATAGGGAGAGGTTACAGTGAGGGATCATGTTAGGGTGAGTCCCTATCGCTGCTTGAAAGCTGGACCAGTAACTGACTCACTGTTTTTTTACACACACACACACCACCCTCTGTTGTTAATGTGAGTGCATGTTGGGAGTAGGTCCCTGAAGGTAAGAGGTTGTGCTCAATGTATTTTTGTTCTGGTCCTGTCTGATCTACTTGGGAGAGAATGTGAGGCTTTTCAAACCAGTGACAACTTTCCTTTATTGGTAACTGTATGGTCTGTTTTTGTTTTGTGATTATGGAAAAAAGGCTTTATGACCCCTGTATAAAGTAGCCCTGTTGGTCTGATCTTGTATGACTGAGGTAAATAGACTGGATGGGATGGTGTTGTTGCCAGGCACTAGAGATGCAGAATTAAATCAGGAAGATGAGAATGGTTCAAAGTTAATGGAGTCGTTGGGTATTTTCAGATTTGTATTTTGGCACTAAAGTTACTGCTTTTTACGTGACATTTGACTAGTTTGAAAAGAAACAGCATCTTTTTTTAAAGTATAAAATCTGCTAAATATATGCAATGATGTATGTAATATTCAATCCTCAAATATAATCCAGGTTGTATAAACTTTTGTATAGTGAGTTTTAATATCGTATGGCCGTACCAATATGTATTGATTCGTATCAAAAGCCTTAGTTGTCTATCCAAAGTGCTCCCTTAGAATACAGTACCCTACACCTACCTGAACTTTACAAAGCATTAACTATATTTTGTTGCGTTTTTTTATTTGTACCCTTTTTGAATAAAATAGATTTGTACTGTATATTTGTACCGCTGTGAACTACTTAAGGCTGTTTTGTTTTTGTTTTGCTGTTTTAATTCTATGTACTTAAGGACACAAAGATATTGTATTTTTATTGTTACAGCTAACTTCTTGGAGACATTGCATTTATCATGTTTGTTAAGTAAACACAATAATATATATATATATATACTTACTATTACCCTATGTCCAGAGTTGTGTTTTATTTGGTCTCTTCTTTGACTGGTCCACATGGAGAGATGATATGTGGGTTCTGGAGCTAGTTCCAGGGTCATAAACCATCTCATCTGCAGCTTTGGGTTATCAATTATTTAATTACCACAGAGGTCAAACTTGAGTTTCAGGATTATGTCTGAATTACCTATAGAGTTGTTTAACTACAGAACAATACACCAGTGATATTCCATGTTCCTGCTCTGTTCACACCCCAGAGTTAGCATTGGACAGCACTACTGTCTAGGTGTTATAGAGGTTTATTACACTGTCTGTGTCTGCCATGAATAGAGAGGCCACTGTGGCCTGGAAAGAGCCAGTCCATTTGAGTGGCATGCTTTATTTGCTGACTGGAGCATAGGGTGAACTGAAAGAGAAGAGAGATTGAATTTACACACAGCGCGGGTGTCAATGTTTATTTCCACATTCTATTCCTGCTTTCTGATATGATCTGTTAATCCAGTAGCAGAACAGCTGCTGTAAAAGTACCATTCTGAGAATTGTGACAACAGAACTAGCATAGTGTTCTCCTTTTCACTTTCGTTTACCCTCATTGATTTTGGCCTTCTTAAAAGGATTTCCTTTGTAAACATGGACATCAAGAGAATATCCTGATAGACTAGTAAAAAGGCCAAAGTTCAAAGAACAGTCTTGATTAAATTGAACAAAAACAGGCAGGCATAGAATAACAGTAGAATACAAATGCAGTTTCACGACATGCAGTGCTAATCCAGACTGTCACGCTAGGCAGAGCTTTAAAGTGCTGTTCAAAAGCACAAACAGAACCTGGGAAACTGTCAATACCATTTCCTTTGTAGTATTTTAATGTTTGAAGAGCGTACTCATTTTCCATAGCATTATTCCACTGTGTGAGGATGATGACACTGCTGCCAGTTCAAATCAGTCAGAATACCCAGTATTCATTATTGAAAAGGTGTCCATACGTTTAGTACTTGGCAGAAATGATACAGATTTTGTAGCAAAGAGAATGACCGTGTGTGACAACACTGTCTGCAGCATGGCTCTGCTCTCTGTGTATCTTAAATTAGGATAGTGATATGACCCTGCTGAAAATAAGTTAATGGTCCAGGGCACTGAATCTATGGCCAAAGAGGCCTCACTGAGTTGCATTGCCTGAGTTGCACAATTCTATACATTTGAGTCCATTTGTTTTTTCCTGCACTCTGCATAGTTTTAAGAGTCAAATTTCCCTTGCAATAAACAGCACTGTTGCATAGAGGTTTGAACCGCTCCTAGACTCTTAAGGACAATTAGAATATAATAGCTTTTCCCTGTTGAGCGGGATGCTATTCTGTTGTGGGCTTTAGCCTGGTAGTGGCTCAAACTGAGAACCCGTCTTAGTTCCTGTCTTGAGGAATACTCCAGAAAACTAATCATGTAATGTTGTCAATGTGTCTGCAGAGCTCAGTTGTGAAACAGTGTATCAGAGGTAACCTTTTGAGGAAAGAAATTGAGAACAAATGAGAAGGAAAAAACAAATACATACAGTACAGAACCAAACATGGCTAAATGTGTAATTGCAGCTATTATATACACCAACAAACAAAATATCCCCATTTTTTTTTTTTACAAAATATATATATTCACATCATGTTGCATAAATATCAATTGGAATGAGGTCAATGAAACAGATAAGACCAGAGATCTCTCCCAACTGGTCAAGGGTCAACCGGTTTAATAATGAGTCTAGAACATGCTCATTGGAGAACTCTGCAAAGTGAGATCACTTGAAAAATGCAGAGATTCATTATTTAAAATATAGCATTTACCCTGACACATGAGCATTTTTAAATACCTTGGCTGGGTGAGGAAGGAAATATGACAATTTGGGGCATTTAGAAAAATGCTAATAAAATAGCATTCTCAGTTCACATGTTGAGTCTTAAATGTCCTAGAGGTAACTAACATATACAGAACAATAACAGCAGCAAAGATTGTGGTTTGATGAGCCAAAAATGTAAATGCAACAGAAGATGCATAAAGTAAAAATGAAATTATTACCAACTACTTGGCAAAGGTTATGGAGTGTTGAGAAGGTACGAGGGAAAAACAGATTGAGGAAGGTCAATGTGACTAATAAAAGGCAAAGAGACCTACAGTAGTGGCAGTATACAGTTGAAGTCGGAAGTTTACATACATCTTAGCCAAATACATTTAAACTCAGTTTCACAATTCCTGACATTTAATCCTAGTACAAATTCCCCGTCGTAGGTCAGTTAGGATCACCACTTTATTTTAAGAATGTGAAATGTCAGGAAATAGTAGAATGACTTATTTCAGATTTTATTTCTTTCATCACATTCCCAGTGGGTCAGAAGTTTACATGCACTCAATTAGTATTTGGTAGCATTGCCTTTATATGGTTTAATGGGGTTATATCCTTCCTGTTTGGCCCTGTCCGGGGGTGTCCTCGGATGGGGCCACAGTGTCTCCTGACCCCTCCTGTCTCAGCCTCCAGTATTTATGCTGCAGTAGTTTGTGTCGGGGGGCTGGGGTCAGTTTGTTATATCTGGAGTACTTCTCCTGTCCTATTCGGTGTCCTGTGTGAATCTAAGTGTGCGTTCTCTAATTCTCTCCTTTCTCTCTCTCTCGGAGGACCTGAGCCCTAGGACCATGCCCCAGGACTACCTGACATGATGACTCCTTGCTGTCCCCAGTCCACCTGGCCATGCTGCTGCTCCAGTTTCAACTTCCACTCGACTGTGCTGCTGCTCCAGTTTCAACTGTTCTGCCTTATTATTACTCGACCATGCTGGTCATTTATGAACATTTGAACATCTTGGCTATGTTCTGTTATAATCTCCACCCGGCACAGCCAGAAGAGGACTGGCCACCCCACATAGCCTGGTTCCTCTCTAGGTTTCTTCCTAGGTTTTGGCCTTTCTAGGGAGTTTTTCCTAGCCACCGTGCTTCTACACCTGCATTGCTTGCTGTTTGGGGTTTTAGGCTGGGTTTCTGTACAGCACTTTGAGATATCAGCTGATGTACGAAGGGCTATATAAATAAATTTGATTTGATTTGATTTAACTTGGGTCAAACGTTTTGGGTAGCCTTCCATAAGCTTCCCACAATAAGTTGGGTGAATTTTGGCCCATTCCTCCTGACAGAGCTGGTGTAACTGTGTCAGTTTTGCTCACACACTCTTTTTTAGTTCTGCCTGCAAATTTTCTGTAGGATTGAGGTCAGGGCTTTGTGATGGCCACTAATACCTTGACTTTGTTGTTCTTAATGCGCCATTTTGCCACAACTTTGGAAGTATGCTTGGGGTCACTGTCCAGTTGGAAGACTCATTTGCGACCAAGCTTTAACTTCTTGACTGATGTCTTGATGTTGCTTCAATATACACCATTTTCCTGTCTCATGATGCCATCTATTTTGTGAAGTGCACCAGTCCCTCCTGCAGCAAAGCACCCTCACAACATGATGCTGCCACCCCCGTGCTTCACGGTTGGCATGGTGTTCTTCGGCTTGCAAGCCTCCCCCTTTTCCCTCCAAACATAGCGATGGTCATTATGGCCAAACAGTTCTATTTTTGTTTCATCAGACCAGAAGACATTTCTCCAAAAAGTACAATCTGTAGTCTGGCTTTTTTGAATGGCAGTTTAGGGGCAGTGGCTTCTTCCTTGCTGTGCGGCCTTTCAGGTTATGTCGATATAGGACTCATTTTACTGTGGATATAGATACTTTTGTACCCGTTTCCTCCAGCATCTTCACAAGGTCCTATGCTGTTGTTCTGGGATTGATTTCCCCATTTCGCACCAAAGTACATTCATCTCTAGGAGACAAAGTGTCTCCTTCCTGAGTGATATGATGGCTGCGTGGTCCCAAGGTGTTTAAACTTGCTTACTATTGTTTGTACAGATTAACGTGGTACCTTCTGG
The DNA here is from genome assembly GCF_002021735.2 of Oncorhynchus kisutch. Lineage (NCBI taxonomy): Eukaryota > Metazoa > Chordata > Actinopteri > Salmoniformes > Salmonidae > Oncorhynchus > Oncorhynchus kisutch. Next base: position 66,755,494 of record NC_034181.2, on the reverse strand, counting down.
CGTTTGGAAATTGCTCCCAAGGATGACCCAAACTTTTTTTTTCTGAAGTCTTGGCTGATTTCTTTTGATTTTTCCATGATATCAAGCAAAGAGGCACTGAGTTTGAAGGTAGGCCTTGAAATACATCCACAGGTACACCTCCAATTGACTCAGATTATGTCAATTAGCTTATCAGAAGCTTCTAAAGCCATGACGTAATTTTCTGGAATATTCAAAGCTGTTTAAAGGCACAGTCAACTTAGTGTATGTAAACTTCTGACCCACTGGAATTGTGATACAGTGAATTACAAGTGAAGTAATCTTTCTGTAAACAATTGTTGGAAAAATTACTTGTCGTGCACAAAGTAGATGTCCTAACCGACTTGCCAAAACTATAGGTTTGACTCCAACCTAAGTCTATGTAAACTTCCCGACTTCAACTGTATATTGAGTTGAAGAGGACATGCTAGAATGAAGGAGAATGTTGCTCAAAACAGGGCTCATTAAATAGTACAGAATATTCTGAGCATAGCGGATAGAATTGTGATGTATAGAACAGGCACGTTTTCTATCGTTCCTGTTTTATACAGTACATGTCTGACTGTCTTTCTGAATGTTCTGTCCTGTTGAATATTCCCTCAGTAAGCACATCCTAAAGATATAAACAAACCCTCAAACTAAGGAAACAACCCGCATTCTCTTCTGTAGTGTACGTGTAAAGAAGCTTGGAGTCAGAACGTAGACCAGAGGGCTCGGCCTCGGCCCCTTACTGAGGTAGTTGATTGGGTGGATATGAGCTAGCCAGAGCAGAGACCCACATTGGCAGCGTGAGACAGAGAGAGGTGTAGCTACCGGTAAACTCCAGCGACTGGGCTAGCAGAAGGGACCCGAGGCGAGGGAAAGAGCTATGGGCTACGTGACTCACTCCCACCACTGAAGGTCCATGTGCAAAAGATGGAAGGGTGTAACTGCTTCTGTCACAATGGGCTGCGAAGTCAAAGTCTGCTAGCCCCCAGAACAGAAAATCTCTTGACAACATGCTTTATCAATATCATTAAGTGAAACATTCTTGACCCTGCTCTACTTTCCTGCTAGTCTGGAATAAATTAATGTTCTTTGTTGACACAGGAGTTTGGGTATCAAGTCGTTGGACACAGAAGATGCTGGAATTTCAACCAGCATGGAATGGTTCCATCTGTGACCATGGCAACCCATAGGCGTAGTGGAGTAAGTCATTGTAACTGTTAGTGGTCCAGTGTGCTGCCCCCAGTGACCTGGTCCTGCTAGGGCAGCTTCATGAAGAGGCCGTTGTCCAGAGAGGGGACAGGCATGGGGCAGGGGAACTGGAACAGGCTCATGTCTGCCGTCAGGGCGGCCATAGCAGCTGGGTCATGCTCTATCTGACCTCTCAGAGAGGGGTCAATCTTCTCCAGCCGCCGTTTCAGTCTCTTGGCCTCTCTCTCACGGATCAGCCTAGCCTGCCTCTTATCTGGAGTCTCATTGGCCCTCTTCATCCGCATGGCCTCCCTGTCGCGCAGAAGCCTCCGTGTCCGTTGCTCCTCTGTCTCCTGCAGCCTCTGCATCCGCTTGGCTTCGCGGTCCCGCAGCCTCCGTAGCTCCCGCTCCTCGGGCGACTCGTGCTCCCGCTTGGTCTTCTTGGCGGAACGCTCACGCTCTAGACGGTGCATGCGTGCCTCCACCGGCTCGTTCTTCCTGCGCATGGCCCACTTCCTCATGGGAGACTGGGCGTCCACCAGCTGCTGGTAGGCCACACAGCTGTTGCACACCAGCAGCACTCCGGCCGGGTGCACAGGCATGGGGCTCAGGATGTCTGGCAGCAGGGGTAGGCCAGGTGAGGGGCTGAGGGCGTCAGGGAAGGAGGGGGGCGAAGAGAGGAGGCTGTGGTGCAGTGAGGGGAGTGGGTGGCCTGGGAGGTGTCCGGGACCTTGGCCATGGTTGTGTCCCTGGTTGTGTCCGGGGTTGTATCCCGGGCCGTGGTTCTGTCCCGGGATGTGGCCTGTGCCACGGCCAGGGTTGTGTCCTGGGCCTTGGTTTGGGCCGTGTCCTTGGTTGTTGACGAGCCCGTGGCCGTGTATCAGGCCATGACCGGGGTTGCCCATGGGGCTGCCGGAGAGAGACCGGGACATGGAACAGTTCTCATCTCCGCTGCTGCATTCCATACTGCTGCCTGTGTTCAGGACCTCTCTGAGCTTCTCCCTGTGTAGGGGGGCAGAGACGTGAGTAGTTACAGGACACAGCTGTTACAGGCTAGCGCAGACAGACAGCCTAACTCTCTAAACTCTGTAGATAACCCATGTCATTGTGTGTGTGAAAGGCTGAAGCACTAAACTAGGGTATAGGGCTGAAATGAGGTAGTAGTGGTGGAGGAGGCACAGACCTGTTGAAGTTGTTGGTGTCGGTGAAGCGTGTCCCACACACAGCACAGTTGGAGAGGCGGTCCTCAGAGTGGATGAGAAGGTGGCGCCCCAGGGAGCCTGGCGAGCTGAGCGCGCGCCCACACACTGGGCACACGTAGTTCTTACTGCTGCCCATCAACGATGTGTGCTGCTCCACAGAGAGACAGGGGGACAGAGAAAGAGGGAGCAAAAGGAAGAGAGATGGACATTTATAGTCATTTAATTAGGTAGACCACAATCGTTTTCTTTGTCAGTGTGTTTTATAAGCGACATAAAAAAAGTGAGGGCAAACCCCAACAGTGCATATCTAAAAATACACATATCTACAATTGTGGCATAAACATGTGGTTAACACTACACCATCATGTGAGAAAGTACACAAATGGATGGAGGAGGAAGTGGTTGCTGGTAAACGTTTAATTCTGTCTCAGTTACAAAACACTAGCATAACTTCAAACTGGATGAAACATCCAAACCTTAGGTTTGACACATAACCCAGAGACTGATCACATGACTGGATCATAATTATCCTTCCCTCTTTAGTGTAGTGATGACAGTAGGAGGTTTAAAGGTGATTATCTACCCCTAGCCCATTATCCCCCCAATCTAACCGCTGAGGCTAAGGAGGCTTTGGCCCTGTCTGAATACTTGGCGCCATGGTGGGCTGTCTGGTACTGTACTGTCCTCACCTGGTAGACGTGTGTGATGAGCTGCTCGGGGCTGCTGAACTCCAGGGTGCACAGAGGACACACACAGCTGCTCATCAGGTCGGCCCCCTCCTCGCTCTCCTGAGAAACACAGAGGCATCAGTACTACTGTACCCTCAGATACTGTGGATGCTATGTGGAGCTAACATACAGATATGTTTAATCAGTAATATGTATGCTAATGATTGTGTAATAATACAGTAGGTTATGTAATGGTGGTTCTGCCTACACTGAGAATGTAGGGCAAATATTAGAAGAGGATTTAATATGTACATCTAAAGGGTGGATATGCTCATCCTCTCTACAGTACCTCTATGGCTGGTCCAGGGAGCAGGAATCCTGAATGGTAGGTCAAAAGGTTGTGTGTGTGTGTTGGGTGGGTTGAGGGTGAGAGAGAGAATTACCCTCAGGCCCCCAGTGACTCATTGACTGTCACTATGACACACTGTATGACTCTGCCATGGGTGTGAATCACACCACACAACCTGAGATGCTATCTGTTTCTGGGGTCTGAAGGTGTGAGGATATTCTGTGAATCGCCAGTTTACAATTGACTAACGCAATTTATTCAGACATATTCTTGTGCTGCATCTCTCCTTTTGTACGATTATCGAATAACATAATTCTGGAAAATGGACAGTGCGGGGTGGGGCAATAACCTTTCCACATAAGTCTAGAGGGCCAGATGACCCTGAGATCTGTAGAACACTATCAAATCAGGAAGGAAACGCATGTGTGAATCAGCAACCATGCAGGCCTGCACTCAGTGACCACACAGTGCTAGGAGGAGAGAACACCCCTCCGTGGGTAACCCTGACAGTGACACTCACTTCTTTAACTCCCCTGTGGTGTGTTCTCTTGGTGGAGGTCATGTGGTCGTCAGCTGAGGTGTTGGAGGATGAGTCGTGGTTGTCCAGGTCGCTATCACTGTCTTCTATGGGGGCAAACACAGTCCTATCAATATAGACAGACAACAGAGCTAGTCATTCTCTCACGACACCCCCTACAGAGAGTATGTCACATTAGGGTCAGGGAAATGCCCTAAATGCCTACCTGAAATGCTGTCCTGTTGGGAATTGTTGCTGTGGCATTCGCTGTCCTCAATGAAATCATCCCTGCCATCCATGTTAATAGTGTGAAGGGGGCCTGCAAAGCTGGTGCTGTGGAAGGGCCCTGTGAACAGAGGAGTCACAGGGAGATGATAGGACCAGAGGGAGGGGTGAACTAGGCATATCCACCTGATTTTCAAACACTTAAAACACGGAAGCCAAATGCAGAAACTATGGATACAACTTCCTTTCGCTGATAAATCCTGAAAAATACACCATACTAATGTGCCTGAACCTTGTAGGCTAACAGCTGAGAAAACCCCAGAACTGATCCAAATGGTTGCCCAATCAGGCAGGCTACATGCAGCCATTTCTAAATGAACATTTAAAAACGCTAGGCTTTTGAGCGTTATTCAAATGACATAGGCTATTCACTGTAGTTTACACCCTAGACTAGAGTTTTGTACTCAATTGAAAACAATAACATTCTTCATTACATTGTGTTGTAGCCTAGGCAGGATACATTTCTGGTACCAGGGGACTGGGAGGGAGAGCACTCAGCATAGCCTCAGGAGGCTACCTATGATTTCCTGATCGAATAAACTTGTTTTTCCTTTCGTAAATTGACTGGATATATTCACTGCAGTATTAAGCCTAACATTGAGCTTATGAATTATGAGCTAATATGCATACGTTTCTAATTTAGGAGATCTACATCCCAAGCCTGTCCCAGAAAAAGCCAGACTACAAAAGCTTGCTGGACACTTATTTTCTTTAACCTACTAAATTAGCCTATTAGAGGAGATATACCTGCTTGCTCTTACCTGCTGAATGTAAAATAGGCTACAGCATTAAGAACAGGCAGGGAGTTGGAAAGGAGAAGCCCATATTTTCCTATAGTAGGCCTATCTTAACACTGGGCTACATCCTGACAAAACATGAGTGGCCTGCATATGTACCTTTCTGGACCTTCTAAACGGTTGAGAATAGTCCCAAACTGATCCAAATGGTAGCAAAATCAAAGCCTAGGCTGTAGAAATATGCCGTTTTTTTTAAATACAAAATAGGGTGTTTGAGAGATTATTCAAATTAGCCTACATAACATGGACAATAATTGTGTACTCAATTGATTACAGTAAAACTTTTCTTGCACTTTGACTGGTCAATATTGAGCTTCTTACTTCAGCTACACATTACTAGCCTCTCTCCAACTGTTCTCATTCACAATAGGCTATAGCAGGGGTAGACAACACTGGTCCTGGAGTGCAGCAGGCACTTCATGTTTATTATTTAATCGACCTGGAGGATCAGGTGTGTTGAATTTAGGCAATCATTAAACTGATCAATAAGCTCAGTTGGTCAGGTATGATGCCTAGTTTGAACAAAGTCCTGTAGTACCTGCGGATTGTTGAGGAGAGAAAGTGCATTGGTGTGATCACTTTTGGCCGGTTATTATGATAACACTGTTGCACTGATGCATTGCAAATAGTTGCACAGGACAGAGAGATGAGCACAGTGAAAAATAAGACCCAAAGAAATTGACAACCATTAGAAAAATGGAAATCACTTGCAAACCACTTGAGCAATGACATGCTGTAATAGATGTGCAGGCAATATGGTGTTTGTTATTGAATAGCTACATTTAAATACAGTAGGAGTTACTATATTGCTTTACATTAGGCCTACATTGACGATTTAGTTGCAGTTGTCACTATGACAATGAACAGACCCTGAAAGTACCGAATGGTCTGAACCAGTATCTGTGTGTTAGAGAACGCATGGTGACCTTATTAATAGGCAGCGTGCAGTAGGATGCGTTGATCGACAGGTGTAGGACTTTCCTCTAGTGTGGATACTCACCAGCGTGTTATAGTTATGTAGCCTATAGTTTATAGTTATTGGCTTGGTGCCTGGCCCGTAACTCTGACAACACAACTAACGTTATTATCACAACAGAACTATTCTAGTAGGTCTAGCGAACAGAGAACTTGAATGAAATAAATGTAAAATTACACTTATATACTTGTTTACTTGACTTTTAAACTGTATACTATAAAATGACTCCAAATAATTGACTCTGGCTAATTTGCCACCGGCGAACTGCAGTAGAGAAGTAAAGCGGAAGTGGAATCCATCACTTCCGTTGATCGGCTGTGCACATAACAACGTTTCAAAAATAACGGTGGATAGGATGGGAAAGTGTGACCACTACATTTCGACTTTCTTCTTTTTTTTATGTTCTTGAAACGCAACAGACACAGATGCAAACAGGACGCAAATGAACATCTTAAAAGGCATCGGGTAGAAGTAAATTAATACACAAATAAGAATATAATTGTATATCTTAAATAACAGAGTTTGGGAATTTGGTTATATAACCTTAAAGCCCATTCAAAAACCGGAAGATCGAGGAACCAAGGCAAAATGGGCAGTCACTTTCACATCGTATTCTTGATTGAGACAATCCTCAATGACAGGAAAAAAAGATTTGTATTCATTTGATATAGAGTCAGGTGTGTACAATATATTGTATATGATATGTTACAAGACAATGCAGGAAAATACAACCAGTAGACAAAGCCTTGAGGTAAAACGTGCTAGGCATAGGAATGACAGCCCTGGAACAGAAGATTGACAGGTCAGTAGTGCAAGGCGGAGCGTGATCATGAAGTCAGGGGAAGACATTTCTAGAGCACAGACCTGTAATATTTAACATGGAGGGCATAACAAACACCAGAGAGCCTGGTGTGTAGTCTGTACTTCAGTTACCTGGTGTGTAGTCTGTACTTCAGTTACCTGGTGTGTAGTCTGTACTTCAGTTACCTGGTGTGTAGTCTGTACTTCAGTTACCTGGTGTGTAGTCTGTACTTCAGTTACCTGGTGTAGGTGCTGACTAGCCACAAAAATCCAAGCAATCTATCACACATAGCCTACTGAAGAAAGTGCTTCAGATTAGAATAGCAAGCCTATCCAGCATTAAAGGAGCAGTAGCTACACACATAAACCCAGCATAGCTGCTGTAATTCACTAGTACAAGACGGTTATAGAAACACAACAGAATACATGAAAGACCTGAACCTTTAAAACACAATCATTCCCCGAGCCTATATGCAGTTGACAAGGATGCGTTCATATTCACTGACATGCCAATATAATGCTGCATCAACACATCGCAGAAGCGCACGTTGACACATGCACACATAACCAGACCCCCACTTTTCACAGAAGCAGAACAAACACACACACACGCTTATCCAGGCATGCTGCAGTCCTCCCAGGGGGAAGCAGCCTGCACTCCTTTCCAGTAGCAGCCTGCAAGGCAGTGTTTCTCCCTCTCTCTCAGTACCACCCACACACTGCACAGCCTGGCTCACCCTCTGTCCTCCCTGCTCATACGCAGCTCTGACTGTTCTATATCCATACCAGCAGCTCTGAGGGGAAGGCCAATGCCTCATACCAGTGGAGCCCATGTGTGTCTGCTTAACCCCCTCACATGGTACTTAACATTTTACAGCATCTCTGCTCATTGCATTCGTATCCCATTTCCCCTCCTATCTACACCCAAGCTTGACACGGTTGGGATGGGAGCACAGGACCTCTCCAGTTGTTAGTGACAGTACTCATTCCTGAGGACCTCTCCTGTCATCAGTATCAAAACAGTATCAGAATACATTAAATGGGAGATTTCATTTTGATCCTTTTTAGATATCTCGAAGGTAAAAATATATATTTAAACTGCAACAGTTTAGGTTCCATAGCCCTCCAGTTATCACCCTCTGCTTCTGAATGCAATGAATTCCTCCTCCCCTTCCTGTCCAGTCTTTCCATTCAGTGTGATGGAAGGAACATCTCTCATCCAGTTACCTGAGGCTGGCAGAGGTAATTACAGCCTCTGTTCTAATCCTGGAGCAACACACCACTGAGGAGCATGGTCTGTGTGTGAGAGGGTTCAGGATTAATCTTCAACTATCTTTTTTTTTTTTTAAACTCCCCTCTAATCTTCACAGGGCTGTCATACCTGCATTAACTTTTTGCCGGAGTATGGTATGTGAAAATAGTTTGGGCACAATCCCCATAGTGAACCAGGCACTCATTAGCATTGGTAGAGTGGGTCTGATTGTTGAACTATGAACTGCACAGACTGGCTCCACGGCACACAGCCAATGATTGATGTGTGAGAGCTACCCATCCCCCACTGCTAGGGTCTGTCTGTACATCTGTCTCTCTTCTCCCTCCCACCCTCCCCATGTCTCTGCCACTCTGATGTTATCTCTGAGTCTGCGTGTCTGTAGGCAGGAGGTGACGCAGTGTCTGACTGAATCCAGACAAAGACAAACTCATCAGCCAACAGACACAGAGGGAGAGAGGAGGAGGAGGAAGGGGGGACAAAACAAAACAGACAAAAGAGAGAATGCCAAAACTCTACTCAAACACTAAGCAATGGGGCTCCTGTTGAATTCAAGCTCCCCTCTTTTTTTACCCACCCTCTGCTCCAACACACACAGTCACACAATACTGTCTGAGTCTCCAGGAAGTGCTGGGGCCCCTGCCTTCCATCTGTGTACAGGCACTATGGTGTTCAGGACCATGGGAATGGTGAAACACAGACATCAGCTAATCCCAGACTCCCAGATCATTTCTCACGTCGCCTAATTGACAGCCTGGTATTTAATTAAGGCAAGGAGGACACCACCATCACCCCTTTTCTCCAGAATCCCTCCCTCTCTATGGAGCCCTTCTCCCCAGTGAAGTGTCTGAAATGATCCCAACTCTGCTCTCTGAGAAATCAACACAAAATTACCCATCTGTATGGCTTCCTCAAGTATGTGTGTTGTAAAGATGATACATTATAGATCCACAATGAAGACTATTCTGATACAACCTGACTATCAACGCATGCTATCAAAACGGACCTGTTTATCATCACCAACCCTTTCAGGGCTAATGAGACTTCTAACAGAGCTGCTATGCTTTCCCGCTACCCCAGCCATGATTGGCTCAGACAGGCTATCTGATTAGTTTTCCCATGCTGGTAATGTCTGTGCTCTACATCGAGGGACATTTCACATCAGTTCACGACACACACATACATCACTTTTAAGGATTATAATAATGTTTAATTCGATGGTGGGTTAAGAAAATGAACAATTATCATTTTATAAACTGTGGTATGTGTGTGAATGTGTGAATTTGTCTTGCACCAACTATATGTGGTCATATGAAAGTGTGAAGGTCTGGTTCATTCTGAGGGTAATAAAAAAGACAGTTGTTATTTCATAACTATCAGTCAGAAGTAGTACGTGAAGCTTGTAGACATCACTGTAGAAGCACCCCAAAAAACACCTTAGGATTGATAATGTGTGTTGTACTATACTGTGTTTGAACAACAGAGTTCTATGGACCAATAAGTCGAGAAACACAATGCATCCTTACTGTGTTACGGTTTCCCGTGACAGATGATGTTATTAGCACATAGGGATTATTGAGGCCATTAGAGCAATACGTATTTCGACACGCCTACCTATCTACAGCACCCGATGTCACAGGAAGGCCAATAAGATCATCAAGGAAAACAACCACCTGAGCCACTGCCTGTTCACCCCTCTATCATCCAGAAGGCGAGGTCAGTACAGGTGCATCAAAGCTGGGACCAATAGACTGAAAAACAGCTTTTATCTCAAGACCATCAGACTGTTAAACAGCCATCACTAACATAGAGAGGCTGCTGCCAACATACTGACTCAAATCTCTGGCCACTTTAATAAATGGACTTAATAAATGTATCACTAGTCACTTTAAATAACACAACTTGAATAATGTTATCCTACATTACTCATCTCATATGTATATACTTGATTCTATACCATCTACTGCATCTTGCCTATGCCGCAAGGCCATCGCTCATCCATATATTTATATGTACATATTCGTATGCATCCCTTTACATTTGTGCGTATAAGGTAGTTGTGAATTTGTTAGATAACTTGTTAGATATACTGCATTGTCGGAACTAAAAGCACAAGCATTTCGCTACACTCACATTAACATCGGCTAACAATGTGTATGTAACCAATAAAATTTTATTTTATTTTGAAAAGGACCCTAAAGGACCTCACTGTATCGTTGGGTTCGATCTCCTTGGGTGGACTTATGCGTCCTCAGGCATCCAGTAGCCTACACTATGAAGGATCAGCAGGCCAATACATCATGCTCTCAGTTTGGCCTTTTAACATGCATAGGAAAAGGACATCATCATTACGATCAGTAGAAATGTTTGTCAGGCAACTACACAGCTACCAAACCTGTGGTACCTAGACTATACCAGCTCTGGAGTAGTCTCCCATTGGAATTGGAGGAATGGTGCTTGCAGATAGCCAGAGTAGCTAAAGTAGTCAGTGACACTGAAAAACACCCTCCCCTAAGCTGGTGACTATGACAACAACACTCATGGAACATAAACTTAAAAATAGAGAAATAAAACGTGTTTTAGTGGCCACAGGCATTGACAGTGCCAGTAGTGTAACCGACATTGCTATTCTCCACTGGCTGTACTGGTTCTGTATTTAAACCTAAGACGTCAATGTGGAGCGCTTATCCAGAGAAACAGAAAGTACACTCTAACAAAAGCATGTTGTACCTAGTTTAAACTGACATTTTATGAGGGATCTTAAATGGATTCTGAGACCAATAAGGGTGAAATCTGTCCTACTCTCAAGACTAACATTATTTGCATTGGTAGGCTATATCATACTCTCAAAACAAGAGTTGAAAACAGGGACCAGCATGCCACAGCAGGTGTGCATGCCGTCTCAATCAAAGAATCTTCTTAAAACCCACCAACACACGCTCCGGTAAACACATGGAAATAACTATCTGAATAGTTTCCCTCAGAGAAAACGACCTGCGCACGCAATTGTGAGGTTGTCATCTCCATACAAATATGAATATCATAGTATTAGTAGCCTAATAATGGTTAATGATCATTTGTTTGGCTCAAAGATACAGACAGTCGTCAGTGTCACGCGCGTTGATTCAATGTATCATCAAAATTATTAAAATATTGCCGTCGCGCCACATAGGTTGAACTAAAACATTGTATCAGGCGCTTGTATCAACGATGGTGATTGACACATTGTCTTGCAGTTCACAATTGCAACCGTGGCAAAAACAATCGTCTAGTTCGATGGATGGAAATTATGCTCCTCACTACTTTTCAACAAGTAAAAATGGCAGTTACAATATCTTAGATACCTACAATTAACTTTGAAGGGGTTGTTCTGTTTTCGCCTGGACATATTATCCCCCACTCCCGGTTGGAAAAAAAATCGAATCTCCTCCTAGCCCAGACAGATTTGAAGATTCCCCTAAGCAATCCAGCTGTATTCCGTAAAGGGACTCCCTTCCGAGAGTACAACAATAACACTTAAATTATTTAAAATAAATACCAAATACCAGTTGATCAAAATGGTCTACCCAGGCAGAGATGAACACAGCTTACACCATTGGTGAGAGTCGGGGTCATTTAAATGAATACAAAACAAATAGCCTAAACAAAAATAAATAAAAGCACAAATGGCCTGGTTACAATCTGATTCACTTCAATTTAAAGCACTCTCCAGTCGATCTAGATATATTTTTCAAATGATAGAAACTGCGATAGGGTCCTATCCAACCCGGACTGAGATGTTATTTGCTCAGCAGCCCCAAGCAGCTACAATCCTACGTTGCTGTAGCTTTGCCAATGCACTGCAACGATACTTAGGCACAGCTTCTTCTTCTTCGGTTATAATGAAGTTCGTACATTTTGTTTGCGCATGCCGCCATCTACTGTGCGGTAGTGTGTGGTCGATCATGTAAATTTTTGTGATACAAAAAAAGGGTTGAGGGTTGGGGGGGGGGGGGAATAAATAAAAATTAGCCACCAACTAACCCTACACCCATTTCATTTTTTTTTTGTCACCACCCCATTCCACTACTTTTACCCTAACTGATCCTACACCAGGATCCCATGCACAAACCAGAATGTGAACAGGGGAAAACCTCCATCAAATAGTTTGACGGCTTGGGAGGACAGGACTCTCGTTCAACACACCTTGTATCTCTTCCACAGTAAAACCTTATACACCCAAGTACTGCCACCACAACATCTACTTTCTGTGATATAAATTGTACTGCAGAAATGGAATGTATAACCATGGCAATGAATGCTAAGAAGCCAACCTTACTGAAGCACAAATTCAAATCACTCGGTCAATCCGTTCACCACGCTCATGCCACAGTACTGCTTGCAGAACACGCACTAATGGCCTTTTTCCCAATACCCATCTTCTGTTCCTTAGCCCAATTTAGTAGTCTGGCTATCTCCGGCCTCTCCATGCTCCCAAAATGTGCCACAATCGTCAGCAAACCATCTCGGACTGCCTCCCTGACCTTGGTATGGTCTTGATTTTCATCCCACAGGCACAGCTGTTATCTATGTTCACAGAATGTGCACCGCATTGTGGGATGTTCAAAACATTTGAGGGTAGATAACCTGTAATGACATAGGAGCAGTGAACTTCTGTCAACTGCCAACAATAATACATTGAGACTACTTCTTTCACTCATTTCGTATATCATAATATTTGAATATTACATATTTTTTAAAGGATTTTATGCTGTATGTTAGGTGATTTTAAAACACACCGACAATTTTAATATTGTGAATTTTAAATAGGCCTATATACACAAAGCCCCTCAAAAGTAACACAATTTACACCAACTGAATCAATGCCTGTTGCAAAATTCAGTCTGCGCTATCTTCAACATTACGTGGCATGTCGTGCACTTCAGCCTCTACCAAGAGGTCTTTACAGGTGGTACTACACTCGATTCACCCCATAACCACAGCATTGCTGGTTCAAAACCTGCTCCAGCTGTTTGCTCTGATTTTGGAGAAGGGAAGTCCCAACTGGCCGGACTTGCAGCTGGGTGGTTTGCGACTGTCAAACGCCTTAGCTGTTTACACTAAGAGATCAGAATCGTAAGGTAGCTACACCCTTCCTTTGAATAGTCTGGCTTGCACTTCTCTAGTTCCCCGTGCCTGCACCCTTGGGGCACAGGCGCAATCGGGGACATCCCATTTCTGTCACCAGTGTAGCAAAGTCGGAGTGGTACCTGGGACCTTGCCATTAGGCCAAGAGATCCTAAACTCTTTTGATGAGGTTGCTAGGTGTTGGGTTAGGGCACCTACACTACTAGTACCAGCAGTGGGAAACCTCTGGCCTTTGATGGAAGTTTTCCCCTGTTCACATTCTGGTTTGTGCATGGGATACTATATTTTCTGGAGAATATAGTGCCTCCAAGTATGGGAGTGTACTATTGCTTCTGCCAAGCTGTCTGGACCTCTATGGCACATGTAGTAGTGTGCTCGCTGGTCTGAAACCTGGTGACGCTGGTTCAAACACCCCTCCAGTTGTTCCTATTCAATCTATGTACAGTATATTTTCAGATGGCAGAAAGAAATGTATACTTCATTAAAAAAAGAAGCTACGATGAAGCCCATGTCCTGATTGAACTTAGTGCGGAATTGTCAGTAAAGTACACTAGATGGAGCCCACACACCTCACAAAATTACAAATGTCATAACATTACTTGTTGACGTCATCACTGTCCGCCACGAGGTGAGGTGTGCGAACCGCAGCACGACGTTGAAAGACAATATTACTCATCCGCACATTTCGGACACATCTAAATACAACAAAATAAGATACAACAAATAGCTACATAGCTAGGTAGAACACCAGCCAAGCAAAATAATCAGACTGTTGCGTGCTATAATACCAATACTCGAAGCGTGCATTAATATCTCTAAACGTCTCACAAGTGCAGCTAGAAAGGCAGGCATATGCTAGCTAATGGGTTATTTAGCTAGCTACTACTAGCTATAGCATTATTGCAGTGATAAAATAAACATGTTCGTATAACCAAAATGCTTACATACATACCAGCCACCCATGTTACTCACTCAAATATCACATAGCAGTGTCGAGGCTGGTGGATTTGCTAGCTAATTGAGAGTTCTGTAAATAATTTGCGCGCTCGCCTGTTTGAGGTCTTCATTCCTTTCTCATTCCACAAACGTTGAAGTTTTGTTTTTTTCGGTGTAACCCTCCGCCTGCGGTAGAAGTGCTGAGGCTAGGAGAGCCACCATTTTGAATGTCTGGTCTGTTCCTCCCTCCGTCGCAAATAGAGAAGATTCCAGCTATTTTCTGGTATCAATACGGCTAGTGAGTATAACTTTATACAACTATGTCAGTTAAACAGAGTTGTTTATTTTGATTATAGCTGAAAAATCAGCACGACCTTGTCTTAAACCGCGGTGACAATAATCCATGTTGGCGCTACATGATCGGAAGTGAGGCTGCGCTAACCAGCCAGTGTACCGGGGGGGTTGTCTGTCAGAGGAGCGTTAGCCTGGTGTCGGCTAGCTGGTATGCTTACCTGATCTGTACTTGTGCGATCTTTAACCTTAGAAATCTGTTTTATACTGAACTTTTACTTGCCTACACGCCTTCAATGTATGTCAACATAGCATTTGGTTATTTGCTGTGTAACTGAAACGAGATGTACCGGTAGGTATGTAGGGCAAGGTAACTAACGTTATCTAGTTGTTAGTTAGCTAATCCTACTAAGTCAGTGCGATGAAGGCCTCTTCGTTATTGCGTAGCTAGCTATCTAGCTATGCTCTGTATGTCCACTTGCTAAAAGGGTTTACTTATTTTTGAGAAATTAGAAAGCTGTAATTGTGCCATGCTCGTTCTGAAATGGCCTCTGCTCGGACGTTAGATTGCTAGCTTGTTAGTGCCAATGCTAACTAGTGGTAACGTGACAATGCATAATATATTTGACAGGTGTGGTTAAATGTTCGTAAACTATTGTGTTCAAGAGATGACTAGCAATTTAACTCTCTTTCCGTGGGCTTGTGATCTACCGTAGCAAGCGAACCACCCTACCCAGCTAACGCGTTACTAGCTAGCCAGCTACTCGGTATGCGGAATGTAGCTATATACCGACCGTTGGTACCGACGTGTAAGTTAACTAGCTAACTACTTTAGCTAGCCAATTATGTTAGCTAAGTAGCTAGCTAACGTTAACTTAGCGAAAGCAATACCATTATGCGTTCAAGTTGAACTGTAACGTATACCCACGCTTCAAATAAGGTGTATGTTATACCTAGCTTGGGTGTAAATGTTTCTACGTGGTTGCAATGAAGTCAAGGTTACTTAAGCTAGCTAGCAACTATAGTATTGTTGCCACGTAACGTTAACTAGCTAACGTTAGCTACAATACTCACATACTGGTTGTGATTATTAGGCTATTTATGTGCCATTACAGCCATTGGGTTGTTTTATTTGAGCTTGCTGCAAGTTCTTAAAATATTTTTATCCTTTTGAATTGTGATTTCCTAGCTCCCTTTTGTCACCTCTTCTGTCAGTCGATTCTCCTGAAGTCAACATCAGTGTCATATACTCAGACTTGCTTTTTTCATTGCATGTTCTTTGTATTTGCATTAAACCAGCTGAAAAGTGTACATGTTTGTACCTGCATTTTCAGCCTGTTCAATGAAAGCTTACTGTCTACAGTACACACATATATTGGTAGGCCAATACTTGGCGAAACCATGTAGGTCCAATGTTTTGTATAAATGTTCTGTCATACTACTTGCAGAATTGTTTTTTTATTGGAATGGAGGTAGCAGCCTGCTGTATCTCGATCTTTTCTTTCAGACTCAATCATGGACACTCTTACTGACAGTTGTGGCTGCTTTGTGTGATGTATTGTTGTCTCCAGCTTCTTGTCCTTTGCTGTTGTTTGTGCCCAATTATGTTTGTACCATGTTTTGTGCTGTTGTGTTGTTGTCGCAGGTCTCTTTATGCAGTGTTGTGATGCGTGTTTTGTCGTTATATTATATTTTTAATCTAATGCCCCTGTCCCCGCAGGATATCTTTTGGTAGGCCGTCATTGTAAATAAGAATTTGTTCTTAACTGACTTGCCTGCGCACACATAGGAGCACAGGCTGATTGGGGCCTTTGGTTACTTGTCACAGGAAATATAAGCCTTTGTTTTGTTCGAGTCATTAAGCCTAGGTGACAGGCCTGAATGTGTGTTATGATTCATGCATTAAAACAGATTCCTGGACTATAGGGTGTGAATTACTTGTTGCAGTTAATTGTACTTTCTTGTGCTATCTGGGAGTGACGGAGGTTGCTAATGCGTTGTGCCTAAGAAGAACACCTCTTAGCCATGACGGTTTACCATGGGTTCTCATCTATGCTGCCCAGTTTCCGTTTGAATGTAAATGGAAGGGAGGGAGTCCGAGTCCGTTGCACTTTGATCACAGTGAATTCTTACATTATCAACATACTGTCTCGTGCAACTATGCGCCTTTCTCTGCACCTTCCTTGATCTATTTAACTTCCTCCAGACTCCACGGTAGGGCTGGGCGATATGGCCTAAAAATCTGTTTTTTTTTTCTTAAACATATGGATATTCACAATGTGTACATTATATGACAAAGTATGTGGAAACCTGCTCGTCAAAAATCTCATTTCAAAATCATGGGCATTAATATGGAGTTGGTCCCCCTTTTGCTGCTGTAACATCCTTCACTCTTCTGGGAAGGCTTTCTACTAGATGTTGGAACATTGATGCGGGGACTTGCTTCCATTCAGCCACGAGAATTAGTGAAGTTGGGCAATTAGGCCTGTCTCGTCAGTGGCGTTCCAATTCATTCCAAAGGTGTTCGATGGGGTTGAGGTTAGTGCTCGCTGCAGGCCTGTCAAGTTCTTCCACATTGATCTCGACAAACCTTTTGCTGTATGGACCTTGCTTTGTGCACGGGGCCATTGTGATGCTAAAACAGGACAGGGCCTTCCCCAAACTGTTGCCACAAAATTTGAAGCACAGAATCGTCTAGAATGTCACTGTATGCTGTAGCTTTAAGATTTCCCTTCACTGGAACTAAGGGGCCTAGCCCAAATCATGAAAAACAACCCGTATTTATACACCTGTCAACAATAGATGTATAGCCAAATCCTTTATTTTGAACAACCATTTAAAAAAAATGTTGTTATACAATTAAAGGTCAAACATTCAGCGATAATCTAATGAATTGAGGGCTTGTGAAGTTCTACCAAGGCTAAATTTAAGCCTTCCACGACCATAAGACCCACATTTTATAACAACAATAATTTAACCTGCTTTTTTGCCATCACTAAAGAGGCTTTCAGGTCTATGAAAATGCCATTACATTTATTAGAAATTGAATATGAATCATGTGTATATAATGTACAATTCAAGTTAGAAGTTTACAGACTTTTAGGTTGAAGTCATGAAAACTAGTTTTTTTCAACCACTCCACAAATTTCTTGTTAAACTATAGTTTCGGCAAGTCGGTTAGGGCATCTATTTTGTGCATGACACAAGTAATTTTTCAGGCTGTTGTTTACAGACAGTGAATTATAAGGGAAATAATCTATCACAATTCCAGTGGGTCAGAAGTGTACATACACTAAGTTGACTGTGCATTTTAAACAGCTCGGAAAATTCCAGAAAATGATGTAATGGCTTTAGAAGCTCCTGATAGGCTAATTGACATAATTTGAGTCAATTGGAAGTGTACCTGTGGATGTATTTCAAGGCCTACCTTCAAACTCGTTGCCTCTTTGCTTGACATCATGGGAGAAATCGGCCAAGACCCCAGAAATAAAATTGTAGACCTCCAAGTCTGGTTCATCCTTGGGAGCAATTTCCAAATGCCTGAAGGTACCACTTTCATCTGTACAAACAATAGTACGCAAGTATAAACCCCATGGGACCACGCAGCCGTCATACCGCTCAGGAAGGAGAAGTGTTCTCTCTCCTAGAGATGAATGTACTTTGATGCGAAATGGGCAAATCAATCCCAGAACAACAGCAAAGGACCTTGTGAAGATGCTGGAGGAAACAGGTACAAACATATCTATATCCACAGTAAAACTAATCCTATATCGACATATCTTGAAAGGCCGCTCAGCAAGGAAGAAGCGACCGCTCCAAAACCGCCATTTAAAAAAACAACCTACGGTTTGCACATTGGCAAAAAGTTCATACTTTTTGGAGAAATGTCCTCTGGTCTAGAGGTCGACCGATTTGAAATGGAATGGCTGGTTTTTAATTAGGGCCGATTTCAAATTTTCATAACAATCGGTCATTGGTATTTTTGGACACCGATCATGGCCGATTACATTGCACTCCACGAGGAGACTGCATGACAGGCTGACTACCTGTTATGCGAGTGCAGCAAGGAGCCACGGTAAGGTGCTAGCTAGCATTAAACGTACCTTGTAAAAAAAACAACAAGCAAACTTAACATAATCACTAGTTAACTACACCTGGTTGATGATATTACTAGTTTATTTAGCTTGTCCTGCGTTGTATATAATCGATGCGGTGCCTGTTAATTTATCATTGAATCATAGCCTACTTCGCCAAACGGGTGATTTAACAAGCGCATTCGTGAAAAAAGCACGGTCGTTGCACCAATGTGTATCTAACCATAAACATCAACACCTTTCTTAAAATCAATTCACAAGTATATATTTTTTAAACCTGCACATTTAGTTAATATTGCCTGCTAACATGAATTTCTTTTAACTAGGGAAATTATGTCACTTCTCTTGCGTTCTGCGTAACATTCGGGGTATATGCAGCAGTTTGGGCCGCCTGGCTCGTTGCGAACTGTGTGAAGACTATTTCTTCCTAACAATGACAGCCAACTTCGCCAAACGGGGGATGATTTAACAAAAGTGCATTACGAGAAAAAAAAAGCATAATCGTTGCACGAATGTACCTAACCATAAACATCAATGCCTTAAAATCAATACACAGAAGTATATATTTTTAAACCTGCATATTTAGTTAAAAGAAATTCATGTTAGCAGGCAATATTAACTAGGGAAATTGCGTCACTTCTCTTGCGTTTATTGCACGCAGAGTCGGGGTATATGCAACAGTTTGGGTCTCCTGGCTCATTGTGAACTAATTTGCCAGAATTTTACGTAATTATGACATAACATTGAAGGTTGTGCAATGTCACAGGATTATTTAGACTTATGGATGCCACCTGTTTTGGATAAAATATGGATTTTATTGATGTATTATATTAAGTTAAAATAAGTGTTAATTCAGTATTGTTTTAATTGTCATTATTACAACTCAATTTTTTTTAAATCGGCTGATTATTCGGTATCAGCTTTTTTTTTTGGGGTCCTCCAATAATCGGTATCGGCGTTGAAAAATCATAATCGGTCGACCTCTGCTCAATACCATAGAAAATTTGTGGGCAGAACTGAAAAAGCGTGTGAGCAAGGAGGCCTACAAACGTGACTCAGTTACACCAGCTCTGTCAGGAGGAATGGGCCAAAATTCACCCAATTTATTGTGGGAAGCTTGTGGAAAGATACCCAAAACATTTGACCCAAGTTAAACAATTTAAAGGCAATGCTACCAAATTTATTTATTTATTTATTTATTTTACCTTTATTTAACCAGGTAGGCAAGTTGAGAACAAGTTCTCATTTACAATTGCGACCTGGCCAAGATAAAGCAAAGCAGTTCGACAGATAAAACGACACAGAGTTACACATGGAGTAAAAACAAACATACAGTCAATAATGCAGTATAAACAAGTCTATATACAATGTGAGCAAATGAGGTGAGAAGGGAGGTAAAGGCAAAAAAAGGCCATGATGGCAAAGTAAATACAATATAGCAAGTAAAATACTGGAATGGTAGTTTTGCAATGGAAGAATGTGCAAAGTAGAAATAAAAAAATAATGGGGTGCAAAGGAGCAAAATAAATAAATAAATAAAAATTAAATACAGTTGGGAAAGAGGTAGTTGTTTGGGCTAAATTTTAGGTGGGCTATGTACAGGTGCAGTAATCTGTGAGCTGCTCTGACAAATACTAATTGAGTGTATGTAAACTTCTGACTCACTTGGACTGTGATGAAAAAAAAAGTTGAAATAAATAATTCTCGACTATTATTCTGACATTTCACATTCTTAAAATAAAGTGGTGATCCTGACTGACCTAAGATGGAATTTTTACTTGGATTAAATGTCAGCAATTGTGAAAAACTGAGTTTAAATGTATTTGACTAAGGTGTAGGTAAACCATGGACCTTTACTGTACATGCAAATGAATTTGATCGCCCAGCCTTACGCCACGGTGCGGCTAACTCGACCGGACATTTTTCTCAGGGCTATATATATAGATGTTTTTTTGTTTGTCACAATGAGACACTACCACTATATATATATATATATATAGTGGTAGTGTCTCATTGTGACAAACAAAAAAACATCCAGTCAGCGGCTGCCCTGTGGAGGAAAACCTCTTGTTGATGAGGTCGAAGGAGAATGACAATCATGCAAGCTAGCAGGTGGGCCACAAACGGACAAATAGCAGCGCAGTACAACAGTGGTGTTCAGAACTGCATCTCGGAAAGCAGTAAAATTTCAGTTTACTTGAGTGTCCTGCACAGTCCCCAGACCTCAACCCAATAGAGCATCTTTGGGGAGATTTTGAACTGGCTGTTCGCAGCATGACTAGACCGTCGTCCAATCTGCAGCATCTGCGTGATGCCATCGCGTTAGCATGGACCAACATCCCTGTGAAACGTTTGACACCTTGTCAAATACCCCAAATAATTCAGGCTGTTCTGGAATAAACTGTCCAGTGAGTGTAAATTAATTATCTAAGACATGCCAAATCGAGGTTATATCCAGCTCAGAGCTCCAGCTATGCATTTGGTTTACTAAGTGGCTAGATGTCAAGATCAAGCTTCTTGGTTACAGAATCCCCTCCTGGATTAAGATCCATGTGGCCTAAATTATAATTTTAAAAAATAGAAATACCACCACTTGTGTGCACTCAAAGTCATACTGTATACCGTGGTATTGGAAAAAGTATTTGATGTGGTGATAACATAACTGGTGTTATTAATTGGATTGTCTGTTCTCTGTTGGACCTTTTTGTGTCTACAACACCAGCCTTTATATTTCCCTAGTTCTAAGAGAGCCTCTGCTCTGTCCATTTAGCAAGTGCATTATTTTTTCAGCAACAGCATCAGCTCTGAGGTGGCTTGTGATTATAAATATTTGAATAGCAAATTAGCATTGTTCTGTGAGTACAGCTTTGTTCAGCAACTAATTACTGTCGTCCCTCTTGCTGTAATGTCTCAATTATGCTATCCATGCTAACCGATAAGAGCCATGCATCTTTTGAAATGGGAAGTCATAAAGCACCTCTTCTCCGCACGCAGTAGCCAGCGGAAATAACTTACTCTCTTTGTTCCTGGCATAGTGGCATGTGATGGATCCCCTGTTGTGGTGGTGCATTAACACACACCCCTCTCACCAGGCCCTTCACTGCAATAAACAAGGCCTTCTCCAGACCCACTGCTGGTGCCAGGCCCTTGACCTTGTTCTGCCCCCTCCAGCATGCCCAGGGTTTCTCTTACATCCTCTGTCACTGCTGTAGTACTGTAAGTGTACACTTCCTGAATGCACTACAATAGAGGGTAGGCTGCAGTGTTCATTGCTTTAACTCAGGTGTTGAAAGTCAAACGTGTCAGTGCTATAGGGGTTTCTAAAAGCAGGAAGTAGAGTTTGTTTAGCACACCCAATAACATTGTGGCTTTGGAATGCTGAGATTTCTTGGTCTCTTGTCGTGTGAATCACTTCCTATGACTTGGCGTTTGTGTTTCATGTGCAGTTATTACACATTCATAGTTTCCCCTTCCACGGTCTCTCATTGTGACAGTTTGTATTACTACTTTCTTTTTACTGAAACTTTAAGGCCAAAAGCCTATTGAGCAATTTTGTCTCGCTCTCTTAACTGCCAAGAGAGCAATCCTTTCTCTCTGTTTCCGGATTGCTCTCACACCGCCGCTGGGCTCATCCTCACTAGCAGACAGTTCATGAAGGATTGTGATGCAGCTCAGTGCTCATGCACCATTTACCCAACTAATTCCCGCAGGGTTTAAATGTAGAGTTTCTAAACCCAGAGGCGAAACATCGTGAGACTTCGGGAACGCTTGCAAAACAGACCAAACAGACCAGGCGGTGGTTTGAAAATTCAATGAGAGAAGTGAATCTTCCTTGGTTGTTTCTCGAAGTCTAAAGGCAACCTAGATTCTAGTAAATGTCTTAAGTAGTTGAACATGTTGTTGCTCCAATCTCGTGAAAGTGACAAACTGACAAACTGACACCATTTTCGTCAAACTACTTTTATATCGAAGGGGTGACTTTGAATTGCCGGCCTGCACATGCGCAGTTCGGCGCGAGATGACTGTTAGACCCGACTGTTAGCCAAATTTTTCATGACATCGCCTACAAGTGTGATCGGGGATTTCTATAGGTTAAAACTGCTTCTCCAATCTTCATACTGTACTCTTCACTTACAGTCGAGGTCTCATTTACCTGTTTGTATATTTGATCCTCTGAAATGGGCATGAGACCAATTTAGTCAACTAGTGCACAGATCCAACATGCGGGCTGCTTCTTCTTGACCAGAGGTCACTGGATTGTGGTAGTGTGCACATTCAGACTAGGTGGTCAATGCGCAGGACAAGCAACCTGCTGTACCTTGCCGGCCTCTGAGACCACAGGCTTTGGGACGACCAATGTGAACTCGATTGATGGTGAGTGTTAGAACACACAGGAAGTCTACTTATCAAATAGGAAGTAGTACAGTGTATTTGTCATTATCATCTTGCCGCCTACCTATAAAAAAACAAATCAAATTCCTCTATCTCTGAGTCGGACACATATCATTAATGGGGTGAGAGATTATATGCTTGTCTAATCATTTAATTCTGAATGCATCCTCTCATGGAGCAGCGTTCTTGTTAGAATGGGAGTACATTAGTAACATCGTAGAGGCACGGTACTGTGAGTTCTCTAGTGTTTGCCAGGTTTGTACCTGGCTGATGTTTTAGAACTGGTGCACTGTGCTCCTGTTATTATTCCTCTGTGCGGCTGCATGTAAATACTGGAGAATGTTATCTCACCTCCAAGCATGTGCCCCTTCAATATTTAATCACCCTCTACTGGTTTGAAACCTTAGTGCTCTCTTCACAAGCTTCTGAGCAAGGAATTCTCCATTTCCTTGTCACATTTGAAGCTGTACTCACAGAACAATGCTAATTTGCTATTCAAATATGTATAATCACATAGGCTGCCAAAAATACCATTACAAGAGTATGCATCTATCTTATAGAATGAGTGAGCACCCATGGCTTCCTAATGATAACTATAATGAGCTAGACAGAAGTGGTGGTCAGGTGATTTTACTAACCCCCCAGCTACTTACACTTTAACTCAGAAATGCATGAAGACAGACACTCTGTGGACCCACAACGGCCCAGGCATTCATGTTAATGGATTTGTCCTCTTTATTTACATTTTACATCTGTAGTAACGCCATAAGCAATACAAATGTTTGAGAAACAAAGTTACTGATCTTACTGTCATTTTTTTCCATACTTTCAAAAGGACATAGATCTACTTTCATCTACCGGTTGTCAGATTAGAATGTGACTTTGCAGTATGGCCCTTGTTTAAAAAAATAAAGTGCAGCAGTTGGCTCTCGCCCAGCCAGTGCCTTCCCTTCACCAAAGCCACCTGTGCCAACATGTTTAGTTTCTCCGTGTTTTCCAGACGATGCCAGCGCCGATCAGACTGCGGGAGCTGATCCGGACCATCCGGACGGCTCGGACCCAGGCAGAGGAGCGTGAGATGATCCAGAAAGAGTGTGCTGCCATACGCTCGTCCTTCAGAGAGGAAGACAACACTTACCGCTGTAGAAATGTGGCTAAGCTACTCTACATGCACATGCTGGGCTACCCAGCGCACTTTGGGCAGGTATGTTTAAAAAGAACACTATTCTTAATTTATTAACCAACATCTGTGAGTGTCTTGTTGTTTCTGGCAGTGAATGTGTCTCTTGCTGAAGAGAGCAGTTTTGTGAACGGATTACTACGGCTCAGCGTTAAACACCATAGTGCCCTCAAAGCTCATCACAAAGCTAAGGACTCTAGAACTAAACGCCTCCCTCTGCAACTGGATCCCGGACTTCTTGACGGCCCACCCACAGGTGGCAATGGTAGGGAACAAAACATCCGCCACACTGATCTTCAACACGGGGGCCCTTCAGGGGTGCGTGCTCAGTCCCCTCCTGTGCTCCCTGTTCACTCATGACTGCATGGCCAGGCCCGACTCCAACACCATCATCAATTTTGACGATGACACAACAGTGGTCACCAACAACGATGAGACAGCCTATAGGGAGGAGGACCGAGACCTGGTTGTGTGGTGCCAGGACAACAACTTCTCCCTTAACGTGATCAAGACAAAGGAGATTGTGGACTACAGGAAAAGGAGGACCGAGCACGCCCCCATTCTCATCGACAGGGCTGTAGTGGAACAGGTTGAGCGCTTGAAGTTCCTTGGTGTCCACATCACCAACAAACTATCATTGTCCAAACACACACTAAGGCAGTCGTGAAGAGGGCACAACAAAGCCTTTTCCCCTCAGGAGACTGGAATGATTTGGCATGGGTCCTCAGATCCTCAAAAGGTTCTACAGCTGCACCATCGAGAGCATCCAGACGGGTTGCATCACTGCCTGGTGTGGCAACTGCTCGGCCTCCGACCGCAAGGCACTACAGAGGGTAGTGCGTACGGCCCAGTACATCACTGGGGCCAAGCTTCCTGCCATCCAGGACCTCTATACCAGGCGGTGTCAGAGGAAGGCCCTAAAAATTGTCCCAAGACTCCAGTCACCCTTGTCATAGACTGTTCTCTCTACTACCGCATGGCAAGCAGTACCGGAGCGCCAAGTCGAGGTCCTAAAGGCTTAACAGCTTATACCTCCAAGCCTCTTGAGACTCCTGAACAGCTAATCAAAGGGCTACCCATACCCCTCTTTTACGTTGCTGCTACTGTCTGTTTATAATCTATGCATAGTCACTATCTCTACCTACATGTACATATTACCTCGACTAACCGGTGCTCCCACACAGTGACTCTGTACCGGTACCCTCTGTATATAGGCGCGCTTGTTATTTTACTGCTGCCATTTAATAATTTGTTACTTTTATTTTACATTTTCTACTTAATGCTTTTAGGGGAAAAATAATAACTTGTTGGTTAAGGGCATGTAAGTAAGCATTTCACTGTTGTATTTGGCGCATGTGACATTCAAATTGATTTGAGTTTTGTTTTCCAGCTTGAGTGCCTGAAGTTGATTGCGTCCCAGAAGTTCACTGACAAGCGGATAGGGTACCTGGGAGCCATGCTACTGTTGGACGAGAGGCAGGACGTCCATCTACTAATGACAAACTGCATCAAGAAGTAAGGCATGCCAGAACCTCATTGGCTACATACATACAATTATTTGTAGTGTAGAGATGAGAGCTGTGCTGCAGGAGGTGGTGATGTGCACCAAGGGCAGTATTCTGTTACTGCCAGAATTGTTACTCCATGAGTGGTGCTCTCGTCAGCAGTGTGCGCTTCTGTTGGATATGGAAACAGCCCCATAACCTGCCGGATCAGCTGTTCCGTCTTTTTCTCGATCTCTTGCTCTCATGCACATTTTTCTTCTTTCCTGTCTCCCCTACTCTATCCTTCGTCTTCCCTTTTACCCACCTCTCCCTGTCTATCTTATATTTTCTTCTCTCCGTCTTTCCTCTTCTACATCTCAGCGCCATCCTATATCTCTGATCTGTTATCTCCCTATGAACGGAGACACAGCCACATTCCAAAGTCTAAGTTGAAAACGAAAGGAGACCGGGCATTTGCCATTAAGACCCTTAGACTTTGGAATGGTCTGCCAGAGATCAGGCTTTCAGATTCAGTGCCTATTTTTAAATCCCTGTTGAAGACACACTTTTATAAAGATTCTTTTAATGTATGATTTTTAATTAGTTCTCTTTTTTCATTCTCCTTCCTCCAGTCTTTATTTCTTTGCTAGTACTTTTATTTAATGTGAAGCTCTTACTTTATACACTATATAAAGTTATTATTATCTGCTATCCACTCATTCTTCCCCCTGTCCTTCCTCAGTGATCTGAATCACAGCACACAGTATGTCCAGGGCCTGGCCTTGTGCACCCTGGGCTGCATGGGCTCCTCGGAGATGTGTCGAGACCTGGCTGGAGAGGTGGAGAAGCTGCTCAAAACCTCCAACTCCTACCTGAGGAAAAAGGTACCTCATTCTCACCTAGCCCACATTCACTCTTTACAAAGAAGTGTTAGTCAGGTGGTTAGTTTGATGTGTGTCAGCAGACCTGCCAACCTGCACACAATTTGAGGTCAAAGTATGCTGGTATGAAAATCTACCCTAAAATACGCTTCTATTGGCATAACCGTCTGAAGTTGGAGCTGAGCCAATCAGGACTTTGGCGAGGATAAAACATCTCTAGCTCTCCACTCCGGCACGCCCCCTGTAGTCGTAGTAGTCTACTAATTTCCTCCCTCGAGCTGAATGGCAACTCTCCACTTTGTCCGTTAATACCGCTGATGTGTGACGAATAAGGGTAGGGAAAATGGATAATGAACAATTTGGTGAATACATTTTCCAAAAATGTATGTTTTAATCAAGCACGTGGCCGCCATTATTTCGTAGTTAGCTCCTTCGCCATTAAGACAAATGTAGTTAGCTAGTGTTAAGTCAACAGACATGGCAGAGAGAGCTTTTCTGCTAATACTGTCCTTCACAGAAAGTTATATTAGACTGTGTTAAGATTAGTACGCCTATGTTGATTTAATCAGTTGTTGATCTGGCATCTTGATCCAGCTGTGTGTCAACAGTAGGTAATGTTGTGATAATAATCAGTTGTTGATCTGGCGTCTTGATCCAGCTGTATGTCAACAGTAGGTAATGTTGTGATAATAATCAGTTGTTGATCTGGCGTCTTGATCCAGCTGTATGTCAACAGTAGGTAATGTTGTGATAATAATCAGTTGTTGATCTGGCGTCTTGATCCAGCTGTATGTCAACAGTAGGTAATGTTGTGATAATAATCAGTTCACCAATGACGAGGCATGTTGATTGATGGTAGCCTTGTAGTCAGACCTTGATGGATGAGGTGAGGGATGAAGATCTGAAACAAACTGATATAGGCCTAGTTCAGTTGTTTCATATTCCAAACAGCCTACAGTAAGCTAAACCACTACATTCCATCCTGTAATTGAATTATCCTAAATGTTCTCCCCAAACAAAATTAAGGATCCAGTTTGTTTTTACTGTACTATCCACATACATTCACCTATTAATTTGAATAATCAAAAAACCCAAAATGTAACCTAGAAAAATGTGAGTGTCATTGAGATCACCAATTTCATTAATTTCTCTCTCGCTCAAAAGTTTTAGAACACCTACTGCTTCATATTTGTACTATTTTCTACATTGTAGAATAATAGTGAAGACATCAAAACTATGAAATAATAGATATGTAATCATGTAGTAACCAAAAAAGTGTTAAACAAATCTAAATATATTTGATATTCTTCAAATAGCCATCCTTTGCCTTGATGACAGCTTTGCACACTCCTGACATTCTCTCAACCAGCTTTATTAGGTAGTCACCTGGAATACATTTCAATTAGAGATGTGCCGTAAGTTAATTTGTGGTATTCCTTTCTTTCCTTGATGCGTTTTGAGCCAAGCAGTTGTGTTGTGATATGGTATGGTTGGTATACAGAAGATGGCCCTATATGGTCAAGTGCTTTTGCCTATGATTTGAGCAGTGTGGGTGTTGTGCGTGCACCGTCGTGGGAGCCGGGGGTGCCGCCACGCTAAAGCCATAGTCATAAAAATGATTTAAAATTGTCAGGTCTGCGCTTGCACGTCATAGTTGAGGACTTTGAAAACATTTAGAATTTTCTCCCCAGGCGGCGTTGTGTGCAGTCCACGTCATCAGGAAGGTCCCAGAGCTGATGGAGATGTTCCTCCCAGCCACAAAGAACCTGCTGAGTGAGAAGAACCACGGTGAGACAACCGGGGGCTGGGGGCAACTGTGTCCTGCACAGAGAGCATTGGGTTTGGTCACTCACAGGTAAAATGGGGATGCTGTGTCCTTCAAATGGATAATTGGGCTGGTGCCCTCTATACAGTTGAAATGTCCTTCAGTGACGAGAGTTAGATTAATGACTGTGTCCTGATGAGCTGTGGAGCTGTTGCGTCCTTCACAGTTTTCAATTGATCACCTCGGGTGTTTTCACTGATGGTTGTCATAGTACAATGGCTGATGTTCTGACAGCTTTATAAAGCGGCGCTCTTGTCAGAACCAGTGTTATCACTTCGAATATGTTTCTAAACTAATTTGATAGATGAAGTTGCCCCTAGAAATTGTAAGGTCAGTTTTGTGTTTTCCCCTCAATGGTCAAGGTAAGGATTTGGGGAGTTGATGCTAGATATATACCTGTAGTCGTTTTTGTAGTGCTAAAATAGGGCTTAATGGCATTAAACTGGAACTTACTAAGAGTGGGAATCCAGACTATAAACCACCACAACGGAACCAGCAAACAGCTTCCCCCATAGACTGTTCCTTATTTTAGAAACAATGCTGTGACATTGCTAAAACGTTCACTCACAGGGAATTGGCAAGGAAATTTGTGCAAATTTGTTAACTACTACGGTTCACCAGGGATGCTGTTTTCAAACTAGTTTCTCTTTGTCTCCTTAAGGTGTTCTCCACACTTCTGTTGTCCTCCTCACTGAAATGTGTGAAAGAAGTCCTGACATGCTCTTACACTTCAGAAAGGTATGGATAGCCACCATCTAATTAGTGAAATTACTACTATCAAAGAGTTTTTGGGTTACAGCGCAAGTCTTCAGGGAGTTAATTAAGCATTTGTCCTTAGCTCACTCTACATTTCATTCTCCCTTAGTATTCATTTTCCTTTCACTATGACTGTTTTGGATATACTTCAAACATATCTTGCATTTTGAAACCTTGGATTACATTTTCCCATAGGGTTTGCTCTACATTCAAAGTACATTCCTCGCTGTATCTCTAGTGGCTCTGTACCTCTTTCCCTTAGCCATAACTTAGCCATAACAACCTTGAGCCAGTCTCCCACCCCTCATGTTCTTGATCAGAACATGACTTTGAGCTCTCTAAAAGTGAATCTTCCCTAACATCTACCTCGTATTTTTTCTGTCATTTGTCTTTGTTACAATTCCTGCATTGTGTTAGAATGAGAAGGTAAGAGTACATTCTGGTTTCATAGCTGGTGCATGCTGTAACTAGTAATCACTTCACACGGTCACCGTAGATGTAATCAAACCTGTGTTCCGTCAAGTTCCTTTTTGTCTTTTTGATTTCTTTGACTTTTACAGCGGTCATATGTTGGTGTTCTCTTTTGATATCATGACAGGATTTTAAAAATGTTTCTTAGACATCTCTCACTATTGTCAATGTGTCATCATTAACCTAATGTGTAACTCATTTGATCACCGTATGTTGAAAACAACATGATGGGTCTGTTTTCAATTGATCACCTTAGGTGTTTTTACTAGACACTGATGGTTTTATGTTTGTTAAAAGGGAGGTATGTGTCTGTATACGTACAAATATATATTTCAGAAAATTTGCACCAATGTGAATATATTTGTCTATGAATACTCTTGCCTAGCATTCCTGGTAAGAATTAAGAGGGTTCTATTTCATCCAGGTGTGATTGAATGTGACATCACGGTTCGATTAGCTTTTCAAAACTCAACATCCTAACCCAATGTTTTCATACAATCAATGTTGTCTTGATTACCATAACCCAGAAATGTAAGTTACATTGATGATTTAAATCAAGAGAATGTAAAGAATAACTGCACATTCTACACAATACTTTGTCCAGTTATTTCAGTAACAAGGTAGGACACCGATTCCTCAGAAATAAAGACCTTGACCCTTGATGGTACCCCTCTCCTGTTGTTGGTCTTTTGTAGTTGGTTCCACAGCTGGTGAGAATCCTGAAGAACCTGATCATGTCTGGATACTCTCCTGAGCATGATGTGTCGGGCATCAGTGACCCCTTCCTGCAGGTGAGACCTTTGACCTTGTGTTTCGTGCCAATCATTTGATCTTCTGTAACAAACTTGGCTAGGCCAGTCAGTGATGCCCCTTGACCTCATTGCAGGTGCGGATATTGAGACTATTGCGAATTCTGGGCAGGAGTGATGACGACTCAAGTGAAGCAATGAATGACATTCTTGCACAGGTGAGAAGAGCGGTTATACTCTAGTGACACCCCATCCCATGAACGGGACCGTTTTCATCATCTTACACTAATTAGCATAACGCAACGGACATAAATCTTCCTAGAAAATATTCCTATTCATGAAAATCACAAGTGAAATATATTGGAACACAGCTTAGCCTTTTGTTAATCACCCTGTCATCTCAAATTTTCTAAATATGCTTTACAGCCAACGCTAGACAAGCATTTGTAAGTTTATAATAGCCTAGCATAGCATTATGCCTTGCTAGCAAGCAATAGCATTATGCAAGCAACCTTGTCACGGAAATCAGAAAAGCAATCAAATTAAGTTGTTTACCTTTGATAAACTTCGGATGTTTTCACTCACGAGACTCCCAGGTAGACAGCCAAAGTTCTTTTTTTTCCCCAAAATATTATTTTTGTAGGCGAAACAGCTCTGTTTGTTCTTCACGTTTGGCTGAGAAATCGCCTGGAAATTGCAGTCACCACAATGCCAATTTCTTTTCCAAATTAGCTCCATAATATCGACAGAAACATGGCAAACGTTGTTTAGAATCCATCCTCAAGGTGTTTTTCTAATATCTATTCGATAATATATCCGTCGGGACAATTCCTTTTTCTCTAGGACCGATTGGAGTAATGGCTACCTCTGCACTTTACGTGAGAATCTCTCTCGGAGCCACCATGAGACCACTTACGCAATGTGCCCCCATACGGCTATTCTTCAGCAGAAATGCGTAAAACTACGTCACAATGCTGTAGACACATTGGGGAATACGTAGAAAGCGTAAGCTCGTTGATGGTACATTCACAGCCATATAGGGAGTCATTGGAACGCAGCGCTTTCAAATCCAATCCGGAAGTGCCCCAGGTTTTTTCTCAGGCTTTCGCTTGCAACATCAGTTCTGTTATACTCGCAGACAATATCTTTACAGTTTTGGAAACGTTAGTGTTTTCTATCGAAAGCTGTCAATTTATATGCATATTCTAGCATCTTTTCCTGACAAAATATTTAAAAACGGGAATGTTTTTTTCCCCCCAAAATGACAGTACTGCCCCTAGAGTTCCAAGAGTACTCGAGGCTTACTGCCCTAGAGATATGACTAATCAGACTAATGGTTTCTTCGCCCTTGTAGGTGGCAACCAACACCGAGACCAGTAAAAATGTAGGCAATGCAATCCTCTATGAGACAGTACTGACCATAATGGACATCAAATCAGAAAGTGGATTGAGGGTGTTGGCCATCAACATACTTGGACGCTTCCTTCTCAACAATGACAAAAATATTAGGTAACACACTTGGGGAACTAATTCATTGAATGATCTGAACATAGGTCATCATAGTCCCAGGTAATATAACACTTAATGTGACTTTATGGTGTCTTTCTGTCCACCCTCAAGATATGTGGCACTGACGTCCCTACTGAAGACTGTACAGACGGACCACAATGCAGTGCAGAGGCATCGGAGCACCATTGTGGACTGTCTAAAAGACTTGGATGTGTCCATCAAGAGGTGAGACCTACACCTAAATGAGGAGAACATGAGTGACATACAGTATAGACATTAGTACATAACACACTAGTACAACACATTGCTCGTCACTGTACATGCATATCTGCACAAGATATGGGTCAGAAGATGTAGAGATTTCCTTGTCTTATCGTCCTCGCATTCTCCTCGCTAGGCGTGCGATGGAGCTGAGCTTCGCCCTGGTGAATGGGAACAACATCCGAGGCATGATGAAGGAGCTGCTCTACTTCCTGGACTCCTGTGACCCAGAATTCAAAGCGGACTGTGCATCCGGAGTCTTCCTGGCTGCAGAGAAGTAAGGCTCATGGGTGTGGTCCAGTTAGGAAGATCTGTAGAAATCAGGCTTTGCCAATCTGAAGGCTCCTGCTAGTTCCATAGCAACATTAAGCAGTTGCACCATGTGAAACCGTTCTCAACATTATCCCGACTTGTAGGTCTTTACCACCTCATTTTGTTTGTATTGGCCTTTGCTCAGCAGTTGTAGTAGTGGTTCGAGAAGGATTAGTAGTGATTGCATGAGAGACCATGGCAGCAGTAGTTTTTGCCTCAGTTTCCTTGCATTAGGAATGTAGGCTTCGAGAATAGATTACAGCCAGTGGCCTCATACACCTCCAATGATTAACCGGAGGTTGCGGAAACGATAGTTAATGTGTGTGGCTTACTTACTAAAATGCTGTATGATGATAAATGAGTGATCCATCGTCAGAACATGACATTGTTGATACCATATATTTTCTGACAGCAGGCCAATTGTTTTTCAGTTCATGGTTATATGATCCTCTGCTCAGTGTAATGCAGATGTGACTGATGCGTGTTCTGTTTCACAGGTATGCACCTTCAAAAAGATGGCACATTGACACCATCATGAGAGTCCTGACAACGGTATGTATAATTTCATCAAATACTTTTCTCTGCACAGATGATGGGAAAATAAATAATTATGCTTGACTGTTGAGTGACGAATCCTTGAGTGATCCATCGACTGAAAACTACAAATGATGATCTCATATCTGACAACCGCTGCTTTTTTTTTACCATGGTGACCAAGGCTCTTGGTGTCTTGTCTTGAAAGTGTTTTTGTCGCTGGACTTGAACAAAATGATCATCTGCCTCATTGTCCATTTTGAGACGGGTTTCTTTTAACACCTGTTTGTGTCCAGGCGGGGAGCTATGTCCGAGACGACTCTGTCCCCAACCTCATCCAGCTCATCACCAACAGTGTGGAGATGCATGCCTACACGGTGCAGAGACTCTACAAAGCCCTGCTGGATGACATCTCACAGGTCCGAGACATCTCTGGTCACACGCACGTCTTGGACAAGAGGAAAACACACATTGAAACAGCCCAGTAACCAGACAAATAAGAGGAACCTGACAATGAATATGCTGATTGAAATGTTATTGGATCACTAAAGATCACATTTGGAAGTAGCAAACAGTGTGCAGATGTTTCCCTTCCTCTCTGATGAGGACTGGTTACAGTGAATCTGATCTATTAGTGTTTGTCTCCCATAGCAACCACTGGTCCAGGTGTCATCCTGGTGTATAGGGGAGTATGGAGACCTGCTGGTATCTGGACAGTGTGAGGAGGAGGAGCCCATCCAGGTAGACCTCCTGAAGCACTCAATCACCTCAACTATTTCATCTAGAACGTTACACATCTATGTGCACTGCCGACCTCAAGAAGTTGAAATTTATATATTTTCTCCCCCTTTGTTTGCAACAGGTGACAGAGGATGAAGTCCTGGATGTTTTGGAAGGTCTTCTTGTGTCCAACTTGTCCACCCCTGTAACCCGTGGTTACTCCCTCACTGCCATCATGAAGCTGTCTACTCGCTTCAGCAGTGTCAAGTAAGTCCATCTGTGTTGAGCAGAGAGAATATCCAACAGGTTATGATGATTTTTATCCCTTAGCTTTGAAATGAATGGATGGCAGGACGCACACTCAAGGTTAACATTTGTGTCTTAAAATCTCCAGCCGAATCAAGA
This sequence comes from Oncorhynchus kisutch, assembly GCF_002021735.2. Lineage (NCBI taxonomy): Eukaryota > Metazoa > Chordata > Actinopteri > Salmoniformes > Salmonidae > Oncorhynchus > Oncorhynchus kisutch. Next base: position 66,721,508 of record NC_034181.2, on the reverse strand, counting down.
AGGTGGTGTCAATATACGGCAGCAGCATCGACGTGGAGCTGCAACAGAGAGCTGTGGAGTACAATGCACTCTTCAAGAAATATGATCACATGAGGTGAGTATGCCTCCAAATGTATTCCCATTCATTACAAGCACTTTTCTGTAGAAATGATAGGTAAATTTCCTTGACAAGGAGAAGCACCAATCTTATTCTCTTCCTCTCTGAAGGCCTGCCTTACTAGAGCGAATGCCCATCATGGAGAAAACAGCCTCCAATGGCCCTACAGAGATTGTGCAGACCAATGGGGAGACAGAGCCCTCTGTGCCTGACACAAAACACCCGCCCCTAGTCACCCAGCCAGCCAACCAGGTGAGGGCAAGGTCACATGACAAATCTGTAAAATCTTTTCTGTCACAGACGATGTGTTGCTGAATCAGTGGATCAACATTTGATTCAGTTCAGCGTTAAGACTCAATTGAAATGTAAAATTAATTAACATTTGAGCTGACAAATGCAGCAGCTTTTATTTACCGTGAATGCAATCTTTGCTGATGCGTGATTTATTTTATTTTTTATGTATATTGAGCTGTAGCTCAGATCTTCAGCGATACAGATTGAATCGAGCCCTTAAGCTCTTTAAAACGCACAAATGCACGTACACTCAAACACATTCTTTAAGTTTTGATTTCTATTCATGTGGTGAAAGTCCAAAAATCAGTGAGTCTGCTAATGCTTTTACACACTGTTCAAACAAGGACCCCTGCTGGTAGGAAAATTAAACTGTGGCATATCAATCTGCAGATTAATGAGAAGCAGTCTACATTTTCCTTTGTAGAGTTCTGATTTGAGTTACAAAATATTTTACCATCTGTCATGTTTTAAAACAAAGTATAAATGAGATGTTATTCAGAGCACTGTTGTTTTGTCCAAATCCTCCCTGTTTTACAGGTTCAATCTACATGTGCTTTATTATTTGGTTTCTCTTCTGTTCCAGGCTAATGACTTGTTAGACCTGCTGGGAGGTAATGATGTGGTGCCTGTGATCCAAACCACCCTGCCCACCAAGCCTGCCTCGGCTGGAGGAGAGCTGCTCGACCTATTGGGGGACCTCTCACTGTCTAGTAGGACCAGTCTTTCTCTCTCTCCTTTTCTTTCACTCACTCACTCATTCACTTTCTTTCTCTCTAGCCCCAAGCACAGGTGGACCCAACCTTGGTCAGGGCAACTTGATTGGTTTCTTTTCTTTCATTGCAGTGTCTCACTGTTCACCACCTATTCTCTCTGTCACCCTGCCTGCACCTTCCTTCATAAAGAAACCACATTAGTCACGCCACATCCTGCTTGACTTGGTCAGGAATCAACTTGTCTTGTGAACTATCACCAGTGGTATCACTGTTGTCTGTGTGTGGTTCCCTGTACCCTGTTGGAACCCCCTGTGTTGTCCCCCTCCCTAGGTGGTCCAGCTCCTGCCCCCTCTGTGCCCATCTCCCAGCCCCCCTTCCTCCTGGATGGCCTCTCCTCACAGCCCCTGTTTAATGATATTTCAGCAGGTGAGAGCTAGCACTTATCAGTGACGCTTTCAAATGTCTAATTTGAACCAAAGCCAACCACTCTCCCATGTTGTTTAGCAAGTAGAGTACTGTGTCATTATGTATCCCTTTTAAAACAATGTGACCGTATACACGTTTCTATAATGTTTTTGGGGGTTCTCATGTATGGTACTACTTTCTCACTCTGAATTGTATTGACTTGTGCGTTCTTGTCTTTAGCTATTCCCCCCATGACAGCGTATAGCAAGAATGGCCTGAAAATAGAGTTCACCTTTGAGAGGGCCAATCCGAACCCGAACATAGCAGTCATCACTATCCACGCCACCAACACCACCGAGGCTGACATGACAGAGTTTGTTTTCCAGGCTGCAGTTCCAAAGGTGAGCCATGACTGGACAGTCACATTTGTATGACTATGTAATATTAAGAAAAATATGTGCCTCTGTATCTACCTCTGTAGCATTGTAGCATTGTACAGCTTAGTCAAAGTTGTGAATATGCAGGCATATGTCCTACGAAGCAGACTTTTACGCTCTGTGTGTCCCTCTCCTTCAGACATTCCAGCTGCAGCTCTTGTCCCCAAGCAGTAATATGGTCCCAGCACTCAACCAGGGAAGCGTTACACAGGTCATCAGAGTTCTCAACCCACAGAAGGTATGAGATGTTCCTGTCTGTCCTCATCTTCCTCACATTCTTATTCAGTTTCCTGATCTATTGGTGCTATCAGAGGAATTTAGTGCAGAGGGCTCCTATAGAGTTCAGCTCTACATTGAGTAGTTCATATTGCTTTAATAAACATGTCTTTCTCATGATTTACAGCAACAACTCCGCATGAGGGTCAAGCTGACGTACACCCACAAAGGCTCACCTGTCCAAGACCTGGCCGAGGTCAACAACTTCCCTCCTCAGTCCTGGCAATGATGACCGTGCCCTCTCGTGCTTAAAGACCCCGCCAAGGGAACTATGGGAAAGATCCCCCCCCCTTACCCATACTGATCCCCTGTGACATCACTGCAGACTGCTGCCCTGGGGTGGCATGGGAAGCAGCGGAATGTCAAACACACAAAAAAACGATGGTATGAAGACCATGATGACGACAACCACAACGACAGCAATGACGATAGGCATCACCAGAAATATGTGAAAACATATTCATTTACTAACCCTTTTCCTTGATTGGTTTTACCTCAATCTGTCTGCTTTGCAGTTGCCACTATTTCCATCTCCTCGCCCTCTCAATGCACGTACGCCCACATTGCACTCTCTGTGGTACGCCCACCCCTCTAAGCCGCCATAGAAAAGAGCTGTTGACAATGAGCACTTGATTAAGCAGTCTGTTTTTTCTTTTGTTTCATGTTTTTAATCTTACAGGAATTTAACATGGGTATATATATTTTTTGTGCCTATTTTCAAGTCTGAATAAGGTGCAACTTAATTAACTCTATGAAATTTGCATACTGTCCATTCACCACTTTCCCGAATTGGGTTTGGAAACTTGGAGTACTTTGGCTCTCAGTATTTTATCTAGTTTGTTCTCCAAAGTGACTATAACAGATTCTATTATAAAGTTCTCCAGCTCTATGCTTCAAATGCAAGGTCTTTGGGTTGCAATACAAAGGTTAATCTCTCATGAACAGATTCTGGGTGTAAACCGAAGAATCTGTTGGGATGGAATGCGTAGAATCGGTTTTCGTCACTGATTATTGGATGTATCAGGATTGGCCGAAGGCGGTGCTTAAACTTCGACTGCTTCGCTTGTGTGGGGAAATTGGTGGAAGTGGGGGGCTTTGGTTAAGGGTTTCCTTTTGTGAGGGTGGAGACTTCGCAAACCGCAACTCCCAATTTCTAATACGTGTGGACTCACAACTACATCACGCAGATGACCAAATCATGCCAGATTTTAGTCCTGCATTAACCGAGATTATACAAACATTCACATTATGACTTTTCCCAGTTGTACCTGGTCTGCTCTTTTACATCCATTAACTTTGGCAGCAGAAGGATTTTAAAGACGCAGAGCACTCATTCATTTTGGGGTTAACTTAATTTGACCCTCCATCTCATGAGTGATTTAAAAGGCATAAGATGTGTGGAGTCATTTTGAATTCCATCAGTTTGAGAGTTGTTTGAATCCCATTCACCTTGGTTTTGCCAGAGAGGCCTCTCGGCAGGGTTGAGATACTGTAAATGGATAAAGTGCATATTTCGAAAGCTGGAGTGTATTTGTTTGTCATGGGCTGGCTAACACAGAGTATGGTTCCATTTTCTTTAGTTTGGTCAGCAGTGTGGTAGCCATAGCACGGCGCATCTTGTAGAAGTTTATTTTCTGAGGTGGAATCCAGAGGATGGACATTTCTACTTTGTTTGACTGCCCTGTATAGCACCGTTTCCCCCACCTAGATGGGCACTATTTACAGTTTTTTCCATCTTGTTAAATTCAATGGTTAATTGCTTAGATCAAGCTGAGGTTATTGAAGCAATATGGATATTGTATATCAGTGCAGGTCTGAGACACATCTTAGTTAAAGGAACATCCTTAAACATAGTTTAATTGAATACATTAACTTTGGAAGTACTGAATCTTCCATGCATCTGAACAAACAGCCGGAAATATTAAGCTTATTAAGATTTATAGCTTTGGGTCGTCAAAATATCTCTCTTTTAAGACTATTAACCTGGCTGGACATAGCCAGCCTAGAGACGACATGTACATTAAGTCTATTTTGAATGTAGTTATATGCACTGAATGCTTTTTCTTTGCAGGCTTTTTCTGTGGCTGTCCTCTCTGAGGGAGCTGGCCATTTTGTTGGCACTATTTTTGTGGTAGTATGATTTTAATTTTTTTGCAGTGATTTGTCTTAAACATTATTGTCTGATATCAAAATGATGTGCCTTTTGACATAACTAGATGGGAAGTCTCTAAACTGGTCTCATCTGATCTGTGTGACGAGGGTTTGTGTGTCAGGGAGTGCTTACTGTGGGTTATATCCTGACTAGAGAGCAGGCAAGACAGACAGGCTGGATGGAAGGTAGGAGTCGAAGAAGAATGTGCCCTTTTTATTTTATTGACATCTCACACTGAGTTTCTAGCATTTAGAGTGGAAATGATGTAGTCGGATATCAGTGTTGCTTGGTGTGATTCCTTGGCTGTCATACTTCTCCAAATCAGAATCCCGACCAAGCTGTCGGAAACATGAACCTGAATACCTCAATGTTTTCTCTTCCTGTTTAACTATCAACAGCACAGTATCTGGATAGCTGCATTTAGTCTTCTGTATGATCTGCAATCAAGTGGGCACCTGTAGGACATCTCATTACTAACACGCTTAGCTGCCCCATGATGCTGTGTTCAGATGTTCAATCGCACTATATGCTTATTGATATTCACTATGCTACACTATCAAACTTTTGTGACCAAATCGGAGATGCTATTAGCGTTGGAAATAAGCTTTGGAAATATTTTTGAGCAATGATATGTGTATATGGAGAAAATGATTTTAATTCTATTAGTCATCTTTTTTTCTTTTTTTTGACTAAATGCTATATTGGGTTTTTCTGTATATATTGAGGGCTTTTTAGGTTAGTCAAATATCCTTTCTTTCATCCCTTTTTATTTTTAGATGCCAACCATTTTCTAAGACTTCCAATTACTCACGGTGTATATTGTCTTAATAGATCTTAGTCTAAAATATGGTCTAAAGAAAAGACTTCCCTATTTCATCAGTCATCACAAAATATATATAATCGGCTGCCTGTACATTAATATACAATGTAAAACGAAACAACACAGAAGATGATCAAATGAAATAAAACCCCATTTGAAGACTTAAACAGATTAGCTAAGGACTATAATTGTATACATGTATGTAAAAAAGAATCATCTTGAAACCATGCAAATGAGCTGCATCCTCTTCATAAGTTTGGATGCATCTTTTTTTCCTGCAGATTTTAGTGGGTAATTAGGCTGCTATTGGTTTTTATACATGTCCTCTTAAGGTTTGATTGGGCAGAACTGGTGTTGTCTGTGAGTGATGTACTGTACTACTGAGAGGTCTGTGAGCTGAGCACAGTGCTGCACAGTGACCGAGGTGGCACCTTGTCGATATTCGGGGTCCCCAGAAAGGCCTAATCTGTTTTCATATGCCCCTTAAGAGGAGTAGGCCTCTTGCTAAGATGCTGTAATGCCTCCCTTGGCCTGTAATGTGCTTTATCGTTTTTTTTCTCTCCCCAGCAAAAGTAATTGGAGAAAATTAATGTTGTCAGACATGCAAGCTAATTAAATGAAGGATGACCTACCTACAGTGCACATGGTCCTTCTAAGAGAGCGATTCTCATTGTTGGCCCCCTTTTTAAGTCTCATTCTCTGTGTTTTTTCTCCAGTCCTATAGATTCTCTCCCCATTCATCTGGCATCTCACCTCCCCACATTAATTGTATTGGATTTCAGAGACGTGAGAATGGGCCCAGAGTTTCTCTGAAGTGTTGAGTGAGGTCTTTTTTTTTACCCTTGTGATGCTGTTGCACGTACCTTTATTGTAAGATGGGGATTGAATATCCTGAGTTTTCAGGCTATGAGAAGTTTAATCTGTGTGGTGGATATGGTTCATTAAGTCGTAAGGCCTTGTCCCCTCATGTGGTTGACAGATACAATGTGCTCTTGGCTGCCTGTCATCATCCACTCTTACTGGGTCTGTTCATCGCTCCTGATGACTGCATTAAGGAACCCGTCTTATGGACTGGTTTGTACGGCTCAAAGACAGCAGAGAATAGGCCTGGTTCTGTTACAGGGACCGGGCCAGCGGGGCAGTTGAAGTTCAGGCTCTCTTAGAGGAAATATGATCCTTTCTATTTATTGAAATCCAATTCAAAAATCAGGACTGAAGTGTGAGGCTGATCTCTCTGCTGTGTGTATGGCCTTTTTGTGTCTACATTCTTTTCAGAAGACCTGTGATCTTAATGCAGTGCTGCTTAACCTGTTCTTGTGATAGTACACAACTAGAACACTGAGCTGAAGCTGCATGTTAGCTGTGCTGTGGGCTCATTTCCACAAGGGGGAGCTGGTCAAGATAGAAGGCTGTAGGGAAGGGAAAGATCTCATACTTGTACCTTGTCTTGAATGTTGTTTTTATCGGTTCGATTCCATCAATCATGTTTGACCAGTTAGCGCTTTTAAGGATACAGTACCCCCATATAGTTTTAAATGAGAAATGCATATGAAGGTGAAATCCCATTGGTTTGGACACTGCATCTTTAAAAAGGACATTTGTAAAGTCAAGAACCCTTCAGAGGTCTGAGCAGCTTTTGAAGCGTTTTGTTTGTCTAATCAGCCAGTGTGTGTGTGTGTGTGTAAATATGAGTGTGTTGGCATGTCTTGCTACAGTCACCTAGTAAGGACATGAAATTGGCTGCAAGGATTTTAATTCACAACTTCAGAGCTGCATGTGAGAACCAATGTAAATAGTGTCATTTCTACTCTAAGTAATCCTCTTTTTGAAATGCAAGAAAAGGTCCCATTTTTCAACAAATACAACACACCACCTTGTTGGGTTGTACATTTGAAAATGTTTTTTTTTTTTTTTTTTTGGTGGTGGTGGAAGGGGTTAAAAGTGCACACCACTCATTCGGATGTAATTGTTTTTTACTTCTATATTTGGCCAGGTGACTTCTCCGTGTGTAAAGGGGTTTGAAGGCGCATTTGACTTTAGCCACTATTATCCCGTTCCCTGTGAAATCATAAATCGTCCATTGTACTTTTGAAAGAGAATCTGAATATGTAACCCTCAGATTTATCCCGACTATACGACAACATATCTGATTTGAGAAGGAGGGGAAAAACATTTTTTGAAATTCCCTTTTCCAGACAGGTTTAACATTTTGAACTGAATCAGAGTCCCATGTCTTCAAGGTGGGTGTGAAAGGACTGAAAATATGAATAATAATAATGATGATGATTAAAGCTGAGAGGCTGTAAACTACATGGGATATTTTAGACTTATGCTGTGTATTATTGTCTTTGGGTTGGAGGAAATGATGATCAAGAGTATAAATAAAAAGTCAAACAAAATTTTGACCGGACTCATTCATTTATCAACTCTTATACACTGAACAAAAATATAAACACAACATGGAAAGTGTTGGTTTCATGAGATGAAATCTCATGTTTTGAGGGGGTGCAATTGGCATGCTGACTGCAGGAATGCCAACCAGAGCTGTTGCCAGAGAATTGAATGTTAATTTCTATACCATAAGCCAACGCTGTTTTAGAGAATTTGTCCAACCGCAGACCACGTGTATGGCGTTGTGTGGGCAAGTGGTTTTCTGATTTCAACGTTGTGAACCGAATGCCCTATGGTGGGGTTATGGTATGGGCAGGCATAAGCTGCACACAACGAACTTTATTGATGACAATTTGAATGGACAGAATCCTGAGACACAATCCTGAGGCCCATTGTCGTACCATTAATCCACCGCTATCACCTCATGTTTCAGCATGATAATGCACAGCCCCATGTCACAAGGATCTGTACACTTCCTGGGAGCTGAAAATATCCCAGTTCTTCCATGGCCTGCATGCTCACCAGACATGTCACCCATTGAGCATGTTTGGGATGCTCTGCATCAACATGTGCAACGGCGTGTTCCAATGTCCTGAAACTTCACACAGCCATTGAAGAAGAGTGGGACAACATTCCACAGGTCACAATCAACAGCCTGATCAAATCTATGCGAAGGAGATGCCGCACTGCATGAGGCAAATAGTATCTGGTGTGACCAACTGGTTCTGATCCATGCCCCTACTTTTCTTTTCAAAGGTATCTGTATTCCCAGTCATGTGAAATCCATAGATTAGGGTCTAATTAATTTTTCAATTGGCATTCTTTTTATGAACTGTAACTATGCAAAATCATTGAAATTGTTTCACTTATTTTTGTTCAGTATAGTTACAAAAATGGGGTTCACCTACATAACTGATTTAGAACAGGCCTACACAGACGTTTTCAGCTTAACATAGCCTGACATGTTTCAGAATACATAGGCTACTTGTCCTACTAAACTAGATTGAGTCACAGTGAGGTTGGAGCAGCGTACAAACGAGGAGAATGCCGATCGAAGTTTAACTGTTCCAGTATCTGTTTCCACTGGAGTAGTTTCTTAGGTCAGTGATTCTTGATTAGATTTTGAGGAACCTTATCAAATCCAAGCTGTTAAACGTGCCTCAGTGTGGGCTGGGAGTTGATTTTCTGTGAGCCTAACAAACTACAGTAGTGGAAGACGCCAAGTCATGGCAGTCAATCAACAGTGGTCCAGATGGAATAGAAGTGACAGGATTTTCTCATGCACCACTTTAACACACCTGTTTGCTTTTACAGTTGTGGTATGTTGATGTCTGCTGATGAACCCATTGGCTGAACATTGCTATAAGTTCAGTCCTCGAGGACAACTCCAGGGAGAAGTCATGAAGGAACAGGCAAGTGGGAATGGTGCTTTCTTGAAAGATACAGTTGAAGTCAGAAGCTTAAACTCCAACCAAAGTGTATCTCATTTTTCAACCACTCCACAAATTTCTTGTTAACAAACTATAGTTTGGCAAGTCTGTTAGGACATCTGCTTTGTGCATGACAAGTCATTTTTCCAACAATTATTTCACTTATAATTCACTGTACCACAATTCCAGTGGGTCAGAAGTATACATACACTAAGTTGACTGTGCCTTCAGACAGCTTTGAAAATTCCAGAAAATTATCTAATGGCTTTAGAAGCTTCTGATAGGCTAATTGATATCAGTTGAGTCAATTGGAGGTGTACCTGTGGATGTATTTCAAGACCTACCTTCAAACTCAGTGCCTCTTTGCTTGACGTCATGGGAAAATCAACAAGTCTGGTTCATCCTTGGGAGCAATTGCAAGCCGAAGAACACCCATCCCAACCGTGAAGCACAGGGGTGGCAGCATCATGTTGTGGGGGTGCTTTGCTGCAGGAGGGACTGTTACACTTCACAAAATCCCGTCCTATATAAAGCCTTGACGACAATATAACCTCCTGTTCCGAAGACGTGAGGACGATGGTCCTATGTCAGAAGGGTTCAGATAATAACTACAGAACGAAGCCAACATCAGCGTGAGCTTTGGTTGCGAATGGTATGAACTTTGAACTCTTATTCACTACAGAAGTGATACCTCCTAGCTGTTGAGTTAGCAACAGCCGTTCTAAAAGAGGGTTCGGAAGGAACAGACAGAGTATCCCGTCTACCACACAACGACGTTACTACAACATATTCAATTTACCAGCAGAGACATTCTTCAGAGGACAAGGGACTCGGTTTCACAACACGGCCTTCCATCTACCACCAACCTACCGAAGCGCAGCTGAGAGTAAATATTTATTGCATTTTCCTTTTCCAAATGGGCGGTAATTTAGAATGCATAAGATACTGTATTTACGATAGCACAGCTTCACCCCTTGTTCCTCAGTCTTCCCGCTCTTTCACTCAAACCCAGCCCCTTTTGTGTAACCAGCTGTCATATCTGTTCCACCCGCTAGGGACTTTTTCCTTTATGACTTAATATGTGTATGTGTAATTCTGTGTGATTTAGTTAGGTCTTTAGTAAATAAATAATTAAACCCAGTTTTGTATTGCTGATTCAACTTGTTAGCCAGGGTTTGTGCAGATAATCAAGAATTTACAACTTTCAGATGACTGAATTAAGATGAAGATTAATATTGACTGCTATTGATGTAAAATATTACTAGGTCTTTAAGAGTTTATTCGGAAGATAACAGCTCTATAAATATTAGTTTGTGGTGCCCGACTCTAGTTAATTACATTTACATGATTAGCTGAATCAGGTAATATTATTTTATAGAATAGCATGTCACATCACTTAATCCGGCATAGCCAAAGACACGACAATGGCTCAAGGACAACAAAGTAAAGGTATTGGAGTTGGCCATCACAAAGCCCTGACCTCAATCCCATAGAACATTTGTGGGCAGAACTGAAAAAGTGTGTGCGAGCAAGGAGGCCTTCAAACCTGGCTCAGTTACACCAGCTCTGTCAGGAGGAATGGGCCAAAAATCACCCAACTTATTATGGGAAGCTTGTGGAAGGCTACCCAAAACATTTAACCCAAGTTAAACAATTTAAAGGCAATGCTACCAAATACTAATTGAGTGTATGTAAACTTCTGACCCATTGGGAATGTGATGAAAGAAATAAAGCTGAAATAAATCATTCTCTCAACTATTATTCTGACATTTCACATTCTTAAAATAAAGTGGTGATCCTAACTGACCTAAGACAGGGAATTTTTACTTGGATTAAATGTCAAGAATTGTGAAGAACTGAGTTTAAATATATTTGGCTAAGGTTTATGTAAACTTCCAACTTCAACTGTGCTTGGTTGAATCTGCTCTGTTTCAGACCCACCCCATATACTGCTTTTCCATGACCCTGAAGAGACATGAGGGCCTTGGTTACTTCTCATTCGCTCCACTTAAAATAAAAATATTTATTTATTTAACCTTTAACCTAATTTAACCACATAGCCCTAGCCCAGGTCTGCCTTATTGAGAGATCCTGACATGCCTTTTTAACAGGGTATTTTGTCATTAACATACTTGTTCTAATTCAGACCATAATAAAATGGGATATTGGCTACTCTGATTCCCTATGAGGAATCATTTGATGAGGAGTGCTTATGTATGTGTGTGTATAACATTTTTCAAAATGTAAGTATCAGACTCTAGGGCAGCAACAAGAAGCAGCCTACATTGAGTGAAATTAAAATGTCATGCATTAAATCAAAATCGCAAGACAGTTAATGCGGTAAAGCACACGTGTAATATGTGTATAGGAAACCTAATGAATAATTCAGTACGCCTCTACTCAGAAATGGGCAGTGCCTTATGAATAATATGTTACCCTGCCTCTCTAATGTTTATCGATAGACCCAATCTGACAGCGGTGATATTCAGAGTCGTTATGGCGTCGCACCGAACGGGAATGGGATTTTTCAGTTGCCGCATGTATTGGAATTTACCAGTCATGTTCCACGTTCTTTTGTAGTTAAATATACACATGCAAATGAAGGAAGAAGATAATATACCGGGAACGGTCAATGGCACCGTTATGGAGCGAAAACAAGGTGGTGTCGAAGATAGCAGGGGTTGTACAGACACACTGGTCTACGAAGCGGGATCTAATCAAGCTGCAGGTCGTGGCGGCCGCAATGGTACAGGAAACCGTGTCGGAACGGGGATACGCGTTCTAAAGGTAACTATCAAGCAGGTCATATGTTTAGGTTTATCAAAATTCTGCAATCGCACAGTTCCCGGTTCTAACAGGGCCGAAGTGCGTGTGAAATTATACTCACGCGTCATCCAGTTTGAGCATCATTGATGTTCTCTTCTATAGTGATAATTATGTTGGTTTTGAAAGTATAGCGTTCAGTGCAACAATGTGTCGAACTACATCGCCATCATCCTTTCACTGTAGCTCTTTCTAGATTGTAACATAAACATTTGACTGAACTGTTACAGTAGGCAACCATTCGAAATGTTGCTACATATTGTCGTGCTAAACTGTGAGTCTAACCTATTGATCAGAACACGTCAAATCACATGTTTGAACGTGCTGTTTATTGCTGAAAATGAATAGCATAACCTATTATGGATCGTGTAACATTTTGTAAACTTTTCAATGTGTTTAGCTATTTAGGCAACATGTTTGTCATTGGATCAAATCCACTTTGAAATTCCTAAATAGCCTATGCAAAACCGAGTCAATAGGCTAGCGGACCACCGATAGGCCCCATCGAAATCTTGGACTGAGATTGTTCTGTAGCTTCGAGCCCTCAGTTAGCACGCACGATTGACAAGACATGTGATTAACTGTTTCCTTACTCATTCGTGTGCTCTTCTGCCATTGTCACTCATTAACCCATTAGGCGCAATTTACATAAAACATAATGGCTTGTGCCAATTATTCCCATGCATAATACTTTAGAAAATATATTTCATAGGCTGACATGACCCTCAACCATGCTTCTATGGATAGACTGCTTATCTCACCAATCTCTCATGTGATACTGTCATGGAGAATACCCCATTCAGTTACAATTGCACTAAATATAAATATCCAAAAGACAACTTCATTGTAAGGACCATTAGATTTTATGTTAATTGAATCATGAATGGCTGCTGCTGCAGCTAACGGTAGCCTTGTATTCAAGCAACCAAGATGTAAACCTATGAGTGGCGAGTCAGTGGCGGTTGGTGCCATTTTAAGATGATGGAGGATGATCATTGTTTTAATGAGCTTGGCCTTATTTCTATTACAGCATATTGAATGACTGCCATTGATATTCTATTCACCCAGCTCAATGTAACATCAATAGGTTTAGGCTACTCCATGATACTCAAATATACCCTGACCCTACCCATAAGGAGGTTGTTTAAACTAGCCTATGAATGAAAGTTTACAAGGCAGGTGCACATGTCAAGATACTGTCACCTTGATTACTAAAAAGTGACACATTCGAAACCGCCTTACAGAATCTGGCATGCATTTAGCTGATCTAGGGTGTAGTCATTTGTCCAACAGTTGCAAATGAGAGTTTCTATTGGACAAATTCAGGTACAGTGCATTCTGAAAGTATTCAGACCCTTTGACTTGTTCCACATTTTGTTGCATTACAGCCTTATTCAAAAATTTAATAAATCGTTTATTTCCCTCAATCCACACACAATACCCCATAATGACAAAGCAAAAACTGTTTTATTTTTTATTTTTTTTGTACATTCAAAAATGTACAAAAATGGGGTTATTAAATTTTACGTAAGTATTCAGACCCTTTACTCTGTAAGTCCGGGCTCTGGCTGGGCCACTCCAGGACATCCAATCTGATGTCCTGAGCACTCTGGAGCAGGTTTTCATCAACGATCTCTCTGTACTTTGCTCTGTTCATCTTTCCCTCGACCATTACTAGTCTCACAGTCCCTACTGCTGAAAAACATCCCCACAGCATGATGCTGCCAACCACCATGCTTCACCGTAAGGATGGTATTGGCCAGGAGATGAGCGGTGCCTGGTTTCCTCCAAACTTGAAGCCTTGCATTCAGGCCAAAGAGTTCAGACTAAATAATCTTGTTTCTCATGGTCTGAGAGTCCTTTGGGTGCCTTTTTGGTAAACTCCAAGTGGGCTGTCATGTGCCTTTACTGAGCAGTTGCTTCTGTCTGGCCACTCTACTGTAAAGGCTTGTTTGGTGGAGTGCTGCTGAGATGGTTGACCTTCTGGAAGGTTCTCCCATCTCCACAGAGGAACTCTGGAGCTCTGTTATTGACCATTGGGTACTTGGTCACCTCCCTGACCAAGGCTCTTCTCCCCCGATTGCTCAGTTTGGCCGGGCAGCCAGCTCTAGGAACAGTCTACTCTAGGTGGTTCCAAACTTCTTCCATTTAAGAATGATGGAGGCCACTGTGTCCTTGGGGACCTTCAATTCTGCAGAATTGTTTTTGTACCTTTCTTCAGATCTGTGCCTTGACACAATCCTGTCTCGGAGCTCTATGGACAATTCCTTGGACCACATGGCTTGGTTTTTGCTCTGACATGCATTGTCAACTGTGGGACATTATATAGACAGGTGTGCCTTTCCAAATCATGAATTTACCACAAGTGGACTCCAATCAAGATGTAGAAATATCTCAAGGATGATCAATGGAAACAGGATGCACCTGAGCTCAATTTCAAGTCTCAGCAAAGGGTCTGAATGTTATGTAAAATATGGTATTTCTATTTTTTTGTTTTAATAAATGTACAAACAATTCTGAACCTGTTGTGATTTTTGGGTTGGTGTGTGTGTAGAGGCTGTATTTTAGAATAAGGCTGTAACATAACAAAATGTGTAAAGTCAAGGGGTCTGAATACTTAATGAATGCACTGTATGTTTATCCCTGTTTGACATCTCAGAACACTGTTTGTTAATTCATCTTCTGATCACTCTGAGTTGTTTGAGCTTCATTTTACAGATTTGATCTTTGCCATCTCTGGCCTTGGACAGTTGTAGTGGTCATGGAGTGAAATGACGGCAATGACTGTCTGGGCCAATGGTCAATGCTCAGGGTCGTGGCAGCCTCTCTGTGAATGAGTTTTCCCATCATGTTGACTCACACATAGAGACCTATGGTGTGTGCATTTTGTTGCCTGTCGCCATTGACATGTGTGTGTTGTCATTGCACATAGTGAGGTTCTCTATTTTTGGGTGAGTGTGTGCATATGTTGCCTGTCACCCATTGAGGTGTGTGTTGTCATTGCACATTGAGGCCTGTTGTGTGCGTCTTTGGCGCTGTTGTGCTGAATAGATGCAACTCAGGGCCCTGCTGTCTCCTCTGTTGTCTGTGTGTGTGCTGCGGTGCAGTGTGGATGCCAGCAACTGCCTCCCTGTGCCGGGCGGCTGTGGGGATACACGGCATCGTGGGAGGATGACTTCATCAGTGTCTAACTAATGACCTGATGCCTGGCCACTAGACTCAAAAACCAGGGTCCAGTTCACACAGCACCATCCTGGCTGTTCTTACCCTGTGTAAATATTTGTTCCGAGCTTCTCCAGATTTGAAAACAAGGCCAGTGACTCTGACACAGGCTACACATGTCATTCTGGGTTGGGCTCTCAGATTTAGCAAGGATCCCATTTTAAGGTCACCAACGCCTATGAGCTGTTTGCAGGTAATCTAATCTGAACTTTCAGTTTTGCCAACCTGACAAATTGACTCAATTGAATTTGTCATCTGGATGTGTTGGAACATGATGCAGCTTGAGATGTCCTTTATTCAGAACAAGGCTGCTGCAAGACGAGTTATCATTAACTACCGTAGAAGACCATGTAAAGTACTCTTCTCTTACACGCCCAATACATTTACAGCGTATCAGTGGTGGCGGTCTTTTCATCTAATGTTTCTGTTTCTCCAGCGGAACATGAAGAGGAATGGGAGCAGAGGCTGTGTTACCAGGAAGACCCGCTTTGGATCGCGGGAGCGGGACTGGCTGAAGGGGGATGCCCAGCGGGGCTGTGTGTGTCTGTACGGGGGAACAGTTGACCCCCAGCCCCCAGCCTCGGGCCCACAGGCCTCCTCCACCCTCCAGGCAGACCTGCGGCTGGTGCTATGCTCCACCACTACCACGGTGGAGGAGCTGTGTGCCCAGAGAGAAGTAGAGGGACTATACCTGCAGCTCCATGGAGACCTGCTCAGGTAATACTCACCACCACAACTCTCCTCTCCCACTCACGTCTAGTACCACGGTGTTATGTTCACAACTCTCCTCTCCCACTGACACTCACGTCTAGTATCACGGTGTTATGTTCACAACTCTCCTCTCCCACTGACACTCACGTCTAGTATCATGGTGTTATGTTCACAACTCTTGAATATGTTAGAAAGATGGCATTCTCATAGTGTCATTGGTTCTATTTATTGCTAGACAGTGTGTTAAATTCCAAATCTAAGTAATCCCATTCATGTTCAATGTCACATCTTTGTGCTTTATTCACCTAGTCTCAAAGCCTGATCAGTCTCAAACCTTTTCATACTGTTGTAGCTTTGTTACCTCATTCTGGCACTGCCAATTCCTCCATTCTATTTTTACACATTGGGTCAGGTTTGTACTCTGTTTTCTTGAGTGCTTATGAGAACTCTGCTGCCTGTCTAGAACAGGAACAGTCTCAAAGATCTAGACTTTGACTGACCTACACTACCGTTCAAAAGTTTGGGGTCACTTCGAAATGTCCTTGTTTTTGAAAGAAAAGCACTTTTTTTTATCCATTTAAAATAACATCAAATTGATCAGAAATACAGTACATTGTTGTAAATTACTATTGTAGCAGGAAACGGCTGATTTAAAAAAATAAAACTTAAAAAAAAAATCATTTTTATTGAATATCTACATAGGCGTAGAGGCCCATTATCAGCAACCATCACTCCTGTGATCCAATGGTACATTGTTAGCTAATCCAAGTTCATAATTTTAAAAGGCTAATGGATCATTAGAAAACCCTTTTGCAATTGTTTGTATTTTATTATAATTTTTTATCAATTATGTTTATTGTATTTCTGATCAATTTGATGTTATTTTAATGGACAAAAATATATATTTTCTTTCAAAAACAATGACATTTCGAAGACCGTTCTCTTCCTCTATAGTGCGCAGCGAATTCTACTAGAGGAAAAGACCAAATGAGAATGACATCCTGGCATTTTAAAGCATAAAACATTTTTAAAAATGCATGCCTTATAAAACTGCATTTTTTTCGCATACCCAAAACACCTAATATTTAGAACACAAGTACGGGTATTCAGACAGACCATGACTTGACAGCTGTTTATGACAGCACTTTTCCAGAATAACTCGTCATGACGATGCCTCTGAGACAGGCTATAATCTGGTTATACCCACTTGCTCTCCTCTTGGCTTTTTTTGGTCAGGCAAGGGAATGCATTTTACTCCCGGTAAGACTATTTTTGGTTGAACGCTGAGCACTGCAGGATGCACTAAATGGGTCATGTTGTGCAGAAGAAAAATAACGCATAACATGACTGAGTTTTGTAGTGAATTACACACCTTGTTGCAGGATGCGCTTTACCTCCCCCTATGATATTGATTTTTACCAGCTGGAGCCCTCTACCACCTGAATTACATTTCTATAATCTATTAATACAGCTGGAGCCCTCTACCACCTGAATTACATTTCTATAATCTATTAATACAGCTGGAGCCCTCTACCACCTGAATTACATTTCTATAATCTATTAATACAGCTGGAGCCCTCTACCACCTGAATTACATTTCTATAATCTATTAATACAGCTGGAGCCCTCTACCACCTGAAATACATTTCTACATTCTATTAATACAGCTGGAGCCCTCTACCACCTGAAATACATTTCTACATTCTATTAATACAGCTGGAGCCCTCTACCACCTGAAATACATTTCTATAATCTATTAATACAGCTGGAGCCCTCTACCACCTGAAATACATTTCTACATTCTATTAATACAGCTGGATATGCACTGGCAGTTTAGCACTATGCTGGTAAAGTTCTTTTCTGAAAAGACTGGATCAGCACGGGCATGTCTCTATCTTTTTTTGAGCCTGAAACCCTCTCAGGTTTGGTCCTGTAACCACCTAGGCTTCTCCTCTCTCCCCTTAAGGGAACTCTGATCAAAGTCATTTCACATATAGGTGATACAATGTCTGATTTATCTCGGTAGTGCCATGTTATCTCCTCCCACATCCTGAAGACTGTTGGATAACTGTGCTGCCTGGTGGAAATGTCAACACTGGGTAATTTCATGTACCTTCAGGTTTGAGTAGTGTTAGTTGTATTCTTGTTATTACAATTTCAAGGCCCATAGTTAGAGATTTTCCTGTACTTTTGTTTACTTTTTAGTCAGTACTTCTGAAAGTAGCGCTCAGAAGACAAAAATGGTCCCAGAAAATGTGTAGATATGTGCATCATGTTATTGCTCTCACTCTGCTGTGTGTGCATCTTGCTAGCTGTCACTCAAAGGAACTTCAGCGAGGAACTTCAGCTCATTTGCTGGAACTCTAATTGTTAGGGGGCTGGCCATACGTGAGGGGAAATGTGGGGAAAATGGGGCTGCACAGCTTCCAGTGAAACCCCTTTCAAACTAGGGATTTGTATAGCAAATTGATGTAAAACAGTCATTCTACTCATAGATTATGCATGTATGAACTACACTTTGACACATCTAGCACAAAGCGCTAGGTTTAAAATATATATTTATACTTCGCCAAAGTTCTGGAGAATGTCTTAAGAGACATATACACAACAAATTAAGGGAATGTATCTAGCCACCCAAATGAAGGAAAGGAGCGTTTTGGTGTCTTTTGACAGAGATTAAGTGACTGTAGATTTAGGAGCCTACTGTACTCATGGCCACGAGGGGAGTGGATTTGTGAATAAATGTACATGCTCTCAGAGCTTGTGTGAATGGTCGACAGGCAGTCCTGTACAGACAGTCATCCCTCCGAGCCTGCCAGGATCTGTCTAAATCCTGTGTGAGGTGCTGGGGCCACGACTGTGTGTGATCAGCAGACATGATCCTGATTGTTAGACCCCGCTGGCAGAGGGAGTGTGGGCATGGGCAGAGAAATGCCACAGCAGCCACCAGACGCTGTGTCACCTCACCATCGCACTGGTGTGACAAGGGCTGTGGCTGGAAACATCATGGTAATCCTAAACTACAGTACATAGAGGACCTGCGCTGGGAGTTGGCTATCACAGGCGTACTGACTAGGGTGGGTCTCTTAGAATGTATGGAGCGAGGTGGGGAGGAGAGAGCCAATGATGACTTCTTCTAGAATGGTAATGCGTTAGAATAAGCAACACAATCACACACTGTATGCCGCAAAGAGTTGCAAAATCTGAGGCTTATTGATTTACAGCATATTGTGAATTTTATTGGGCAAAGCTGGGGCTTCCATAGACAGTGGGTCATTGTGAAAAATACCCTCACAGATTTTGAGTGCATGGAGTATTCAGTGGTTCTGTAGCAGATATCCTTGGTGTGTTCACGTGCGGATCAGAGGTGTTGCGTTGAAGGCGTGCCAGTGACAGGCTGGGGGTCACAGATTGCAGGCTCAGCAGACCTGTTTGATAGCAGCATGAGAGGCCCTTAACAGGATTAGCCATGGAATGAGATGATGATTTCATTCGGGCAATAAGGCAGAGGACTCACACAGGGAGTTAAAATAAAGCGGTTCCATCAACATACCATTCAGACACATTATTCCGATGAGCTATTGTTATTAGAGTGCATGTTGGTCATTAGCAGGTGCTTCATATGATTAATGATCTTCCTCCATGTTCTTCCTCCATATCTGACATTGAACTTAGGACCTGATACCTGTGCGGGGATAGTTTCTCTCTCTGCTTGATTGACATCCGGCACAGAGTTGGACTCTGTAAATGTTTTGATAGAGGAACCTTGTCAATTCCCCAAGTCTGAAAGTGAATCACCTGTGTCCAGCTCTGCTGATTGGCGTGACAGCTTTCCTTTGGACCTTACCTGTCATAACACAGGGAAGGATGGATTGAAATGTCTCTGCTTGCGTGTGAGTGTGTGTGTGCTTGCGTGCCAGAAATGGTGGATGAACTATGCCCCTTTGGTTGGATTCCAAGCGTGGAGGCAACAATACACAAATGATTTATGTGTAGAGGAGAATATGTGTGCCTGTTAAGGGTATTGCCTGTGATTGGCATGTATCCTGATGGTTTCTATTTCTGTCCCTATAGGAGGCTGGACCCCTCTGAGCGCCCTCTCCAGATGGTGTATGACTACCTGGCTGCTATAGGCTACCAGGACCCTCTGCGGGTTCAGAGAGAGGCGGCCAACTCGGACCTCAGCTGCATGATCCGCTTCTACAGTGGTGAGTAGTGACCCAGGGGGCCTGTCTACGGCCATCTGCAGGCCATGACAGGCTCTCCTTCACTTGGCTCTGGCTGGGCTCAGCCAGCTCTGATGGAACTAGGCCTGGAGCCCTGTCAATGGACCTGGCTCTACAGCTGATGGAGCGGTCTAAACTGTCAGCTTCTGGGATGGGTCCTGTCGTTCTGATCTATAGTATGTGTGTGTCGGAGTGTTTGTGACGGTGTGTGTATTTTTCCACTACTCTCCCGGCTGCAGGGCTGTTAGCACTATCCTGACTTAATGAAGTAGGCTTCACTCACCTCGATTGGGGTTTATTTTTGCATAATCTTTTTATGCATATAACAGTCTTTGTCACATTGGAGGAAAATGGTACTCTTTCTAGTATTCTCATGCTTTGATATGCATCATTTTCTTACCTATCTGTTAATATTGTATCTCTGGGTCTGCATACTGTCTGTCTGTTTGCAGGAGCCAAGCAGCCTAGGCTTGTTGTACTTTAGCTTTCATACCGGCAGCAAGACACACCTCTGATCGTGCTGGCAGATCGGTCTGTCAGAGATTTTGGAGCAGCATTTTGTACTTAGAAGAATTCATGTTTTCCACTTAAAGGATTATGCTTTCTCTGTCTGCGCCTCTCTACACTTGAGTGAAGACACTGTCCCTAGCTTCAGTATTCAGCTAGTCTCAATTATTCTAGCACATTAAGAGGAATCAAACTGGTTTATCAGGGCCAGAGGGGTAAACTACGAAGCAAGCTAGATCTACTCTAAAGGTAGCCAGCTTCAGTTAGCTTTCCATTCCAGCTCAGGCTTCATCCGTACTACAACGGTGAATATTGCTCGTCCACCTGCGGCTAACTCTAGCACTTCTCTAGTTGTAAACTGAACCCTTCATTGAGACAATGCTGAAACGTCAATCCATGGGCAAGTCAGTTACACTTTTATTTTTGTCTTTATATATTTTGGCCTGTTTTCTCCCCAATTTCATGATATCCAATTGGTAGTTAGTCTTGTCCCAGCGCTGCAACTCCCGGACGAGAGAGGGGCGCCATGCCAAGCCGCAGGAGGGAACACCGTACAGCTGGCAACCGAAGTCAGCGTGCATACGCCCTGCCCGCCACAGGGACTCGCTAGAGTGCAATGGGACAAGGACATCTGGCCGGCCAAGCCCTCCCCTAACCTGGACGCTGAGCGCTGCCTCATGGGTCTCCCGGGATCGAACCCTGGGCTGTAGTGACGCCTCTAGCTCTGCGACGCAGTGCCTAACACGGAACCCAAACCGGTTGCGAGCGTGCGCCATTGTGCATACATTTATTTTGTTCCCCTACACCAAACGCGATCACGACACGCAGGTTAAAATATCACGAAAAGCATTAAACATTTATGGCAATCTAGCGACCTGTCACCAAATTAATGTCAATGATTCAGTTTGTTTTGATATTTTAACCTGCGTGTCGTGATCGCGTTTGGTGTGGGGTGTGGCAAAATAAATGTGTGCACAACGGCGCATGCGCGCAGCCGGTTTGGGTTCCGTGTTAGCCCTTGGCAACGCAGACGCTCGTTGAAGCGCGCGAGCAGTATGGGTGCAATTATTGAATAACATAGTCAGGGTATTAGACCCCTACGCCACTCGTGAGGCGCCCTGCATTTTAATTTGTGCCGAAATCAAAATGAAAGAAAAGGTATCTTGCAAATTCAGCAGGCTATCATATAAACTAGACTTTTAGATGTGCGGTCTCTATTTTATTATTTTGGTGTGGTTATCAATGCACAAGAACCTTTTCCCTCCAATTATAAAATAGTTGTATTGGGTCATACAAAAGTTTAACTGTGCATGAAGTTTCCAATGCATTTGTCATTACTAAATGTGTAATGTGATAGGTATTTTAACATTACTATTTTGAACACACAACACATTTGATTTAATAAAATATTTAATCAGTTTGTCTTTCTCAAATTAACTGGATGATGATGCAATCTTTGTGAGAGGGCGGGAATCTGCTGTCATTGGTCCTCAACTCGCGGCTCAGACACTCAAGATCAATGTAGTTAACTCGTAGTTAGCCTGCCCGGTGCAGGTTAGATCTGAAGGATTTGTTGCCATAGAAATTCACCTGGCTAAAAGGTGAGCAATGTTTGTGGTACTGGTTATTACAAGTTACTCGAGTTGACCAAAGTTACCTTGCTAAGTCCTCAAACTACATTTGTAGTTTTGGTGCTGAGGTGATGTCTGTTTTAATAATGTTTCCATTTTTTGAACCAGCTTGTATTGTGGTTTGGGTTGCTACTACAACGGTTCAATCCCACATCTTCAAAATGAGGGCCCATGAGTGGCTGCCTTCTCTTCTGGGAAGTGGTTAAGTGACCACTGCTGGTTCAGGCCTGTGAGGGATTTGTGTCAGAAGCAACCCTGGGAGTGGGTAACCTTCATTACTCTGAGGCCAGGATGCAGCCCAAACAGCCATACATCAGGGCCCAGACTGACCATCCTTCTTCCCTGGGCCTGTCGCAGGTTAGCGTTTTTGTAATGGATCTTGTTCTTTAGGCAACTCTGCAGTGGTCACTAGCTGGCACAGCCACAAAGTCATAAAATCAGATTTATAAACCAAACTGTAACCACACTGCTAACCTTAATGCCTAAACCAAACCATAAATGAAGACCAAAGAGCACATTTTCGTTTCCTGAATGTTTACAATATAGCTAATTTTGACTTAGGCCAACTGCAAAGGGGAAATCGTTCAGTTTGAACTCGCTCAGGACAAGACACATGACAATAAACGTCAACCTGCGGGCCTGGCTGGCAGCGTCACTGCTCTGTCACAGCCCCAACAGTAACTAACTACCCCTGAGTCACTGTGATGTATGGCACCAGATACAGGATGGATGTGGCTGGTTCATTTTAACACACTGGGAGATGTATTTACAATGGTGTGATGTGTCCATATCATTGTCACTCTCTCTCTCTCACTCCTCCCTCTTTGTGATCCTGTGTGGTAGTGGCAGGTCTAATTATCCTCTTATCAGTCCTGATAGGCTTTGCTGTAAGGGGAAGAGGAGTGGGGACCTGATGTTCTGTAATGCCTCTCCTATTAATAACCAGGTTGGTGCTGAGACTGGCTGGGCCTAGCACTGTGCAGCGCTGTGTTGCTGAGTCAGTGTCACTGTGTCTGAATGGCAGGGGCTGTGGCCACGCCCATGCTGTGGTGAGAGACAGTGAGAATGACGGAGCGAGAGGGGAAGAAAGTGTGGCCAACATCTCTGGCCAGCATAGTCTTCTCACACTGTCACACACGGTGAAGGAGCCCCTCTCTTCCCATCCACAGACTGGACATGCTCAGGCATTTATTTTTTATTTAACTAGGCAAGTCGGTTAAGAAAAGATTCTTATTTACAATGACGGCCTAGGAAGAGTGGGTTAACTGCTTTGTTCCGGGGCAGAACGACAGACTTGTACTTTGTCAGCTCGTGGATTCAATATAGCAACCGTTGGGCCAATAACCCAACCACTAGGCTACCTGCCGTCCCATTCACAATACCTCCCAGAGAAATGCTTTTTATTTAACCTTTATTTCTGAACATACTCAGGCTGTTTCAGTGCATCTACTGTCGCTAAAGTAATACACTAAAACTATAGTTTTAGTGTATGTGCCTTTTGTATTGAGAATAAAGCATGCCCCTCTTGTCTGTCTGGTTGATATTCTCAGTGCTGTAGCTCTGTTTGTCTGGCTGTCAGCTCTCCAGCACGTTGCAGGCCTCATTCTCAGTCACGGTGTGTAGGCTACAGTGGGAACAAAACAGCGCTGGTCTTTCCTCTGCTCGGCCCAGTCCTGTGAGAGCTGGCTGTGCTGTGCCGTGGTGTTAGTGAGCAGAGCAGGCCTGTGGCCCGGAGGTTGGCCAAGCCCTGGGAGAGAGATCCTTCACCTTTTATTAGCTGCTTGTGGGAAAACACAGGAGACCCTGGCATCCTAACTAGGCTAGCAGGGTGGCTGGATTGGATCAGATGAGGACTCATACAGAACTATGGTAAAATGTCTCCACTCTCAACCCATACAGTCATGGGGTAACAAGTCTTTCCACCCACACATCTAAGGGGTTGTTAAAGAGCTCTCCACCCACACAGTGGTGATGAAATAGATGGGCTGTGTTAGTTGGAGAACTCCATAACAACCCTGTGCTGTACATATGTCTTTCTCAGGTGCCTGGCAGCCGTTGTCAGGGGTAACCTAACCTCCTGATTAAGCTGATGAGGGGATCTCTGCCGCAGCTGTAAACAGTACAGCTGTCATAGGAAGGGTTTGTCAATATGTTCATGCTTAATGAAGTCTTTTTAAACCCTTTCTAAGGCCTGCATAAAGGCTTCACAAATCAGTTATAAGCATATGTCATTCTATATAAAGGGTGGAATAAGGGTGATCAGTTGACACGTGACAAAGCACATCTTATCACCCTTAAATAGTTAAGCTTTATATGTAATAAAGTGTGTTGCTATTAAAGTGTGACCATGAATCCTGCATTCACTGGGCTTTGCTGTGCACACCTTTCTAAAATGTGTTGGTATTCACACTGCAGGGGTGTTGAAGGTTTTTTGCTAAGCACAGGTTTATGACTTCCTTCTCTCTTTCTATGTCAGAGAGGTGTTGATAAGGGAACATTGTGTGAGTTATTAAAATACACACGGCTCTATTTGTACAGGAAACTAATCTCCGAACCCCCCCCCCCAAAAAAAAACACAGCCCTGTTGCCCACTCACAACAGCCTGCTGTGGCGCTCCAATGAGATGAAAACAAACATGGAGGGGGGAGTAAACATGAATAAATGCTGACTTAATAAAGCACTCTCTATGAAAATAGCGCTCCAGAGACCTGGGGGGGCGTACAGCTGCACCTCTGAGGGGGCATGTGAGTCCTGGCGCTGGTCCACTGGGTCTGGCTTCACCTCGACCGGTCCGGACCTGGTTCTGCTGCAGAGCTCAGGAGCTCACATCCAGCCTGGGAGCCTTTGTCTCAGCAGAGGGGAGTTAATCATATGAGGGCTGACCAAGTTTGTCAACTAATGAGTTATTGATCTGCCAGGATCTTGTAAAAAAATACCAATGAAAACGAAGTAAACAGCGTGGAGGCCCTAAGCTGCGCTGACAGGGACCACAGCAAACCGTAGGGGGTCCAGCAGTCAGGCCATAGAGGTCACTGGGCTGCTGCTCACACAGGGGTCTTCTGGTCCCCTATTACAGACTCACCCATCTGTAATGGTCAGTGCCAGGAGGAGCAGAAGGAGCGCGATTACAGTACGCTACTTCCTGGTCTCGCTAACTGATGAACTGAATAACAGAGGGAGGGAGAGGAGGAGGGGGTAAGAGAGGGATGGCATGACCAGGAGGAGAGGAAAAGTGCTCCTACTCATGAGAGACATTACACCCCACTGAGCAGCATCTCTGCATCTCTCTACCTTCTCAATATTATATGCAGATCCTAGATGTGAGTCAGCAATCAACTGCTAGAGATTTTCCAGTGTCAGACACTGGCACCTCAGCCTTGAGTCACGCAATATCTGGCTTAAAGAGCTGGGTGCCTCGGAGTTCGAGGGGATCCTGCCAGTTTAGATTGGTCTATTTCATTGCAATCTTTATTGGGAAATCCCTCATCCTATTGCTGAACCATAGAGGGATGGGGAAGATGTGCATATCGGAAAGATGCTCGCTGGACTTTCCACCTTCCCATTGTTCAGTTTCCAGTAAGCACTGCCCCTGTCCCATAGTCCTGTCTGACTTGTCTGCATTATTCTGCTGAAGCACTTTTCATTTCATTTGATTTCCCTAGTATGGAAGCAAGCTTAAGGACTTTATGAATTGCATTTCTCACAGTAAGAATAGGTCACAGAGGGGGCCTGCACGGCTCTGATTTGATGTTATTGCCAAAAATGGCCTGCTGTTCTGATCCTGGGCTGCAGTAAGCTTGTGTTTCTGCCTCCACTGGCCCCCCACTGCAAGCTAACCTAATCTATGCAATATTCTTCTAGTACTCCCTATTGGAGACAGAACATCAAGGCAGTTGTTCAGTCTGGATGGACGGACGGGGCTGTCTGGAGTCATGTCTGGCTGACAGTTGAAACATGGTCTGGTTTGGGGGATTCTCAGGTTCTGGTACTCCATAGGGAAAGTTGATGTGCAAGTGTTGGGTCTATAGAATGTGCTTGGCCCATTGCCACCTCCTTTAACTCTCTCGCTCACTCTGTGTCTCTGTATGGTAGTTTCAAAGCCATAGTTTGACACAGTTTGACCTGCCTCACTACCCTGCCCATCTGGTGACTGTTGAAGTAAGACTTGACCACTGTCGCCAAGACTGCCGTCAACAGGAGACAGGGACATTACAGCTGAGGGACAGAGGGCAGGGGTGTGAGGGGGGTTCACCCAGGACATACACTGAGATCTGTCACTTGTCACTCTGTCCCTGTGGCTTGGCAGTGTCTGAACAGCGGAACTGGGACTAGGTTTAGTGATTAGGCATGTCCTCCCTCTACCCCTGCTGCCGAGGACTCCCACCCTGCTTCTATTGGAACTGCTGCTGGAGTCTAGCCTCAGAGAGAGAACAGAGTTAAACAACATCTGCCGCTCTGCCAGATCTGTACACATTTTATGATCAATGAGATTGGTCCATATCATAAATCACTGCTGTGGGATTGGCTGACTCCTGCTCAGGGGTGAAGGGTAATTAAACACTCACCTACATATTTATTTGGACAGTGAAACTAAAACTTTTAATTTGTTGCTATACTGAATCTAAACTTTTAATTTGGCTCATACCCCTCAAAAATGCTAACCTCCCCTGTTAATGGTAATGATGAGAGTTTAGCATGTCTTGGGGTATGATCTTTGTGCCTTTTTAACTTTCTCACTCATCATTATTCCACAATTCATTCATGATTATCCATAATCATGGTAGCATCCACATTAATGTGGAAGTGAATAGAAACATATTATATTCTTATTTACATTAAGAGACTCCAAAATGACACAACATTATTTACCATTAATTTCTATTGGGAGCAACATAATCTGAAACGCAATCAAAACAAACTGAAAATGCATCCAACAAGATTGTATCGTATCTAGCGTGATGTAGTCATTGCGTGCTAGGAATATGGGACCAAATACTAAGCTTTTGACTACTTTAATACACACAAGTATATGACACCTTCAAATGAGGGGACTAGACACATGATTGCTTTAATTTCTAAACAGTAAAACAGATCTGTATGAAAATACCCTCAAATTAAAGGTAACATTCTGTACTGTTGCCTCATATGAAAAATGTGATCTCAAATCCAAAATGCTGGAGTATTGAGCCAAACTAAAAGTTATCGCTTCACTATCTAAATACATATGCAGGGGAGTGTAGATGGTGCAGATGTACTAGGCTGGAGCAGACTTTGATTCCAAGTTACTCATCGTTTCCCTGGCAACTCTGACATGGTGGGAAAGCATGCATGTTTGTTTTGGGTGCAGCAGTTTGTCGTGAATGGCTGAGACTTGTTTTCATTGTGATTGAATGAGAGAGTGATTGTCAGAAAGTGTTATTGTTGTGTTAGGAGAGGAAGTTGCAGTGTCAGTGTTCTCCCGATCCGGGGCACACTGCAAACATTAGTGGGGTTGTCTTTCGTTTATTTATTTATTTTATCTTTTATTTAACAAGGCAAGTCAGTTAAGAACAAATTCTTATTTTCAATGACGGCCTAGGAACAGTGGGTTAACTGCCTGTTCAGGGGCAGAACGACAGATTTGTACCTTGTCAGCTCGGGGGTTTAAACTTGCAACCTTCCGGTTACTAGTCCAACGCTCTAACCAGTAGGCTACCCTGCCACCCCTGTTGCATTGCTACAGGGTGTTGGCAGGTACGTACTTTCATTATCATCTCATTCTATCAGAATGACGGGGAATACAAGATCATTCTAAAGCAATAAGGCCTGAGGGGGGTGGCGTATGGCCAATATACCACAGCTTAGGGCTGTTTTTAAGCACCACACAACACAGAGTGCCTGGATACAGCCCTTAGCAGTGGTACAGTATATTGGCCATATACCACAAACCCACAAAGTGCCTTATTGCTATTATACACTGGTTATCAGTAAAAATACATGTTTTGTCATACCCGTGGTATGCGGTCTGCACCACTGTTATAGAATGAATAAAGAATCTTAAATGATCATTTGTATGTTTTGTGAACGTTTCAGGTCTGTTTGCTGGGTGTTTGAGCTGTGCTGACTGTTGTAAATTGTTGTACATTAAACCTAATGCAACAGGAAAAAAACTTGTGCCTGCGAATGTAATGAGTCTATATTATAAACTGGGTGGTTCGAGGCCTGCATTCTGATTGGCTGACAGCCGTGGTATATCAGACCGCATACCACGGGTATGACAAAACATGTATTTTTACTGCTCTAAATACATTGGTAACCAGTGTATAATAGCAATAAGGCACTTTGTGGTTTTGTGGTATATGGCCAATATACTGTACCACTGCTAAGGGCTGTATCCAGGCACTCTGTGTTGTGTGGCGCTTAAAAACAGCCCTAAGCTGTGGTATATTGGCCATACGCCACCCCCCTCAGGCCTTATTGCTTTAGAATGATCTTGTATTCCCCGTCATTCTGATAGAATGAGATGATAATGAAAGTACGTACCTGCCAACACCCTGTAGCAATGCAACAGTATAGACTGTGGGTATTTACACACAACCATGTTACAGTTAATGGGGGTGACATTTTTCCATGGCCAGAGCAGGGAGAGCAGAGCACAGCTCAGTGTCTCTGTGCGTTCAATTATTTCAGCGTAATGCTGCTGTGTGCAGAGGCCCGCTTCTCAGATTTGGAGTCGAGTCCAGAGGGATGTCCAATTTAGAAATGCTTGTTGACATCCTGCGTGATAGTCAGAAGATCTCGAAGTAGAATTGATTTGAAGGGTCTTTTAGGGCTATGCTTCGTTTAAAATAGCACTGATTTGTCCTTGAGCTACATTCTGCTGCCGTCTCTCAAAATGCAATCAAACCCCCAAATATTGACTGACTTTCACTTTCCTCTTATTGCTGTAGAAAACGCTAACTCTAGTTAGAAGCAGTGTTTTCAGTCTGGCCCTCTGGCTCCATTGTTGAGAGAGGGATTACATCTGTAGTGTTTCTGGGGGTTGTTCCAGCTTGGTTCATCACTGTGCGCTAACTACAAACACTATCAACCATTCCCTCTCTCACAACCCACTGCACCAGAATCAACACTATTTATAATAATGAGGCAGTGTTTTTCCTGTGTTTGTGTGATGGTGGAGGTGAGAATGCAAAGTGGGACTCTGAGCCAGTAGTCTGAGATTTTATTGACGTGCCTTATTGGCGTGCTGTGTTCTTGGATAATTTCACATTGAGGTGGAAAGAACAGGGAGGTGATTATTAGGTGTTTAATTCAGTTGGATGGTGAGATGAGAGGAAAAGATTTTGGGTTGGCTGGTAAGCAGCAGTTCATTGGGGATAGAATGGGATGAGTGTGTGGATGAGGGAGGAATGTGGCTGTTTAGTGGATTTGCTGTGGGGCCAGTGGGAGAGAGCGTCCTGTCTGCCCGTGTCTTCCTGGCTGTATGTGGAGCCCCTAAAGGGCTCCAAGTCTGCCTTTGACAGGTCAGCCTCCTACCTCACTGAGATAGACACATAGAGGACAGGGCAATGATGCAGCTCTCCCCCCGCTCTCTTTATCCCTCTTTCCCTGTCGATTGCTCTTCCCCTCTCCCTCTCCTTCTAAGGCTGGCTGCCCTGGGCCCCCGAGTGCCTTTGTGCTGGAGCTGAGGTACTCTGGTCCTCTTCTCTCTTACAGAGGGGAAGCCCGGGGATCAGAAACCACTATTGATCCCCAGCCAGCGCCAGCGGCCCAGTTTGCTGTCAGAGGCCATTGTCTTGTTCATTATGGGTTTTCCAGACAGCACAAAATCAATCAGCCTGACTTCATTTTGATCCCTGGCTGCCACTGACGTGAAAGAGAAGAAAGAAAAGGGCAGAGAGAGCGAGGACATGTCTGCCTGCCTCTGGGAGGTGGTATTAAAGAAAACGCAGATCTTGTTATTTCAAGGGAAATTGAAAAAAAAAAGCTGTGTGCCCTTTGAGCTTATTTGACCAGACTTTAACCTGAGTGTACTTGAGGCCTGCTGGGGAGGCCTGCTGTTTGTGTCCTTCAGAAGCAGCATACTCAGGCTGCAACACTAGCCTCACCTCCCTGCTACATAATTTGATTGAACGAGGGTTTAATGTGACAAAAGCCTGACTCATTCATCAACCTGACTGATGCATCAGGGTTAGAGCATCTCTGAGAACAATCGCAAAGTTGTGTGTGTGTGTGTGTGTGTGTGTGTGTGTGTGTGTGTGTGTGTGTTAATGAAAAGGGAGGACTGATCAAACGCTAGGGACACCTTGAGTTGAGCCAATGAATGCTCACCTGTATCACCTGGTGTTTTGATCAACCTTGTCAGCAGCCTAGACATGCAGAGCCCAGTGATCTCTGATCAGACGTCAGAGGGAGTGACACTCACACCTTTAATCTCTACCATGGATGAAGCAATAGATTATAAAGCCTTCAAACTATCTTTTAGATTCCATCCAGCGAATAAATGGGTTTTGATACGTTATTACAGTGTGTCATATCAAATGTTAAGCATGCTCTAGAGGTATCAGCTAAGGTCTATGTGGATGATAATGAGACTATAGGCTGGGCTGATCTGCTGACATAAGAACACTTCCAGGAAGAGATGTCATTTTCATTGACTAATGCATAGGTGACATCATCATGACCTGTTGATATCAGTGTGACTTCATGTTCTGGCAGCGTCTAGCCCTCTCCTTGTCTTTGTCTCTTGATCACACTACCCCTTTTGAGAACATATGGTATTAATTAACGTAATGTTTTACATGGAGTGGGTGGGATGTACAGTGGGGCAAAAAGTATTTAGTCAGCCACCAATTGTGCAAGTTCTCCCACTTAGAAAGATGAGAGCGGCCTGTAATGTTCACCATAGGTACACTTCAACTATGACGGACAAAATGAGGGGAAAAAATCCAGAAAATCACATTGTAGGATTTTTTATGAATTTATTTGCAAATTATGGTGGAAAATAAGTATTTGGTCAATAACAAAAGTTTATCTCAACACTTTGTTATATACCCTTTGTTGGCAATGACAGAGGTCAAACGTTTTCACAGGGTTTTCACACACTGTTGCTGGTATTTTGGCCTATTCCTCCATGCAGATCTCCTCTAGAGCAGTGACGTTTTGGGGCTGTTACTGGGCAACACGGACTTTCAACTCCCTCCAAAGATTTTCTATGCGGTTGAGATCTGGAGACTGGCTAGGCCACTCCAGGACCTTGAAATGCTTCTTACGAAGCCACTCCTTTGTTGCCCGGGCGGTGTGTTTGGGATCATTGTCATGCTGAAAGACCCAGCCACGTTTCATCTTCAATGCCCTTGCTGATGGAAGGAGGTTTTCACTCAAAATCTCACGATACATGGCCCCATTCATTCTTTCCTTTACACGGATCAGTCGTCCTGGTCCCTTTGCAGAAAAACAGCCCCAAAGCATGATGTTTCCACCCCCATGCTTCACAGTAGGTATGGTGTTCTTTGGAAGCAACTCAGCATTCTTTGTCCTCCAAACACGACGAGTTGAGTTTTTACCAAAAAGTTATATTTTGGTTTCATCTGACCATATGACATTCTCCCAAACTTTTTCTGGATCATCCAAATGCTCTGGACATGTACTGGCTTAAGCAGGGGGACACGTCTGGCACTGCAGGATTTGAGTCCCTGGCGGCGTAGTGTGTTACTGATGGTAGGCTTTGTTACTTTGGTCCCAGCTCTCTGCAGGTCATTCACTAGGTCCCCCCGTGTGGTTCTGGGATTTTTGCCCACCTTTCTTGTGATCATTTTGACCCCACAGGGTGAGATCTTGCGTGGAGCCCCAGATCGAGGGAGATTATCAGTGGTCTTGTATGTCTTCCATTTCCTAATAATTGCTCCCACAGTTGATTTCTTCAAACCAAGCTGCTTACCTATTGCAGATTCAGTCTTCCCAGCCTGGTGCAGGTCTACAATTTTGATTCTGGTGTCCTTTGACAGCTCTTTGGTCTTAGCCATAGTAGAGTTTGGAGTGTGACTGTTTGAGGTTGTGGACAGGTGTCTTTTATACTGATAACAAGTTCAAACAGGTGCCATTAATATAGGTAACAAGTGGGGGACAGAGGAGCCTCTTAAAGAAAAAGTTACAGGTCTGTGAGATCCAGAAATCTTGCTTGTTTGTAGGTGACCAAATACTTATTTTCCACCATAATTTGCAAATAAATTCATAAAAAATCCTACAATGTGATTTTCTGGATTTTTTTTCTCATTTTGTCTGTCATAGTTGAAGTGTACCTATGATGAAAATTACAGGCCTCTCTCATCTTTTTAAGTGGGAGAACTTGCACAATTGGTGGCTGACTAAATACTTTTTTGCCCCACTGTATGTGCTCTGTGTATGTACAGTATGTGTGTGTGGTAGTGTATTCGGAAAGTATTCAGACCCCTTGACTTTTTCCACATTTTGTTACGTTACAGCCTTATTGTAAAGTTGATTTAATTGTTCTTTCCCCCCTCATCAATCTTCACACAATGCCCCACAATGACAAAGCAAGAACAGGTTTTTAGACATTTTTGCAAATGTATTAAAATAAAAAACTGAAATACCACATTTACATAAGGATTCAGACCCTTGACTCAGTACTTTGTTGAAGCACCTTTGGCAGTGATTACAGCCTTGAGTCTTCTTGGGTATGATGCTACAAGCTTGGCACACCTGTATTTGGAGATTCTCCCATTCTTCTCTGCAGATCCTCTCAAGCTCTGTCGGGTTGTATGGGGAGCATCAGATGTTCGATCGGGTTCAAGTCCGGGTTCTGGCTGGGCCACTCACAGACATTCAGAGACTTGTCCAGAAGCCACTACAGACTTTTCTTGGCTGTGTGCTTAGGGACGTTGTCCTGTTGGAAGGTGAACCTCCCCCCCCAGTTTGAGGTCCTGAGCGCTCTGGTGCAGGTTTTCATCAAGGATCTCTGTACTTTGCTCTGTTCATCTTTCCCTCAACCTTGACTAGTCTCCCAGTCCCTGCTGCTGAAAAACCTCCGCACAGCATAATACTGCCACCACCATGCTTCACCGTAGGGATGGTGCCAGGTTTCCTTCAGACATGGTGCTTGGCATTCAGGCCAAAGAGTTCAATCTTGGTTTCATCAGACAAGATACTTTTGTTTCTCATGGTCAGAGTCATTTAGGTGCCTTTTGGCAAACTCCAAGTGGGCTGTCATGTGCCTTTGGCCAGACGGAAGCCACTCCTCAGTAAATCTACCATAAAGGCCTGATTGGTGGAGTGCTGCAGAGATGGTTGTCCTGGACGGTTCTCCCATCTCCACAGAGGAACTCTGGAGCTCTGTCAGAGTGACCATCCCTTACCAAGGCCCTTCTCCCCTGGTGGCTCAGTTTGGCCAGGCAGCCAGCTCTAGGAAGAGTCTTGGTGGTTCCAAACTTCTTCCATTTAAGAATGATGGAGGCCGCTGTGTTCTTGGGGACGTTCAATGCAGCAGAAATGTTTTGGTACCCTTCCCCCTCAACACAATCCTGTCTCGGAGCTCTACGGACAATTCCTTCGACCTCACAGCTTGGTTTTTGCTCTTACATGCACTGTTAACTGTGGGACCTTTTTATATAGACAGGTGTGTGCCTTTCCAAATCATGTCCAATCAATTGAATTTACCACAGATGGACTCCAATACAGTTGTAGAAACATCTCAAGGATGATCAATGGAAAAAGGATGCACCTGAGCCCAATTACAAGTCTCATAGCAAAGGGTCTGAATACTTATGTAAATAAGGTATTTGTTTTGTTTTGAATAAATTAGAAAAAAATGTCTTAACCTGTTTATGCTTTGTCATTATGGGGATGTTGTGTGTAGATTGATGAGGAAGACAATTCATTTAATCCATTTTAGAACAAAATGTGGGAAGAGTCAAAGGGTCTGAATACTTTCTGAATGCAGTGTATGTGACCATGTTCTTTAACTAACAACCCCTCTCCTCCCCAGAGTGTCCAGTGAACGCGGACCAGCAGGAGCGAACCCTGTTGACGGGCGTGTTCAGCGTCAGGAAGGGAAAGACCCAGCTGCACAAGTGGGCAGAGCGCCAGGTCCTCCTGTGTGGAACCTGTCTGATTGTGGCCTCCGTCAAAGATAGCCTGACGGGGAAGATGCACATCCTGCCCCTGGTGGGGGGAAAGGTGAAGGGTTAGACGTCAGAGGTTGGAGAGATTTTTTCCAAGCCCACACATTCCCCAGGGTCAAAGAGAGACAGAGACAACAGCAGATCACAGATACAACAACACAGCTGGGACGGACAGAGGGGATGCACTGTACAGCACAATGAGAAGGGAGCAAATACATACATGCTGTGTTTACACAGGCAGCTCAATTATGATATTTTTCCCAATTATTGGCCAAAGAGCTGATTTGATTGGTCAAACAACCAATTAGTTTAAAAAAGATCAGAATTGGGCTGCCTGTGTAAATGCAACCATAGACATGCACATTCAGGCACACTTAAGTGTCTCTGCCTTATATGGATGGAGCCAGTAGTCACCATAATGCCTTATAATAGTTTCTTTGGAACATCAGTGGAAGTGTCTGTCCTCCTCAACATCTCTGTTCTGTACGTTCAGGTGGAGGAGGTGAAGAGGAGACAGCACTGTCTGATGTTCAGCTCAGCCGGACCTCAGGCCCAGACATACTTTGTTAACTTCGACACACTGGCAGACTATCAGAGGTGGCATCGGCAGGCTTCAAAAGTAAGTGTGTTTACCTGTCAGAGTTGTTATGTAGGACAATCTGTGTGCCTAAGCTTTGTGTTTGTTTTCTCTGATCAATTATGCAAGGTGTCTGTCAGGAAACACAGTGAGGGGTTGTCCTGGTTGGTTCCTCTGGGCTGGGATTCAGAGTGTACAGTGTGCTGAGAGGGCAGAGTTACAGAGTGCCCACTACCTGGTCTGTCCTCCAATCAGAGTCCTGCTGTGGACCACATGTGACCTCTGTGATTGGCTCTACTGCGACGACAGAGGACCAGCAGTGTCTGGCTTTGATTAAACAACTGGCTAGGAGGGTGCATGGGTTATTGATTGTGTCTGTGTTTCTGTGTGCTTGCACATGGGACTCAGTACAACTGTATGGGGCGGCAGGTAGCCTAGTGAGCGTTGGACTAGTAACCGAAAGGTTGCTAGATCGAATCCCCGAGCTGACAAGGTAAAGATCTGTCATTCTGCCCCTGAACAAGGCAGTTAACCTACTGTTCCTAGACCATCATTGTAAATAAGAATGTGTTCTTAACTGACTTGCCTAGTTTAATAAAGGTTAAAAAAAATATGAAGTTTAGTGTCCTCAGCCCCTCTCTCTGTCCCTCCCTGACAGCTCTGCTCCTCTCGCTGTGCCTCTAATTTCTAAATTAATGGTCATTGTGTCCCAGCCCCTTACTGGGCCCTAACGAGCTCTGTGAATGCCTCCGTCCAGGCACACAACGAGCTCTGTGAATGCCTCCATCCAGGCACACAATGAGCTCTGTGAATGCCTCGATCCAGGCACACAATGAGCTCTGTGAATGCCTCCATCCAGGCACACAATGAGCTCTGTGAATGCCTCCATCCAGGCACACAATGAGCTCTGAATGCCTCCATCCAGGCACACAATGAGCTCTGTGAATGCCTCCATCCAGGCACACAATGAGCTCTGTGAATGCCTCCATTCAGGCACACAATGAGCTCTGTGAATGCCTCCATCCAGGCACACAATGAGCTCTGTGAATGCCTCCATCCAGGCACACAATGAGCCGTGGAGAAAAAAGGCAACTGAAAAATGAAAATCCAATTAGTAGTAGATCCATGTCAAGGAGCTCTCTCTCCCTCTCTCTCCAGCTCTCTCTCCTCACTACCTACCTACCTATCACTGTGGTGCGGATCACTGAGCTGGAGTGGCCCTGTTACTACGGGAGCAGTTTAGAAGAGTTAGACATCAGAGGTTCCTATGGCGACATGATTGGCTGGAGATGAAGACAGAGAGAGAGGGGAGGGAAGGCTGAAGAAGAGAGTGGGAGAAATAGAGAGAGATGAAGGGGGAGTGAGAGAGAAGAGTGAGAGAGGGAGAGATGTAGGGGGAGTGAGAGAATAGGGAGAAAGAGAGAGATGTAGGGGGAGTGAGAGAAAAGAGGCTTTGAGATGAAGGCAGAGAGGTGAGGTGGGGCTGAGATGTTTTTTTATTTTTTATCTTTATTTAACTAGGCAAGTCAGTTAAGAAAAAAATCTTATTTTCAATGATGGCATATAAACAGTGGGCGAACTGCTTTGTTCAGGGGCAGAACGACAATTGTTTTTTACCTTGTCAGCTCGTGGATTCGATCTTACAACCTTTCGGTTACTAGTCCACTAGGCTACCTGCCGCCCCAGATTAAGAGATGAAGATGGAGGGGAGGATTGAGATAGAGAAAGGACTGGAGGGGCAGAGAGAGATGAGGGGAGAAGAATTAGAGGAAGAGTGGATGAGATGGTGGATTTGGGGCAATACTCATGCCAGGCTGGACACAATCAAGCCCTTGTTTCAGTGTGTGTTTCTGAATCAGTGTGTGGGGGGGGGGGTTGTTGTGATGGGGGCTGTGCTGGCTGGCTAATGGCTCCTTGCTCTGACAGTGGCCTGTATGTGAGTAGTTGGGCCTGGTGAGTGGCCTTGTGGCGTGCCCAGTTCCTCCCAGACAGAAAGGCTTTTGGAGGCTGTCTGAATGCACACAGGGAGGAGGGGGTCATCTTCCACAGCCACACACACTGGGCATTAAGAGCTCCCACTACTGCCTAGCTGGCCTATACCCCACAGGCTTCACTCCTCTCTCAGGCCAGTCAACATGCAGGTCACTTCCACCAGCCTTTCTGTCTATTTCAATTTATTTTCTCTCTCATTTCTCCTTCTCTCTCTCTCTCTCCTTCTCTCTCAAATCTCTTCATCTGTTTCTCTCTGACCAGCGCTGGATGGCCTTTTAACAGCTAGCTGATGAGTACTCTAAGATTTTGTCTTTGTTTATCCCTAAAAGCAATGATGTGACGACATGCTTTGCTGGGCAACCAATCTATTTCCTGGGGTGTTGCACAGTATGCAGTCCTGTGGTGGATTGAAGCGAGCATGTTTTCAGACTGAGAAATGTGTTAAGCTACAACCCCCAGACAGTGTCCTCCCTGTGCTGACAACTATACAGTCTTATCTTTTCAGAGCTGAAGGAAATGCTGTTCAGCTGCATTCTGCACATGTAGATAAGTGAGCAATGACTGTGTGAGCACAGCCAATGAAACGCGATGGCGGGACTGGGAGAGCAGAACAGTGCAAAAAATCTCGACTAAAATCCGATTTAGTCAAGGGTGAAAGTAAGCCAGAGTGGTCCAGTACGGAGTCCTGGCCAAATAAATAGGAAGGGTACACCGTCCCGGTAAAACATGAGCCTGTCATAATAATTCAAACAGATTCCAAGAAAACTGTAGGCTATTACACTATTTATCATTAGTCATGTGAAAGATTTGCGTATTGACTTGAAGAGGTGTGGAATAGTGCCGTTTGGTTTGACGATAGCACTGAAATCTTCCAAGGCAGAGATGAGTGGCCAAGACCGAGATGCACACGGACAGAGTGGACACATCAATTCAGGTTAC
Source organism: Oncorhynchus kisutch (assembly GCF_002021735.2). NCBI lineage: Eukaryota > Metazoa > Chordata > Actinopteri > Salmoniformes > Salmonidae > Oncorhynchus > Oncorhynchus kisutch. Next base: position 66,683,746 of record NC_034181.2, on the reverse strand, counting down.
AAGACTTGTAGGCCTAATGAAGGACAATCACAGAATGCCATTTGTAAGACTTTGGTGTTTTGTAACAGATATCTCTTTGCGTTTATCAAATGGCGGGTGCACAGGGCATTTGGATGCCAGAATGGTAGTTGGAATAGTGTGTGTGTATATATATATTTTAGCCTTTATTTAACTAAGCAAGTCAGTTGAGAACAAATTCTTATTTACAATGACAGCCTAGGAACAGTGGGTTAATTGCTTTGTTCAGGGGCACAACAACAGATTTTTACCTTGTCAGCTCGGGGATTCGATCTAACAACCTTTCGGTTATTGGCCCAACGCTCTAGCCACTAGGTTACCTGCCGACCGAAAACGGAAGTAACCGAAACGGAAGTCCGGATGGAAGTCTGGACACTGAATGCATTACAGTAGCGTATTATAATGTAAACTCCTGCAGAATTGTGTTCCTTGCAGTAAAATGATAGACCAAATCTACATATTTGTTTCGGGAACAGGAGTGGCAAAATATGATTCAAATGTGCGTTTAGGGACCGTGCTGTGTATCCTAGATGTGCAATTTCTTTCAGCGACATAGAAGCTCAAAGTATTCAATTTTCAACCACATAAAATATCCATCAAAGACTAAATTGAAATACTATCAGAACTCCTATTAAATGAATATGGATTCTATTTAATTCTATGATTAGGAATATAAACAATTTTAAAAGCACTTTCACACACAGGAGGTCCCGTTCCGGGAAGAAATGAAATCTACTTTCAGCCCTGGATATACACAGCACTCACTGTGAGGATCATGATTAAGTACCACACACCTCTGTGGAGTTCATGCTGCCAACTCTACTAGACCACGACGCTAGAGCTGTGTGAACATCCTGTTTTGTTATGGACTCACAACATGACCTTATCAGTATTCCTTTGTTTATAATGCTCCATAAATCATTCTGTAATGCTGAAGACAGTGTATGAATCCAACTTCCCTTCTGTGAAATGATCATTATTGAACCGACTCAACCTTTTTTAATTAAAGTTGCATTTTTTTATTAAAGTGTGTGTGTGCAAACCTAATTTGCTCCATGCAGGTGGTTTCTGGTCAAAACCTGATTTATGACCATGCTGGGCAAAACCTTGTTCTATTATCACCAAGCTTCAATAAAAAAAAAACAATTTGGGAGCAGTAAACAGTAAACAGACATGTCCTGTGTTTGCAGGTTGTTTCTCAGACCATCAGCCTGGTGGATCTGTCATGCTACAGTCTGGAGGAGGTGCCAGAGTACCTGTTCTACAGCCAGGACCTCACCCATCTCAACCTCCGACACAACTTCATGTCCCTGCAGGGCCCCGGAGGACTGCTCAACCTCCCCAGGTAAATACACTCTCTCACCAGGCGGGGCAGCACCAAGCCACTGACACACCGTATTCAGGAAACCCCTACCTAATACTAAGTAGAACCTAAAACCTGTAGCCCAATACCAATCCTGCCAAATCTCCCAACAAAACCTTCCCAGTAACACACTTACCTCAATACTAAATCTTCATCTGTCCACAGATATACTTGTCCTCCCTGTTACAATGCAATGTGTGGTCGTGTTACAACACAGTCTGACCGTATTACCCAAATGCATTATGTAAGCATGTCATATGATTTTCTGCAACTACGTACATTGTTTATCACAGATCTTGTTTTATGGTCTAGTCGGTGCTGATACGTTTTCCTGACTATATCTTTTGTTTGTGGTCGATGCTCAGAGACAGTGGTTCAGCCTGCATATTATCTTGTTGAGGGGCAAGAAGCTAAGTGTCCACTCCTATGGTCCAACTGAAGCATATTTGAACAAGCTGGCATTCTCAAAAGAGATAATGCTATTAAATGTTAATGATCTACTACCCTCTGTAGTATTTCCTGTTGTAAGGCAAGCAGGAAGGGCCGAGATGGAATAAGTGGTGTACGTGTGTGAAGGGCTGTGGAAAGAACACATTCTAGAGGATCTACTGTGCCGGGTAGCTGAGAGGAATAAAATGTACACATCACTGCATCTCTCGCTCTCTCTGTCTCTGTCTCTCTCTCTGTCTCTCTCTCTCTGTCTCTCTCTCTCTCTGTCTCTCTGTCTGTCTCTCTGTCTCTCTCTCTCTGTCTCTCTGTCTGTCTCTCTGTCTCTCTCTCTCTCTCTCTCTGTCTCTCTCTGTCTCTCTCTCTGTCTCTCTCTCTGTCTCTCTCTCTGTCTCTCTCTCTGTCTCTCTCTCTGTCTCTCTCTCTCTCTCTCTCTCTCTCTCGCTCTCTCTCTGGCTCTCTCTCTGTCTCTCTCTCTGTCTCTCTCTCTGTCTCTCTCTCTGTCTCTGTCTCACTCTCTCTCTCTCGCTCTCTCTCTCTCTCTCTCTCTCTCTCTCTCTCTCTCTGTCTCTGTCTCTGTCTCTCTCTGTCTCTCTCTCTCTCTGTCTCTCTCTCTCTGTCTGTCTCTCTGTCTCTCTCTCTGTCTCTCTCACTGTCTCACTGTCTCTCTGTCTCTCTCTGTCTCTCGTCTCTCTCTCTCTGTCTCTCTCTCTCTGTCACTCTCTCTCTCTCCTTTTCTCTCTCTCTCTGTGTGTGTCTGTCACTCCCTCTATCTGTATATTTAGACTCCGAGCAGGCCTAGGAGAGTGAGGGAGGGGGGGTGTATGTGCTCTAACATGTGGTGTGACTCACAGCGGCCACCTCCATCCCCCATCCGTTCTGCATCACTTCATTCACTGAAAAGCTTACTTTTTGTGTTTGAGATGGGGTTTTGATATGGATATGATACTCACCGGTCCTTGAAGAGGAAATGAAAATGTGAACAGCCTGTAGTAACAAGGACACAAATTCCAATGGAGCAATTTAAGATGAACGAAACTACAGGAGCCAACGCAATGAGCTCAAAAAATACATCTCTTTTTATAATCAGACTTGTCGCAACAAGCAAAGCGTTGCGTTTGGTCATTCATTGAACATGTCAGAAAAGCCAGCTCCAGTTTTTCAAACCCTCTCTTTCTCCCCAGGTTTTCCCAGCTGAAGAGCCTGAACCTTTCGCATAACCGCCTGGGAGTGTTTCCAGAGTCTGTCTGTGAGATCCTCACCCTGACAGAGCTCAACCTCTCCTGTAACGGCATGAACACTGTCCCCGCACAGATAGGCAACCTCCAGAGGTAAGACAGTCACACACATACACCCTGTATCAGTCCGCCAAAAATATATCTTCTTTTCATTTTGGCATAGAGTACATTCTAACATTCCCACTCTAGCTGTGTTAGGTAGGGTGTAATTCCATGGTGGTCAGTATCAGTTCCTCTATGTACTGGATGTTGGGTTGGACATTTTGTGCTGCTGGGTGCAGAACACTCCACTCGCCCCGCTGCTCGCCTCTCCACATTAGCCCCTTTCTGGCCACATGAGCCCACATCCTCCTCTTAGCAATGAATAATTATCAAGCATGTTATCGCTGTGTGTGTGTGTGTGTGTGTGTGTTAATTGAATCAATGCATTAAGTTCAGCTGTTTGTTGTTATGCAATCAGATTAAATCAAGCTTTAAAATCAGGCCAGTTTCATTGCTCTCAGCTCACATGATGCTTAATATAGAATGATTTCAAATATACAAACACCAACATTTTCACCTCTCATTATGGAATGCCAAATAGTTGTGTATCCTCAGAAAACAGAGATGAAAGAAATGTAAATGTCTGTCTCTGTCCCCCAGTCTGCAGACCCTGTCTCTGGATGGGAATCAGTTGAGCTTCCTTCCTGAAGAGCTTGGCGGCCTAGCTCAGCTCAGCAGCCTGGGGCTTTCCTTCAACAACTTCCCCCACATCCCTGGTGTGCTGGATAGGCTAAGTGGCATGGACAAGTTAGCCATGGCTGGGAACAGGGTGGAGACCCTGGAGCTGGGGATCCTTGCCAGGATGAGCCACCTCAAGAACATCGACCTGCGGTGAGGAACTCCGTCTCTTTCTTTCTATTCCTATTTCTCACTCACTCTCCCTCTCTCATCCCTCAGTGTATACACTCTACTCATCAGTCACAGCATGCATAATGCAGGATCAATACACAATGGTAATAAGATCTCCCCTGTCAGTAAATCTCACAGAGAGTTGGCAGCAGCGGTTCAATGTATCCCCCCCAAATGCACCCCACCCCGATGCCTGACCCTGCCTCACCCAGACATTTTCATATAAAATTCCTTTCTCATCTCTCTATCCAGCTCTGATGCAGCCATTGATAGTGAGGTTGATCCCCTAAAAACCTGCAGTATCACCCCCTTGATTCCCTGTCACTGTTTTAAATTTTAGTCATTATTCATCTCTCTCCTCCCGTCTTTCTCCCTCTCCCTCTATCTCCCTCTCTCTCTCTCTCTCTTTCTCCCTCTCTCTTTCTCTGCCTCACCTTGAGAATTAGTTATTGGGTGGAGGGATGGGTTGGATTTATGGGCCAGTTGGGCTCATAAAAGGGAGAGGTACTGCAGAGTGAAATCAGATCAAGGAGACACACAGGGCCAGTCTGGAACTCATCAGCCAGGCAAAGAGGATGGACTACTGCTCTGCTCCACTCCTCACCTGAACTGGCCTCTGGTTTGGAGGAGGAGCACCAATACTTTTTTTCTAGTTGCTGACTATATTCTGTCTTGTCTGTCTGCGGTCAGCATTCTAACCCAGTGTTCTGTTTGTCTGAAGCCAGTGCTTTAACATCATGTTGATGTTAATATCTTAATTCTATGTGTATGAGACCTGTGTGTAAATTAAGCAATAAGGCCTGAGGGGGTGTGGTATATGGCCAATATACCATGGCTAAGGGCTGTTCTTAGGCACGACTCGTTGGATACAGCCCTTAGCTGTGGTATATTGGTCATATACCACAAACCCGAGGGGCCTTATTTCTATTATAAACTGGTTACCAATGTAATTAGAGCAGTAAAAATACACGTTTTGTCATAACCGTGGTATACCACCGCTGTCAACCAATAAGCATTCAGGGCTCAAACCACCCAGTTTATAATGCTGTTTATACTATGGCATTGTTGAATACTCATTTCTGATTGGCTTGAAAGGCATTTAAGAGTGTGCATTATTTCCCTATAATGCATGGTATATCAGCAGGGTAGAATTCAATGCCTATAGTTCATTCATGTTCTATGTTTGAGCTGCTTTTGAAAGCAAAGTCAAATTGAATGCATTATTGGCATTGTTAAATTAACACATTTCTAGCGGTAAATGTGTTAAATTATAGTATTATTATGGTATAAAAGGGATAATCAACTTGGGGCTGTGTGTTCTCTGGAAAATGCAACTCTGTGGACGGTCAGTTGGAACACACCTTTCACGTCGTGAACGCATAGCCCCTTGTTCATTTTCCCTTACGTACTGTATGAGGCCTGGGTGTTAATGCTGTATACTGTATGAGGCCTGGGTGTTAATGCTGTATACTGTATGAGGCCTGGGTGTTAATGCTGTATACTGTATGAGGCCTGGGTGTTAATGCTGTATACTGTATGAGGCCTGGGTGTTAATGCTGTGTACTGTATGAGGCCTGGGTGTTAATGCTGTATACTGTATGAGGCCTGGGTGTTAATGCTGTATACTGTATGAGGCCTGGGTGTTAATGCTGTGTACTGTATGAGGCCTGGGTGTTAATGCTGTGTACTGTATGAGGCCTGGGTGTTAATGCTGTGTACTGTATGAGGCCTGGGTGTTAATGCTGTGTACTGTATGAGGCCTGGGTGTTAATGCTGTGTACTGTATGAGGCCTGGGTGTTAATGCTATATACTGTATGAGGCCTGGGTGTTAATGCTGTGCACTGTATGAGGCCTGGGTGTTAATGCTGTGTACTGTATGAGGCCTGGGTGTTAATGCTGTATACTGTATGAGGCATGGGTGTTAATGCTGTACACTGTATGAGGCCTGGGTGTTGATGCTGTGTACTGTATGAGGCCTGGGTGTTAATGCTGTATACTGTATGAGGCTTGGGTGTTAATGCTATATACTGTATGAGGCCTGGGTGTTAATGCTGTGTACTGTATGAGGCCTGGGTGTTAATGCTGTATACTGTATGAGGCCTGGGTGTTAATGCTGTATACTGTATGAGGCCTGGGTGTTAATGCTGTGTATTGTATGAGGCCTGGGTGTTAATGCTGTATACTGTATGAGGCCTGGGTGTTAATGCTGTATACTGTATGAGGCCTGGGTGTTAATGCTATATACTGGATGAGGCCTGGGTGTTAATGCTGTGTACTGTATGAGGCCAGGGTGTTAATGCTGTGTACTGTATGAGGCCAGGGTGTTAATGCTGTGTACTGTATGAGGCCTGGGTGTTAATGCTGTATACTGTATGAGGCCCTGGGTGTTAATGCTGTGTACTTTATGCAGGCTGAACGGTCTGCGCTGGGTGAAGAGTGAGGCCCTGGAGGCAGTGAAGCAGGTGACCCAGCTGGACCTGAGGGACAACCACTTGGCCACCCTGGACCTGAGCTCCATCTGCAGCCTGGAAACCCTGCACTGTCAGAGAAACCAGCTGAGGGCGCTAACGCTGAGTGGCTTCACCCTGCGCACGCTCCACGCCAGCAGCAACCGTGAGTGGAGCACCTCCCTCCCTGGCCCTGTCTCTCCAGGCCCTCTACCACTGTTACATAATGCATATAGCCATCACTAGCTTGGCTGCTGATCACTGCTTTTCCTCTACCCACAGGCCTGACCACAGTCAACATCTACCCAGTACCCAACCAGCTGACACAGATGGACCTATCACGGTGAGTGCTGTGTGGCCAGGGCCTCAGTTTCTCAATCAGTGTTATGAGGTTATCAGGTGTTATGGTATTGGTATTGTTATGGTAATGGTATTAATCCATCAACATTCTTCTCCTCATCATGAACTTGGTATATTGGTACCTTTTTTCATATACGGTGCTTTCGGGAAGTTTCCAGACCCCTTCACTTTTCCACATTTGGTTACATTACAGCATTATTCTAAAATTGATTAAATAAAAAAAATTCCTCGTCAATCTACACACAATACCCCATAATGACCAAGTGAAAACGGGTTTTTAGAAATGTTAGCAAATGTATTAAAAATAAAAAACAGATATACCTTATTTACATAAGTATTCAGACCCTTTGCTATGAGACTCGAAATTGAGCTCAGGTGCATCCTGTTTCCATTGATCATCCTTGAGATGTTTCTACAACTTGATTGGAGTTCACCTGAGGTTAATTCAATTGATTGGACATGATTTGGAAAGGCACACAGCTGTCTATTTCAGGTCCCACAGTTGTCAGTGAATGTCAAATCAAATCCAATTTTATTTGTCACATACACATGGTTAGCAGATGTTAATGCGAGTGTAGCGAAATACTTGAATGTCAGAGCAAAAACCAAGCCATGAGATCGAAAGCATTGTCAATAGAGCTCGGAGACAGGATTGTGTTGAAACATTTCTACTGCATTGAAGGTCCAAAGGACACAGTGGCCTCCATCATTCTGAAATGGAAGAAGTTTGGAACCACCAAGACTCTTCCTAGAGCTGGCTGCCTGGCCAAACTGAGCCACCAGGGGAGAAGGGCCTTGGTCAGGGAGGTGACCAAGAACTTGATGGTCACTCTGACAGAGCTCCAGAGTTCCTCTGTGGAGATGGGAGAAACTTCCAGAAAGACAACCATCTCTGCAGCACTCCACCCATCAGTCCTTTATGGTAGAGTGGCCAGATGGAAGCCACTCCTCAGTAAAAGGCACATGACAGCCCGATTGGAGTTTGCCAAAAGGCACATAAAAGACTCTCAGCCCATGAGATACAAGATTCTCTGGACTGATGACACCAAGATTGAACTCTTTGGCCTGAATGCCAAGCGTCATGTCTGGAGGAAACCTGGCACCATCCCTACAGTGAACCATGGTGATGGCAGCATCATGCTGTGAGGGTGTTTTTTCAGCGGCAGGGACTGGGAGACAAGTCAGGATGATGAATGATCCAAAGTACAGAGAGATCCTTGATGAAAACCTGCTCCAGAGCAATCTGGATCTCAGACTGGGGCGAAGGTTCACCTTCCAACAGGACACCGACCCTAAGCACACAGCCAAGAAAAGGCAGGAGTGGCTTCGGGATAAGTCTCTGAATGTCCTTGAGTGGCCCAGCCAGAGCCCATACTTGAACCCGATCAAACATCTCTGGAGAGACCTGAAAATAGCTGTGTAGCAACGCTCCCCATCTAACCTGACAGAGCTGGAGAAGATCTGCAGAGAAGAATGGGAGAAACTCCCCAAATACAGGTGTGCCAAACTTGTAGTGTCGAACCTAAGAAGACTTGAGGCTGTAATTGCTGCCAAAAGTGCTTCAGCAAAGTACTGAGTAAAAGGTCTGAATACTTGTAAATGTGATATTACAGTTTTTTTATTTGTCATTATGAGTTATTGTGTGCAAATGGATGAGGGGGAAAAAACAATTTAATCTATTTTAGAATAAGGCTGTAACGTAACAATGTAGAAAAAGTCAAGGGGTCTGAATACTTTCCAAATGCACTGTATATGTACAGTTGGAGGTAAAAACCTCTGTGACCTCTATGACCTCTGTGAAAAGGAACCTGCTGGAGTACCTTCCAGACTGGGTGTGTGACAGTAGAAAGGTGGAGGTGCTGGACGTTACACACAACTTCCTGTCTGAACTACCAGCCAGGTTAGTCTCCCTACGAGGACTAGTTCATCCTTCTCAAACTCCTCACTTCCAACTCTAGTTATTCATCTAAAGATGATCAAAACATTCATATGTGTTAAGGTAGATTAAAGGCCGTTACTTGCATTGTCCATCATGTTGCTCTATATGTTTAATATGTCCATCTCGTATCATCCGGATTTGGCTTTTAAACGTTCTGAAATTATTATAAGAATGAGCACCATATTAATCTGATTAAAATTGGGCATCATTTAGCCAATGTCCAGCCAGAAATAACTGTCCCTAAAACATCAGCAGATGTGTTGACAGTCAGCTGATGAGAGGATTTCATTGGCTGTGTGAAGCCAACGTACGGCTTGTCGTCTTTCTGTCAGCAGACTGTGATCTCAGTATGGTGATGCTGGAGCACTCCGCTCAAAGCAACCATCATTTAACATTACCCTTTAACACAACTATTTGAATCGACCAAAGCCTTCACAAACAAGATAATATTCGGCTCAACGGCGTAGCTGCTGATGAGACCTCTGTGTTATTCTTTCTGGAGTAAATTGTGCTGTGTTGGTAACTTTAGGCTGCCAAGTTGAAAAATACATTGATGGATTTGTTGGGTGTGGAGTTACCTTACCTCAAGATTTCCCCCAGTTTCACAAATGATCAAATTCACAGCAGGAGATGTTCTCTCTCTTTCTTTTTATCTCCCTCGCCACTAGACTGCTCAGCAGCCTGAGTCTGAGGAAGCTGCTGGCTGGGAACAATAGGCTCCAGAGACTGCCTGACCTACTTGACCACATCCCCCTGGAAGTACTCGACCTCCAGCACAACAAGCTAGGCGAGCTCCCAGAGAGCCTCTTCTACAAGGCCTTAAAGTGGGTCAATCCACCTTCCGCTCTCTCTCTTCTCTCTCTCTTTGCACCCACCCTCTCTCCTAGCCTTCTCTTTGGTGCTTGTCCTCTCTCTCCCTCTCTCTGCCTCTCCCTCCATTTCTGACAGGTGTTTTGGAGGTTGCAGCTGATGCTCTGTCTCCCCCAGGGCCTGTGACGCTACTGCTGCTGCTCTAACCCCGGAGCCTCTATTCAACCACAACAACCAATTAAAGGACAAAACAGGATCGGCATATTGAAATGAAACACTGCCCTAGAGTACATCCTCTTTACATCATGCAGTAGAAATACAGTATAAATATTTGATGGGGTTGATGTATCTAGCTTAAAGTGGTTGGCAGTCTGTAAGAGATGTCTTACTTCACATAGACATGTGGTGGCCCTATTTAGCTGCTCCAGTAGAGGTGGACTGACTGGGTCCACTGGACTTTTTATTCCTAGGCTCTGGAGGGTATGGCTCAGTGGACCAGTCAGAGAGTTGGACTGTAACGTGAGCCCCCCCCCCCCCCCCCCCCCCCCCCCAGCAGCCTGACGCTCTACTGTTTACTGTCTGATAAATCACTGGGCACCCATTAGGCCTGGCCTACTCTACTCTGTCTCCCATGCTGAGACATCGAGCGCCAGTGTGACTGCTGTAAAGTGCCTCATTGGTCAACAACGTTTGTTTCTCAGTGTTTTAAAATAGCCACCACTAGAAGGTGTATTCTTATGGATTTTCTCCCTGTCATCCTTTATCTGAATCTGTTTTGTTAAAGGAAATTTATGGCCAGAGTGTTGGTAACAAAAGCATTTAACTCTCAGGTCATAACAGTTTTAAGAGGAAGTCCTACATTTTACACTGTCTAAATCATCTAATGCTGACTTGATGTTACACATTTACATCACTTACAGTTGAAGTCAGACGTTTACATACACTTAGGTTGGAGTCATTAAAACTTGTTTTTCAACCACTCCACAAATTTCTTGTTAACAAACTATAGTTTTGCAAGTTGGTTAGGACATCTACTTTGTGCATGACACAAGTAATTTTTACAACAATTGTTTACAGACAGATTATTTCTCTTATAATTCACTGTATCACAATTCCAGTGGGTCAGAAGTTTACATACACTAAGTTGATTGTGCCTTTAAACGGCTTGGAAAATTCCAGAAAACGATGTCATGGCTTTAGAAGCTTCTGATAGGCTAATTGACATCATTTTAGTCAATTGGAGGTGTACCTGTGGATGTATTTCAAGGCCTACCTTCAAACTCAGTGCCTCTTTGCTTGACATCATGGGAAAATCAGAAGAAATCAGCCAAGACCTCAGAAAAAAATTGTAGACCCCCACAAGTCTGGTTCATCCTCGGGAACAATTTCAAAACGCCTGAAGGTACCACATTCATCTGTACAAACAATAATACGCAAGTATAAACACCATGGGACCACGCAGTCGTCATACCGCTCAGGAAGGAGACGCGTTCTGTCTCCTGGAGATGAATGTACAAGTGCAAGAACAACAGCAAAGGACCTTGTGAAGATGCTGGAGGAAACAGGTACAAAAGTATCAATATCCACAGTAAAACAAGTCCTATATCGACATAACCTGAAAGGCCGCTCAGCAAGGAAGAAGCCAGTGCTCCAAAACCGGCATAAAAAAGCCAGACTACGGTTTGCAACTGCACATAGGGACCAAGATTGTACTTTTTGGAGAAATGTCCTCTGGTCTGATGAAACAAAAATAGAACTGTTTGGCCATAATGACCATCGTTATGTTAGGAGGAAAAAGGGTGAGGCTTGCAAGCCGGCGAACACCATCTCAACCGTGAATCACGGGGGTGGCAGCATCATGTTGTGGGAGTGCTTTGCTGCAGGAGGGACTGGTGCACTTCACAAAATAGATGGCCGCATGAGGAAGGAAAATGATGTGGATATATTGAAGCAACATGTCAAGAAGTTGATGCTTGGTCGCAAATGGTTCTTCCAAATGGACAATGACCCCAAGCAGACTTCCAAAGTTGTGGCAAAATGGCTTAAGGATAACAAAGTCAATATTATTGGAGTGGCCATCACAAAGCCTTGACCTCAATCCTATAGAAAATTTGTGGGCAGAACTGAAGAAGCGTGTGCAAGCAAGGAGGCCTACAAACCTGACTCGGTTACACCAGCTCTGTCAAGAGGAATGGGCCAAAATTCACCCAACTTATTGTGGGGAGCTTGTGGAAGGCTACCTGAAACGTTTGACCCAAATTAAACAATTTAAAGGCAATGCTACCAAATGCTTATTGAGTGTATGTAACTTCTGACCCACTGGGAATGTGATGAAAGAAATAAAAGCTGAAATAAATCATTCTCTCTACTATTATTCTGACATTTCACCATTCTTAAAATAAAGTGGTGATCCTAACTGACCTAAGACAAGGAATTTGTACTTGGATTAAATGTCAGGAATGGTGAAGAACTGAGTTTAAATATATTTGGCTAAGGTGTATGTAAACTTCCGACTTCAACTGTATATCACTGGCAATTAATCCTGGGTTCTTTCCTATTTACATACAACGCTCTCTGCTCCTCCTCCTAGCCTAAAGTACCTGAACGTGTCAGCTAATGCCCTGGAGACAATTCCCCCCAGCAGCCAATCAGAGGAGAGTCTCAGCACCCTCCAGGAACTGTACCTGACGGGGAACAAACTGAATGAGAACTGCGCTGCTCTGCTTGTGGGACACCAGAACCTCAGAGTCCTGCACATGGCCTACAACCAGTTGCTCTCTTTCCCTGCCAGGTAACCAGCTCCACACCCAGTTATACTGCCTTCCTACTGTACCTATGAAATGCCTCCAATCAGTGGACGTATTCTACACTACTTTAGAGATTGCGTCTCTAGACATAAAATGTTTTCTATTGCTCCTAATATACTGTAGCTATTCTTTAGATCTGATATGAGCCATTGTTCTGTGGTGGAGACGTCTCTATACTGCTCTGTGTGTGCAGTAAACTGAGTAAACTAGAGCTGCTGGAGGAGCTGAATCTGAGTGGCAACAAGCTGAAGACCATCCCCTCCACTGTTTCCAGCTGTAAGAGGCTACACACCCTCATAGCACACTCCAACCACATCAGTGTGTTCCCCGAGATCCTCAACCTGCCAGAGATCAAGGTCAGTTTCACTCATATCTGTTTATATTAGGGCTGTCCCCGACTAAACAAAATCTTGGTTGACCGAGAGTCGTCCTGTTCTTTCGACCAATCGATTGGTTGAAATATTGAAACTTATTTTTCCATATATAGACACACACCCTAATAAAAATCAACCATATGCACTGAGCTTGTCTGATGCTTTAAGCCACTGTTTGATTAAATAATTAAGATGACTCAAGAAAGAGCCCGATGGGCACATTGTGTTAAAAGATGAAAAATGATAGCGAGTGCCTGTGTGACTGGTGTACGTTGTCTCGCTCTCCTCCCTGCTGCAGCGAAAAATCCCCACAGCAAGTGTTTATTGCCGCTGTCCGTGCTGAAGCAGCAACGTCATTTCAGCCATTACCTGTTTCTGACTGAAGTTATGTTACTGAAATACATCATTTGTTTAAGATAACATTCCCTATTCCCTCAACCTTTGCTCTCTTTACTTGAAACATGTATTCATCACATGCACGTGGCCAGTAGGGCCTGACCTATAACCTATCATAATCACATCAATAAATTGGTTATAACAAATTTCGAATACAGTAACACATGACAGCAAAATGCATGTGGAAGATGTGAAAAATAAACTCAGAACAGGTGAATGTTTACTGGTTTTGTGCCAAACAGTTGCTGTTAGATTATAATATTATAATTTGAAATAGTGTAAAAACACTAAATATGTGTACCAAGGTCTGTTCCAATGAAAATAAATAAATATATAAAGTGTTTATTACAGCAGACTAAAAACAGTTGCATGCATTTGTGAATTGCAGTTTATTTATCGTTGAGGCTAATTATTCACAGCTCCCTTTTGTTATTTCATTTTAAAACAAAAATGCTTGATTGCATTTCAGAGCATGAATGTCTTATGTGCTGTGTGATGGCATGAACAAATGGATGATTGATTGATACATTAGCCTATATATTGAAATATAGGCCTTAGTAAGTTATGGTATTAAGACTAAACACGACGCGCTCTTTTGCATACAGCTCGATGGTGGTTATACAAGGCTGCTATACCAAGACCACTAATGATAACGACATTACTTATTATTATAATGATGATTATAATAATAACAGTAAGGAGATCAAGGAAAAGGAGGCTACAGGAGTGAGAGCTGGGTACATATTATGTGTGACAAACAGGTGCTGTTAGATTACAATATCATTTTTCTGCCTGTTTGGAACAGTGTAAACAACACTAAATACATTAAGTAATACCAGTCTGTACTAACCCCCCAAAAAATGTAAAGCTTAAATTACAGCATAGCAAAGATTAAAAACAGCCGAATCTGTGAAATTGCTTTATCTGACATTTTGCTGTTGCATGAGGCTTGGTCCTCATGGAATCATTAGGTTATTAACTAATCACTCAAACAGGCAACAGAAGCAAGACCTGTCTTATTTCTGTAGATATATATGGATGATTTATAAAGCCAGGAACATTTGACAGTTAAGTTGGCGTTTCCTCTCTCCTCAATTGTTTTTAGACAATTAGGCTGAGTCAAGATCTGTTTCTGCTGGCTCCACCGCGTTGTTTTCCATCCCAATATGCAGGTTAACTTTGCTATTATGCAACATAGGGAAAGGCGTCAATTCTACGGCGCACTGAAGGTTATGTTTCAGAATCGCGGACAGCGACCGTATCCAATGCGGGAGAAAGTGCATTTGCTATAAAATAATACTAGACTTACTAGTGTTGCATTATTTTTTACATAACATAACCACATACAATTTCAGTATCTCACGTCTTAGAGTGATGGACTGTGCCCTCCCCGTGGTATCTGCAATGGATTAGTCCACTGAGACAGGCACGAATCAGACAGGTGTCTTGTGCACTGCTCGACTAAAGAAATCTCGGTCAACCAACAGGCTATCGACCAAACAATCAACCAGTCGACTAAATGGGGTCAGCCCTAGTTTGGGTTTTGTTTATGCATATGTCTTTTAGATGTGTATATGTCTTTATTACAATGCTATAATGTATAACAGTGTGTGTGTGTGTGTGTTATCTTCTCCCTCCACTGTGTGTGTGTGTGTGTGTGTGTGTGTGTAGCTTGTGGACTTGAGCTGTAATGAGCTGACTGAAATCCTACTGCCAGACTCTCTAACGGCCACCCTGCACGAACTAGACCTGGCTGGCAACAGCAGCCTCTTGCTGGAGCACAAAACACTCAACCTGTTCAGGTGACACACAGAGACTACAGTGTCACGTCGCACAACAAAGTATCAGGCCGCTGGTGTACTTGGATAAGCTATGCGATAAATTCTATTCTTGTGCTACAGCGTGAATTATGGTTCAGCCCACTGCATGGTGGGGTAATGCCCCCATCTCTTTGTGTCTCTCTCTCCTCAGTCACATCACCACCCTGAAGCTGGACCAGAAGCCAGCCATGGCCACCGGGGACTCCCTGGGCTCCTCCACCCTGTGGAACCACGGCTACTCTGAGATGAGTGGGCAGAGGAACAAGTGAGCCGAAGGGAGGGAGGGAGGAGGGCTGAGGGGGAGAGAGAGAGAGAGAGTTACTTTGAGACAGTGAGTGAGCGTGTATGTGAGGGAAGCCCTAATTTATAACAATCTGATGAGAGGGTATAAATGGGATTATGAGATCACGTGTGGTTTTAGAGAGTGCCTTTAAGGAGCATTTCCTCTTTCAGGGAATCGCTGTGAGCAGCACTACATTAAATGGTCTGAGAAGAGGATGTGCTTCTCATAGTCCATATCAGCCCGTTTCTTTTCTGCTCTGCCTCTTGGCTGGGATCCTATTTTAAACCCTACCCGGGGCTATCATATGCATGTATGGAGGAGTTACTTAGTTATCTAACTGTACAGCCCCAGCACAGCTTCCACTGCCTGGGTGAACGTCTGTTGGGCCTGGCATCTAGGCCCCTGGGCAGTGGATCTTGTTTAATAGTAGGGAAGGCGGGGAAGCCTAATACTTCCTGTGGATACAACGGGTATAAAGCGGTGTCCCCTGCATCATTGATGGGGGCCCAGTTTGCCTGGCTCGTGTCCTAACAGGGCCTCACAGGGTCATGACCACCACAGTGTCACAGGGGGCCATGCCTGGATGAGCCCCTGCTGTCTCTGTAGGAATAGGGCTCTGTCTCAATGTGTTCAAGTATGGATGAGTTATTCCTGTTTGGCTTGAATTTGAGGAAGATTGTATAATGGGATTTACACACAGAAAATGTAACCACATTTTGTTTCCACTTTTTGTGTAAATCTTATATCAATACTAACAGTATTTTCTCTTCCTTGGGGACAGATTGTGTGTGTCTGTGCTGGCAGTGGACCGCTTTGGGGATAGTGTTGAGGCGGCCTATGGCGTCTTCGACGGAGACCGCAATGAGGAAGTTCCTCGTCTGTTGCAGTGCACCATGGGAGATGTGCTGTCGGAGGAGCTGCTGCATTCCAGTGTGGACAGTGTGTACATGAGCAACACCTTCCTCACCTCACACAGGTATGAGCATCATGCATACACAGACACACACCCATTCTGCTTGTATTACTGTAATACAAGCAAAATGTAGGCACATTTCAGTATCCTATGAATCAGGGGCGTGACTTTGGTTTTAGAAGTGGGGTAGACATCATCATCATTATTACTTATTTTTTATCCAGATAAACACTCCAAACAACCTACCCCACCGATCTGAGATGTCCGCATGGTCCTAAAGCACACCATTGCCTCGTTTTGTATCACATTCCAATTATAAAACTGGGGGGGACAAAAATGCAACTTCAGAATATGGGTGGGACATGTTCCCTCCCTCGCCCCCACTGAAAGTTGCGCCCCTGCTATGAATTACTGTTACCCTTTAAGGAAGACAAACCTACAATTGTACTATTCCGTGTTCATTTACATTTGATTAATTCACAACTGCATTAGCTAGGAACTAACATATGCAAATAACAACATAATGAATATTCATAATGGTCTACTTTTAATGTTTAACAAAGAAGCTAGCTAATTGCAGGGCATGTGCTGATAGTTGCATTCTGTGATGTATGATGCAGGAAACTGGGCATGGCTGGTCAGAAGCTGGGTGCATCTGCCCTGCTCTGCTACATCCACCACGAGCCGTCGGAGCTGGGCAGCTACTTCAGCCTGACGGTGGCCAACGTGGGCAGCTGCCAGGCGGTGCTGTGTCGAGATGGCCAGCCCCTGCCCCTTTCCAAGGTTTTCAGCCTGGAGCAGAGCACCGAAGAGATGGACAGGGTCAAACTGAGCAAGGCGATCATCACTGAGGTACTGTGGGGAGTCAGGCGTGTGTGAATGCACGTTTTTGTGAGGGCCTTTGTGTTCATAAAGATCTACTTGTTAGTTAATGTTTGATGTGATGCCTTATGCTCCGAGGTATTCATTTGTATTCAAAGTGCAGAGCTGAGTCCCCTCCTGTGTTATTGTGTTGTAGGATAACAAAGTGAGTGGAGTGACATGCTGCTCTCGCCTGCTGGGATGCTCTTATCTGTCTCCCTGGGTGCTGCCCAAGCCCTGGGTGCGCACTGAGCCCCTGTGTTCCCAAGATGAGTTCTTGATCCTGGGGAACCGGGCGCTGTTTGAGAGGGTGTCCTACCAGGAGGCTGTGTGCAACGTGCAGGCCGTGAGGGACCCCCGCGCAGCTGCCAAGAAGCTCTGCACGCTGGCCCAGAGCTACGGCTGCCGGGACAATGTGGGGGCGGTGGTGGTGTCCCTGCACATCGGGGAGGACAGCTGTACCTGTGAGCCCCCTCACGCCAGTACTGGTATTGAACCCCGGGGACCCCCTCCAACACCCCTCCCCGTCACTGCTCCCCAAGGGGACCCGGCCACGCCCTCCTCCAGCAGTGGCATCGCTTCAGAGTTCAACAGCGAGACTTCGGCCTCGGAGGTGGGGAGTGAGGCGGGCTCCACAGCCTCTGACGAGCACCCCTCCACTGGCCCCACGGCCCGACCTGAGAGGCGCTGTAGTCTCCACCCTGCAGCCACGCTCTGTGCCCCCGCGGGACCCGGCTCAGCTGGGGTAGGGGGGCCCCACCCTGTCCTATTCCAGCGCCAGCCCTCCTGTGCCACCTTCTCCAGTAACCAGTCTGACAACGGGCTGGACAGTGATGACGAGGCTCCACTAGAGGGGGTCATCTCCAATGGGAGCAAGCTGGAGGTGGAGGTGGACATCCACTGCTGTGCTTTCCAGATCCGTTCTGGGCCAGCCGCGAGCCCAAAGGACCACAACCTGGACAAGACACGCTCCGACTACCCCAACGGGAAGATGCGTCGTCAGAACAGCGTGGTGGTGTCAGCCACTAATGGCTGCCTGCTGGCTGTGTGTGGCAGAGAGATCTCTGACCTAAAGAAGTCCCCCTCCACCTCCAGCCTCTTTGGGAAGAAGCTTTCCAACGGCTCCGTGGTGGCCCCGGAAGATAGCCACAACCTCATCGAGGTAGCCCTGGAGGCCCCTAAGAAGAAGTCGGGTTACTTCACTGCCCCTGCCCAGCAGGACCCCGAGGACCAGCTGGTAGTGCCTCCCAGTCTAGAGCAGGATGTTAGGGAACAGCTGAGGGGCCAGAGCCCTATGGTCCCAGGACCTCCACCCCCTTTCACACCCCCCTCCATCAGAGACCCTGTGTGGGACCACCCCCACCCCCCTGCTCCCATGCTGCCCCAGCGGGACCTCGCCCCTAACCCTATCCCTGCCCTACAGCAGGAAGTCTATGATACTGCCCTCTAGAGGGGGCCAGAGCACAGCGCCACCCTGTGGTAGTCCTGTGACAGTGCCATACCAGGGGGGCAGAGGAGGTCTCTCTGGCACAGGTGGGATATTCCAGTTCAAGTTTCCATTCAGCTCTGTCATGAAGACCAGATGGACATGTGGGGCCTTGACTGTTCACACATGAATGCGTTACGTCACGTTAGACGTAGAGAGGTGCTTAGCTAACTGTCTGATGAACCTGGTGGAACTGTCTGAGTATCAGAGCTGAACAGGCACTGAAGTCACCAACCATGAAAATAGGTTGTGAAAAGAAGGGGGCCACCGGAGGCCAAAATACCCCAGCCTGAACTAGAATACCTCATGCGTTTTAGACTGCAGAACTTGTTTGCAACATTTCCCTTTACTTGGAAGGAAGGTCAAATAGTGAAATGGTAGAATAATCCATTTGAGTGTGTTATCATTCCATTGCTGGGGGCTGCAGGGGCTCCTAGATCCCAGGGACAAGTCCTGTGACCAAAAGGTGAAAAAGTGCCTACTGTAGATGACTCAGCCCCAGATGTCCCTGCCTCACTGCCTGTGTGTGTATGGAGGGGGGAGGGGACACACATCAGTATTAACCCTGGAATAGGACATCACTGTGTGACAGCGTCCTCCAGGGGCCACCAATGGTACAGCCACTTCACGCGCTCGCTCTCTCTCTTTCTGTCTGTCTGTCTGTATATATATCCTACTTTATCTCCCTCTCTAACCTGTTGACCGCACAATGGCTGGCAGGACTGGAAACTGGGCTGACTGGCCTTACTCTGTGGCACAAGGATTCAGACTGTGTATGCTAGAGGCAGGTAGGAACATAACAGCAGGCGATAAAAAAAAACGAATCTAATTTGAATTTACAAAAAAAAACTAAGAAGTGACCCTTTCTATCAACACCATAATCCATCTATATGGAAAATACAGTTAGTATCTATATACACATTTAGTCTGAGCAGTGTAGTGCAGAACCACATCGTGGTGTAATCACAAGGCCAGCTTGGCCTAGTCCCAGCATCAGGATGCGTATCCATTTGGAAACCATTGAAGCCTTGCTGGGAGGAATAATACAGAAAATAACATTCAAAAATAGCATCAAGATCTCATAAAAAGGCAAACGCAAAATAACATGACAGTGCATTGCTCACCTGTACAGAACCAATATGGCATACCGCTTCAAAACCATTATTGTAACACTGTATCCGTGACGGTGCATGGTCAGCAAATTTTAACAGAAAAAGTCATTATATTAATTATGTTTTATGGGCAACATGAGTGGTGACAATGAAGACGAAACAATTGTTCACGGTGTTCATATCTCAAAGACGCTACAATGCACACCAGATACTGTACAGTAATCATTACAAGTGATGGGTGAAAAAACATGTTCTTCGCATTATTCGAGTGCCATCATTTAAGGAGTCCAGATACTGTGAGGTTGTGTAGCCCCTTTTTCTTTAGTTTTTCTAGTTTCACGCTTGTTGTACCCAGGAAATTGTGCAAAATCTCTCCAGTGACCAACATATCGAAAGTGTTTTTTAAGGTTTGAGAATCATTCTGTTCCCATCATTCCATTAGCTTCACAGTCAACTGAACAAAATATCCATGAGTAGTGTACTAAAATGAGGATGTAACATGGTATATTATTTGACATGTATATGAAAAGTATGCATGTTGTGAAAGTCTATTTTAATCATGCAGTTTGTATAATTCCTTTGGAGCCTGTAGATATAGCTGGCTGATGCTCTTCATTTTAAGTCAGGGACCGGCGAGAGAAGAGTAAAAATAATTGAAATAATCTACTGACAGATTCAATAGGGGTTTGTGGGACATCTGGTGGTGATAACTATGAATTGCCTCAAATGTTAGTTCT
Source organism: Oncorhynchus kisutch (assembly GCF_002021735.2). NCBI lineage: Eukaryota > Metazoa > Chordata > Actinopteri > Salmoniformes > Salmonidae > Oncorhynchus > Oncorhynchus kisutch. The sequence continues at coordinate 66,663,443 of NC_034181.2, read as the reverse complement.
ATATCAGTGAATATCACCAGTGTACTCTACCACCGCTACCACCTACTGTATAACAGATTCAGAACAAGCACAGTGTGTTTTTGTTGGCAGGACAGAACAGCTCATTGTTGTCTTGGCGACAATAAGGGCTGGTTTGAGTAAGAGGGGTGGTGTGAAGCTCACATGAGTGGCAACACCAAACCATTTCAACAGGTGGGTGGATGACTGGATGGGGTATTGTGAAGGAACAACGTTTCAAGAGGTATGTAAGGACACCTGACCTAATGCTGAGGAGGATGTTCTCTTACTCTTCTTTCACAGTGTAGAGACAAGCCTTTGTCTGTTCCATATGTTTCTAAGCTGTCAGAGGACCCTTGGTTAATACCATCCAACCAATGAGGAAAACGGGTTTATCAGATTACGTTTGTGGAATTTTAGCAAAAATGAGCAAAGCACTTTTGTGTCCCGAGAAGAGTGAAAAAACTAAAGTATTGAGTGTAAGCCATTCGTTTTGCATCAGAATTTGAGTTCAGACTTTATTTGGGGCATTTGCAAATGGTTTTAGTGTTGCTGAGCTATGGAGTGGCCCTGACTTTTATCTAGCACAGACATTGTGAAATATGTCCGTCATGGACATTACTTTGAATAAAGGCATCTGCATAATATGGGTCAGTTGACTGTGAATATGACATTTCTATAAAGTTGCACTTGTGCTCCAGCAATGTTAGAGGATAGTATTCCACTAATTGACTCATCATTGATATATCAAAGCTGCAGACCAAAATCTTTCACCCTTCCCCTTTGTGCCTAACCCTAACCCATTTTAGAGAGGACAACTTTCTGACTTAGTAAGAGAGGGCTTGTTGTCTGACAAGAGAATGACTGGGATGTGTTCCTAGATGCCACTGTGAGAAGGCTAGTGGCATGGTTGTAATACTTACCATAGCTGCTTAGCTAGCTACAACCCACTATGCTTGTTCATAGCCTTAATGCAGTGCTGCCAGTCCTAATGATGATGGTGACTGTCTTTTTCTGTTGGTTTTATTTCCTTTAGCGGAGCTGGTTTTGCCCTTTGACCTTACGTGGCAAGGTCAGGAGCATATAACACGGCAATATTTTGCATTATTTTCTCCAAATTGCAGAGGGAGCAATGTAACGTTTCAAGCCAGTAGAACAAGGATTAGGACCAGAGGGGTGGATTCTAAAGGTTTCGTAGAATTGGCAGTATTTTAGATGCTCAAAAACCTCACAGCGGCTTCGAAATGGCTATTTACTTCATCCTTAACATTCAAGACTGGATTGATTGGTGAATTTTCCTTTCTAAAGCCTGCTTGCTTATAATATGAGATGTATTATATACAATTGAAGTTGGATGTTTACATCTTAGTTAGGTCAGTTAGGATCACCACTTTATTTTAAGAATGTGAAATGTCAGAATAATAGTAGAGAATGATTCATTTCAACTTTTATTTCTTTCATCACATTCCCAGTGGTTCAGAAGTTTGCATACACTCAATTAGTATTTGGTAACATTGCCTTTAAATTGTTTAACTTGGGTCAAACGTTTCAGGTAGCCTTCCACAACCTTCCCTCAATAAGTTGGGTGAATGCTGGCCCATTCCTCCTGACAGAGCTGGTGTAACTGAGTCAGGTTCGTAGGCCTCCATGTTCCCACACGCTTTTTCAGTTCTGCCCACAAATGTTCTATGGGATTGAGGTCAGGGCTTTGTGGTGGCCTATTTTGTGAAGTGCACCAGTCCCTCCTGCATCAAAGCACCCCCACAACATGATGCTGTCACCCCCGTGTTTCACGGCTGGGATGGTGTTTTCCGGGTTGCAAGCCTCCCCCTTTTTCCTCCAAACATAACGATGGTCATTATGGCCAAACAGTTCTATTTTTGTTTCATCAGACCAGAGGACATTTCTCCAAAAAGTACGATCTTTGTCCCCATGTGCAGTTGCAAACCGTAGTCTGGCTTTTTTATGGCGGTTTTGGAGCAGTGGCTTCTTCCTTGCTGAGCGGCCTTTCAGGTTATGTCGATATAGGACTCGTTTAACTGTGGATATAGATACTTTTGTACCCATTTCCTCCAGCATCTTCACAAGTTCCTTTGCTGTTGTTCTGGGATTGATTCGCACCAAAGTATGTTCATCTCTAGGAGACAGAACACGTCTCCTCCCTGAGTGGTATGACGGCTGCGTGGTCCCATGGTGTTTATACTTGCGTACTATTGTTCGTACAGATGTACGTGGTACCTTCAGGCATTTGGAAATTGCTCCCAAGGATGAACCAGACTTGTGGGGGTCTACAGTTTTTTTTCTGAGGTCTTGGCTGATTTCTTTAGATTTTCCCCTGATGTCAAGCAAAGAGGCAATGAGTTTGAAAGTAGGCCTTGAAATACATCCACGGGTACACCTCCAATTGACTGAAATTATGTAAATTAGCCTTTCAGGAGCTTCTGAAGCCATGACATCATTTTCTGGAATGTTCCTAGCTGTTTAAAGGCACAATCAACTTAGTATATGTAAACTTCTGACCCACTGGAACTGTGATACAGTGAATTAATATGTCTGTAAACAATTGTTGGAAAAAATTACTTGTGTCATGCACAAAGCAGATGTCCTAACCGACTTTCCAAAACTATAGTTTGTTAACAAGAAATTTGTGGAGTGGTTGAAAAACTAGTTTTAATGACTTCAACCTAAGTGTATGTAAACTTCTGACTTCAACTGTATGTTTTATTCACTTATTTTGTTCCAACTTCGGACAACATCTGCTCTTCAAAGGATCAAATACTGTTGAAAGCACTTTGTACATAGGGAGATAAATATATTCAAAGATTGATATTTGAGTATTATGTGAGATTTATCAAAAATGCACATGAACTCATAGGGCTTGAGTTGTCGTTGTTGTGGCTTCTGTCAGCCAAACATATGTCTTCTCTAAGAGAAAGTATCCAATAGAAGTGCTAATAATTCAAAGTGAAGTGTGAGAGAATTACAAAACTGCTTTTCGGTTGGATGCAAGTTTGTCTTTTAGCACAAAGATAGGCATTGTTCTTCCTTGTTCAAGTCTTAAGGCTTTTTTTGTATTGAGTCATTCTGCTTCCATGAGAGGAACAGCAGCTGGTGTTGTGGGGTGAAAGATCCTGGCTCATTCTAGGGATGATAAGTGGCAGAAAGCAGGCATTTTGAATATTGCTTTGTTTGCCAACGGAAGCCACCTGTTGTGCCTCAGGCGGTAACACAGGTACATGTACGCACCACAGGTGTGGGTTTGCCCTCCACCCTGAGCATTACAGGACAGACTAAAGAAACAGATTTGAGCTTGCACACATCTGACATTTTCATATGGCATTTAAGTTGAGAACATAAGAACAGTATGAAGAGGTGATTGTCTTTGATGTGGTTGGTGGAACAAGATAATTCAAAGTTCTCATAATCCTCTTAATGAACAGGAAGTTGGACTTCAAATAAACTACACAATGTAGATGATTATGAACATGAATTCCCTCACATCAAATATGCAAAGTGTCACCTGTTTATATTACTCACAGGTTACACACCTAGGAGGATCCTTTTTTCTTAACTATGGAAATGAGTAGTAACTGAGCATTCTTGTCTGTGTGTGCGTATGCATGTGTGAGAATGGTGAAGTGCAGCGTTCTGCCATCGTGTGCGTTTTCACCTCTTGTCAACTCTTTCTACACAGTGGTCCATGTAGAAAAGTTGATCAAGAGGCTCCATAATTGGGCCCTAGTTTGCCAAGTGGGGACCAGCAACACACTACTAAGCCCGGTGCGTTCCAAATGCACCCATGTTATGTGTTCTAGCAGCCAAAAATGCATTCCAAATGTAAGAACATGCATCTGCAAATCCTTAGCCAATTATTATTTGCTATTTTGTTTACAGTCAACTCTCCCTTGCTTTTGTAAAGAACCAAAAAGTTGACTCCTACTAACAAGAGCTAGAAACAATATTGATTGAGAAGGTCATTAACCTATATAGAGGAATAAATGTGCCTGTACATATGCATACCGTACGTATGGCTACAGTAAGATGGGGCACAGAGTAACAGATCAAGGTGACATCACAATGATGGCAAAGTATTCCCTTTAATTATTTAGTAGAGGAGATCAACTACTGTTCATGATCTGAGTGCACCATAATCCTATGTAAATACAGCTGTGTGTGACGGTATGCATATTTAAGTAGGTTATGGTGTCAATGCTTTTCTGATTCAGTTAATCCAATCTCTGTAAACACATTATAGGTTTTATTTCTCTTCACAGAGGGAGAACATGCTGCCTGCCTGTTTGTCATTGTGGTCTGAGTGAGAAAGTATGCACACGTGCATGCATGTGTTGCTATTATATTTAACAGAATGAATCTCCATTCTGTTGAATGATTATGGTGAACTCTGGAAAGAATCTGATATTGAGGACGTTCCGATATTGAGGACGTTCTAATTGTTTAACATGTGACCAAAGTAAACATTGTTTGATCTCACCTTTCTTTCTGTACTTTCTTTTCTAGAGATGCTTGAATATTTTCTCTCAATGCCAAGAAGCTGAGGTTTATTTTTCTACATTGTTTCATGCAAATGTATAGGTCCTTCTCCACTACAGAATCTAGAATAAAGGGATTCTATTGTATATCGTTGCATATTATGGTATTTTTATTTAAGATTCTAATTTGTGTATTTAATGTCTGAAGCATGCCATATATAAATGCATATAAATATAAAATGTATACAGTGCATATATGTGATTACTTTCTACAAAATGTTAACATTGTTTGTAAGCCAAGGCATTGTTTTGAATATCTGGAGCATATCTAATATTTTTGTTTATATTTTAGCATGTAGAAAACTGCTACAAATATTTGTATTCTGTTAAATATTTGCTGTAATTCGTTTTAGAGGATACCTTGTTTTATCATTTAGGGAAGGACTAACCATGAGCACTTTTGCTGTTTCAGCCAGAATTGTACTCCTTAAAATTTTCAGTGGGCGATGGTTTATTATTTCATTTGAGATGCTGCTATGACTAGTTTTGAGCAGAAAAGCTGTATTTTTAATTAACTTTCAGACAAGTAGCAATAAAAATTTATACTGTGAAAAACCTGGGCCTTGGTGCATTTCTATCGTTTCCCTACCTTCTGTTCCCCTCGATTGTCTTTCTGATGATAGCATTGGCCAGACACTATCCACAGACGCAAATCCATGGTGTTTCTGAGCTGCATTGCAGAAACCGTTTACCGTTTCAGAACCAAATGGAAGCAAACATAGCAAAACAAGATTTTTATTGGATCAATTCAGGTAGATCCCTCCCCGTTCGCTTTCGTTTAAGAAGCGTTTTGCAACAGAATCGGCGGAATGAATACACCCCTGCTCTCTTTGCTCTACTCAGATTTATGTTTTCAGTCCCACAGAGACCACAAACAACTATTCTTCTACATGATAAAATGGAGATATTCTAGGCAAGAGGGTTCATGAGGAAGAGAAATACATCCGTTTAAGATTTTTATTAGTAAAGAACAATGTTTGACAGTGTAGATGTCTCACATCTGTAACATTTAGTAAAACAAGTGTGCGGTTTTTGAAGTCACAAATGTACAAAATTGCTCTTTGTACAGAAACGTTTTTTATCAATCACAGTTCATATAAAATACACTAGCATTTATTGCTGTTTGACCAAATTTGACCTCAACCCTACATTTTTTCCACTCTATTCACAGTGGGGGGTGAGCAAACCCCGTTATAAGTTACAATCTTCCATCGCTCTCAGTCTCTTCATCTCCCTCACTGCCCTGAAAGCACGGATGGCCAAGACCATTCCGAAGATGAAAACAATGACTCCAAGCACCCCGAAGAGGCCTCCAGCGATGTCTGCTCCATTGAGTGCACACGCAAAGCCCTGATGCCCTTTGCTCTTGTAGAGCGCTTCCCTCTCTGTACAGATGGGGTTGTCGTAGGTCTCCTGCAGCTTGATGAAGTAGAAGGCCAGGGCAGGGATGTAGCCCAGGCCGATCAGGAGGTTCACCAGGGCCTCACCCAGCAGCACAGGGGGCCAGCGGTAAGGGACTCTCAAAACCCCGAAAGCCAGAATGATGCAGGCATAAACCATCAGAGCCCCTCCACAGGCCATGCTGAAGATGTATGGAGGTAGCTTGAGCTGGTGGAACAGTTTGTCCAGCTCCTTGACCCTGTCTGCGTCTGCTCCAGTGAAAGCCTGTGCTCCTCCATAGTAGTACTGGTAGAGACCCCCGAGGCTGGCCAGGTCCCGGTAACCCCCGGAGTTACTGTAGGACACTCCTGAGCAGATGACTATCAGCAGGTTTACAAAGACCTCCATTATCTGGCATAGACCTGAACAGAACAGATCAAGAAAGAGCTAAATACATGACTTATCATACAGTAAGAGTCTGGGAGAAATCGAGCTGAGTTGAAGGTCAAGTTATACGTTTCACAAGAGAGGGAGGATTATGCGACAATGCAGCTAAATTGAGGTTGATCCGAGTTCAACCAACATGGTTGATGGTTAATTTCAGTGGGAATTTCACCTCAGAGGGAGATAGAAGAGACAGTATGCCATTGTGTGAATTAAACATATCATGGATGAACAAACAATTTGGAGAAAGAAACCAAATACAAAAACTCCTAAATGTTGAGTAATACAGATATTATAACTCAAAACTCCAATCCCCTCATAAATCCCCTGTACCCTCAGAGGGTGGTCATGTGGTTGGTTAGTTCATTCGTAACCCAACTACATTCCTACTACAGGGGTGTAGTCATTAGTTCAAAACCTTTTGCAATGGAAACCGTTTGTGCCCAACGAAATCGAGTTTATATTGGACAAATTCAGGTAGGTCCCTCCCCATTTGGTTCTGTTTGGTTCCGAGTGAATAAATCCCAGGACCAATTAAACAGAACAACGCCTGCTACACCGTACCAACAAGATTCACCCACAAAAACATTTCAGGTGTAAGTTGTTGCTGTTTGTTCTTTAATTTAAACATGACTTGCCTCTGGCTGTTAAGGCATATCTGAGGTTGTACAGAGCCTGTCTGTCTTGTGGCTCATAGTATTCCCCCACAGAGGGAGATGTGGAGGCTTCTGTATACCTGCAAAGACAAAATCACAAGTTGATACATTTTACATTGAAACTACACCACATAAACCCACCACACCACAACCCTCCTCCATAGCAGAGAGCAGGTTTTGTATTCAAGGGGTTTACTTTGGGCACCCCAAGAGTCAATGTGCCATTCAAACACAAACAGACAGACATTACAAGGAGTCCATTCCAAACCAGTGAAACTGGAGACTTCTCACGCTGTACAGTATATTTGGGCAATAATACGGTAACAGAATGATGCAGACTCAGATTTTCACTTTAAAATGTATGCCAAACAAAAACCAATGATTGGAAAGTTAAATAAATCATACAACTATATCCCCAAGGATGACTTTTCCTGTGTTTTATATACACAGTGTACTAAACATTAGGAACACATGCTCTTTCCATGACAGACTGACCAGGTGAAAGCTATGATCCCTTATTGATGTCATCTGTTAAATATACTTCAGTCAGTGTAGATGAAGGGGAGAAGACCGGTTAAAGATGGATTTTTAAGTCTTGAGACAATTGAGATATGGATTGTGCATGTATACTATTCAGAGAGAATGGGCAATACGGAAGATTTAAGTGACGTTGAACAGGGTATGGTAGTAGGTGCCAGGTGCACCGAGTTGAGTGTGTCAAGAACTGCAAGGCTGCGGGGTTTCTCACACTCAAAAGTTTCCCGTGTGTATCAAGAATGATCCACCACCCAAAGGACATCCAACCAACTTGACCCAACTGTGGGAAGCATTGCGGTCAACATAGGGCAGCCTCCCGGTGGAATGCTTTAGACACCACCTAGAATCCATGCCCTGACGAATTGAGGCTGTTTTGAGGGCAAAAGGGGGTGAATCTCAATAATAGTAGTGTTCCTAATATAATAGTGTTCCTATTATTTTGTACACTGTATATTTCCACACTGAGGTTGGAATAATAATGTGAAATTGTGAAAGTTATGATAATGCCCTTTTAATGTTTTGGTGGGATGGAGTTTTGGCCTGCCTGGTGACATCACCAGACGGTAAATTAGTTAATAGACCAATAAGAAAGAGTTCCAAACCTCTCTGCCCATAGAGGGGTTAGTTGATTAGCAACAAAACCAACATGTGCTCAGCAATGCCCAGGATGGTAACTGTGGAAGCCACTCTATGACAGTCAGATGGTCTCTTACGCTCTCTGTTGTCCTTGTTGACTACTGCCTCTGTGGTCAGGTGGTGCGTCCTTGTGAGAGTGAGGTGTCGTATCCCGCTGTCTGCCAGAGTAGTCCTTCTCCCTGACCCTCCTGTCAGCTCCAGAGTCCTTCTCATCCCTGTATCTCTCGTCCATTTGGTCTCTCTTCCGCCGGTCTCTCTCTCTTTTCCTTTCCCGGTCTCTCTCTTCATGTGAGGAGCTTCCTCGGTCGTGAGTGCGGTCCCTCTCCCTGCTCTTGCCATACTCATCCCTCTCCTGGTATCTGCTTCTCTCTGGCATTGTCTGGTCTCTTGGCCACTTCTCTGAAAATGTATTCGAATGATCATTGCCGTGATCAATTGAGTATTAGTGTAAAGGTGTCATACCGATATCTCAGGGAGATCAGATGACAATCCCAATCTATTATTTGTGCATGTAGCCCTACTAAACATTGGTGGCAATGCTTGTTGGCACTAGTGAGTTACCACGTCGCATTCCTCCGATTCAGAAATGACTACAGAGTAAAGATGGGGGTAATCTAACAGCAGTAATGGGTATCTCTCCATAAGGAGCCCTGGGGAAGGGATGTAACCTGAATCTTCCGTTATGGTCTGACTGTGACCCGCGTCTTGGGTGGTTCTTACCCTACCAGGCAAAAACTGTCCAGGAGAAACCTGCCAAAAACCCACCCCTTCTGTCAATTGGCTCCTGGATGCTTCTCTTTTGATTGTCTCGTGACTATTTCCTCATTCTACGGCGCGTAGCACCGCCCGGCGACACTGTGATACAGTTGCCCAGTGGGAAGCATTTACCCATTACTGCGACCCATAGAATGAGGAAGCAGCCTGGAGCCAATAGAGAGATGCATCCAGGAGCCACATGAAAGCGGGGCAGGTTTTGGGCGTGTTTTCCCTGGGTGGTTCCAACCTGGCCAGGATGGGAGTCACAGTCAGACCCATCTTGAATGATATCTCCATGATTCTGCACACAACTGAATACACATTGAAAAACTTTGACAAAGGTTTAAAACGTCACACAAAATGCTGACACTGACTATCAACCTGGTCTCCGAGCATTTCGTATTATTCTGTAAGTACATCTGAGGTGCGCCATTTAGTATGACGTTTGATATGGTTACATAAGACATATGGTTACTTAAGGCAAAACCGAAAGTATAACGCGAGAGTCTAGCAACCCAAATGTCACAACATATCATACGAAATGGGTGATGGACACCCACAAATTAATACATACCATACTAAATGGTGGGTTTCGGATTTACGTACAGAATAATACGAAATGCTCTGAGACCAGGTTGTGACTTGAGGGTTGAAGGCACTATGGAATAACGTTTGATACTATATTTGATGGAGTTAAAAACATACAAGTTAACGTTACCTGTGACGAATGATAAGGGTCACGGGTATGCTGTGTGTTGAAGCGAACCAAACATTGAGATAACGAATTGATGAATGAAGAAAGAACAATTAACAATACCTCTTAATTCTGGTTCTTATCTGGATTAATTTGTGCGAATGATTGGATTCTTTACGTCTTACTTTTCTTGTATCTTGGGAAGTCTTTCGTCTCCAAGCTCCTCCCTCTCACCTGTTCGCTCTATAGAACTCCACCCCTACCACAAAAACAGCATTCCGAGGGCATGGGACAAAGGTGTGTAGTGTCGGTGGAAAAAGTGGTGTTTCAATTGTGAAGTTTTTGGGTGTCAGAGATTTTAGTGCAGAAGAACTACTGGGGGCTTTAAGAGAAGGGATTCCAGACTCCCAGGCAGGACGACTCTGTTGGTGCCAAAGTAGTGGGAAGGGGTGTTGGGGATATATATATATATATATATATATATATATATATATTTGTTAGATTGTGGTGCACCCCCCCCCCCACACACACACACATTTCCCTTTTTATTTTTTACACATGTGCATGGATGGAATGTTGAATTAGCAAAACAGCTTCGTTATAACAACACAATCGGTCTGTCCTAAATGATACATAGCTGACAGCTCTTTTAGCTCCTACTCAAGCTGTCAAACGTTCACTACTATACCCTCCTACCCGGACGTAAACGCATGCGTTCCCAGAGCACACTAGCCATCCGCGGCGCGCGCAGGCCAGAAGCAAGGAGGCGAGACAGAAATGGCGGCGACGGCGGGGGAAGCAGCGTGATATGCTGTAGCAATAAAACAACCTTAAAATACAACTGTCAGTCCATTGCCGAGAAAATGAAAAGGATGTCGAATTAGGCTGTCTTTTGTAATAATTATTACAAAAAACTAACACCTTCCCCGGAGAACGTCCATCTTCTGATTGGAAAAGAGAATCTCACAGGGAGCATGGCTTCTCAGAGTAACGTTAACCAGGTAACGTTACAACTATTCACGCTGCTGATACGCCTAGAATTTCACATTTGACATAAGATTCATGGAAAAAGTAGTCTTAAGTAAAATAGTTAGATTTCTTGATGTATTTCTTGGCCACAATATAGTGGTAACTCGCGTCATAGAGACGTGTGATGATAAATGCTTGCTAATGCTGCCCTAAAAAGCCTATTTCCCCATTGAAACACCAGCATGGTACAGGCCCGAGGAGCCTCCATTCAAATTAGCCAACAGTACTCGAAGTAGGGTTAGTTGAAAATCTAAAAATTGGCAAAAATCGTGGTCACGTTTTGGGTTGAGAAAATAACATTCGAAAGACTCGAACAGTTGTAATTTTCCTTTGACAATTTGTAGTTGTTGAAAAATGCTGCGTGTATGTGCATGGCCCACCTGCTCTGGCTGATGCGACAGGCCTGCTTATCACAGTGCAAATTTTAATAACTGGTTGTTAGCTAGCTTAGCATTTAGATACGAGTAATGTTAAAAAGTGCCGACGAGTTATAAGCAAGGAATTCATAAAATTGTATATGGTCAAACGTAAACTTTAATTGATTTGTCTGGCCAGCTAGCTACCTAGCTTCATTTAGCTAGCTGGACAACTAGCCAGAGTTCGTGCGGACGCAGATGGTGTGGCTAATGACTTAGCTACTAACTACACTGGGCCTGATCAGAAGCGGTTTATGTATATTTCCGAATCTGTACCATTCATAATTCGGCAAACGGTTCGGAGCTTGCGCGTTGTGCACTCCGTTTTTGATTTCCCCTTTAGAGCATGTAGCTAGTTGTGCTGCTTTCAAGGGAAGCTGACTCATGTGGACAGACCTCCATGATCTGTTTAGCTGTAATGACTTGTCACGGCCTGAAGTCGTAACTACTAGCTAGGTAGCTAGCTATATATCCTACATTGAAAGGTAGTTAGCTATATATTCTGCCCGTGTATAACATTAGCTAACTAGCTAGACATGGCTGTATACATCCATGTAGCAAGCTTGCCTGCTGGGGACCAGGCTAGTGAATTTCTAAATCCACCAACCTATGGAACATCCTTTTTAATTCAGGAAATGATAATCTATCTACATGCTGGAATGTTGAATAAAATACAACATTTGAGCCTACTGTACCGGTTGTCTCCGTGGGCAGGAATGAGACTATAATATATCCACAATAAATCATTATTAAACCAACTTTTCAAAGTGCTGGTAGTAAGATTTGTCACACGCATGAACACAATGCATAAACATGCACGCGACGCATGTATACTTGCCAAGCTCTGTGCACGTTTTTTACATGGTTTTGTGCATGTCAGGTGATAGAAATCTGAACACACTACCAGTTCTTTGAAAAGTTGGTTTAATAACACTTTCCTGTGGATATATTGTCTACCTGTCCATATAAGGAGAGCCACGCAGATAACCGGTTGAGTGGGTTCAATTTAAATTGTATTCACCATTCTAGCTTGTAGAGGACCGTTTCCTGAATTAAACACAGATGTTCCAGACCTTGGTGGATCTAGTAGGCCGTCATTGTAACTGACTTGCCTAGTTAAATAAAATGTTTGTTTTTTTAAACTAGAAATTCACCTTACTGCTCCCCGTGCTAGTTAGTAGTGCTGAGCGATTAAAAGAAATGTTGGTTATTTTTCATTTTTTAAACAACTAATTGACCCATGGCGGTTCAATTATTTTAATTCCAATTTTTGAGCTCTGCGCATTTTCTGTAGAGATAAATGGAATAGTCTGAACTGTGTGACATAGTAGGGAGTTGTAGTTTTCAACAGGCTAATATACTACGTACTTTGGTGCTGAAAACATGGTGATTTGAGTACGATGACCATAATCTATTGTGCCAGCCTACTTTTCCGTTCTGTTTGGAGCCCTGAGCAATTATAAAAACGAAATGGAGCTGACACGGAGACTAAGCGAAGAGAGAATGTGCAATCGAGAGGGGTAGAAACAGTTTAGAGGTATCTCTACCTGAAAATACATGACCTAAGGGATCGATGGTTGGTATTCAGCATTCAAAAGTGTGCCTTATTTTCTTTGAATAACTACTAAAATTGTGATTTGTCAGACAGCATAGGCCACAGATATATAGAGATTGATGACTTGAAATGAAATAGTCATCAAATATTGTATTAAAGTAATGCGAATACATTATGGTTGATAAGTAGTAATATACAGTCAGTTCCATTAATTGTTTATTTTATTCTGTTCGTGTTCAACCTGCATAATTCATAATTCTTTGGCACATTAAATGCACCATCGAAGATCGTGGGTGTTTTTTAATAAATACCACTCACCTCAAAAAGCACTACCATCTAGCCATCTTGTAAATATCATAGCTAGCTAACAGCTTAGCTTCGAGCTATTATTCTACCATAGCTATTACTGTTACAACTTTCCATTGCTTATGTCTGCTTGAGAGCTAGTGTTGGCTAGCAGCTTCTTAGTTTGCAACAAGGGTTCTCAAAGTGGGGTCTTTTAAGATATTAGCTTTAAAGCTACAACAACACAAACATCTCTGCCACATGACAAAATGTGTAGATTGCAGGAAATTAGCTTAAACTGCAGAATTCTCTTTGATGCCAAGAGACGGGCCTTTAAAATGGTTCTTCCCAGGGCCCGAGACTTGGTTCATCTGACCATGCACTACCAAAGTCATAAAACTCCTTGTAAGCTATTTTTTTAAAAATCAAATTCGAGTTGTTCTGATTATGAGGGGGTCCTACATTAATTTTGGGGTGGCAGGTAACCTAGTGGTTAAAGTGTTAGGACAGTTTTTTTCTTCTTTTTTTTTCGCCTGGCCAAGATAAAGCATAGCAATTCGACACATACAACAACAGTTACACATGGAATAATCAAAACACAGTCAATAATACAGTAGGCCAAAAGACAACAAATACAGTGAGTGCAAATGAGGTAAGTTAAGGCAATAAATAGGCCATGGTGGCGAAGTAATTACAATATCGCAATTAAACGCTGGAATGGTAGATGTGCAGGAGATCAATGTGCAAGGGAGCAAGATAAATAAATAAAAATACCGTATGGTGATGAGGTAGGTAGATGGGCTGTTTACAGGTGCAGTGATCTGTGAGCTGCTCTGACAGCGGGTGCTTAAAGCTAGTGAGGGATATATGAGTCTCCAGCTTCAGAGATTTTTGCAGTTCGTTCCAGTCATTGGCAGCAGAGAACTGGAAGGAACAGTAACCAAAAGGTTGCTGGATCAAATCCCAGAGCTGACGAGGTAAAAATCTGTTGTTCTGCCCTGAACAAGGCAGTTAATTGTTTCCCGGAAGGCCATCATTGTAAACAAGAATTTGTCCTTAACTGACTTGCCTAGTTAAATAAAGGTTGAAGTAAATAAAAACCTACTTTCACAAAATGGGTCGCCTGGTGAAAAAAAAGTTTCAGAGCCCCTGGTTTACAATACAAGGAATTGCAGACGTTTCAAATTTGAGGGTATAATCTACAGTTCCTTCAGAAAGTATTTACACCCCTTGACTTGTTCAGCATTTTGTTACAGCCTGAATTTAAAATGAATTACATTGAGATTATAACCCATAATGTGAAAGTGGAATTATGTTTTTATAAATTCATTTATATGAAAAGCTCAATGTCTTGAGTCAAGTATGGTGTAGTTATTAATTACACTTTGGATGTTGTATCAATACACCCAGTCACTACAAAGATACAGGCATACTTCCTAACTCTGTTGCCGGAGAGGAAGGAAACCAATCAGTGATTTTACCATGGTGACTTTAAAACAGAGTTTAATGGCTGTGATAGGAGAGAACTGAGGATGGATTAACAATGTTGTAGTTACTCCACAATACTAACCTTATTGATAGACTGAACAAGGAAGCCTGTACAGAATAAAAATGTTCCAGAACATGCATCCTGTTTGCAACAAGGCACTAAAGTAATACTGCAAAAGAAATTTGGCAAAGCAATTTACTTTCTGTCCTCAATACAAAGTGTTATTTTTGGGATAAATCAAATACAATATATTGCTGATTCCCACTCTATATTTTCAAGCATAGTGGTGACTGTATCATGTTATGGGTGTGCTTGTAATCATTAAGGACTGGGGAGGGTTTTTTTTGATAAAAAGAAACGGAATGTACCTGATTCAGTGTGCTTTCTACCAGACACTGGGAGATGAATTCACCTTTCAGCTAGACAATAACCTTAATCTAAATCCAAATATAAATACTGGAGTTGCTTATCAAGACGACGGTGAATGTGGCCGAGTTACAGTTTTGACTTAAATTGGCTTGAAATACTATGGCAAGACCTGAAAATGGTTCTCTAGCAATGATCAACAACCAATTTGAATTTTGAAAAGAATAATGGGCAAATGTTGCATTATCTGGGTGTGGAAAGCTTTTACACTTACCCAGAAAGGCTTGCAGATTTAATTGCTGCCACAGGGGATTCTAACACAGGAGTCTCCCACCCTGTTCCTGGAGAGCTAACTTCCATTAAGTTTTTGCTCCAACCCCAGTTGTAACTAACTTGATTAATATTCTCAACCAGCTAATTATTAGAATCGATGTGCTAGATTAGGGTTGGTGTGAATTTACAGGACGGTAGCTCTCCAGGAACAGAGTTGGAGAACACTGTTTTAACATGCATTGACTCAGGCTGTTGAATCTAATCAATATGTTTTACAAATGTTAGATGTTTTTCTTCCACTTTGACAGACTATTTTGTGTAGATCGTTTACAAAAAAATGACAAATCAATTTGAATACCATTTTTGTAACAACAAAATGTGGAGAAAGTCCACGTGTGTGAATACCAGGTAACTAGTTAGTACATTTCTTGTTGGCCTATTGGTAATCTGTCATAAGGTCCATGTTTGTCCATCTACTAAGTGTTTTTAATCCTACTCAACCATTTTCAACAATGGTGGTTTATAGCGACGCTTAAGATTAATAGCTAGCTTACTACCTAGCTAGAATGCTTGCTCATCCACAGATATTTAAATCAATACAGAGTCGGCCTAAACTAGATGTCAAATTCCCATTGTGCCATAGGGTCCACCCCACCAGGGCTGGTGAATGTAAGAAGACTATCTAGCTGGCTGGCTTGGGGTTTAAGTTTAGGTGCATGTGTGAAACTGTGTATATCTCACTGAAGGGGTGAAATATTAAACCATTGATCTAAGGGAGGTCGTTTTGTTCTGAGTTGGATGTTTTTGCACCTGATGTGTCCACTGCCCTGCCATTTGATATTCTTAATATAAAGCTCTGGTATCAGGGATTGAATGCACGTAATGGAGACATTCATTTATGATTCACAATAAAATTACATTTTACACTATAGATTGTCTCTGAGCATAGAAGAAAATTGATTGAATGCCCATTGCAGAGAATTGAATGTACCTGCAATGTATGGGTTGTGCACAAGGAGCAGCAGAAACCACATCTTTGCTTTATGACTCAGGGATTCTAGATTGAAGCAAAGGGTAGAGGAATGGCAGCTGTTGGACACCGTTCCACACCACAGCGGTGGGTTGTCTGGGTGTTGCATACCAAAGTATCATCACAGTGTTTTCCAAGTTAATAAATGAATGCTAGGAGTCTTCAGCTGAGTAAATGCTTCCATGTATTGTGGACGTCAAGCATAAAATGGTTCATGGGCCTGTATAGTTTCTACCTAAGTATATTGTACTGTGCATTTGCCCATATTTTAGTTTTTGACCGTTTTGTCAGTTGGTGAACAGCATGGATTTTGGAATGGTGGATTGTCTTAATGTCACATGACAAATGTGCGTGTTAGGAGTGGGTAGCTGTGGGTAAACCTAGACCTAATTACGGGTTTGTAACTGAAAAGGATGGCGACCTCTTGTCACAGTGACAATCTGATGTGTTCATTTTTTAAAACTTTAACTATGGAAAGTGGTATGGTTAATTTCCAAGCATGATCTGATATGCTGGTGGTGGCCTTCATCTTTTGAATGGTGAGCTCCTGATTCAACATTATGGAAATGGAACATGAGGCTCAGAGTTGCCTGGCTGGTTAGGTATTTTTCTGAACAGCAGGGTGGAGCTGTGTTTAAAGAGCTGGGCTTGCCTTCCCATTTGTCTTACTCTTGAAAGATCCTGCAACACAATGGCCTCGGAGAATCCCATCCGCTGTTGGTAGTGTTTGAATGACATCGCCCTGTATTAAAGTGTCTCTTACGTGAATAGATTATAGTCTTCTCTGTCATGTCTCTGCTCAATGTTTTTTCAGTTCTTGGGCGTCACTCACTGTGTCAGCTAATTTCTTCATAAGAATGTAATAGGCAAGCCCCGACATGCATCATTGGTTTATTCGAAACGTGTTTGACCTTATTTGTAGTGTTACATATTCAAGGAATGCCAAGTTTGCTAATAGTGACTTTTTGCATTCCAATTTGTAAGGCCTTGTAGGGCTGGCTGAGTCCCAGTCCAATAGGGAACACTGAGTAGTGATGAGGTAGTCCCAGTTCTTGTAGGTTTATGGGGTAGTGGATTGTTATTCTATGCATCAGGTGGGAGTTGGTAATGTCTGGTAACTTGAAATTCCAGTGAAACAACTTGTTTGACTGGCTCTTATCAGCTTGTCTGCTGTTTGACATATTTTCTCTCAATATACCCCCCACCCCTCTAAGCCATCTGCCCCATCTACTTCCTTAAACCCGTCTTCCACATGAAGCACATTTTGGATGTCGTTTTGTTAAACAGAAGCCTCATTGAATGCTCTCTGTAATATATGATTATCATTCTACTCTATTGACGTAAAGTATACTAACATTAGAAATTTGCACGTGTTCAGTTTCTCTAGTTTAGCTCCTTTTATCAGAGACAATGTCACCGTGCTTTATATTTCATATGGATCCCACCTTAGAATGTAAGCCCCACCCCTGCTCCCTGATCTGTAACAACATTCATTAAAAGTGTGTGTGTGCGCACACCATCTCACTGGAGCATGTTGAAGTAATACAGATGGCCATTTTGTGGTAATCCTCAATCCATACCAACAGCGAGGGAAGCTTAGTGTGGTACGTGTGGCACGCCTGTAAAAAGAGGCAAAGGGACATTCTTTCTGTTGTGATTGTATTAGTTGTCCCGAGGCCTTTGGATTATAGCTGGCTGTTTGTTGCCTGTAGTGCCATTTCAGCAATGTTGGGCCCTCATTTGCGAAGAGTTACATATGCTTGAACTGCACTTTCTTTTCTCTGTGTCTCCCTTTTCATGTCCCACAGTGCTGGGAGGATTCTGTGTGGTTAGCGAGCTTGTTTCAACTGTTCTTTACTGCTCCATGTCATTGGACACCTTCCCCTCACCATGCACCACCAACACTTGTTTTATTTAGAAATCATTTTTTATTTGTTGCCTAATGAAAGACTTCAAGGTTGTCTTTTCAGGCTGTAATGTTATGCAGATATGTTTTTGGCTCCTGCTATTCTGTAATGTGCCAAACCAAGAAAAGTCAACCATGCGATTGAAGGACCAGTTCACCCCACTGTGCAGGGCTGTCGGTGTGCAGCAAGTGCAAGAGACCTTCAATTACACAGTGCCACTGGGATTAACTTAACCTGCCTTCCCCATGCTGGCTATAAATATCTTTACATAGCAGTGTATTGCTGTGGCCAGCACGTGGCTGGGTAGAGTACTATCCCACTGTTAGTGTCTGGGCTGGAGGGGGATTGCCTTGTCAGGTTCATGCCGACATTTTAACGCCTTCCCGAAAGATTCCCATTTAGATGAACACACATTGGCCTTGGTCCAGTTGAGTTTCAAACTGATTGATAATAGCAGAAGGGTGTGTGTGATTTGGGGATTCCTATATTTATGAATATTTAAAACATCAGATGTGGGCCATTGTAAATTAACTAAATTGAATTCTTATTACTGCATTGATCCTCAAACAATACGAATGACCACCCCACTTCCAATTATTAATATGGGGAATTTGGTTGTGTGTAGTGTGAAAAGTGTTGCCAGTACTCAACTCAATTTGCTTAATCGCATTAGTGTGGAGCCTTGTGTAAAAGGTGCAGCTAGAAGGAGTAATCCCTGGACAGGGCTTGACATTAACTTTTTTTTGGTCATTTGTCAAAAAATAGAAAAAGGTTACAGGGAACCACTTTACAAAATAAAATGAATTACTGTATTGTTTACCATAGAGAAGAGAATCAGACAAAAATTTTGGCTGCACTCTCCTTATAGATGACTTTGCATATTCAAGCCTGTCTCTAAATAAAACACTGCCCCCTTTAACCTGTTATGGCTGCATCCCTTTGTTCTCAATTTCCGCCTGAAGGCATACCCAAATCTAACTGCCTGTAGCTCAGCCCCAGAGGCAAGGATATGCATATTCTTGGTATCATTTGAATGGAAACATTCTGAAGTTTGTGGAAATGTTAATTGAATGTAGGAGAATATAACACAGTAGATCTGGTGGAAGAAAAGAGAAAGAAAGAGCATACGTTTTCTGTTTTTTATTGTTGTAGTATCATCTTTCACATGTACTAGAATAGGATGCTGGAGATAATTGTGATGGATAACACAAGAGGGCAACTGTAGGTGTGCAAAGTTTCAGACTGATAACTTCAGGAATGGGTGAGCTACATGACATTTAGCATGAAGTCACCCAGGTGTCCCACACAAGTTGCCCAAATGTACCCAAGTGGCCGAATTGGTGAAATGACCTATAACTATATACAGCAGTGCAAATAACTATATACAACATATCAAAAAGCAATTATAACACACACACACACACACAAAATATTAGAAAATACATGTGGGAAGAAAGAGAGAAAAAAACAGTACACCCCTTGGAAGTCCTCGTCATAATATTTTCTGCCTGTGCCCTGTCCCATAGCAGTCTCTTTCTGATGTAAAGCCGAGGCAAACTGAACAAGTGGTGCATTTCATGTGACACAGAACACAACGACGCCTCCATGCTGTGCCCTTTTGGCCCTGAGGCACAGTCATGCCTGCAGTAATGAACTGTGGCATATGAACACCACTGGGGGCACAGGTAGAGCGGGCAGCTTGGCACCGGGGACTCCCAGTCGGAGTCGCTATCACTGTGAAAGAAAACATTTAAAAAATATTTGTATTGTATGAGCCTTTTATCAACACATAAAATAAACATATGTATTGTATAGAGCAGAGGGAACAGTCACTTAGGTGAAGTGCTGTTCCATTCAACTCCGGCCATTGTTATGTGTGTATGTATATATATAATATATATATTACACCCAAACAAACCAACACACACACACACAAACTACACATTTCATTGCAAAAAAATATATATATAATTTTTTATATATAATATATATATTTTTATATTTCATAAAACAGCATTAGCACTTACCTGTCCAGAAGTACATCCTGCTCCTCAGTTCGTTTGAATCATAACACTCAAAGATTCCTCAAACAAAAAATCTGTCTCACTTTCACTTTTTCACTTTCGCTTTACCTGATTTATTCGCCATGATATCTTCAATGAAATCGTTGAAACTACAACTTTCCGAAATACAGCTGCGCGTAAAAAGCCTTACAGCAACTATTCTGATCATCAAGGCGAGAATGGAGTTCCCTGCGCGTGCGATTACAAACAAGGAATTGTGGTCCAACCCCAAACCATTACATACTGGTGTTTACCTTAGCTCATTGGCTATCTACCCAGCTAGATTTCAAGAAGATCAGTGGTCATTGGGCAGAAATATAGTCAATCAATGAAGCTTCGCTAAAATTATTGGTGCGTAAGGTTGTCATTTATTGTTGTCTTCAAATCCGCTCACTTCGGTCAATACTCCCCGCAAAGAAACCAATGACGTTTGGCTGTGTTGCAAACATCCAGAGGAATGCACTGAAACCCACCATGACTAGATAAACGATTGTTTACAGGGGGGAATCACGCCGAATGCTCCGTAAAAAATTGATAGAGATGGAATTCACGGCACAAACGGTTTACAAAATGTTTCGATTTAGGCTATAAAAATTGATTTTATCAAAGAAAACAGCACTTAATTTGATCGATGGGAAACTCCGGAAGAGAAATAAGAGCAAGATATCAGAATGTAAGTCATAATTTTACCTTCAGATGTGAATGTGTAAAAACTGTCATGGCGGAAAATGTTTCTGTTCTTGATTGCTCTTCTCAAACAAAAGCATGGGATTTGTTCTCTGTAATAGCTATTTTAAATTGGAAAACGTAGTTTGATTACCAAGATTCTAATCTTTTGAAGGGTATAAGACACTTGCATTTTCAAGAATGTTTAATGTTGCGAAGTTGTATTTTTAGATGTCACTCTGAAATTTCCCCCGATGTTGGTCCCTGTACGGGGATTGCAGCCATAACAGGTTTTAAGGCTCTCCTGGAGGATGTATGGCCACCTTTTGGTAGCCTATAAATAATTGCAGCATTAAAATGACAACTGTATACTTTTGTATGTCCACGGTTTAAAACACTCCAAAATTCATAACCACTGCGCATAAAAGTAAAACAATGAGACAGATGAAACTGATCAAACAGTTTTGCTTAATGTTGATACATTGTTATTCCTTCATATTATAAGCTCAATATTTAAATAATAAAAAAAACTTTTTTTTTTAAATGACAGTTTATTATGAAATAGTTTCAAAATGTTGGCCACCTCCACAACAGGCACTGTCCTACAGCCTCCGGTCTTGTGACCATTTGATCTAAACTAAGTGGCCTGAGTATGTCGACAGAATCAAGCCTTCAGAGGTTTAATGTTAATTATCCTAAATTATTTTTGTCAAACATGACTGGTGTTTACCCTATATTTATGTAATTAAAATTCTCATTAAAGTTTGACTACATCTTCTGGCGCCTCCAAGTCAGCATCGGTTTGGACATGAGGCTGTAGCTGATATGCATATCACATACTTTGTCATGTAGGGTTTTTATTTGGCCTCTGATCCAATTCTGATTGGAGTAATTGTTAGTGTGATAATAATAAAATATCTACTTAAATCTGTTATTCTTGTCCTGCAAGCATTAATATCAAGCCCAGCTGGATGAACCCATGGGATTTGAGGGTCAGAAGTCCAGACCAGCATACCAAATAATGATACTTTACTGCCATTAACATTTTCCTGCCCCAGAACACTGTGAGCATTTTTTAAGTTGTTACATTGGGGGACATAAGATTGATAAAATAATGCATTGTGGCCAAATGTCAGCCAAGATTTCAAAAGCATTGTTTTGCTCCACTTTTGAAGAAACAAAAAAAATGGGACTACAATAGTTACTTCATTCCCTTAGAATGTGTTACATATTGGCTGAAGACAGTGAGTTGGGTCTCTCCATTTGGCTCAGTTCTCTGGGAAGTGGGCTGTCAGGAGCCATTTTGCCATTCTAATGCTGCATGACTCGTCACTTTTTCATGTTGTCCCTTACTTTTACTCAAACCCATGGCGCAATCTGGGCAGACTGATAGGCAAGCCCTCTCCAAGGAGGCCTAGGTTTACTTCTCTAACAGGTCTGTCACAACTGTATCAGTTCATCAGTAAGAGGTGTACTCCTTGTC
This sequence comes from Oncorhynchus kisutch, assembly GCF_002021735.2. Lineage (NCBI taxonomy): Eukaryota > Metazoa > Chordata > Actinopteri > Salmoniformes > Salmonidae > Oncorhynchus > Oncorhynchus kisutch. Next base: position 66,641,231 of record NC_034181.2, on the reverse strand, counting down.
TGTAAAGTTCTCTGTAGACAAATGGAGGGCGAAAGCGGACTTTTTTCAAAGTGTGTTTCTCATGGCGTCTTGGATGTTTTAGCAATATTTCACACTTACGTTTCCTACACATGTTAATATTGAAGATACCATGTAATATATGTAGTAATTTAATAAATAATATATTGATTTTAAAAGGTTGCACATGATTATCCTCAGTATGTTGAATCAGATGTTTTATGTAAATATATATTTTCTCTCTGCGCAGTACATCTTCGGGGAGTTCAGCCCTGATGAGATCAATCAGTTCTTCGTGACTCCACGATGTTATGTTGAGGTAAGACAGAGTTTTGAGTGAGGCTTTACATTTTTTTTTTTTTTAAATCACATGCGTTTCCCCCAGCTTATAGCTGTTTTGACACAGTCTAGTCTACGGTTTTAAGTGTTGGTGTGCCGTTTGCTCTTAATGTTAACCGGGTCGATCTTAAGAATGGTCTTTTGGAAGCTCATTAACACCCAAACCGCTGAGTTTATAGATTTAGTCCAGTGTGTTTATCTACTCTGTCATTGTGTCTAAAACACAGAGAAGACGATGGTTTATTGCGTATGTTCTCAGTTTAGTGAGTGTGAACAATATAAGCCACAAAATAACATGTTATCACCAGTACTGTCATCTGCCCCCCCTCCAACATGCACATTACACAGATGTGATTCATTGATAAGCAGGAAAGCTCAGACTGACAAGTCGTGGTCTATGAGGTTAACACTATGTTTGATTATTTACTTTAACTAGAAGTGTCTTTTTAATTTGTAATCTAATCTCTGCTCTTTGACAGCTTCCCCCCTTCAATGACAAAGTCTCCTGCGTCAGTCAGTCTTCAGGTAAGAACGTCTACTGGATTACTCTTAAGTTATTTAAGTTTGTCTTGTAGACCATTCCAATCGTCATCCGCATGAGGCCGGCCAGCGATCTCTGGGTTGACAACACTCTTGCCCCCACATGATGTAATGGTTACGACCAAAGTCAAACATACATACCCCCGTTTGTGCTAGTTGGATCCAGACCTACCTGACTGAACTGCATGTAAGAGAGTGACAGTTTAAGTCTGAATTGACATTGTTTAAGATGACGTTTAACTTGTAAAAATATGTCCAAGCATACCTGTAGGGCAGGGATTTTGGAGCCAACAAGTTACAATAAGTCTGTCAACTATACCCCTCCCCTGCTCATAACACTTAATTTTTTACCCTGATTTGTATGACTTATTCAGGAAGTTACTGCACTCCTGCTGTGCCTTACATTACGGAGTCTATGAGACGGCAGGTTTGCGGTGAGTTTTGGGTCCGACACTCTGTGCTTATTATTTGTTGCTGAAGCACTCAATCCCAGGTCTTAAAAACTGGTGGCTTTCTAAATCTTGCCCCTATTTACTCTCACTCTTGCCTGTCCGTACGATCTGTGAGGCTTTGCATGCTTAGATGCCGTTAAATATCTCCTCTCTATTGCATTAAACACATTGGCACCGCAGCAGTGCTTTAAGTTGACTTGTGATTGATTTGTATACCCCCTCCGTCACTTAACTGGATGGATTGAGAGAACCCTTTTTTATTGGACTTAAGGGCATAGTAATGGTCTTATATGGAAGCTAACAATTACAATAGGTATTTTGTTTTGCTAGGGTTTGTCACTCAATGCATCATTATGACTCTGGAATTAAATCCCTTTGGTAAAAACACTAACAGAGGACACTCTAATCCACAGAGAAGAGCGAATCTCAAAGGAACTCTAACCATACCTTAATTCCCCCTCAGGGTTTCCGGTGTCTGGTTTGTATGGATGACCAGTCATGTCTTATATAGCCCCGACGTACCATTTTCAGTGTTGGGATGATTTGAATTTACTAACGTTTTCCTCATGTTCACCTTCAGCTGTTTCTCTCACTGCCTATCATCTTTCAATTTGCAATGTTAGCAACTTGCAAGGTCAATGTTTGATATATTCCATTGACTTTGTGACAGGTAATGAAGTTGGAAATTGTGTTGTATATTTCATGATGCCGAAATTTGTTTTGGAGTAGTAAGTATGAATAATTGGTCACAAGAGTATTTTGTGTTGTGTGAACCTTTGTCTTCAGTGCAGAACTGTAGTGCCTTATGTTCCCAAGCTAACTGACATATCCTCCTCTGCAGGTGAAGACTACCAGCACATTGAGTTTGGTGTGGATGAGGTGATGGACTTGGAGCCCGTGGGAGTGAAGGATCCTCTCTTCAAGGTGTCCAGCACTCTGAACCCCCAGGCTCCAGAGTTCATCCTAGGATGCCAGCCGTCTCAGAAGATCCCGCAGACAGCCGCAGCAGACGTCCCAGACGGAGCACACTACAACTCCCTGGACGGACCCGATGGCCCCGACTCGGAACCCTCCGCCATGGACAGCAACCAAAACTGCCAGGATGGGGACGGGGGCCCGGGCAGCCTGGGCCAGCGGGAGAGGAAGAAAAAGAAAAAGCGCCCGCCAGGATACTACAACTACTTGGAGGGCTCAGGCCCCAATAGCGGTGGCATGGGTGTGGAAGGGCCTCCTGGAAAGGGGTTGGTGAATGGACACGGTCTTAGCGGCCCTCACCTCGGGTCGCAGGACATGGTTGGTAAGATGTTGTCAGGGGGTGGACTTTCCACCTCAGCCCCTGTCGCTACGGCAGCAGCATCGGCTGCTGTGAATCAGAGGACTTGTGATAGCCCTGATGAATCGTCTTTGGACTTCACGAGTGGAGCCGCCTCTTTATCAGATGGTAAAGATGCGGCCTCCTCCTCTTCCTCCTCTTCTCAGAGCAGTGGGGTGGCAGAGGGAGGCAGAACTGCAGAGCAGCAGCCTGAGAACATGGCTCCAGAGAGCCCTGAACTGCTGGGCAGCGGCGGGCACAGCCCCTGCCCCACCTCCCCTCCCCCCCCCTCAGTTGCTGTGGCCAGCCCCCCTGCCACCATTGCTACTGCTACTACTGAAGAAGAGGAGGAGACTAAGGACAGTGGGGTGGCTAATGGGCTGGCTGAGCCCCATGCTGACATCAGTGCAGACGGACACAAGGAGGCCTCTGAGGCATTGGAGCAGCCCCAGCAGCAGGCCCCAGCTCCCTCAGTGGAACCTGCTTCCTCCCCAGACTCTGAGGCCCAGCCGTCAGTGGCAGAGCAGCCTAAGTCGCCTGCCTCTCCGGCTGCGCCCGCTGCCAACCCCCTCAAATCCTGGGCTAGCCTCTTCCACAACTCCAAGCCTCTGCCTGGAAGCCCTCAGGCCTACGTGGAGGTGAAGAACGTGGTGGAGGTAGTGGCTCCCTCCCTGGCCACCGTGGAGCAGCATGAGAAGGCTGGGGAGGTGAAGGAGAGCCCTGTCCATGTATCAGAGGATCCCATGGCCCCTAAACTTGCAGGTAGTGTACTCTCACAGATAGCCCCACAGTGTGAGGAAGAAGAGCTCACAGGTTAACCCTTATGTCCTTTGGAGTGTGTTAGGACTGTCCCTGACAAAAAAACAAAAAAATCTATATTTTTTTGCATTTCTACCAATCTGCGTGCCAGTTCTGGTTTTCATATGCACATTTTTGTTGAAGTTTCATTTAATTTATAATTATCTTTGGATCTCAAAATCATTGTCATGTGGTTCATCAAAAATCTATATGAAAATGATACAAACCTAAAAAGTGACTATGTAACAATAACCTATAAAGCCAACCCTTAATAACATTGCATTCAGCAGGTAGAACACATTGGCTACGCGTGGCCTGTCTGTAACGAACTTGAAACGTATTAGCTATTAACTTGGGTCCGGCCTGAAGCTCCTTGCAACGTTGTATAAAATATTCTGGGCCCCCAGAGTTTCCTGTGCCAGTGAACTCTGGACATGCAGCTGTAGGCTATTTGCGCAAGGGATAAGAAGTATTCAGGTAGGCCTATTTTTATGATGTTTCCACTGGATCAGAGCATGACATTGATCTAAAGGGAGAGATCTGGAAAGGTTTTTCAAATACATTGAGGAATTATTGAAATTCTCAATGGATGTAGAAACAGACTTTGTTTGCTTGCTGTTTGAGGTGAAAACATTACTTTGAGAAGTTCCTCGACTCATTAGTGGTGGTTTGTTAAGACGATCAGAAATACCTGATCCCCAAATGGGCACATTTATATGCCGACATTTGCGCGCAGGCCAGGTAACCTATAGGCCTACTTCTATGCCTAATCAGGTGCGCATCCTTTCTCAACATTGACAGGAGCGCTCCAAGAAAATAACAATGACTAAATTGACAACTCAATTTAAATGGAATGAAATAAACCAGAACTTGTTTCTCATAAGTGTAGCATAGGTTGTGCGCTCTGCAAATAGCCTGTCCGCTCCGACAGTGAGAACGATAAAAGACTGGAATAATAATAATATTGAATGCATTAATCTTTTTTTCAATTTTCACCTAACAATTCTCACAATTAAGTTATGAAACAATGAATGTGCACAAATTAGCAGGAGGGTGCACATTCTGGAGAGAGACGTGCATTGTGCCACCACACTCGCCTTCTTGAGCTGTGCCATCCCCCCCGCAGCCTCTGCGATGGATTAGTCTGGGCCTCCGCAATGGATTAGTTCACTGAGATGGCCGCGAATAAGACGGGTGTCTCATGTGCAATATATTTGCTACTGTTCGGCTTTAAAAAATCTTGGTCGACCAACAGCCTATCAACCACTCAGATAAATCCAGCCCTAGAGTGAGTTGACAAAACTATATCCATTGATTATTATAATAGTCATTAATTTGTACACTTTTCATGTTCTGTATGCATGTGCTGAAGTTCAGCCTCCCATCCACTTGGTGTCACCATTGGGGCGTTTAGCTAGACTGATACACATGAGCACCAGGTGGTGCTAACACTCAATGCTTGGTAAGGCCCAGATTACTATGACACATCTCCATGACATGCTTTACCTCACCACCCTATTTTCCCAAATAATTCACCAATGAATGGAGCTGGGGAATGAATAGCAGGCCATGTGAGCCCAGGGAGACTCCCATGTAGCCAAATGGCCTTGCTGGCGTCAGAGAGTCATTGTATATAGCAGTAATACTAATACATGTTGAAGGCCTCTATTCCAAACTGCATTCATGAGAATACAGGCATAGGGTGGGCTTTAGCTACTGCTTTACCAATAATGTATGAGCAGCATTAATTAAGTCCCATTACCATGACATCAACCGTATGGATGTTTAGATGCAGTAGACTAGAGCAGGATAAATCTCTGACCTCACACACAGAATATAAAATAAAATTGCAAAGCTACATAATGAGTTGATCTTGTAAACTGCCTAATTAAAGGGGATATGTAGGATCATATCCTGATTACTAATTTCCCAACAACAGCCTCCAGGTGTTGAGACTACACTGGGGGTTTTTAACAGCCTGTGAAAGGGGGGATTGCCATGTCTGGGTAATGTGTTTTTTTGTCTTGACGGGATTATTGCTTGTCTCACTCAGTGGTATGACCCTTGGCTTCCTCAGGGCCTCATGGATGTAGTCCTGTGTCTGGAAGAAATATACAGAGAGGCCTTCTCAGTGGGTTACTTAAGCCTGTCATCCTTTTTGTAAAGTGGGATTTTTCATCTGAGGTATTTATGAGAGAGGGCTTCTGGGCATTCTAATGTGCTTCTGTCTAGATAAACCTGATGGTTTCCTGTGCTCTATGGCTGTAAATAATTAAACCAGGCTCCATGTGGTTGCCTTCACCGTTCAATGGAAAGGCTTAGTTTGTACCCACAATACAGTGCTCAGAAAGCGCGCTCCTGTCAGGAAATTAACAGGAAGCTATTATAGGACCCCTTACTGCTGTCACCACTACCACATCTCATTTTGATTTCCAACCCTGTATACGATCGTATCTCATCTGGAGTGTGCCTTTACTGTTTAGGCAAACTATTTCTCTTCTCTCCTGGAATGATTGTTTCACTTTTAGCAAACCTGTTATCTATAAAAAACATGTTTCTATCATTGAGGTTGTTCATATTATGATATGTAAGTAGGCGGAACTATCAAAAAACTGCTTGCTATTTTTAACCCATTGTTTTCCCATAATGTGATTATGTGGTGGTGTTCTGATATGGAATGTCTGTCCACGTTACCATGGAAGCTGTGTTGCCAGTGACAGTCTCCCTTCCTAGGCGTGGCACAGTATCTCCTTGTTCTGACAAACCAGCCTTGTGTGCCACTGTCATATGATGCAGAGTTGGAAGAAGGGACACGATCTATATAGCACATGGTGTAAATTCATATTATTTTTTGCCTGAGGTTTACAAACTAGCTTCTATTTGAACTTTTTGTTTGATTTTAGTAAGGGATGTGAGTTCAAAATCATGTGTACTTGTTTGAATCCCCAGAACTAATTGAGAATGTGAAGTTGATACACAAACCAGTGTCTTTGCAACCAAGAGGACTGATCAACAGGGGAAACTGGTGCTATATCAATGCTGTATCCTTTTCTCAGTTGCATGTGAAATGCTTGAATCACATCATGTCATGAACAAAATTACAATAAATGTCTGTATTTAGTGTTCCAATGAGGTGATTTTGCCCTTGACTGCCACCCCCAAGACATTGCAGGCCCTGATTGCTTGCCCCCCCATGTATCACCTGTTGAAGTCCATTCCGCTGTTCAATGACACCCAGAGACCCTGTACTTCCACACCCATGATGGACAACTTGTAAGTAGCCTCTCTCCCTGGGAGCTGACTGGCTGTTTTTAAAAGTCAAATCTCACAATCAATAGAAGTCTTGTTTGTGTGCAAATAAGCAGCGACAACAAATTCCTGCCTGAACTAAATTGGTTAAACTGTGTTAAGAGTATTGAGAGAGGGTGTTAATGTGTTCCCGCTGCATTGGGTTGGGTGTGTACTTCCTTTGCTGATTACAACTCCCTGACCTGGTTTCTCCCTCCAGTGTAAGGCTTGTGAATGAGTTCAACAATATGCCTGTGCCATCCAAAGCCAAGCAGCAAGGTAAGCTGTCTGTCAGCATCTTCTAAAAGAGCTAGAGTTTATTGTATTTCCTGTTGATGTTCATTTGATATGTTCCTTGTTGCTTTTTCCGTAGCTGCTGGTGAAAAGATCATAAAAGACATTCGCCCAGGTGCTCCTTTTGAACCCAACTACATCTACAGACTCCTCACCCTCATCAAGTCGAGTCTCTCGGAGAAGGTAAAGCCATTGGGCATCCAGACCAAGCTTTACCTTCGGCCTGTAAAATGAGTAATGTGTACTCTGAGGTTGTACTAGCAATTAGAACTGGGAGATGTATTTTATTCATTTGAATGTTTTAGCGCAGAATATCGCAAGTCTTTTTTTATGTCCGCTTGTTGTCATGTTTTATTTTTGGTCTAGTCTCCTTTGCTCCCTTTGTGCTGTGTGCACCTTACCATTTACACACACACTAAGTCCCTCTCCCTGCCACTCACAACAACAAAGATGAGAGATCACTTCTTCCTCTCTGACAAACCGTTTTCAACTTGCCATTTTGTGGTTTGGTCCAACAGAATTGGTCATATGGAGACTGAAACACATTGAGACATTATTTTACTGTAATAGAGGAAGTTAACCTTTCTAAATGATACCTTTTTTATGTCTCAACTCCTCAAGTTGCTCACAGAGCAGACACTACTAACAGGAGTATCAATGAACATTGGTTCTGGAAAATGTGTGTTCAGCATTTTAGCCAGAGACTGTTAAACTAGCTGTCTAGTCTGTTTTATAATTGTGCAATAAGCATAAAACACAAATATAAGGAATTCTAATTCTGAGAAATAAGGTAGGCTACATGATTTCAACGTCTGAACAAAGTGGACAGGCTAGCATGCTTTTCAAACCGTTGGAAACAGACAGAACGGTGTGTTCATAACAATTATACCTTGTTAGCCAGCAAATAGGCCCAAGTTGGCTAAACTTGAAATATAAAGATTAACTGGCTACTCGGTAGCACATGGGCTTGAGTGATTGTTTGAGACCTGTGTTAATGTTCTATAATGCCTGCTACAAGTTAGTAATTATTAGTGAATGTGCATTATACATGGTTCTGGTTAAATTTGTTACAAAAATGTTATTTTCACAGACTGACTTGTAAGCTAGATCAGTGATTATTGCAAAAAATCAGGAACTATTTTTGATAAAATAATTAAATTATTAGTGGCTCTTATGGTTGTGGAAGGCTTATATTTAGCCTAAGTATAACTTCACACGCCCTGAATTAGAGCAATTAAACTGAAACACTGTATCGTTTCCTGACACTGGTTTTATGTAAAATTCCACATTGTCGTCAGTACACTTGAGTCTATGCACCGGGGACATTCAGTCTGTACCTGTCTGATGGTACAGTACATGGATACATGTACAAATATCCATCCGTTGGTGCATGAGACATGCTGACTCATTACTGATTCATAATCATATGAAGTGTAATTAAAAAAGCTATTCCAAATGGAATGAGAGAGCTTTTGAGGCAGGCATTCCCTATGCGGTTTAGATTGTATCTCACCTGTGCCATGTGCACACTGATGTCCTGTCCTGATGCTCAGTAACAGCTGAGGCAGTGGTGTTGCATTAGAGCGGAGGCTCTCTTGGCACCGTGGTCTCATTAGTGCTGATGGTTGTGCGTTCTCTGTCAGGGTCGACAGGAGGATGCGGAGGAGTACCTGGGTTTCACCCTCAACGGACTGCATGAGGAGATGCTGGCTTTGAAAAAGCTCTTCTCCCCTCAGGAAGAGAGTAAGTAGTGCCATGGTCTAAATCTGATGCATGAGGTCTTACAATTATCTATTTACACGTGCTCTCTGCTTATGAACTTAACTGATCTAGTCCATTTTCATTTCACATAATTTCCTTATGTTCTTTGGCCTCACTGCTGAAGCTGGATCTGCTCTATGATTTCCATTGACTGTGGTTCTAAATCAGTTGTCTCTTCTCCTGTCTTGATCAGAAGCCCCCACACCCAACGGCCCAGAGTCCCAGTCAGGTGTGGATGACGATGTTGCTGATAAGGAGGAGGGGAGCGAGGACGAATGGGAGCAAGTGGGCCCCCGAAACAAGACCTCCATTACACGTCAAGCTGACTTTGTCCGCACCCCTATCACTGACATATTCGGAGGGCACATCCGGTAGGGTAACACCGTTGACTTGTGACGTGTCAGGAAACTCACGCACAGTTTCTTTACATGTGAGGTGTTGCTTATAATGGAAACTTAATGTTGTTCATGACGATATAGTCAAGTCAATGTTTTGGTGGACCCAAAGCCTTTACTACTATTTCCTTGGAAGAAAAGTCTGAGGCTTGGAAAGACACCTGGCTTCTCCCACATGAAGCATGAGTGATGGTCAGCCACTGAGTGTTTCTTTTCTCCCTGCCCAGAGCTTATTTTCTTAAAGTCCAGCAGCAGAACTGTGGCACCAGTGGTGTCCTTGCCCTTCTTTTTATTGGCTGTGGCACAGGTGCTTGGTATGACAGGAGAACAGAGAGTATAGTGCCATCTTTATCTGGGCCCCCTTGGGCTGGTTGCCCTGGCACCACCTCTGGGCCCCCAGCTCCAACCTTAGCTGAGGATGCCATCCCAAACAGGCCTGCCACCAGCTGGCTCTGGGCTTTCTCTGCCCCAGAAGCACTCTTCAGAATAACAGCCATTGTGGCCCGGCCTGTGGTCGGTGGCCTGGACAGCCAGGCGTGAGACACACACTCTAGCAAAGAAAGAATCACAAAACAACTTTGAAAGTTTTGGACCTGTGAGGGTGTGCCTGGGCCAAATGACATGCTCTCAGAGGTTCTGATCTGGCACACGCCTGGCCTGACTGGGTTACAGATCACTTCAGAGGATTATTTTTCTCTGAAAAAAGAGAGTAGTTAAAGTAAATGGACATAAGGGCAGACCTTCAGGAAGGTCTTGGTTGAACTATACATACCCACTGAGTTCAGTTACATTCACTTTTTCTGCTACTCAAGTCAGGATAATTGGGTTGGTTGAGGGGAATCATTGGAGCAAGGTTGAAATTATTTTCAAAATTTAAAGAGATTAGCATGACCGCTTCACTCGTATGGCTGTCAGAGGGCTATGAATGTTGGAGTTGTTTTTGCCATTTGAACATTTTGGATCCGTTTCTGCCACTAAGGAGAATTTGAGGAAGGAGAGGAGATGATTCATAAAGGTGTAGTTTGGAGAGACATGTAGAGCGAATCTGTAGTATGACACATACACTTTCCTTCAAAGCTGTGATGCTGTTTTCTGAGGTCAAGATGTAGTTGAGACACTCAAAACCCATTACTGTATGAAGCTTTGTGTAATGTCCTTGTATGCATTGTATTTCATTGTCTGAAGTGGGGTATATTTGACTTTCTGTCCTATGCAGGTCGGTGGTGTACCAGCAGAACTCTAAGGAGTCAGCCACCCTGCAGCCCTTCTTCACCCTGCAGCTGGACATCCAGTCAGAGAAGATCCGCACCGTTCAGGAGGCCCTGGAGACCCTGGTGGCACGGGAGTCAGTTCAGGGCTACACCACTAAAACCAAGCAGGAGGTAAGGGTCTTACACACAGTACACCAATGCTACTACTAAACCATTACAAGGCTTGGATGTGTTTGCATATCAGTGATTCTGATTTCATGCTCAATCGCTTGGTTTTTCCGCCACATGCAATTAGTTGAAGTATGTTGATCCAAACTTGAATGCTGCTTTGAAAACCTCCAATTGATTTCCATTTGTTTTTCTTCTGCAATCCGAAACAAGGATGTGGGCATGTTGGCATTTAAAAGTAAAAAATGTAGTGTTTAGACAATGAGAATATTAGTTACTGTGGTGTCTCGTTTCTTTTAACTGGAGTATTTGGGATGCTCAGCAGCACACTCCAGTACACAAAGCACTCTCCCCTTGATGGGCCCCTTCTAATGGGCTGAAGTAGTCGGACTCTTAACAGATCGTCTTCCCATTGACCTTGTTTCTCTTAATAGACTGAGGACTGTGTTGTGCGTGTGGACTCTAAAGCATTGTTTATGCTTCATGTCCTCTCTGACTGAGCTGCCTGGTGAAAACACAATGTTTTAAAGCCACAGTATAAGAAGACAAATGTGCCTTGCCTGCGTCTTTTGTATGGAAACAAAACTGGTGAGGGCAACATCTGTTGGACAGCTGTGTTGTTTACCAACCTCATCAGCTTTTATTTTACAAGACAGTTGTTACTGTACCTTGATATCATTTTAGAAGTAGCTGGTAGTTGGGGTCACTGTCTGGTTCTGACAGTGAAGGTGTAAAACCCCAGTGATTCACAAGTGACTAGATCAAAGCTCACAGCAGGCTCTTGGTGTAGGCCTGTGTGACAGTGTGTGCTGGTTTTGTTCAGAGTCTAATCCCTGGATAAATTGGGAGATCCTGTACTGGTTAATATTAGCTGTTTGATGTGGTGCCACTGTGTCCAATAGTCCACTGGCTCAGTTTGATCATCTCTCTTGTGTTTGCAGATTGAGATCAGCCGGAGAGTGACCCTAGAGGAGCTCCCGCCAGTGCTGGTGCTCCATCTCAAGAGATTTGTGTTTGAGAAGACTGGAGGCTGTCAGAAACTGATCAAGAACATTGATTACCCTGTAGACCTGGAGATCAGCAAAGGTACATGAATCACTGAAAAGCCTCCACAAACCATTGATTGAAGTCCCCACTTAAAACACATGCCCCAATTATTGAATTAACACTATTGAATGTGTGTGAAGCTCTCTGAACCCTGGGTGAGAAAGGCAATCGTTCATAACACACTTCAGTCAGCATCTGATCATATTCCAGTAAAGACTAGTCTTTCCACAATCTGAGTCCTAGTTAGACACACACAGGTTTAGCTCACTTATCTGACATTGCGTATTTAAACGAGGGTGCCGGCAAAGTGCTGGGAAGTCGTCATCGGCGGCAGGGAGAGATGATTTGTGGGTTGACCTCATACCGTTAAAGGCCTCCTCATTCAGCCCAAACACCCAACCTCACACAACTTTACACCTCATCAGTCCTGTGCTGGCCAGCCAGCCTGCCTATGTTTACTGCTCTGCCCGGTCTACCCTACAAGCCCTGAACCCACAGCACACGGAGGAAATATTTATAGAGGACCCCCCCCCCCCCCAAAATACCATGTCAGGTCAACATGTCATTAATATCTGAGGGAGCCTCTGTTTCCATCTGTCCCATGTAGGATGTTCATGTGGGCTTTCTGTAAGTAATCCTAACGGCACGTCTACCAAATCCCCACAGACAAGGTCCCAGGAGCTTGAGGATATTAGTACTGTAGATTTACAGAATAAGCATCAGAATGTGAAGAGAATCCCTGGTTCGTTCCAATGTAAACTGGGTCCAGCGTGTTGGGTCTCCTGCGGTGTATAAATTCTAAAAAGTAGGCTTTATTTTGGTTTGGCATGAGTGGCAGCCTGCCAGCATTCTGCGTACGATTTACCAAACGCTACGCTGGTGTATTTTTATAGCCACCTTTATTTAGACAGGCTGGCTTTCATGGCACACAGACCCAAATAACTATAATTGATGGTGCACTGAGGGAGTATCTTATACATTTTGTATCTCTCTGTGATCTGGCTGTACTATATTAATATGTCTCTCCTTAGATCTTCTCTCTTCAGGGGTGCGGAGTAAAATATTCAAAGGCCAAAGAACCTACAGGCTCTTTGCAGGTATGTACTATATATACTGATTTATGATCAACTACAGACCTCTCCTTCTACACCCACAGTGTCACACAAATGGTCATAATCATTCAATTATATGCAGTAATAGGGCATTGGCCCTATGCTACAGGCAACAACATATATAGTCAAGCATAAGATGTATTCAAACATTAAGTTCAATAGTTCATAGGATTCTCTTTCGATGTGTTCAGACTCGCACTGGGGTTTCCTTTCATACTCTGTTTACTCCACATGCTATCTCAGTGACTGATAATGTTGAGCTACCTTGGAAGTCTTGCTTCGGCAACTGTGTTTTTGATAAGAAGCAGATTGAACTTCTCCGAGTCATGACTTTGTTCTTGGAAAAATGTTATGTTTTGGACTACTCATTTGACCCTTCACTAAGCCACACCCAATCATTTTCAGCAATCAATGGAAAGCAATAGTTGTCAAGTCCCACTCCTCAGACAAGCTCACACTAAAATCTCATGAATGGCAATGAGGGCTATATCAAAAACTTGAGTTTTCATTATTTAAAAATAATACTAGCAATTAAATGGCTAAATAATAGAATACTACTTGGTACTGTGATTCCTGAAATACAGAGCCTGTTTTATTTTTTTATTTTACCTTTATTTCTAGTTAACCTGGCAAGTCAGTTAAGAACAAATTCTTATTTTCAATGACGGCCTAGGAACAGTGGGTTAACTGCCTGTTCAGGGGCAGAACGACAGATTTGTGCCTTGTCAGCTTGGGGATTTGAACTTGCAACCTTCCAGTTACTAGTCCAACGCTCTAACCACTAGGCTACCCTGCCGCCCCAATTTATCAAATCTGAAATGATACTTTTGTTACATAGGTAGTTCTGTCTATGTAGTTCATAGGTAGTTCTGTCTCATTGACCACCAAACATTGCTCATGCTAGCTAGCTAGCTAGCCAACCACTTAATGTATGTTAGTTAGATAAGTTAGCAATGTTGTGAATCTGCTGTCGCCATCAGGATAAGATTTGAAAGATCTATTTAGCTCCAAAAAGTGTTATAGCTTTGACTGCATGCTGACAGTGAATTCAGAGCCATTTAGTTACACTATAAACATAATTTTACCAGGTTCCTATGAAGAAATTCTAATGACAGTCCACCACAACATAGCCTACCCAAGTTTCCTGACTAGCAAGGTGTAGTCTGTTTCTTTAACGGTAACCAAGGGATGCGGGCGGGGCTTAGCGAAGGGTCAATTTCAGGAAAGGTTGACTCAAACCATGTTTAGAAACTTTTAGTGGGAGCAAAATGCTGTTTCTGCTAATTTCTCTATGCCCTACCAAATTCTAGAGTGTTAACATACCTGTTTAATGTACTGGACAGTATTATGATTTGTCTATGGAGAAAGGTGCATGTGAAGTGTTTTCTAGACTAGAGCATTGCCCCAGACTTTACCACAGCCCTGCCCACCCCTATAACCTCCTCCCTGGCAGGACCAAAGGGAATAAAAGTGAGCCTTCATTAGGGAGCTCTGCCTGCTCAATGAAAACATCTCCACTGTGCTGCTGTCTGGTGTAGGTGTGAGTGGCCAGTGTTCAGTTAACTGTTATTTCCAGCAGCTCATTCAGCATGTAGTTCTCTTGCCCCCTCCTCCTCTCTCTTCACGCCTCACTGACCAGTTTAAACAGAGACAACCTCCACTGTGGATATGGGGGTCCTTTTAATCTCCCTGTAGTTTGGAGGTAAATTGTCTTCAGCCGTTTATTTTCCTTTCAGACCAGAAAAAGTCTTTCCTTACTTGTCAAAAATATGTTAGTAGAGTAACCCCTAGCAACTGTTGCTATAGCGGTGCAGTTAATCTTTTACTGTAAGATCCTGGAGGTAAAAGTTTTGCCTAGTCTCTGACCATCTGGCCCATGGGTCGGAGAAAGTTTTGCCTAGTCTCTGACCATCTGGCCCATGGGACGGAGAAAGTTTTGCCTAGTCTCTGACCATCTGGCCCATGGGACGGAGAAAGTTTTGATGAAAAGGTCTCATGCTACAGTGTGTAATATGATAACATAACAGTATAGTAAATATGTAATATAAGCGCCTTTGGAAACTTCATTCATTCCACTTTAAAATTCTGCCGCCAGTGAAAAGGTGAACCTATGCAATCAAGCACTTAGGGGGAAAGTTGTCTCAACTACACACGGGTATTTCTCGTTTCCCTCCAGTTAAACCAACCATTCAGTTGTGGTTGCACATATCTGTTGTCAGATGAGGGGGTAATGATGTTACTCCTTGCCTATAGTAGCTTATGGTTTCAGTACAAAGAATGAGTTACCGCCTGAATCTAGTTCTGTGTCCAAATCAAACGGATCTAACAAGATTGGCATGTTTACTCAACTTAATTAGTTATTTCTGCCTGGTAATAACTGTCACTGTGGCTTAAATCCGAAGCCCACTTTTAAACGTGGTCTTCATGGTATCGTAGTGTTTCACTTTAAGGGCGTTAAGTCCATTTTGGAACACGTGTTGCCAGCCTGTAAATACGGGCACAGAATGGACAATGTTATTTTCTTTCCACATTCTCCTGCTGTATATACTTAGGTTTTTACATTTGGTCATGATTGATGCATTGCCAAGAATTCTTACGACACTTGATCAGATATGTGAAAGAATTATAATAGAAGTTTGCTTACAACATATTTAATGCCTACATCAATAACACACTGAAATGGTGGCCTCTCTGTAAGGCTAGCAACCCTGGTCTACATGCCTAGGGTGCTCCAGAAAGTTTCTGATATCAGTAGTTAGTTACTGGCTCTGACCTTGTGTAGCCAGAACCAGATACCAGAATTACTTTTTCATTTGGACATTTTAGTCATTTAGCAGACACTCTTATCCAGTTAGTGCATACCTCTTAAGATAACTTGGTGAGACAAACATGTAAGTGCATTTTTCCTCGTTTCAGTCTGATTTCCGCCTCTGAAAAGCTTCCATTTTGTGTGTCCCTGTCGCAGTTGTCTATCACCATGGGAACAGCGCTACAGGCGGCCATTACACCACGGATGTCTTCCACATCGGTCTGAACGGCTGGCTGCGCATTGACGACCAGTCAGTGAAGGTCATCAACCAGTACCAGGTGGTGAAGCAGACTGCCGAGCGCACTGCCTACCTGCTGTACTACCGTCGCGTCGACCTGCTGTAGACACCACACACACACGTTCATGCACACTCAGAGGAACACTCGATTTACACATACACTCCCACTACACACATACACACTCAAGTGCACATACACATGCATACATACAAACTAATGAACAGGAACACTGCCCAACTTCTTGCAAGATTTTCTTCCTCCCCCTCGCCCCTGCTTTTCCAGAGAGCCAGCGTTTCCAACAATGCCTTTTTTCCTTTTATCTTTTTTTGAAAGAATTAGAGGGAAAAAGGACACGTTGTAAAATATTTTCCCTGTGATGGCTTCCTCTTCTCTGTGTGCCACTGCTGTTTTTTTTAATGCTGAGAGGAGAGACTGTTGAATGGACTGAGGGGAGGGGACCTTGAGACTCGCCTCTGAACCTACAGCCTCGTTCAGACTGGGAACAGTTGGTACTTTACCCACAGGACGAACTATCTATCTACAACACCAGGCTGCAGATGTCCGGTTGGGCTGCTGGAGAGAAGTCATCCTTTTTTTTTTGTTAATCTACTTTTTTTTTTCAATCTTTCTTTCTGTTGTTGTTGAAAATGGCATAAAATAATCAGTGTTTTGCCTTTTAGCAAGGGGATTTGTCCTAATGAATTTGCAGCAGTTTAAACACCTGTTGAAATTTTGTCAGAGTGCATCGAAAAAGGCCCAGCACCAGCAAACAGCAAAACATTATCAAATGAGTCTCTTTAACTCCAGAGGCAAGATGCTCTTCATGGCCACCATCTCTTCTTACTTCTCCACCTTCCTCACTTTCCTGATGCTTTTAAATCTAGGTAAAACTTGAGCCATCAAAAAAATAGAAACAATTACAGGAGAAGAGGTGCTGCTACAGTGTGCTGAAACTAAACAGCTTTGTTTGAAAGAACCTTGTGTTTTCTGGGTGTAGAATTAGAAAGAATATCTAAACAATTTTAATGCGCTTTAGGATTTAAATGATTAAAAAAAGAAGCTACTGTGCACGTATAATATATCTGATCAATAACAAGATGTGGATGTGCTAATGCACACTTGCAGATATTTTAAGATTTAAAACTGTAAAAAAAAAAAAAGAAGAAAAAAAAAGACATTGAATCAAGTTGAGTGTCACCTTGTTTGGCTCCCTGAGTGGCTGTTAGTTCTAAGGATTTCTGAGTACTCTAGAGAGATGCCAGTGAAGACTGAGATTCCACCACAAGCACCAGCCCTTGTTCATTTTTTCCCTATCCTTTCCCCCCTCCATCCTTCATTTATCATTTTTTCCTTGTTCTGGTCTAAAGGTTCCATCTATGTATAGGCAGTCTGCCGTTGTAGAGTTACAACAGCCACATGACCCCTTACCCCCCAACTCACCAGAAAAAGGGGGCTGCCTTAGGTTCGCAGTGCAAAGCTTTCTAATCCAAATCTCCACTCAATGTACAAGTCCAACCCAGTGAGTGTGACAACTGTAAGTCAAATGTCTGTAAAGTTTATGGGAATGTACCTGACCTTTGCATTTCCTCTTTTGTGGCTGAGTGCAGTTCCTTTCCAGCGAGAGAGACTGTCCATGTTGAGGGGAAGTGGATCACATCTGCTGCTTGGCTCTAGAAATGAAATCCCCCACAACAAATGCCCACAAAAGGAAATCATGTTTGTTTTTGTTTGAGACCTTGCTTTTGCATCATCATTATTATTCATTGATTGTGTTTTGAGTTTCGCTTAAATTTTATTTTTCATTTGTTCAATAATACCATAATACCGTTTCCCCAGAATTATACTATATGTCATCTAAATTGATATTTGAGCGAAATTTCCCAAGGTAAAGCACAACAATGAATAAATTGGACAAGGTCTTTGCTTGATCATATATAGATTTTTTTTTTCCTTTACGTTTGATCCATAGTTTAATCTTAAGGGACATTTCAAACAAACCAATGTCAGAATCTGTCAGTATTTAATCCTTTACAAAAAGAACATAACTGGTACATTCCTTTGCTGAAGACTTGGTGCATTGTGGTTTACCCTTGTATACTCTATGTCCTTAATGGGCAAAGACCATTTTCTAAAGATCTTTCACATACTGTATACACTTTCTCACATACACACTACGTGTGCACACACACTTGGCCATTAGATAAAGCGAGGTACACAACTGCGAATGGGTCTTTTGGTAAGGCGGCTCTCACACTTTCCAATTTCGGACCACTGGAAGGTTGGGGCAGTGCGAAATCATTTTTCCCACATTGGAATAGCAGAGCATGCATTTTAGATCCAACAGGAAGAGCTTATTTTATCCCATTTCTCACTTTGTAGTTCTCTCACTGATGGTAGCAGAGACTTATTCAATATACCTGTATCCCCTTTTATTTGAAATGACTGGAAACTCTGAGTAATGGAAATAGTTATCTTACCATGTGCAATTTCTGTGTTGCACACTATTGAGTTTGGAGCAGTGTCATTTAAATTGGCCACAATTCCCTTCCCATGAATTAGCGTTGAATATTTTGTCCTGAAAAATGTGTGTTATGTTAATGACTGCAATTTTGTAGTCTAAACCGTGCAGAATTTGGTTCCCACAAGTCATTTGCTTATTACTTATGGGTATGTAAAGTTTTTTTTGTTTTTTTATCTCCAAGTGAAACCAAAGGATACTTCACATTGACCCTGTTGGCTTTCATAATTGCGCTAATGCTTCTGTCTAATTTTGGTTTCACCTCTGCATCAGGTTCTGTTGCCACAGCTCATGATTCATTCAATCGGCATGCCTCAGTCATTCCATATGAGGAAATTGAGCTGATATGTTCAGATCATTATAAAACTCCGTATAAGTGTTAGTTCAATTGTGCTGATGGCTATGTGGTCATATCTGATACTCATTGTGACAATGTTGGTTTGATTTGTTTTTCTTTCCCCCCTGAAAAATGTTTTGAAGAAGATGGTTTGAAACAGACACTAAAGCTTTCAGAAAGCTTTCTGTTGTACACATTTTATCCCTGAGTCTTTTTTATGATTATGGTCAGGATATGTGCTGGCGAATCGCTTCAATGATGTCGTTCTATTTAGTTTGTGCTTCCTAACACGGTTGTCTGCTGAGGGCTTGTGTTGGGATATCAAGCTGAAAACTATATGCTGTCTTTTAATCTCAATCCTCCAGCATTCTACTCTTTTTGTTTATTGTTCAAATAAAAGATTGTGGAAAACCGAAGCAGTTTGTTAATGGTGTAGTCAGAAGACTGCTTAGCTTTCTTCTAGTACTCCTAACATCTGTAGTCTCTACACACCTTCAACTGCCCTAGTACAGACAATGTCACAATAACAGCCTGGTCTCATAGACTGGACATAACATAGTAAATATGAATCCAAGACACTCAAATTAGTATGGTATGGTCTAGAGGTAGACCGATTATGATTTTTCAACGCCGAAACTGATTATTGGAGGACCCCAAAAAAAAGCGGACACAATTTTAAAAAAATATATATATTTGTAATAATGACAATTACAACAATACGGAAGGAACACTTTTTATTTATTTTTTAGCTTAATATAATACATCAATCAATTTAGTCTCAAATAAATAATGAAACCTGTTCAATTTGGAACAAATAATGCAATTACTATCTTCTGTTGGAGAAGATAGTAAAAGTGCAATATTTGCCGTGTTAGCTTTTTTTATACAAGTTCCTTGCTCAGAACTTGAGAACATGAAAGCTGATGGTTCCTTAACATGAGTCTTCAATATTCCCGGGTAAGAAGTTTTCGGTTGCAGTTATTGTAGGAATTCTAGGACTTTTCTCTCCACACCATTTGTATTTCATATACCTTTGACTATTGGATGTTCTTTTTGGCACTATAGTATTGTCAGACTAATCTCGGGAGTTGATAGGCTTGAAGTCATAAACCGCGCAATGCTTGAAGCACAGCGAAGAGCTGGCAAATGCAGGAAAGTGCTGTTTGAATGAATATTTACGAGCCTGCTGCTGCCTACCACAGCTCAGTCAGACTGCTCTATCAAATCATAGACTTAATTATAATACACTGCTCAAAAAAATAAAGGGAACACTTAAACAACACAATGTAACTCCAAGTCAAACACACTTCTGTGAAATCATACTGTCCACTTAGGAAGCAACACTGATTGACAAATGTCACATGCTGTTGTGCAAATGGAATAGACAACAGGTGGAAATTATAGGCAATTAGCAAGACACCCCCAATAAAGGAGTGGTTCTGCAGGTGATAACCACAGACCACTTCTCAGTTCCTATGCTTCCTGGCTGATGTTTTGGTCACTCTTGAATTCTGGCGGTGCTTTCACTCTAGTGGTAGCATGAGACGGAGTCTACAACCCACACAAGTGGCTCAGGTAGTGCAGCTCATCCAGGATGGCACATCAATGCGAGCTGTGGCAAGAAGGTTTGCTGTGTCTGTCAGTGTAGTGTCCAGGCAATGGAGGCGCTACCAGGAGACAGGCCAGTACATCAGGAGACGTGGAGGAGGCCGTAGGAGGGCAACAACCCAGCAGCAGGACCGCTACCTCCGCCTTTGTGCAAGGAGGAGCAGGAGCAGCACTGCCAGAGCCCTGCAAAATGACCTCCAGCAGGCCACAAATGTGCATGTGTCTGCTCAAACGGTCAGACACAGTCTTCATGAGGGTGGTATTAGGGCCCGACATCCACAGGTGGGGGTTGTGCTTACAGCCCAACACCGTGCAGGACGTTTTTCATTTGCCAGAGAACACCAAGAGTGGCAAATTCGCCACTGGCGCCCTGTGCTCTTCACAGATGAAAGCAGGTTCACACTGAGCACATGTGACGGTCTGGAGACGCCGTGGAGAACGTTCTGCTGCCTGCAACATCCTCCAGCATGACCGGTTTGGTGGTGGGTCAGTCATGGTGTGGGGTGGCATTTCTTTGGGGGGCCGCACAGCCCTCCATGTGCTCGCCAGAGGTAGCCTGACTGCCATTAGGTACCGAGATGAGATCCTCAGACCCCTTGTGAGACCATATGCTGGTGCGGTTGGCCCTGGGTTCCTCCTAATGCAAGACAATGCTAGACCTCATGTGGCTGGAGTGTGTCAGCAGTTCCTGCAAGAGGAAGGCATTGATGCTATGGGCTGGCCCGCCCGTTCCCCAGACCTGAATCCAATTTAGCACATCTGGGACATCATGTCTCGCTCCATCCACCAATGCCACGTGGCACCACAGACTGTCCAGGAGTTGGCGGATGCTTTAGTCCAGGTCTGGGAGGAGATCCCTCAGGAGACCATCTGCCACCTCATCAGGAGCATGCCCAGGCGTTGTAGGGAGGTCATACAGGCACGTGGAGGCCACACACACTACTGAGCCTCATTTTGACTTGTTTTAAGGACATTACATCAAAGTTGGATCAGCCTGTAGTGTGGTTTTCTACTTTAATTTTGAGTGTGACTCCAAATCCAGACCTCCATGGGTTGATCAATTTGATTTCCATTTATCATTTTTGTGTGATTTTGTTGTCAGCACATTCAACTGTGTAAAGAAAAAAGTATTTAATAAGAATATTTCATTCATTCAGATCTAGGATGTGTTATTTTAGTGTTCCCTTTATTTTTTTGAGCAGTGTATAACACAGAAATTCGAGCCTTAGGTCATTAATATGGTCAAATCCGGAAAATATTTTGAAAACAAAACTTTTTCTTTCAGTGAAATACGAAACAATTCCGTATTTTATCTAACAGGTGGCATCCCTAAGTCTAAATATTGCTGTTACATTGCACAACCTTCAATGTTATGTCATGATTATGTACAATTCTGGCAAATGAATTATGGTCTTTGTTAGGAAGAAATGGTCTTCACACAGTTCGCAGCGAGCCAGGCTGCCCAAACTGATGCATATACCCTGACTGCTTGCACAGAACGCAAGAGAAGTGACAATTTCCCTAGTTAAACTAAATTCATGTTAGCAGGCAATATTAACTAAATATGCAGGTTTGTGTATTGATTTTAAGAAAGGCATTGACGTTTATGGTTAAGTACACATTGGTGCAACGACAGCGATTTAAAAAAATTTATAAAATGTTTTGCCAATGTGCTTGGAAAATCCATCACCCGTTTGGCAAAGTAGGCTGTAAATCGATGATAAATAAACAGGCACCGCATCGATTATATGCAACGCAGGATAAACTAGTAATATCATCAACCATGTGTAGTTAACTAGTGATTATGTTAAGATTGTTTTTTATAAGATAAGTTTAATGCTAGCTAGCAACTTACCTTGACTTCTTGCTGCACTCTCGTAACAGGTAGTCAGCCCGCCACGCAGTCTCCTCGTGGAGTGCAATGTAATCGGTGTCCAAAAATCCCGATTACCGATTGTTGTGAAAACTTGAAATCGGGCCTAATTAATCGGCCATTCCGATTAATCGTCGACCTCTAGTATTGTTACGTAAGAGAGATGGTTACTTAAGGCAAAAACGAAAGTAGGGTGGTTGGTCGGCGTGGATAGGTGGGGCGTATAACGCATACGTCAAGTAACCCAAAGGTTGCGAGTTTGAATCTCATCATGCCATTTTAGCAAATTAACAAGTTTTCAACTACTTACTACTTAGCATGTTAGCTAACCCTAACCTTAACCCTTTTAGCTAACCTTAACCCTTTAACATAACTTCTTAACTTAACCCCTAGTCTAGCTAACGTTAGCCTCCTAGATAGAATTCGTTACACATCATCAAATGCCTAGCATATTGTACATTTTGCAAATACATAACATGTTTAATACGAATTGTAATTCTTAACATATGATACGAAATGGGTGATGAACATCCACAAATTAATATGTACCATACGAAACTTAACATATTAAACTAAATTGATTGTCTCGGATTCACATACAGAATAATACGAAGTGCTTTGAGAACAGGTTGACATACATGAAATGAAGTAGAAACCAACCCTCACTGTATATATTGCATGTATTGTAGCCATTCTATTAATAATCACCTGTATTGTAGCCTACCGATATCTAGAAATAACCACCCATGGTCTCATTCCTCATTTAGTTTTCACCTACAGTATATGATGTGCAGTATTTACAGTATGCTGTAGCTGTTCTCCCCCTGACCAGGACTGTGGTCAAGCTGGCTGCCTCTGTGTCCTGACTACAGTCTGTTTCAGGGACGTGAGCTTGCTTCTGTTTGGTTTATACAAGCAGGCCCATCATTTCAGATTTTGCCCCCTCTGTTTTTCTTGCTATAATTTGGCCTTTTGCAGGGTGCAGGTTTTGCTCTCAGACTTGAACATGTAATTAAGTGTGGTATTTTTCTTGTTAATGTCACTGCACAGCTAAAGATCATCTTTATAGGGGGGGGGGGGATTGCAGCCCTGGGCACCCAGTGATGGACCACCTATATACTCAGAAGTGTCTCTTTCAGCCACACAGAGAAAATTATAGGATGTAAGGGAGCTTGTTTTATCTCTTCCATTTTTATGGCATGAGTGGATGTTTATAGCCGGAACACACATTTTTTAAAAGTCAGTCATTTGTAATGGGCATGTTGCTGTGCAAACCCTGGCATGAATGTACACTTAAAACAGGGGCTACTACATGTAGGCAGGGGTTGTAAAGTAATGTTTCAACCTTCTAGGAGATACTTTAACATTACCTGTGACGATTTAAAACTAGCACCATTGCCTGTGCCACAGAGGTTTGACGCGTCAGGGAGAGATGGTCTAGTGAGGGATGGCTGAATCAGAAGTGCTTAGAACATTGAGTGAACATGAAGTTCAGAACTCTCCTATATGGGGGCTGAGTGCAAATTCCCCCATTCTTTATGAAGGATGGAGAGATGTAGTGCAGGAGAGAAATTAAATCTACCCATAGAAAAAATGTGTGTGGTTACATACATCCATATCAACACCATAGCCTCCCCAAACCTGTCCCCTAACCACCTCAGTCCTTATTTTCAGACTCATTTGTCTTGGCTCCAGAAAACTATGCAATTTGAGACAACCATGTCCTGTCTGTAGTAACCAGTGAACTCGTAGGGGGAATCACATAGTTTTAAAGTTTCTCTTCTGAATTGCATACACAATTCAGTCATTTGCGTTTGAATGGTAATGAGCAGTAACGGTTACTTTCGCCCCCCTCCACTGTGTGTTGCACAGGACTATCCTGATCCAGTCAAACAAACTGTAGACCTTGAGACTGGAATCCCAGGCATGCACTCCCTTCTCTGGTGCTGTGATGGTCCCTGTGCCCTCCAGCTACGCAGACCTCTCCCTATAGCCCCCTTGGCTCCTCACTCCAATGGCTGAGCCCCAAGAGACTTGCCACTTTGCCCTCTGTGATACTCCCACCCTCTTGTTCACCATCAAGTCCCATATGCTGCAGTCCTACATTTCCCAGCCTAAACTATCATGGATGTCTTATTTCCTATCTACTGTATGTGGAGCATCTTTCATGTTCTTTTAGAACAGCCCATATTCACCCAGTCTCATTTGGTTCAGTCACACTGTGTACCCCATTACCCCCCCATTCACCCCCTCCCTCCCCCTCTGGCTACATTTCTCCCTCACCATCTCAGTGCCCCCTGTTCAGAGATTCCACAGTGCCCCCCTTAGTCGCTAGGGAAACAAACCCATGGCGACCGGGATTCGAAGGATCCCCCCCCCCTCGCCAATAAACTCCAGAGCAGGGGTATGAGCAGAGCAGAAGGGTGTTCTGAAATACTGCTGAGGTAAATGTGAACCCCCCCTGTGCTTCTCAGTGTAGCGTGGCACCTGGACAAAGGCCCATTCAGTCAAGGTCATGGTTGGCATCCTGTTACCTGAGTTTTATGAAACGCTGGAGATTTCCAGATCCATGGTGGATTGCATGATAATGAAGAGCAGTGCTCGAACTGACACAGATGGGAGGATGTTTGAGTCACCTTTCTCATTTGGCTTTGAACCCCCAGATACAGTCTAGGATGTGAATAATCCCCACTCAAATTAAATCTGTAAGGACTCAATTCTATCTGAAGTTTGATTCTGAAAGTGATCCTCTTCCTCAGTCCACATCTCTTCCTACAGGTCTCAGGGAATAGTGCCCTCTGGTGGACATAAATCACACAACCATCAAGCCTGTGGAGATTGTTTGAATGTTCAATGTCAATTATTCAGTATACCGGTAACAGGTTTAGACTTTGCCTTCTTTTCATGGCACCATTCATTGTGGTGAAAAGAACCCTCTGGCTGTTCTGCCTCTCATAACATGTGAGCCTATTCTCAGGACTAGAAACTATATTAGTTTTCCACAATTGTTTGCGCATGTTTGCTGAATCTTTGGACCAATTTCCCAAAACTCTAAACACAAAACCACAAACACAAAGTTCAAAACTTTACAAATCTCGAGCAAAAGCAGACACTGCAATCAAACTGTTTCACCTCTTTCCAAAATGTTTTTTTAGCATCAAAATGACGTGCGTCATGAATAGATCTGTCTACTAACCAACACACTGAGGTGCTCAACACAAACACTGCTATGAATATCCCATCAGTAGGTTTATGCCTTTTGCATTGTTGCATTAATGTATACCTCTGAAATATACATAAATGGGCCGAGACAAATGCCATACAGTAACAAAAACTTCGTCATTTATTTCCAAAATGCAGTATTTTTTTGAATACTTTTTTTGTATCTAACACTTTCCAGACCCAACAGGAGAAAACCAGGAAAAACATTCAGTAAGAATGGGTTTTCTGTACAAAAATGTAAAATGAAAGTGGATCATTGTTTCAAAACTCAAAATAAAAAACTACAAAAACATGCAAAATGTAAGAAAAAATACATTAGGCTCCATCCTGCCTCCTGTTTTGGTCTGGCTCACAGCACCTCATCTACATCGCAAGCGATGTTCTCCCTGGCTAAACAGAGGGGAAAGAATATTCTGGAGTGACGGATCCAGCCGCCGAAAGCCCCCATATCAACTTCACCACATGCCTCCTCCATTGCCTGGACAAGAGGCATGTGTGCGAGGGGATGGTGGTCATACACCTTCCATCGCCATGCCGGAAAAAAATATTCATTTGGGTTTAGCAATGGGGAATATGGTGGGAGGCAAAGAACAATAAATTGTGGGAGGTCGATGAACCAGTTGGGGACCAGAGCAGCCCGGTGGAAACTCACGTTGTCCCAGATGACAGCATACCTGAGCTGCTCTGGTCCACCCCTCTGCTCGGCTGGAATGAGGATGCTGTGTAGTGTGTCCAGGAATGTGAAGAGAAGGGCGGTGTTGTAAAGGATCAAGGTTGGCATGGTGATGGAGGATGCCTTGCTGGCTAACGGCTGAGCACGTGGTGATATTTCCTCCATGCTGTCCCGGGACAGTCACGGTGCCCAATAATGTTCTGTCCCCTTCTTTTGGCTAGGTTGATGCCAGCCTCATCAATGTAAATATAAACGCGCTGAATTGCAGCGGCATCCAGCTCCACGTCTCTGAAACAGACAATACAATATGTGACATAGACCAAGAGCAGTCAATATGGTGAGGCACAATACACTGGATTACAGTACTGTAATGTGTCTATACAGTGCTGATATGATAGTAAATTCACAGTATAGTACTTACTTATTCATAGCGCTGTTCTTTAACCCTCTCTGAGTTTCGCTCAAATGGCACCCTGTAGACCTGTTTCATCCGGATTCGGTTGTGCTGTAATACACGGTCCAATGTAGACAAGCCCACCTGGTGAATGTTATTGAATATTGTGTTGTCTGCAATTATGTGGTTCTGGGTTTATTGTAGTCTAATGGTATTGTTTGCCACCACCATGTTCACAATAACGGTCTCTTGTTCTAGCGCGAACAGCCAATGTCTTCCACTATAGTTGTCTCTCAGTTCTGCGGAAGATCCACAAATATGATATGATTTGTTACAGTAAGCAAAAATAAACTATTTTCTTAGGCCTACTGATATGTTGGACTGCAGTATACTACAGTATACATACATAAAGAGCATAGTGTAGATGGTAGGTAACTTACTGGTTCTCATTTCTGAATGTATGGATCATAGATGCAACGTAGTGGCTCAGGTTGGGCGGAACTCTCTGTCCAGCCTCCCTCATACTCAATCCATGGTTGAGCACATGGTCAACCAATGTGGCCCTGATCTCATCTGAGACAACTGTCCTTCCTTGCCTTCCTCATCCTCCTCTTCCTCTCACTCCTTCACCTCTAGCTCTTGTTTCATCGTTGACTTCCATTTTCCTCAAACAGGAGAGCTCATCTGTGGCCTTTTATAGTGATAAAGCTCTGATTTCTAAGTGAACAATTCAGCAACTAGTGTTTACACATGTGAGGAGTGGGTGTTGCCAATTGGTGTGTAGAGCTTGGCATTGTTTTCCAAAGGGACTAAAGAGATTTTGATTTTGAATGTTGTGCCTAATGTAGAGAACTGTATGTAGTGTTTTGCAAAAAGTGTGATATAGAATTGAAAACTGAGTATAAAGCAGGAATTGTGCTTGCGATTTTGCAGACTTGGTTTAGGGATTTGGTGCATGAGTTTCAGGTTTCGGTTGTTGCGTTTCAAGTTCCAATTTTAGTGTGTAAACAATTGGGAAAAACTGTAATCCTAACAGTATTTCCTGTAGCATGTTGATATCTTTACCAAGCACTGGACCCATGTGAGAAGGGAGGGGGGGGGGATGTAGAGATGTTCTCATCCTCTGTCCTAGCTGTCTGTTGACACACTAGCTGTAGTGCTTGGGCATCTGGGCACAGTGTTTAAACTGCTGAATTTCACTGCGGGTTTCTTGGGTGATTTGAGTAAAAAAGAAGAGGCCTTCAGCTGGTTGCACACACTGTGGCCTCTTAAAGGCCAACAGAGGGGTTTCACACAGAAAAAAGTCAATCACCGGATTAAGCGTTCCCGTCTCTCACTGTTGCTAACCAGTAATGTTACTGTGGTTACCTTAATGTTGTTCATTTTGGCCTTATTAGAATGGTATAGCGAAAGAAAAAAAAAGATAATTGAGGAGTAATGTAAATACAGTTTATGTGCTGGGTTCTTAGCAAGAGGGTGTTGGAGGATGTAGATATTTCCATCTTTCCAGCTTTGCAGCACTGGCACAGCAGGCAGGCCAATCATGGGACGCTAGGGGGTCACGGCTTCCCCTGGAAGGGTAGGAGAAGTAGGACAGGGTACCCTCTGAAGGGTAGGAGAAGTAGGACGGGGTACCCTCTGAAGGGTAGGAGAAGTAGGACAGGGTACCCTCTGAACGGTAGGAGAAGTAGGACAGGGTACCCTCTGAAGGGTAGGAGAAGTAGGACAGGGGACCCTCTGAACGGTAGGAGAAGTAGGACAGGGTACCCTCTGAAGGGTAGGATAAGTATGACAGGGTACCCTCTGAAGGGTAGGAGAAGTAGGACAAGGTACCCTCTGAAGGGTAGGAGAAGTAGGACGGAGTACCCTCTGAACGGTAGGAGAAGTAGGACAGGGTACCCTCTGAAGGGTAGGAGAAGTAGGACAGGGTGCCCTCTGAACGGTAGGAGAAGTAGGACAGGGTACCCTCTGAAGGGTAGGAGAAGTAGGACAGGGTACCCTCTGAACGGTAGGAGAAGTAGGACAGAGTACCCTCTGAAGGGTAGGAGAAGTAGGACAGGGTACCCTCTGAAGGGTAGGAGAAGTAGGACAATGTACCCTCTGAAGGGTAGGAGAGGTAGGACAAGGTACCCTCTGAAGGGTAGGAGAAGTAGGACAGGGTACCCTCTGAAGGGTAGGAGAAGTAGGACAAGGTACCCTCTGAAGGGTAGGAGAAGTAGGACAGGGTACTCTCGAAAGGGTAGGAGATGTAGGACAAGGTACCCTCTGAAGGGTAGTAGAAGTAGGACAGGGTACCCTCTGAATGGTAGGAGTAGGACAAGGTACCCTCTGACGGGTAGGAGAAGTAGGACACGGTGCCCTCTATAGGGTAGGAGAAGTAGGACAGGGTACCCTCTTTGGGAAATTCTTTCAGGACAGGTGAAGGAATTATTTGTGTTCTTTTGAAAAACCATCAAGAGGAAATGAAAGCACATCCATCTCCAGACAGAATATTAGTCCATGAAGCTCCTACATCAAACATGGAACACCTGAAACCCATGACTTATTTTAGGCAAGGGTCACAGAACTACTATAACGATAGGGGAGGAGATGTGTTAATAATATGGGTGTAAGACTTACATTCATGTATACTGAGTATACAAAACATGAAAAACATCTGCTCTTTTCATGACGTAGACTGACCAGGTGAATCCAGGTGAACGCTATGATGCTATGTAAATCCACTTCAATCAGTGTAGATGAAGGGGAGGACAAATGTTAAAGAAGGATTTTAAATCATTGAGACAATTGAGACATGGATTGTGTGCCATTCAGAGGGTGAATGGGCAAGACAAAATATTTAAGTGCCTTTGAAAGGGATATGGTAGTAGGTGCCAGGCACATCGGTTTGTGTGAAGAACTGCAACGCTGCTGGGTTTTTAACACTCAAACGTTTCCCGTGCGTATCAAGAATGGTCAAGCACCCACAGGACATCCAGCCAATTGGACAGCTGTGGTACGCATTGGGGTGCTGTGGACAGCTGTGGTAAGCATTGGGGTCAACATGGGCCAGCATCCCTGTGGAACGCTTTCTACACCGTGTAGAGTCCATGTCCTGATTAATTAAGGCTGTTCTGTGGGCAAAAGGTGGTGCCACTAAATATTAGGAAGGTGTTCTTAATGTTTTGTACACTCAGTGTATGTGCAAGACTGACATGCCCAGATACACATAAAAGCCACTGGAGCAGCTTTCTGATGTCTTTAACTGGTTTACTATACCTGTATGCAATAAAACGTGGATTCCGGGCAAAGCTTTTTGAAATAATAATTTTTCAATCATTCAGGTAATTTGTAAATGGTCATTTATCAGTTGTCTGGGTTTGATCTGATGAGACTTTTGCTTTGTCTTCACTCTGGTGGAGAATTGGAGAGATACTTTTGTTAAATGGAGCAGAATTCTCAAAAAGTCATTTTCAAATCCCTTTAGAGAAGATTCGTTCCTTGTAAAATGCACAACCTAAATGTTTCAGAGCAATATATTTATGGAGGAATTATGGGTAGAAAATGGTAGAAAATGTTTAGCTATTTAGTTGGCTTTTCTTCTGCTCGGTAAATAACAGCGACAATATGATGAACCATCTTCTCAGCAGCACACAAAGTCTCGGCTTCTCTGTGTTACCGTGCCAACCCTAATCCGTGTCTGGCGGGTCAACACCCCTCATGTCCCCCCGTGCAAGTGTCATAAACTTTTGTTTCTCCTACGTAACATGTTTGTTAGTGCGTCTTTTATGTGCTGCTGCTGAGTCAAATGAAGGCCAGCAGACATTATCTCTATTTTTCATCTCCCTCTGTGGTCCCATGAGGCTGTGTGTTTAGACAACAGTCAAATCATGATGGAGTAGTACCATGCCTTTACATCCACAGGTCTCGGTCAGTACAGAAGATGTATGCTATACTTTACATGTGGAGCGTGATGTAGAGGTTGGTGTGTCAGTGTTGCAGTGTGTGAATCACAGTATGTGTGTGTAAAGTTCCACCTTGGATTCCCACTCTGATGGGAGTCTTGGTCTCCATACCTGGGGGTAGAAATGTGAGTTCCCCATGGGTTAGGTCATCATCACGGAGACCATGCTGAGCTGTACCAGAGGGAGGGAGATAAAGAAGGAGACTGCTCTGACAAACTAGGTACTTGGTACAGATGTGAATGAAGTGTTTGCACATCTGAAGACAGTGAAGAGAGACGAGTGCAGTAAGAGCACCCCCTATTCTTCATTCCTGTTTGATCTACAACTGTTCTGTTTTAGAACCGAACTGCCCCTCCACTCTGCTATGGAAAGAGGACATTCTATCATGGCATACCTTGAGTGGCATCAAAGCAAGGCATCAAAATAAAAAGCCAACAAGTGAATAGTTGTGGAATTCAATGGAAATAAGTCCCAGACTTTATTGTATGTTATCCTCGATGATTTTACTCATGCACATGTATGGCTTTTTCAAGTTTTATGTGTGCTTGTTTTTTTAAATGGTCGAATTAATAAACTAAACTAAAACCATAAACTGATATATCATACCAGCTATCATATCATATGAAGGATATATTATAATACAACTATAGAGATCATTATTAATACTAATAAAGTTATACACAAATTACTATCACTTTCAAAATAGAGCAAATTATAATAATATCGTAGGTGGAATTATATTTACATGTATCCGACTATAATGATATACAATCATGCAATAATCTGTATGATAGGCTAATGGTAATTATCGATGAACTGTCTTGAAGAAACTCTGGCAACACTTTTGAATTGGAAAAGAAACAGAAAAGTTATTAAACTCTAAAAATACAAAACACTATTACGCTTTTCGATTGCACTGTTTCGTAGAGAATTACATACTTTGCGTTTTCCTTTCGACATCAATCGTCAGAGCGCAGGATGCTTGCCAAGAACATAGCCATCTTGAGGAGGGAGCTGTGGGAGTGACTAAATAAAGAAGAGTTCAAATGTGTTTCCCTCCTCGCTCGTTCAGCGGGGTCTCTATATAAAGCACTGAGATGCCGCTGTAAAGTCAGTCAACACTCACAAAGTTACTCTGCCCTCTAGGACCGCAGCCAACGAGTACAGCTCCACTTCAGCACCAATTTAGCAAACGGGAAATACTCAACCGGTGCCGAAGCTTTTGGATAATTGCCGGATAATTGTCAGTGATTGAGGTTAGCGTGTTTTTCTACATTTAATCATATTTATTCTGCAACATGTATTCACCATGTAATTCTATGCTTTTGGGTGCTACTGAGTTCAAACATTTTATAATGTTCAGAGTTGCTAAGAATATGTGAATGTATTTAATGCTGTTGTAAATTAATTAGCTTGTCATGAAACACTACTTATTTCAATATTGTCTTGAACATTGTTATAACACATGCAAGTGCAGTGCTCCAGCCATCATCACTGTCCACATTTCTACTTCTGTGAAATAATGTCAATCCCAGGTGTCAATTCCTAGAGAATAATTTAATGAAAACTGCATACAGTATGTAGCTTATATCAATAATATAGCTATTTTGAGTCAGGTTTACCTAGGAGCATGTGTTGTCTACTTGTCCAAGGGGAGTTGTGTTGATGTGTGACACTCCTGGGTTTGACATCGGGGGCAGTATAGAACAGAAGAGCTACTGCAGAGCCACCAGGTGAGAGCTGTGTGTGTGTGTGTGTGTGTGTGGCTGGCTGGCTGCTCTGTCTGTCACTCAGGTATAACATTCATGAGAATCATGAGAAAAGCCCAGAAATAAAGACTGGTGTGAGAATGTAGGCAGGGACACAAAGAGAGGGGTGTGGTGGGATGGTTGAGCTGCCTCAGGCCAGCCGGCTGGCTCCCATCAATGGCTGGGGCTGCTTGGCTCTGTGACAGTGTGTTGACACAGACCGGCCGTCAGACCTCAAGCTGCAGTTTCAGGCTGAGGGAGAGAGGAGGAATTGAAGGATGCATGGAGCAGTGGTATGACTGCTCTCTCTCTTTACTTCTCTCCCTCTCTGCCATGCCTTCTCCTGCCGGCTGATTTAGTAGCCCTGCTGTTTGTCTTCTCCTGGTCAATGAGGCTGAGGCTGGGAGCCTGCCTTGTGCCCTGTGAGCCTTGTGTGCTGTGGCAAAGGAGGATGAGAACCACACACTTCCTCATTTTCATACTAACATCTTCTGTTTTAGTAAAGAACTCTACATCTGTCTCCCCCTCTCTTTATTTGGCTTTCTCTCCCTCTATTTTCATCTCTCTATCCATCATTCTCTCTCATTAACTAATAACCCTTTCTGCTGTAGTTCTTCCCTACTCCCTCTCTCCCTCTACTGTTTTAGATTTTTTAAATGCAAAATCAGGTCAGCCAGATGAGTATCAGAGAGAGGCCACAGAGATTATGGACTTCTTGAACCTGACTGATTGCTCTCTTTCCACCCAGATTATATATCACTATGGCATCCAGGGCCATTAAGGACAATTCATGTCTTTAATGAAATATCTGCAGTTATGTTTACTGATACAGTGGGGCAAAAAATTATTTAGTCAGCCACCAATTGTGCAAGTTCTCCCACTTATAAAGATGAGAGAGGCCTGTAATTTTCATCATAGGTACACTTCAACTATGACAGACAAAATGAGAAAAAAATCCAGAAAATCACATTGTAGGATTTTTTATGAATTTATTTTCAAAATATGGTGGAAAATAAGTATTTGGTCACCTACAAACAAGCAAGATGGCTCTCACAGACCCGTAACTTCTTCTTTAAGAGGCTCCTCTGTCCTCCACTCGTTACCTGTATTAATGGCACCTGTTTGAACGTGTTATCAGTATAAAAGACACCTGTCCACAACCTCAAACAGTCACACTCCAAACTCCATGATGGCCAAGACCAAAGAGCTGTCAAAGGACACCAGAAACAAAATTGTAGACCTGCACCAGGCTGGGAAGACTGAATCTGCAATAGGTAAGCAGCTTGGTTTGAAGAAATCAACTGTGGGAGCAATTATTAGGAAATGGAAGACATACAAGACCACTGATAATCTCCCTCGATATGGGGCTCCACGCAAGATCTCACCCCGTGGGGGCAAAATTATCACAAGAACGGTGAGCAAAAATCCCAGAACCACACGGGGGGACCTAGTGAATTACCTGCAGAGAGCTGGGACCAAAGTAACAAAGCCTACCATCAGCAAGGGCATTGAAGATGAAACGTGGCTGGGTCTTTCAGCATGACAATGATCCCAAACACACCGCCCGGGCAACGAAGGAGTGGCTTCGTAAGAAGCATTTCAAGGTCCTGGAGTGGCCTAGCCAGTCTCCAGATCTCAACCCCATAGAAAATCTTTGGAGGGAGTTGAAAGTCCGTGTTGCCCAGCAACAGCCCCAAAACATCACTGCTCTAGAGGAGATCTGCATGGAGGAATGGGCCAAAATACCAGCAACAGTGTGTGAAAACCTTGTGAAGACTGAAAGGGTATATAACAAAGTATTGAGATAAACTTCTGTTATTGACCAAATACTTATTTTCCACCATCATTTGCAAATAAATTCATTTGCAAATAAATTCATTTTGTCTGTCATAGTTGAAGGCCTCTCTCATCTTTTTAAGTGGGAGAACTTGCACAATTGGTGGCTCTTTTGCCCCTCATAGTTCCAAAGGGGCTGAGTAAAAGTGAATTTCCTTGGTCACTGTGTTGAGCAATCGATGGAAGATTACAATTAAATCATTATTATGGATCTGAAAGGATATCCCCAGCTAATTTCTGTATTATGAAAGAGCTGAAAAGAGCTTTGAAAGGATTTGGCCAAACTGAAGATGATCAGGTACAATGTGGAGATTATATTTATGAGATATTGTCTGACTACTGAAAGCCTTGTAGAGAGAGTGTATCCTTTGAAATGGAGTAATACCACTCATTTGGCTACATAGCTGATGCCTGCTGGACTGTTCATTTATCACGGTACTCCATTTATTTTTAATTTTTTAAATTTTTTTAATCTGTCGGCCCTAGCCCCGAACTCAGACCCTGTGTGTAGTTAACCGACCCTCTCTGCCCATTCATCGCCATTTTACCTGTTGTTGTTGTCTTAGCTGATTAGCTGTTATGTCTTACCCGTTGTTGTCTTAGCTAGCTCTCCCAATCAACACCTGTGATTGCTTTATGCCTCTCTTATGTCTTTCCCAAATGTCAATATGCCTTGTGTACTGTTGTTTAGGATAGTTATCATTGTTCTAGTTTACTGCGGAGCCCCTAGTCCCACTCTACATGCCTCAGATTCCTCCTTTGTCCCACCCCCCCACACATGCGGTGACCTCACCCAGTATAACCAGCACGTCCAGAGATGCATCCTCTCTTATCGTCACTTAGTGCCTGGGCTTACCTCCACTGCACCCGCACCCCACCATACCCCTCTCTACACATTATGCCCTGAATTTATTCTACCACGCCCAGAAATCTGCTCCTTTTATTCTCTGTCCCCAACGCACTAGACAACCAGTTTTGATAGCCTTTAGCCGTACCCTCATTCTACTCCTCCTCTGTTCCTCGGGTGATGTGAAGGTTAACCCAGGCCCTGCGTGTCCCCAGGCACTCTCATTTGTTGACTTCTGTAATCAAAAAAGCCTTGGTTTCATGCATGTTAACATCAGAAGATTTCCATACCCAACTACAACATTTTCCGTCAAGATATAACTGCCAAAGGGGGAGGAGTTAGCCTGCAAAGTTCTGTCATACTTTCCAGGTCTATGCCCAAACAGTTCGAACTTCTAATTTTAAAAATGAATCTCTCCAGAAATAAGTCTCTCACTGTTGCCACCTGTTATAGAGCCCTCTCAGCTCCCAGCTATGCCCTGGACACCAGGGAATGAATTGATTGCCCCTCATCTATGTTCAGAGTTTGTTCTGTTAGGTGACCTAAACTGGGATATGCTTAACACCCCGCAGTCCTACAATCTATGCTAGATGCCCTCAATCTCAAACAAATCATCAAGGAACCCACCGGGTACAATCCTAAATCCGTTAACATGGGCACCCTCATAGATATTATCCTGACCAACTTGCACTCCAAATACACCTCTGCTGTTTTCAATCAGGATCTCAGCGATCACTGCCTTATTGCCTGCATCCGCTATGGGTCCGCGGACCACCACTCATCACTGTCAAACACTCATTGTGTAGTCAACATTAGTCAGAAATAGTATTATAAATATTCACTTACCTTTGATGATCTTCATCAGAATGCACTCCCAGGAATCCAAGTTCCACGATAAATGTTTGATTTGTTCGATAATGTCCATCATTTATGTCCAAATAGCTTCTTTTGTTAGTGCGTTTGATAAACGAGGCACCGGATGGACCGGGCTGTGGGGGAGCACTGGAGATCTGGTGCATACCACTCGCACCTCTCCCTTAGGCTCAATACCCACATTCACACTGCACCCTCTCAGCGCCCCGGAGACACAGCACGCTGCGCCGTAGCAGGATACCCTGGGCCGAAACGGCGTACCGGAGACCAAACACGCTGGGCCGGCACAATACGCCCTGGCTGGATGCCCACTCTTGCATGGCACTTGTGGGGGGCTGAGATGTAGCGCACCGGGCTAAGAACGCGTACTGGAGACACCATGCGCTTGACCGCATAACACGGTGCCTGACCAGAATGACGCCCGCCACGGTAAGCACGGGGGGGGGGCTGCCTCATGTGCCTTCTGCGCTGCCTTACCTCAAATCGTTGCCGCTCAACTTTCGCTGCCTCCCGCTCTTCCTTGGGGCGACGATATTCCCCAGTCTGTGCCTAGGGTCCCTTGCCTTCCAGTATCTCCTCCCAAGTCCAGGAGTCCAGAACCCTCTGCTCCAGGTTACCACTCTGCTTTGTCCTTTTTTGGTGGTGGGTGATTCTG
Organism: Oncorhynchus kisutch; assembly: GCF_002021735.2. Lineage (NCBI taxonomy): Eukaryota > Metazoa > Chordata > Actinopteri > Salmoniformes > Salmonidae > Oncorhynchus > Oncorhynchus kisutch. The sequence goes on along the minus strand of NC_034181.2, from coordinate 66,604,941 downwards.
TAACGATTCTCCTCCTCTTCTGAGGAGGAAATATCGGACCAATGCACAGCGTGGTAAGTGTCCATGTTGTTTATTATAACCGGAACACTGAAATAAAAACAGAAGTAGAACAAAACGCAACAGTTCTGTCAGGTACTCACACAAAACAGAAAACAATCACCCACAACTCAAAATGGGAAAACAGGCTACCTAAGTATGGTTCTCAATCAGAGACAACGATTGCCAGCTGCCTCTGATTGGGAACCATACCATGCCAAACACGTAGAGATAGAAAACATAGAATGCCCACCCCAACTCACGCCCTGACCAAACTAAAATAGAGACATAAAAAAGGAACTAAGGCCAGGACGTGACATAAAGACTGTTGGCATCTAGTGGAAGCTGTAGGAATTGCAATATGACCCCATTTACACTGTATATTGGAATGGCAAAGAGTTGAAAATCTACAAACCTCAGATTTCCCACTTCCTGGTTGGATTTTTCTCAGGTTTTCGCCTGCCATATGAGTTATCTTATACTCACCGACATCATTCAAGCAGTTTTAGAAACTTCAGCGTGTTTTCTATCCAATACTACTACTAATATGCTTATATTAGCATCTGAGACAGAGCAGCAGGTAGTTTACTCTGGGCACCTTATTCATCCAAGCTACTCAATACTGCCCCCCTGTCACCAAGAAGTTAACTACCTCCAAACGAGCTTCAATGCCATACAACACTCCTTCCATGGCCTCCAACTGCTCTTAAATGCTAGTAAAACCAAGTGCATGCTTTTCAACCGTTCGCTACCCGCACCCGCCCGCCCGACTAGCATCACTACCCTGGATGCTTCTGACCTAGAATATGTGGACAACTACAAATACCTAGGTGTCTGGCTAGACTGTAAACTCTCCTTCCAGACTTATATTTAACATCTCCAATCCAAAATCAAATCTAGAATCAGCTTTCTATTTTGCAACAAAGCCTTCTTTACTCACGCCTCCAAACTTACCGTAAAACTCGTAAAACTTACCGATCCTCGACTTCGGCAATGTCATCTACAAAATAGCTTCCAATACTCTACTCAGCAAACTGGATGCAGTGTATCACAGTGCCATCCGTTTTGTTACCAAAGCCCCTTATACCATCCACCACTGCGACCTGTATGCTCTAGTCGGCTGGCCCTCACTACATATTCGTCGCCAGACCCACTGGCTCCAGGTCATCTATAAGTCTATGCTAGGTAAAGCTCCACCTTATCTCAGCTCACTGGTCACGATAACAACACCCACCCGTAGCATGCGCTCCAGCAGGTATATCTCACTAGCCATCCTCAAAGCCAACACCTCCTTTGGCCGCCTTTCCCTACAGTTCTCTGCTGCCAGTGACTGGAACGAATTGCAAAAATGGCTGAAGCTGGAGACTTATATTTCCCTCACTAACTTTAAACATCAGTTATCTGAGCAGCTAACCGATCGCTGCAGCTGTACATAGTCCATCTGTATATAGCCCTTGCTCATTTATCACTCCAGTGTTAATCTACTAAATTGTAATTACTTCTCTACTATGGCCTATTTATTGCCTACCTCCTCACACCATTTGCACACACTGTATATAGACTTTATTTTTTTCTATTGTGTTATTGACTGTACGTTTGTTTATTCCATATGTAACTCTGTGTTTGTTTGTGTCGCACTGCTTTGCTTTATCTTGGCCAGGTCGCAGTTGTAAATGAGAACTTGTTCTCAACTAGCTTATTACCTGGTTAAACAAAGGTGTCTGGCCATGTGCTTTACTCTGTAGCCTGTTTTGTTGGCTGGCCGAATCACAGTGTGTTTTCTCCCCACAGCATCGAGTCTGCTGTGCTCAGGACCAGAGCTCACACAAGGCTGCCCACTGTGGTCTGCCCAGCCTGCCTAGAGCCCTAGACACAGATGCCCAGAGACCCGTCCCAGAGACCGGAGATGACTGCTGCCATGCCCTGCTGGCTCTCTGCCCTCACCCTCACCCTAAACCTCCTGGTCCTCTCTGCCAGGGAAGGAGCTGCCCTCTTCCTGCCCGACTCCAATGAGCTGCGGCAACTACTGAGCCGGTACCAGGATGACCAGAACAGCACCGATAACACAGTGGGTACTAGGACCCGACGGGCCATCCAGTGGACAGACCGCGGGGAGATTCTACAACTGCACAACAAACTGAGGGGACAAGTCTACCCCACCGCATCCAACATGGAGTACATGGTGAGACATGCAATCCTGAAATGTACACTACCGTTCAAAAGTTTGGTTGTCACTTAAGAAATGTCCTTGTATTTGAAATAAATGCAATTTTTTTGTCCATTAAAATAACATCAAATTGATCAGAAATACAATGTAGACATTGTTAATGTTATAAATGACTATTGTAGCTGTGAAACGGCTGATTTTTAATGGAATATCTACATACAGAGGCCCATTATCAGCAACCATCACTCCTGTGTTCCAATGGCACGTTGTGTTAGCTAATCCAAGTTTATCATTTTAAAATGCTAATTGATCATTAGAAAACCCTTTTGCAATTATGTTAGCACAGCTGAAAACTGTTGTTCTGATTAAAGAAGCAATAAAACTGGCCTTCTTTAGATTGTTGAGTATCTGGAGCATCAGCATTTGTGGGTTCGATTACAGGTAAAAAATGGTGAGTTGCAAAGAAAAAGCCATATCTCAGACTGGCCATTAAAAATAAAATATTAAGATGGGTAAAAGAATACAGACACTGAACAGAGGAACTCTGCCTAGAAGGCCAGCATCCCGGAGTCGCCTCTCCACTGTTGACGTTGAGACTGGGGCTTTGCGGGATCAATTTAATGAAGCGGCCAGTTGAGGACTTGTGAGATGTCTGTTTCTCAAACTAGACACTCTAATGTACTTGTCCTCTTGCTCAGTTGTACACCAAGGCCTCCCACTCCTCTTTCTATTCTGAATAGGGTCAGTTTGCGCTGTTCTGTGAAGGGAGTAGTACACAGCGTTGTCCGAGATCTTCAGTTTCTTGGCAATTTCTCGCATGGAATAGCCTTCATTTCTCAGAAGAAGAATAGACTGATGAGTTTCAGAATAAAGTTATTTGTTTCTGGCCATTTTGAGAGTGTAATCGAATACACAAATGCTGATGCTCCAGATACTCAACTAGTCTAGAGCAGGCCAGATTTATTGCTTCTTTAATCAGTTTTCAGCTGTGCTAATATAATTGCAAAAGGGTTTTCTAATGATCATTTATCCTTGATAAACTTGGAATAGCTAACACAATGTGCCATTGGAACACAGGCGTGATGGTTGCTGATAATGGGCCTCTTACACCTATGTAGATATTCCATTAAAAAATCAGTCGTTTCCACCTACAATAGTAATTTACAACATTAACAATGTCTACACTGTATATCAATTCGATGTTATTTTAATCGACAAAAAATGTGCTTTTTATTTAAGAAAAAATACATTTCTAAGTGACCCCAAACTTTTGAACAGTAGTGTTTGTACTGTAGCTTTAACTACACTGTCAACACACTGTAAAGAGGCTCACTATTCACACACTACTGTAGCGCAACAACCTCTATTACATGCAGAATACATGGTCAAAGTGACGGGTTGGAAGTTGTTTCACTAGCTGGAGGCACAGAAAGCTGATGAATAGCAGGTGCGTGGCAGGTAGCCTAGCGGTTCAAGCATTGGGCCAGAAAGCGAGAGGTTGCTAATTCGAACCCCTGAGCCGACAAGGTGAAAAATCCCTAATTGCTTCAGAGTTGATAATGGCAGACCCTGCTGGCCGTGATAAATATATTTTATTATTAGATAGTACAGAGAGATGGAGGTAAACGTCAGCATCAGTCTGCTGCTCAGGAAATACCAAGGTCTTGTGTTTATGAGACAGCGATATAATGTAGGTGAGTGTTTATAGGCTCCACATTCAATGGGAGGGATTTGGTTTTTACTACTGTTAGGTTCTGAACAAACAGAATAAAAACTCATGGACATCTAGAAAAAGCTCAAACCAAGTGTATTCACCCACTGGGTCATACAGCTGCAAAGACAAAGATAGGATTACACAAGAATAAATATTTATACCTTCCTACTAGGCGCAGTCTATTCCTTGCACATCTAGACAGCCAATACAGTAATTTCTTATTTTTTTCCACCTTTATTTAACCAGGTAGGCTAGTTGAGAACAAGTTCTCATTTACAACTGCGACCTGGCCAAGATAAAGCAGTGTGACACAAACAAAAACACAGAGTTACACATGGAAGAAACAAGCGTACAGTCAATAAAACAATAGAGAGAGAAAAAAAGTCTATATACAGTGTGTGCAAATGGCGTGAGGAGGTAAAGCAATAAATAGGCCATAGAAGTGAAGTAATTACAATTTAGCAACATCTCTGTTGCTAGTCAGGAACTTAATTGGTTCCCCTCACTGGTGTAGCCATGGCCCTGCCTGGTGCTAGAACCTTCCTGGGTGTGGAAGTATGTGTGTGTAATATGACTGTTCCTTCTCACTTCATCTGACCTGACCTCGGGCCGAATTCCTCGCTCCCTCCTAATCCTCAACTGTCCTACCTTAACAGTGACTGAAACCAGACTGTTTGCCCTTTGCCTCCCTCCTTAGGCTCCATGATGTTTAACAATACCATGTTTTGACAGAATGTAAACTTTCTGCACTCCCCCTTGTCTCACTCAGTAACTTCCCCTACACCTAGGTTCTATCCACCCTACATTGACCCCAACATATTCATTCATTATACAGGTAAAGTAATCAATAAGTTCTAGTATGGTAACATGAATAAGTATGTTTCAAGCTAGAACCCAACACGACAACAATCTTCTCTCCTGGAAAAGATGAGCTCATGGTAGTCAACTGCTGGCAGCCTGGAGAGGAGCTGGCTTACTGGGAGGATAATTACACTGACTCTACACTACCTGCTGGGAGTCAGACACTGCAGAGAGGGGTGAATGAAGACAGGGTAGGCCTCCCTCTGCCCTGCTCTTCTGTTCTCTGCCAGGCCTGGTTCTGAGGACAGGACTGGGGGTATAGCCGAGCTGGCATAGTCACGGGCATGCATATGTATGTGTGTGTATTTGTATGTGTGGTGGTGACCACCAATGGCCTGGAAATGTACTGAGGAGAGACACTGTGAGGTGCCACACTGTACCAGTCCTCTCCTCCCCCTCCTCCCCCATATCCAAGTGGTGAGAGTGGTGGCAGAGATGAGTTGCATCCCATCTTTCCACGTTCTTTTCCACGGGTAGAGAGAGAAACCCGCTCAGGAAATATGCCTAATTCAGCTGTGATTGCTGGGGATTTGTAGTGGAGTGGGGCCAGGCGCTGCTCCACTCACATTTCCTGGGCTAAAGCTAATGTTTTACTTGTATCCAGATCAATTTCAGCTCCTTGGGAAGAAAGAGGGCTAGCAGAGGCAAAGGTAGCTTGTGGTTAGGTAGGTAGCTATGAGGAGACAGGAGGAGCAGTTATTATATGAAGGGGATCTACCTGGTGGCCTGATATTAAAGCAGCTGGGGTAAGTCTAGCTGTGGAGATGGTCAAGGATGAAGGTAGTTTTGATGGGTCTGTCTCACTGTTCACTGATCATATGTTGGAGTGTGGCACAGTGTGGACCCCTTTGCTGTCATTAATGTTACTGAAATGTGTGAGTTTTAGTGTTACAACTGTGTTCTAACAGTGTTATTTGTGTGTTTCCAGGTCTGGGATGATGAGCTGGAGAGGTCAGCCACTCACTGGGCAGAGGCATGCCAGTGGGAACATGGACCTAATGACCTGCTCATGTCCATCGGTCAGAACCTCGCTGTTCACTGGGGCAGGTAAGACAATATGACACACACACGCATGCATACACACATGTACACTTCAAACACACACACACACACACACACACACACACACACACACACACACACACACACACACACACACACACACACACACACACACACACACACACACACACACACACACACACACACACACACACATATACACACACACACATATACACACACACACTTTGTGCTTTGTGCTGTCTGCTACCGAGTTTATGTGAGTCTGTAGTGTGGCTGTTGTGTGTGGATGTACACTGAGTGAACAAAACATTATGATGAACACCTGCTCTTTCCATGACAGACTGACCAGGTGAATCCAGGTGAAAACTATGATCCCTTATTCATGTCACTTGTTAAACACTTCAATCAGTGTAGATGAGAGAAGACAAGTTAAAGAAGGATTTTTAAGCCTTGAGACAATTAAGACATAGATTGTGTATGTGTGCCATTCAGAGGGTGAATGAGCAAGACAAGATATTTAAGTGCCTTTGAACAGGCTATGGTAGTAGGATCCAGGCGCACCGGTTTGTGTCATGAACTGCATCACTGATGTGTTTTTCGTGTGTATCAAGAATGGTCCACCACCAAAAGAACATCCAGACAACTTTTGGATGCATACGGGAGTGCAGCTCCCACTTTTTATCATAGGTACACTTCAACTGTGAGAGACGGAATCTAAAACAAAACTCCAGAAAATCACATTGTATGATTTTTAAGTAATTCATTTGCATTTTATTGCATGACATAAATATTAGATACATCAGAAAAGCAGAACTTCATATTTGGTACAGAAACCTTTGTTTGCAATTACAGAGATCATACGTTTCCTGTAGTTCTTGACCAGGTTTGCACACACTGCAGCAGGGATTTTGGCCCACTCCTCCATACAGACCTTCTCCAGATCCTTCAGGTTTCGGGGCTGTCGCTGGGCAATACGGACTTTCAGCTCCCTCCAAAGATTTTCTATTGGGTTCAGGTCTGGTCATCCTCCCCTCAATACGGTGCAGTCGTCCTGTCCCCTTTGCAGAAAAGCATCCCCAAAGAATGATGTTTCCACCTCCATGCTTCACGGTTGGGATGGTGTTCTTGGGGTTGTACTCATCCTTCTTCTTCCTCCAAACACGGTGAATGGAGTTTAAACCAAAAAGCAAAATTTTTGTCTCATCAGACCACATGACCTTCTCCCATTCCTCCTCTGGATCATCCAGATGGTCATTGGCAAACTTCAGACGGGCCTGGATATGTGCTGGCTTGAGCAGGGGGACCTTGCGTGCGCTGCAGGATTTTAATCCATGACGGCGTAGTGTGTTACTAATGGTTTTCATTGAGACTGTGGTCCCAGCTCTCTTCAGGTCATTGACCAGGTCCTGCCGTGTAGTTCTGGGCTGATCCCTCACCTTCCTCATGATCATTGATGCCCCACGAGGTGAGATCTTGCATGGAGCCTCACAAAGTGAGATCTTGCAAGGGTGATTGACCGTCATCTTGAACTTCTTCCATTTTCTAATAATTGTGCCAACAGTTGTTGCCTTCTCACCAAGCTGCTTGCCTATTGTCCTGTAGCCCATCCCAGCCTTGTGCAGGTCTACAATTTTATCCCTGATGTCCTTACACAGCTCTCTGGTCTCGGCCATTGTGGAGAGGTTGGAGTCTGTTTGATTGAGTGTGTGGACAGGTGTCTTTTATACAGGTAACGAGTTCAAACAGGTGCAGTTAATACAGGTAATGAGTGGAGAACAGGAGGGCTTCTTAAAGAAAAACTAACAGGTGTGAAACAGAAATTCTTACTGGTTGGTAGGTGATCAAATACTTATGTCATGCAATAAAATGCAAATTAATTACTTAAAAATCATACAATGGGCCTCCCAGGTGGCGCAGTGGTGAATGGCGCTGTACTGCAGCTGCCAGCTGTGCCACCAGAGACTCTGGGTTCGCGCCCAGGCTCTGTCGTAACCGGCCGCGACCGGGAGGTCCGTGGGGCGACGCACAATTGGCCTAGCGTCGTCCGGGTTAGGGAGGGCTTGGCCGGTAGGGATATCCTTGTCTCATCGCGCACCAGCGACTCCTGTAGCGGGCCAGGCGCAGTGCGCGCTAACCAAGGTTGCCAGGTGCACAGTGTTTCCTCCAACACATTGGTGCGGCTGGCTTCCGGGTTGGATGCGCGCTGTGTTTAAAAAAAAAAGTTAAAGTATTTTTTTACCTTTATTTAACTAGGCAAGTCAGTTAAGAACAAATTCTTATTTTCAATGACGGCCTAGGAACAGTGGGATAACTGCCTGTTAAGAAGTGTTAAGAAGCAGTGCGGCTTGGTTGGGTTGTGTATCGGAGGACGCATGACTTTCAACCTTCGTCTCTCCCGAGCCCGTACGGGAGTTGTAGCGATGAGACAAGATAGTAGCTACTAAAAAAAACAATTGGATACCACGAAATTGGGGAGAAAAAGGGGTAAAAAAATATATAAAAAATATTTAAACAATTCTACAATGTGATTTTCTGGAATTTTGTTTTAGATTCTGTCTCTCAAAGTTGAAGTGTACCTATGATAAAAATGACAGACCTCTACATGCTTTGTAAATAGCAAAACCTGCAAAATCGGCAGTGTATCAAATACTTGTTCTCCCCACTGTATATATATTTTTTATTATTATCGAGGAACACAAAGAAAGTACAAATAAAGTAAAAGAACCACAAAAAAGATCTGTCAGTTACAGCACATCATACATTCATCAGAGTAGTTACATTGACATCATCTTTGAATTAGACCATTTTCAAGTACGAAACCCATTTTCCCCAGTATTCCTGACCTCTCTTCTGTTGAGTTCTTAAAGCAAAGGTCATACGCTCCATGCGGTGTATTTCTCTTACAATGTCTATCCATTGTGTCACTGTGGGAGGGTCTTTTTGTAGCCATTTCCTAGTGACAGCCTTTTTACTGTCTGCCAGTAGGACCTTCAAGAGGTACTTTTCTCTATTGTGTAAGTTGTCAGGTATTTCACCCAAGTACAAAGAAATCCATGTTTGTTCTATGTCAAATCCCATAATTTTCCAATGTTAGATCTTATTTCTCCCCAGTAAGTTTTGATTGTGGGGCAGAACCAAAAGATATGAGAGTGATCCACCCTTGATAGCCCGCATTCTCTCCAACAAGGGTGTAGGGAGCCAGTCTCTTTTGATTTCAGTTTAAGTGTTATGAAGAAACGTATAACATTCTTCCAACAGAATTCTCTCCATGACCTTGAGCTGGTGGAGCTTTGAGTCTCTAATATGTTCAACCATGTTTCATCAGTTATTTCAATGTTAAGTTCCTCCTGTTTCTGTTTAATATAGTTTGTTGATTGTTTCTTTGAGGATTGAAAACCCAAGTAAAGATTGGAAATAGCTGCTTGAGGGTCAATCACTTTTATCTCCCTTAAGATATAGTGTCGAACTTGTAAGTATCTGTAAAAATCTTGTTGATCCAAGCCATGTTTTTTACTTAGGTCCTGAAAGTTCTCTAGGTCCTCATTCCTTGTAATTGTACTGAATGATGTGATGCCTTTCTGCGTCCATTGTTTAAATCTGCTCTCCCGAGTTGCAGGGATGAAGCTGGGGTCATATGCGGGCCAACTCAGCAGTTTGACCTCTGTCTAAATTATTTTGCTTAACTGCCCTAAACCGTGTCTTCAGAGAGAAATTAATCCACTGATTTTGTCTATTGTATATTTCTATTACCATGTCCTTATTTTCCCAAACTGACTATGTGTATCTCTGTCAAAGTAGTCTCCATGTCTTTCCATTTGGATTCGTATTCTGAATTGCACCAACACACCAGAGGTCTCAATTGGGCTGACACAAAATAATATTTTAGGCTCTTCAAACAGTATCTTAAATAATCCTCCTCCTCACCTCGACCCCCCCCCCCCCCTCCCACAAAAATAATGTGACACCCCCCACACACACTCCACCCCCCTTCTAGCTCTGACTCTACTGACAACTACATTAATGAAGAAAAATATACTTTCTGTCCCTGTGATATGTGGTTGTCCCACCTAACTATCTTAAGATGGATGCATTAACTGTATGTTGCTCTGGAGAAGAGCGTCTGCTAATGGACTCAAATTAAAACATTTAAAACATGGACCAACATCCTTGTGAAAAGCTTTTGACACTTTGTAGAATCCATGCCCTGACAAATTGAGGCTGTTCTGAGGGCAAAAGGGGGGAGTGCAATTCAATATTAGGAAGGTGTTCATAATGCTGGGTATACTCAGTGTATGTATTTGTGCTGTGTGTTTGTTAGGGTGTTCAGAGCATTGCAGCCTGACAGTGGGGCTCTTTGTGTATGACAGTGGAGGGCTCTTTGTGTATGACAGTGGAGGGCTCTTTGTGTATGACAGTGGAGCGCTCTTTGTGTATGACAGTGGAGGGCTCTTTGTGTATGACAGTGGAGGGCTCTTTGTGTATGACAGTGGAGGGCTCTTTGTGTATGACAGTGGAGGGCTCTTTGTGTATGACAGTGGAGGGCTCTTTGTGTATGACAGTGGAGGGCTCTTTGTGTATGACAGTGGAGGGCTCTTTGTGTATGACAGTGGAGGGCTCTTTGTGTATGACAGTGGAGGGCTCTTTGTGTATGACAGTGGAGGGCTCTTTGTGTATGACAGTGGAGGGCTCTTTGTGTATGACAGTGGAGGGCTCTTTGTGTATGACAGTGGAGGGCTCTTTGTGTATGACAGTGGAGGGCTACCTCAGTAGGTGCCATTCCAGGAATCTGCTCGCTCGCGCTCTCACAGACCCCCTCTCTCCCTCTCTCCCCCCTCTCTCACAGACCCCCTCTCTCCCTCTCTCCCCCTCTCTCACAGACCCCCTCTCTCCCTCTCTCTCTCACAGACCCCCTCTCTCCCTCTCTCCCCCCTCTCGCACAGACCCCCTCTCCCTCTCTCTCTCACAGACCCCCTCTCTCCCTCCCTCTCCCCCCCCCTCTCTCACAGACCCCCTCTCTCCCCCCTCTCTCACAGACCCCCTCTCTCCCTTTCTACCCCACTCTCTCACAGACCCCCTCTCCCTTTCTCTCTCTTCTGATGCCAACACCGGCCAGGGCTGTTTATCTCCCTCTCTGCTGCCAGTTTGTAGTCTCAGCACTTTTCAGTACCGTAAAAAGAGATGTTTACAATAAAGGGCCATAATTGATTCGACAGCCTGTGGAGCCATGTTTAGTTTTTGTAATTTTTTTTCAGCATGGCTCGAGTTCCCCAGTGTTGGAGGGAAACAGACTGTGAGTGTGTCTGTGTGTCTGCTAGGTCAGAACCGGACTAATCAGTGAAGGCCAGAGGGGAGCCTGAGGGGAGGCTGTTGCAGTGCGTCTCAAGCCCAGCCAAAGCACCTGGCAGCCCCCTCAGATATTCCTCAAATGGCAGCTGGAGGTCCTCCTGTATGAGCTCTCTGTGCTGCTGAGGCTGATGCTGCTCCCTCCGTGTCTGCAGATACCGCTCCCCAGCCTACCACGTCCAGGCCTGGTATGATGAGGTGAAGGACTACACCTACCCCTACCAACATGAGTGCAATCCCTGGTGTCCCGACCGCTGCTCAGGGCCCATGTGCACCCACTACACCCAGGTGAGTCTTGGCTGGGGGAGGAAGGGGGTGGGAGTTCTGAGTTTGGAGCGAGTACTTCCCTCAACAGTTCTACAATGAACAGCAAACCACATTTGGATCTAATTCCATATGAAATTGTATTTTTACAGGTTTCCTTTGAACTAATATAGATGATCTGTGTATGAGCCTGTGCAGTGTTCAAGGTCATATGTTTCCTCTCTACCATCAGTATATAATGGACAGCACGTGACTTTTAAAGGTGATGCTGCTGCAGGTATTCAGGTCCTGTGTAAAAACAATGTGTTGCCTGCAGCCTCTTCAATGGGTGTCCATTAACTAAAAACAGGGGGAGTGCTTTAAACAGTGTGGTTACCATAGGACCACATGGGGGCACAGTAGTGTAGTGACAGGGGAAGTTATTTGCCATCTCAAGACCATTAAACCATCACAGCAGAAAGGGTGAAACAAAGGGGAAGAAAGAGAGATAAACAGAGAGGGGAAGAGAGGGACAAGAGGGGGATGAAGAGGGAGAATTGGCTTCCTCTCCTCATAGACTTTACTTTGTAGCTGGGATGGGTTTGTGAAAACAGCCCGACTCATCCTCCTGTATCTGCATACTTCACACGGGAAACCAGGTCGCTAGCATCTGGAAACACTTCCCAGACACACCAATCATCTCTGTGTTTGACCTGGATTCCTTTGAAGATGTAATGCAGCAATGCGGGGAACAATGCCATGTCTGAACGCCCTGTCCTTGTTTCTGCCTTTCATTTTCTAGGAATACTAGCGTAGCGTAGCATAGTTGGGGTCCAATCCCTACCATAACACTGCAAAGCTAGGTTATGCTAGCCCCTCCGGGTCAGTATCCTCACAGTCTCTCTCTGGGATGACACAGAGCTTTACCACAGGCTCCAGCCCTCATCATCATATCTCTGTGTATGCTGTAGTGGTGTAGCAGTGCGGTGTCTATGCTGAGTCATTGTCTCTAAGTCAATACTGCCTGTGGCCTCTCACTGGCCCAGGAAAGGGAAACACATTCCTGAAAGATGGGGGGGGGGAGGAGTGAGAGTCAGAGAGAGAGAAATATAGGGAAGAATTTGGGGTACAGGGGGAAAGAGTGGTATTGGAGTCACATAACAAGCTCTCAGTAGTAGGACTGCCCTGGTGTCAAATCCATAGGTGCTGCCTGTAGCTTACATTTAAGTAGTAAAAAAATAAAATAAACTGTATTACTATTTTTCACTTTTGTATTTGGCATTTGATTCTTGATTGATACTTTTATTGTACTGCATTGTTGAGGAGAGTTTGCAAGCAAACATTTCACTGTAACGTATGCGTGCACGTGACCAATAAACTTTGATTTGATTTAACTACCTCTCCATATTAACAGAGGAAGTGGGTCTGTCCAGAGTTGTCTTTGTTCGGTCCGAGCCACTGCCAGTATCATTTATTTACATTATTAAACTGGATCATGAGAATGATCACAGAACGTCGCAAACAAACAAACTGTGGTCACACTCGACGTCTATCTCAGGGGCCCCATCAATCTGCCTCCAAACCCCAGCATGGGAGCCACTTCCTGTGGCAGTAATGAGGGATCTATGAGGGGCGAGAGGAGTGAGAAAAAAGAAAGAGAGAGGTCTACAGTGACATGGTGCTTCCTACAGATATGTCTGTGAGGCTTTTCTCAGATCTCCATAGCCACCCATGACAGGCCCTTTCAAAGGCTGCAGAGCTGCAGGGCTCCAAATCAAATAGTTTCAGCTAGTACAGTTGTCTGCACTTTTATGTGGAGCTGAGGAACTGTATCGGTGGAGATGGATGTGTGGTCATAGAAAGAACAACGAGTCAGCAATGCGAATGTCCTTTTATAATAACAATGTTAATAGAAGTGTTGTCTTCTCTGCAGCTGGTCTGGGCCACCACTAGTCGTGTGGGGTGTGCAGTGCACGTGTGTCCCAGGATGAACGTGTGGGGGGAGATCTGGGAGAACGCTGTTTACCTCGTCTGTAACTACTCCCCCAAGTAAGACCAGCTCACTAACGTTACTCTCATTTCCCCACTCAATCACACATCATGTCTCCAGTGTTCTGTTTTACATACTTCTTACCACCACATGGGGTGTTTACCTAATACCAAACGCTTTTGAGGGCACATGTCAGGGTATGAATGGTTCTGTCTAATGTTACAGTTAAAGTGTCTGTCTAAGAAGTATTTCACGACACATTGAGGCCAATTCTGAAATTCCAGCAGGAGTTGAAATACAAAAATAATAAAGGAATGGGAAAGAGAAACAGGTCCTAAGCAGAATGTTCCAGACAGACCTCGTTTCATTTCCAGAGGGAGAGCAGGAGGCTTTTCATTATCCAGCTGGACTCAGGGATTTAAGAGTGTGTGATAATGTGCAAAGAACACGTGAATAATTACTAGGCCATGTGCCGTGATGGCTGAGTGCTGATTAGTTTCCAGTCAGTCAAACTGACCACTGTGCTCCTTCCTCCTCCCCAGGGGAAACTGGATCGGAGAGGCCCCTTACCAACATGGGCGCCCATGCTCCCGGTGCCCTCCTAGCTACGGAGGAAGCTGCAGGGACAACCTCTGCTTCAAGGGAGACTCTCAGCGTTCTGAGACTGAGGATATGAACGAGGTGGAGAAAGCTCAGATTCCCATGTCACCCCGCACCACCGCCAAGCCTGTCCCCAGACCCAAACCCAAGCCTGCTGCTCCCAAGAAGCCCTCCACTCCCAAGGCTCCCACCAGCACTTTCCTGGGTGAGTTTGACTAGTGGGAATCGTGGTTGGGGGCTTTCAGAGTTGACTATTTTAATGTATTGTTTGGTAAGGAATGCCACTGAGATCCCTTATTGACCAGTAATTGATTTGTCGTCCACAGCTCAAAACATCAAGTGTGAGACCAAAATGCGTGACAAGTGCAAGGGAGCAACCTGCAACAGATTCAACTGCCCTGCTAACTGCCAGAACAAGAAAGGGAAAGTGTGGGGGACGCTCTTCTATGATGTGGTGAGTCTCACACTCAAGTCCAACATTTCACACTATACATTTTGTATGCCTGAATGTGTTTCTAAGGATTATTTTTCTATTTTTCTAGCAATCAAGTATCTGTCGTGCTGCTATGCATTATGGAATCATCAATAACAATGGTGGTCTGGTGGACACTACAAGGAAAGACAAGTTGCCATTCTTTGTCAAGGCAACAAAGAACGGCATTGAGTCATTCAGGTAGATATTTCTGGTAGTCTTTATTTTCTGTTGTCATTCTGCCTGCTATGCTCATTCATGGTTTGTGAAATGAATGATTTCCTGAAATGTAATGGTCTTCTAATGCCTGGCTTTGATCTCTTCACAGTAAATACAAAGCTGGCAATGCATTTGTGGTGGCCAAAGTGGAAAGTAAGTCACACATTTTCCAGAATAAGTGGAGCATGCACACCCTTGTTTTTTAGTTTCTTCACCTGATGACTTTTGCAGCTGTTGATGGCGTATGTCTCCTCTCTGTACCACAGGACAATCAGTGGACTGCTATGCAACAGTGGCAGAGATCTGCCCCTTCAAGAAGCCCTACTCCAACTGCCCAAGGTGCCCAGCTCCTCTCCCCCCACCATGTTTCACACGCACAACAAGAAGTGATGACTTGTGAATTAAGGGCTTTGCTTTGTAAGCAAAATCTAATTAGAGTCAGATTCCTGCTCTGGGACAAATGCTTTATACCTCCATTACAAAACCACTGGAATCTCCTAAACATGCAGACTCTGCTAGAAGGAAGCGCCAGTCTTTCCTCTGTTCTACAGAAGTTCTATGGACAATGTGTCTGGGTTATTCATAACATGACATACATTACATTTAACTAAATGGCAAATTCGTGCATAAATCCTGCATTTCTCATTGTTGCAACATAAACCGTGGGTCTGCTCATTCAATTGTATTTGTCAATAATAATGCAATCTCAATGTGTATCTCCCTCAGAGTATTCTGTCCTGCCAACTGCAAGAACGAGCCATCCTACTGGGCTCCGGTGGTTGGGAACAGCTTCTACACAGATGTAAGTGCTGGACCTAGTCACTGGGTATACCAGAATGGCATCACCATGCATGTCCTATCCTCACCATGCCTGTCCTATCATCCTGACCATGCTGAAAGGCTGAGAGGTCATACTGACAGAGGACAAAACGTTTGTCCCCACTGGGCCTGCCAGACAGATACACCTCAGTGTGTCTGCTCCCCAGAGAACTGTATCTGACTGGAACACTGAGCTGATTTATGTTGGACAGCAGATGAGTGCGGTCTAGCCCCGTTGAGCACTTAAGAGGCTGTGGCCTGAGGCGACCACGAGCAACTTCTGAATAGCGGTGTGAACATAGTTGGAATGGGAGCACTGGTGATGCAGGCCTGGTAATGGTCGCCAGTAATGTCTCGCCCAGTGCTGAGTTCGACCACACACAGCTGCTCAGCCCTGACTGGCGGATTAACTGACTCATAACTGGCCCAGAGATTGCATGCTTGAGGCCTGAGGTCTGAGGCATGGGACTGTCAGGAGAGGGCTTTAAGACCAGTCTCAGAGAGGGAGGAGCAGTGGGACACACTGTCATCTCCATTATTGTCACATCACCTCAGTTCCTGTCAGATCACCTCTTTCACTTCCTAATGACCCGAGGGTAAATCTCAAGTGATACACTACACTCCATACAGAGTGCTACCTTTGGCCAGAGACACATACAGCTCTAGTGACAAGGAATGCACTATATAGAGAATAATATGCCGTTGGAGACACGCCATATGTCATTCTAAAATCACCTCTGACCTAAGTTGCAAGTTGCATGTGTAAGCTAATGTGAGAAAGGAGCGAAACAAATAATGACGCTCCCCTGGGAACCATTTTGGACCTAAATTGACCCAGTTAGATGAAGTTGATGTTTTAAGTGTTGTTGCCTCGAATGAACTTGTTGACTCTTGTTTTTTCCCAACATTATTTCACTTAGATGTAGTCCAACTAGACACAGCAGTTTCCCAGAGATCTCAAACAGGGCCTAATGACTGTATTTTGTAAGGGCAGAGCCTGATTCTAACCCTTAAACACTCACAGTGCCAACACACAGCAAAACACAGCAGGAGAAGAGGAACAGGCCTATATTGACATGACAGAAGTCCCTAGAAAGTGGCCTGAGTTACGCTGAGTGACACGCTGGAGCCAGACTCAGTGCTTTGGACTGGGGGACAGGAGGCACCATGCCCTGCCTCAGAACCATGTGTGGAGTGTACAGCTCTCTGCTGCTGTCTGTCATCTGTAATCTGTAATCATCTTCAGCCTTGCTATTGTCATGCATATGTATAGGATTTGTACATATTGAATGCTCTGGAAACGAATACAGTGACTGTATTTGGTGTGGCTCTGTGCACTGTATGTTCCTGTACTGTACCTAATACAATAAGCATTACTGATATAGTGAAATGGAATAATAAGCCATGATTGCTGTATCTGATATCACGAGAGGTATAATGAACCCTCTCTTCTGATCCCCCCTCCCTCAGCGCTCCAGTATCTGCCGGGCAGCCATCCATGCCGGGGTGACACAAGCCGGCGGGGGCTACGTGGACGTCCTGGCCCTGGATAAGAAGAAGAGTTATGTTGGTGTCCTGAAGAACGGCATCCAGTCAGAGAGGTGGGTGCCTGCTCTACCCTCCTCTTCCCCTGTAAAATACCCTTCCCTGCCCTCTCCCTACCCTGCCCTCTCCCTACCCTGCCCTCTCCCTTCCCTGCCCTCTACCTACCCTGCCCTCTCACTACCCTGCCCTCTCCCTACCCTGCCCTCTCCCTACCCTTCCCTCACACACCCCTCCCCTGTCAGACAGAGGTCTAGGGCTCAAGCACGGAAGCCATTGGCGCCAAGTCCATGTTTGGCACACAGGCGTGCAAGAGTAATGGTGTGGTTTGGTGTGCGGACGGCCCACACATGAACTCTTTGCTTATTTTACCCGGATATTCAATGGAGTGTGCAAAGTGCTGCATGGCCAAAATCAGCTGAGCTATAGTACAGTGAAATCTAATGCTGAAATCAAGGGTCCCCTACCTGGGAGCCTCACCTTGACCTTAGTGTGAGTGAGGACATGGGCTGTCAGTGACAGGGAACAGTATGGTATTACAACCATGGCCATACACAGTCAACCCCTGGTGTGACAGAGACTGATCCAGAGGTTGACTTCTGTCCAAGTGATGACCCAGCTGTTAGGAAGTGGGGCGTACACGTAGCTGGTTGGGTGGATGGTTCTTTAATAAGGAGGAAATAATCACAGCCTATCCATTTACCCGGGGATGGAAAAGCTGTCGGCGGCTGACTCAGTGCTTCCCTCTGCAGGTAATTGCAGCCAATCTGATGCCAATGGGACGGGCATCATCCTGGCATTACTGAGATTGGCAGGCCTTCAAGGCCTCTCCACTACTGAGTTAATAACAAAGCCATCAGGCCCAGCACAATAGTGGTTGTTGGAAAGATCGGTCAGTCACTATAACAGCATGGTTAACAATGAGACAGTGTTTGAGTCATGTTTCCAGGTACGACCACTGTGATTACGCTACTCTTACTGTAGGATGTCATGAGCAACAGGCTGCCTTGAATTGGAGCCAAAAATACATTTGGTCCACAAAACAACTGACTGACTTGACAACAATATGGTTTATATTATTTTTTGTTTTTCTTAGATTTATGTCACTTTATCTTATTAATGAGTTGAAAGGACACTGGTTAACTGTTTTGAGTTCATGAATGAATGCTCAATGTAACCATCTCTCTCACTTCTCTTTTGCAGTAAGAGCAATCCAGAGGGTGGCTCGTTCCGTGTTTTTGCTGTGAGGGAGTGAGTCTCTTCCATCTCAGGGCCTCCCACTCATTGGTTCAGGGACTAACAAGATCCCCAATCTGCTCTTACTGCAATCTGGGGGCAGGAAGTGCCCATAGGTTTGATGCCATGGCAACTCCTCCCATCTGTCTCTGTCCTCCACTCTGGGAGGAAGCAGAACTTTCCATTGGACCAACCGACACTTCTCCCTCTTAGCTAATAAACAGTATCTGACTGCTCAAAGTCGGTGGCTAACATCACAAAGAACCCTTCTGTCTTCTGCTACCTTTCTCACCTTTAAACTCCAGATTATTTTTGTAAGATACACAAGCGTTAAATGCAAAATGATGTGTAACATCAAAGACCAATAGAACAGCTGGTGCTGGAACTCTGCGTCTTGACATGTAGTTAGGTTTCAAATCAAATATGTCATATTTGTTTATATTTTATGTTCTTAATACAAAAGTGAATCATTGGTCTCCATACACAGGAATGTATATTGATCACTGTATTTAATCATTCTGTACAGATTTCATTAATTCATTTTTGTTCTTCTTAAATGGCTGTATATTGACAGTTTTATATGTGTTCATAGTGTATTTTGTAGCTTGTCTCTGCTTTCCTAACACATTAATGCTTTCATCGTTGTCTTTACCTTTGGCGGAAAGGCCATGGTGCTTGAGTTAGGAGAGGATCTGTGTTTGGCATGCTGGATGAGTTCACAGTGGACAGACAGGCAGACAGAGACAGACAGACTTAGGGGTTGCGTAGGAAGGGAAGGGGAATGAGGAGGAGGGGAAGGCATACCTCCAAGGAAAAGAAACCTTTCCTGAATACAGCTTGTACTTGTTCCAGTGTCAATAATGTTCAGACGATCTGGTAAAGGTACAAAAACATTGTAGCAATATTCTGTCCACTGTGAGCTCAGGAAGGCAATGGGAGCCTGTGTGGGCAGGGCTTTCAAAATGGTGGCATATCTGGCTTCATCTGAGGGCATTCACAGATGAACGATGTTCTTGTTTGAAAAATGATTCTGTATTTATAATAGCTCACTGCTTTCTTCCCCCCTTTCCTCTCTTGATGCCATGTGTTTTGATTGAATAATATAAATACTGTACAATAGGTTGAATTTATCCCCACTTAAGACAGTTGAATGTTGTAGGTTTTGTAGAAAGAGGGTCTTATACAGTCCAATGTGAGAAAGGTGTGCCAAGTGTTCCTATCAGCAGGCTTAGCTTCAGTTAGGATTCATGACTAGGTAATGATTTGTAAAATACACAGAGGATGCAGAACATGGATCTGTTTAAACCACTCATACCCAGTTACTTATCCAGAAGGAAGGCACACAGAGGCAGAGGCAGGCTTCAGTTGGGGAATATCCTCTTAAATGCTGAGACTTTGTCGTGAGAGCAGAGTAAATCTATGTAAATTGATGCTGGAGGTTTAGGGTCTCCTACAGAAGGACATTAGGTATCCTCTATCTATCCCTAGGCTAGACTGGACAACAGTGCAGCCATTCTCTCTTTGTTTTAGTTCTCATCTTTCTAGGCTACCTCAGTCTTGTCGCTGCGCTAGGTTTGTAGTACATTGGAGGGAAATGTTAATGGTTTGTACAGCTTTGGAAATGGAGTGTAAATACTTTGATTGGTCTTTTCTGAACTGTTCTCTCTGCTGTAGGCCTTCTTTCTAAATATATGTGATGTGTTATTTTGTTTGTTTGTCTAGTTTGTATGGTGTTTATAGGCATTGGATGGGTTTTGTATTTTTTGGGCACAATTTGAAAAGAATTAAAGTTTGAAATATTTAGAATATAAGTTTATTTTGTACACTGGATATAGTAGGATATAATACGTACATTTTCCTAGGTAGTAGAAACATGTTCCTATAGCAATTTAGCATAAATACTTATTTCTCAACAATCCAAATACAACAACACATCTTGAGCCAGATCACATAACTGGAGCAGTGACATGACAGGCATGCTGAGTAGTGATGGGCATTCCTGCTCTTTTCAGTGAGCTGGCTTGGATCCCAAACGGCGCTTTAAAAAAAAATGTTTTGTATTTTTTCAAGTCACACAGATTGCGATAGTTTGACTATGATTGGTGTTAAAACAATTCTAATTAAATTATTAAATTAAATCATACTCTACCATAACCACAATTTATTTAAAAATGTATGTGTTTGTTATGAAAAAAAAGCTATTAAACATTTGCATTTAAAGTGTAACTTTTCAATGTATATATACTAAGTGCATATAAATCTAACCATTCAAAACGAATACAATCTGAACAGCATAATATAATATTACACCATATCAACGAAAGATAAATAACAATGTGCAAAACTGCAGCATCCCAGTGAAAACATTAAACTGGTCCCTCTTTTCTCTCTCTTCTTTACTGCCATGTTATGACCAGCAACACACAGCAATGCTGACCATATTTTGCCTTTATGAGATGTTGATGCGGTTTCTTCTCTCAGTAATTATTTGTCCCGTTTTCGAGAAGACCCTCTCAGAAGGAAGAGATGTGGTCACTATGCAGAGTCTCCTTGTCATGACTTTAGTAAGCCGTGGGTAGACAGAGGCCTTGTTCTTCCACCAGCTCAGAGGATCTGTAGATCTTTGGAGGAGGGGCTCCTCCAAATAGGATCAGACCTCCATTATGGCATCTGCTGAGAGATTCCTTTGTGCCAAACAGCATCCAAACAGCAGACATTTCTTGCACTACTGCTGGTGCTTCTGCTCCATATGATCCCTCTTCTTCCTGTTGCCCTGGTGCCTGAGCCAGCTGACTGCTGGGGCTGTCCCTCCCTGCTACTGAGGTTATTCTTTGAAGAGCCAATCGCTATGGCATCAATCGCTCTGGCATCACTGAAGGCTAACTTCTTAAACCTGGGGTCAAGTGCAGTGGTTTCTGATAGCACGTGATTATATTCCATTCTGTGGAACTTTCTGTCCCCTGATGAACATAGGGTGTCCATCAACTCTGTCACATGTCCTGTGGTTACATTTTGCTCCTCTCTGACGGCTGGCTGTGATTCGCTGTAGACCCTTACACAGGAGTATCATTTTTGAGGCTGTCACATAGCTGAAAAGAGAGAACAGTAACTTATTAGTTCAGGTTCATGTTTTGTCGACTGATACTTCATTCTCATCACTGCTCATATACATATATAATACTGGATTAAATAATGATGTAGTAATAACTGCTTACTGTACCGCTCTCCACTGATCTCCACAGTGACCTGCTCAAAGGGTTCCAGGACTCTGCACACCTCTTCCACCACCTCCCATTCCTCTTGGGTCAGAGCATCAACAGGTGCATTGACAAGGGCCAGAGTAGAGATGATGGCATCCTTTGACTCAAGAAACCACTTCAACATATAAAATGTTGAATTCCTTGTAGTGCAGTCTTGTTTAGGCCTTACCTCAGACATCCCCATCTGGCGTTGTGTAGACTTTAGTTTTTCAGCACCTACTGTGCTCCTGTGGAAGTATTCCACAGCTGCTTTCACTTTGTCCACAGTGGGCTTCATCACCTTCAGAACATCTCTTACAATCAGGTTGATTGTGTGGGCAAGACATAGATGATGGGTCCATTTAAAAATGTTATATTGCTTTGGTTATATTAGATGCATTGTCGCTAACACAACAGACCACTTTTCCATATACCTGCTATTATCTGGCCCCTCTCAACAGTTCCTCTGCCATGTTCTCTGAGGTGTGTCTGTTGCTGAACTTAAAGCAGTCCAGAAGACCGCTAGACAACGAAAAATCTTCAATGAAGTGACATGTAACCGACATGTAAGAAGTGCTTACCCTTGATGTCCAGCAGTCAGTGGTAAGGCAAACTGCAGTAGCTTTTTGGACTCTTTTAGTTTCTCAAAGCTCCGCTACAGCTAGCTTCACAGTTGGGTGCACAGTTCACATATGCCGGTGTAGGTTGTGCATAGAACTGGATTTTGTTTTGGCGAATTCTACACTGCTCTAACATTGTCTACATTATTAAAATGCATCCAAATTCTACTGTGCTTCCGACTAATTTTCCAGCTGTTGTTTTCACAGCTGTCCTTCCTCTCTCTCCTCGGCTGCTAAGTGTGTGACTGTAAGTGAGTTGGCTCGGCCCTCCCTCACGCATCTTTAGTTCATTGGTTGACACTGCATGTCTGATTGACAGGAACAACAGGTGAGGCTGTTAGTCTGAGCAGAAGGTCAGAACGAATGTGTGCGCTTGAGCATTTAGGCCTATATTATTTTATAATTTTTTTCATTCTTTGAATTAGTTAATTCTATTAATTTAAATCTTTTGATTATTCATATCTTAATTTTAAAATACTTTTATAAATAGATTTGGCTCTTCTGATATGTGAGCCGGCTCCCAACGTTCACCTACAAGAGCCGGCACTTAGAGCCGATTCGTTGGTGAACGACCCATCATTAATGCTGAGGTCCACAGCAGGAATGAATGGAATGGAATAGAGACCGAGGCCACCCAGGTTAGGACCATTATCTTTGGAACAACTTCACTGACCACAGACACGATCTGAACTGGCCTTGGTCTGCCTCTGGTGGGTACAGACATGCAGGAATGGGGTGGAACAGATTCCCACTCAGTTCAAACAATCACTTAACCTTAGGAAACACAGAGATGGTATGCTGATACTATAGTCCTGTAGATCTGAGTTAGCACAGTACAGAGATGGTATGCTGATACTGTAGTCCTGTAGATCTGAGTTAGCACAGTACAGAGAGGGTATGCTGATACTATAGTCCTGTAGATCTGAGTTAGCACAGTACAGAGATGGTATGCTGATACTGTAGTCCTGTAGATCTGAGTTAGCACAGTACAGAGATGGTATGCTGATACTATAGTCCTGTAGATCTGAGTTAGCACAGTACAGAGATGGTATGCTGATACTATAGTCCTGTAGATCTGAGTTAGCACAGTACAGAGATGGTATGCTGATACTGTAGTCCAGTAGATTTGAGTTAGCACAGTAATGACACAAGTATGCTACTCAATAGATGTAAGGACACCATCAGGGTTTCTTGTTCTTTGTACTTTGCAGCTTTCCACATTGAGACAGACAAATGGAGACGCATTGGAAATAAGGGCTCATGAACCATTGGAAGAATGTCTAAGTTTGAGATACACTCTTTAAGCAGTGGTAAGTTCTGATTCTGTCATTTAGAAAGACATACAGTAGTAAGGACATGTGGCCCGATGCTGAGAGTAGAGAGCCATCTGAACAACACTCCAGTCTAACACTGGCAAGAGGCTGTGTTTAATCACTGAGAGAGAGAGAGAGAGAGAGAGAGATATCAGCAAGGGGTGAGTCCTGGCTGGAGCTAGAAGCTAGGTCTGCTGATTAACAGCTGTTATAGGCCAGCCTGATGACTGTTTAACTGTCAGTGATGATGAAGATGGAGTGTCGCTCTCCACTCAACCTTTAACGACCCTCAAAGTGCAGAGAGAGAGGACCAAGTTTTATGCAGTTTTGTTCCAGTTTGCTCTTTCGGCGCTCTTGGCACGCACCACATCCATTTGAATGTCATACAATACACGTTTTTCATTTCCTCCCTGCTATGTTGAAGCTGCTATTTTGAAGCTGAGGCTCTGAATGGCTGTTTGTGTGTCTGTATTTGTCTGTTATCTCCAGAAGACTGTATCTCGGCATAACAACTCCAGCAGGCTCAACCATTCAGGAAGCCAGCTGCTCCTCTCCATCACCCTGCTTCTGCTTAAGATTACCTTGCCGTGTGCTGCAGACTGTTTGGTTGGGTTACTGTAGTAGTCCAGGTGTGTGTCCTTGTTGTTGAGCTGAAGACTATTTGTCCCAGGGCTGCACTGAAACATGGACAGGGCAGTGCTGGGGAATCCAGTACATCAGGTCCACTCACGCTGTGGGAAGCAACAGGGGATGGAAAAACAAATAGGCCTCACTTGTTTTGTAACCCAGCCACTGATGCACAACAAACAGCAGGGCCTTCAGTGGAGAACATGCAGCCTCAGCCCTTATCCTGCCCCACTGCAGCAGCAGCAGGAGCAACACACTCTATCAACCAGTTGCTGTCCATAAGCAGCCTGGAGAAGAGCCCTGTCTCCTCTGATGGGGATATGTTCTACGCACTGACCTCAGTGTGTGTGTGTGTGTGTTGGGGGGGATCTTAAAAGCAAGGTATCTGGCTGAAGTCCCTGTAGCTAGGACTTTGCACTCCTTACAATCATTTACCTTATGCTAGTGAGCAGCTGAATTTAACCTCCAGTGACTTTTGGTTGAAGATCTCTCTGCTGTTATTGCGTGCCATTATCAACCACAATGTCTCAGACTTTGGTCAAACTACGGTCAGACTACGGTCAAAGACTGTAATTCAGAGTGACTTTCTGCTTGCCTTGTTTCCACCTGAAATTTGAGCGAAATGAAAGAGGACATGTTGAACAAATTACATTAAACAAGTCCTTAACCCTTTAATTTACACAGCAGATCCTCCTAAAACTGTGGTCTCTAAGTCAAGGCCTGGCAGCTCCATTTCCTTTCCATCCTTCTGATGTGCTGGACAATTCCTGCATCTCACCCTCACACATCGTTTAATCAACATCTGTGTGGGGGCTGGAAGTCATTTCTGAGGAAGGCAGTACAGTAATTACTGTAGTGAAGTCCTTTGGGGGAAGTGGCCATAGCTGTGTGTCCGGGAGGAAGCACCGCGGGGCTTCCAGGATATGCTGCATGGCTGTTATCAACCTCCGGTTTGTTGGCTTGATTTAACGAGGCTTCACAGGCCAGGACTGCTGACCTACAGTACTAACATGGATCCCCTTTCTGGGGGCCTTGTACACCTCTGTAACATTCCACTGGACTGTGTGTTGTGTGTCCTGTGTCCACCACTCTCCATGCTGCTTGTCCAACAGTCTACAGTTCATGATGAAAAACACTGTCCACTCTACTCAAACAGAGAGATGATCAACATGGTCATGTTCATAGTCCACAGTACCAGAGTTGGGGAAACCACTTGGACACTGTGACCTACAGCTATTAGTGTCTGTGTCCAAGGTAATAAATTAATCTGTCATTTATCGGCTGCTGACCCTTGGCTGGTATACACTGTATGTTGGAAACATTCCCGCAGACCTCAAGGCTGCTCAAGATAAACACAGCATTAATGAGATGTACAGGTTGTGGACAGCATCGATGTAAACGCAGTAGAGGAAAATATCCTAATACATCATACAGTATTTCCCCAGGCCATGTGAGAGAAGATCCACCTGGGTTCTCCGGCTGTGGAGCCATGGATGTTGAGTTATCGCTGTATTTGCATCTGTTAGGGAGTTGTTGTTCAAACTAGGTTGACATAGCACACATGCCCTGCACTCACTGGGGGCGGACCAGGATGTTAAGAAGACTGCACCAAAACAAAAAGAGGACTCCAGATTTAAACTAATATGACAGACTAGGTCAATTGAGTGTGTTTTTCCATCCGGGGGGATTGATAGTGATGCAGCATGTGCTCTGAAGGGACACATGGGGTCTACTGGGTTAGTGGATGCAGGATAAAGGACTGGATTTTGATCCAAATGGAGGTATGTGCAAAGGTGGCTGATACTGCTGTGATGTTAGGGAGGATGCTTGCATGGCCTCATTGGCCTGCTGCTTAGCAACACTATGGGGTGATGTTTCTGAATTTCTAATACATCAATATTAAAAATCAATGCGCTTCCTTTAGCATAGGTGTTTATGAATTGGCTAATGTTATTTATTCATTATAACTCTCAAAAAGGCAGCAGGAGAGGAACTGCAAGAGGGAGTATAAAGATCAGGAAAGGGATCATGGAAAGGACCCATTTGACAAGTGTTTGAGGTGTGATCAGATTGTTGGAGGAGGATGGTGCATCCCTGCCTTATCTACACAGTATCCCCTGGCAGCATATCAGAAGTCACTGAAAGAGGGTTGAGGACATGAAGCTAGGGTTAGAGTTATGGTTAGGGTTAGTGCTGAGCTTGGGTGAGGACACAAAACTATGGTTAGGGTTGAGCCGGGCTGAGGACATGAAGCTAGGTTTAGGGTTATGGCTAGGGTTAGGGCTATGGTTAGGGCTGAGCTTGGGTGAGGACATTAAGCTATGGTTAGGGTTAGGGTTGAGCCGGGCTGAGGACATGAAGCTAGGGTTAAGGTTATGGCTGGGGTTAGGGCTGAGCTTGGGTGAGAACATGAAGCTATGGTTAGGGTTAGGTTTGTGGCAATGGTTATGGTTGAGCCGGGGTGTGGACATGAAGCTAGAGTTAGGGTTGGGTTTGAGCTGGGGTGTGGACATGAAGTTAGGGTTGGGGTTGAGCTGGGGTGTGGACATGAAGCTAGGGTTAGGGTTGGGGTTGAGCTGGGGTGTGGACATGAAGTTAGAGTTGGGATTGAGCTGGGGTGTGGACATGAAGCTAGGGTTAGGGTTGGGGTTGAGCCGGGGTGTGGACATGAAGCTAGGGTTAGGGTTGGGGTTGAGCCGGGGTGTGGACATGAAGCTCGGGTTAGGGTTTGGGTTGAGCCGGGGTGTGGACATGAAGCTAGGGTTAGGGTTGGGGTTGAGCCAGGGTGTGGATATGAAGCTAGGGTTCAAGGTTAGGGGTTAGCCCCACAGGGTCACATTCACCCAACCTTCTCGCTCCTCACTGCTGTGGGGGTTGAGGTGTCAGGGGCCCCTGAATAACATGAGCGGAGGAAACCTGGGGTACCCCCTGAGGGCTCTGGGGTGTAGAGTGGAGGCAGTAAATCACCTGCAATCTGTGAAAGTAATCACTGGCACTCTACCCAAACACAACATGGTGTGGCAGCCATCTCCAACACTGCAATGTGGGTCACATCTGACAATACAGTTACATGAGCCAGAGACATCAGTGAACATATTCTACATTTCATACTGTACTGTGTATAATCCATCTTCATTTCTCTCCAGTTTATTCAGCCTGCCATGACCTACTGAACAGGCGAAGACACGATAAACACAAGCCTACCAACATACACACACTCTGGTATTACCCTTAAGGTGGTGAATACACTGTAGCAAATGTTCCTGTGAAGGTTTGAACTGTGAAGGACTTCTAACAAGTTGTCTTACACAATACAAATCATAATGTAACATTTGAAATGCTTCCAAACTACTGCAAACTAACACAATTACATTTTGTTGTTTGATTGACTCATCCCTCAGTTATTTGTGTTTGATTCATTCTCTTCTATTGTTTCAGTATAAAAACAGCTCTCATTGATTAGTTGACTAAATCCCCCTGGGGAGTGGAGTAGAATACTGGCACAGGGCAAAGCTTCTCAGAGCAGAGAAACAAAGAGTGTCTTTCACAGGGCTGATGGGGAATCTGTGGCGATGCTGCATACTGCTTAGTTAGACAGACTGTTCTGACTGGAACCACAAAACAGGCTAGAGATGTACAGTGAGCTCCAAATGTATTGGGACTGTTTTTTATTGTAAATAAAGAATAGAATATGTTTCTAAACACTTCTACATTCATGTGGATACTACCATGATTATGGATAATACGGAATAAACTGTGAATAATGATGAGTGAGAAAGTTACAGTTACAGACACACAAATACCCCCCCCCCCCCAAAATGGTGAGAGGTTCGCATGTCTTGGGGTACAATATTTATGTGTCTTTCTCACTCATCATTATTCATAATAATTCATTCAGGATTATCCGTAATCATGGTAGCATCCACATTAATGTAGAAGTGTTTATAGACATATTATATTCTTATTTACAATAAAAGTACCTCCAAAATGACACAATACATTATTTATCATTCATTTCCATTGGGTACAAAATAATCTGAACAAACAGCAAATGCATCCAATGAATGTGTAGTCACAAGCTTGATGTAGTCATTGCGTGCTATGAGTATGGGACCAAATACTAAACTTTTCACTACTTTAATAAACATATAAGTGAATTTGTCCCAATACTGTTGGTCCACTAAAATGGGAGGACTATGTACAAAAAGTGCTGTAATTTCTAAACTGTTCACTCAATATGGATGAAAATACCCTCAAATTAAAGCTGACAGTTTGCACTTTAACCCCATAGTCATTGTATCATTTCAAATCTAAAGTGATGGAGTACAGAGCCCCCCCCAAAAAATATGTCACTGTCCCAATACTTTTGGAGCTCACTGTATATAAGGATGAGGACTAAGCGATAAATTGTTATGTTTTATCACACTGAAACAGCCCCCAAGTTTATTTTTTCCATGCTGGGAAGAGTGTGCTGAAGATTCACAGCCCAGTGTTCAAACATGGTCGCCTGCGGATACATAGTTCAACCAATGAGCAGGGACTCACTGGTGCCAGCTTTGAAACCCTGAAATGTGGTTGAAGATATCCCTCTAGTGGTGTGGGGGCTGTGCTTTGGCAAAGTGGGTGGGGTTATATCCTTCCTGTTTGGCCCTGTCCGGGGGTGTCCTCGGATGGGGCCACAGTGTCTCCTGACCCCTCCTGTCTCAGCCTCCAGTATTTATGCTGCAGTAGTTTATGTGTCGGGGGGCTTGGGTCAGTTTGTTATATCTGGAGTACTTCTCCTGTCCTATTCGGTGTCCTGTGTGAATCTAAGTGCGCGTTCTCTAATTCTCTCCTTCTCTCTTTCTTTCTCTCTCTCGGAGGACCTTAGCCCTAGGACCATGCCCCAGGACTACATGACATGATGACTCCTTGCTGTCCCCAGTCCACCTGGCCATGCTGCTGTTCCAGTTTCAACTGACCTGAGCCCTAGGACCATGCCCCAGGACTACCTGACATGATGACTCCTTGCTGTCCCCAGTCCACCTGGCCATGCTGCTGCTCCAGTTTCAACTTCCACCTGACTGTGCTGCTGCTCCAGTTTCAACTGTTCTGCCTTATTATTATTCGACCATGCTGGTCATTTATGAACATTTGAACATCTTGGCCATGTTCTGTTATAATCTCCACCCGGCACAGCCAGAAGAGGACTGGCCACCCCACATAGCCTGGTTCCTCTCTAGGTTTCTTCCTAGGTATTGGCCTTTCTAGGGAGTTTTTCCTAGCCACCGTGCTTCTACACCTGCATTGCTTGCTGTTTGGGGTTTTAGGCTGGGTTTCTGTACAGCACTTTGAGATATCAGCTGATGTACGAAGGGCTATATAAATAAATTTGATTTGATATGTCTAGTAGAAATTGTAAATCCATGTTGTTTTTGAAAACACACTTGTCACCCAGCAGTGATTCCATGTTGAAGAATAGATGAACATGGGGATAGATTAATTTAAAAGTCATCCATTTTAGATTTGTGTGTATTGTGAAATTGTTAGATATTACTTGTTAGATATTACTGCACCGTTGGAGCTAGAAACACAAGCATTTCACTACACCCGCAATAACATCTGCTAAACATGTGTATGTGACCAATAACATGTGATTTGATTTGATCTGTGCCCAAGAGTGACTGACCAGAAACCTGCTGTGCCACCTGGATGACTCAGGTGAACAAAAAAAATGACATCACACAGTCACTAGAAGCCCTCTTATTGAATAGTGAGAACCGGGACTCATGGAAACCACTTCTCTCCAGGTTTACATAATCAAATCAAACATGAGATCCAGTGGATGTTAAAATCAGTTAATAGTAACTAAATGTAATCACAAATGTAATCTACTTAATCCCCAAAAGCAATTATTTATAATTAGAGGGTCATAAACAATGACTAGTTATGCTGCATACTCCAAGAAAGGTTAACATCTCACCTTGCTGCTAAATTTGTTATAAATTGCTGAGGTGTAGTCACTTTTGAGGACACAAGCTCAAGTACACAGTACATATGATGCAAATATGAAATATTTGACATTATGTATTTCCTATTAAACAAAACTGTATGAATAAGACTTATATATTTTTTTATTTAACTAGGCAAGTCAGTTAAGAACAAATTCTTATTTTCAATGACGGCCTAGGAACAGTGGGTGCACTGCCTTGTTCAGGGGCAGAGCGACAGTGTTTTACGTTGTCAACTCGGGGGAACCGATCTTGCAACCTTTCGGTTATAAGTCCAACGCTCTAACCACTATGTCTCGTTCTAAACATAGTATAATCAAATTATAAAATGACAAACTATAAGATTTCGCCTTTCCTATAACTGCAAAATACATGTTTGTATGTTTAGTGTTAGATAAAATGTCCATAACCTAGGTACTTATAGATGTCCACATATTCTAGGTCGGAACCATCCAGGGTGGTGATGCTAGTCGGGCGTGCGGGTGCAGGCAGCGAACGGTTGAAAAGCATGCATTTGGTTTTACTAGCGTTTAAGAGCAGTTGGAGGCCACGGAAGGAGTGTTGTATGGCGTTGAAGCTTGTTTGGAGGTTAGATAGCACAGGTATACAGTTATGGTGTCGTCTACGTAGAGGTGGATCAGGGAATCGCCCGCAGCAAGAGCAACATCATTGATATATACAGAGAACAGAGTCGGCCCGAGAATTGAACCCTGTGGCACCCCCATAGAGACTGCCAGAGGACCGGACAGCATGCCCTCCGATTTGACACACTGAACTCTGTCTGCAAAGTAATTGGTGAACCAGGCAAGGCAGTCATCCGAAAAACCGAGGCTACTGAGTCTGCCGATAAGAATATGGTGATTGACAGAGTCGAAAGCCTTGGCAAGGTCGATGAAGACGGCTGCACAGTACTGTCTTTTATCGATGGCGGTTATGATATCGTTTAGTACCTTGAGTGTGGCTGAGGTGCACCCGTGACCGGCTCGGAAACCAGATTGCACAGCGGAGAAGGTACGGTGGGATTCGAGATGGTCAGTGACCTGTTTGTTGACTTGGCTTTCGAAGACCTTAGATAGGCAGGGCAGGATAGATATGGGTCTGTAACAGTTTGGGTCCAGGGTGTCTCCCCCTTTGAAGAGGGGGATGACTGCGGCAGCTTTCCAATCCTTGGGGATCTCAGACGATATGAAAGAGAGGTTGAACAGGCTGGTCATAGGGGTTGCGACAATGGTGGCGGATAGTTTCAGAAATAGAGGGTCCAGATTGTCAAGCCCAGCTGATTTGTACGGGTCCAGGTTTTGCAGCTCTTTCAGAACATCTGCTATCTGGATTTGGGTAAAGGAGAAGCTGGGGAGGCTTGGGCGAGTAGCTGCTGGCTGAGGTAGAGTTGCCAGGAGGAAGGCATGGCCAGCCGTTGAGAAATGCTTGTTGACGTTTTCGATTATCATGGATTTATCGGTGGTGACCGTGTTACCTAGCCTCAGTGCAGTGGGCAGCTGGGAGGAGGTGCTCTTGTTCTCCATGGACTCCATGTTCTCCAGTGTCCCAGAACTTTTTGGAGTTAGAGCTACAGGATGCAAATTTCTGCTTGAAAAAGCTAGCCTTTGCTTTCCTGACTGACTGCGTGTATTGGTTCCTGACTTCCCTGAACAGTTGCATATCGCGGGGACTATTCAATGCTATTGCAGTCCGCCACAGAATGTTTTTGTGCTGGTCGAGGGCAGTCAGGTCTGGAGTGAACCAGGGGCTATATCTGTTCTTAGATCTGTATTTTTTAAACGGAGCATGCTTATCTAAGATGGTGAGGAAGTTACTTTTAAAGAATGACCAAGCATCCTCAACTGACGGGATGAGGTCAATATCCTTCCAGGATACCCGGGCCAGGTCGATTAGAAAGGATCCTGATCCTGATTGAAGACAGCGGAGGTGTATTTGGAGGGCCAGTTGGTCAGGATAATGTTTATGAGGGTGCCCTTGTTTACAGATTTAGGGTTGTACCTGGTAGGTTCCTTGATGATTTGTGTGAGATTGAGGGCATCTAGCTTAGATTGTAGGAATTCCGGGGTGTTAAGCATATCCCAGTTTAGGTCACCTAACAGAACGAACTCTGAAGCTAGATGGGGGGCGATCAGTTCACAAATGGTGTCCAGGGCACAGCTGGGAGCTGAGGGGGGTCGGTAGCAGGCGGCAACAGTGAGAGACTTATTTCTGGAGAGATTAATTTTTAAAATGAGAAGTTCGAAATGTTTGGGTATGGAAAGTATGACATTACTTTGCAGGCTATCTCTGCAGTAGACTGCAACTCCTCCCCCTTTGGCAGTTCTATCTTGACGGAAAATGTTATAGTTGGGTATGGAAATCTCAGAATTTTTGGTGGCCTTCCTAAGCCAGGATTCAGACACAGCAAGGACATCAGGGTTGGCAGAGTGTGCTAAAGCAGTGGGTAAAACAAACTTAGGGAGGAGGCTTCTGATGTTGACATGCATGAAACCAAGGCTTTTTCGATCACAGAAGTCAACAAATGAGGGTGCCTGGGGACATGCAGGGCATAATAACAGAACTAAGGTCAGAATGTGACAGCTATATTGTAATTACTTCGCCACCATGGCCTATTTATTGCCTTAACTCTCTTATCTTACCTCATTTGCACTCACTGTATATAGACCTTTTGTGTTCTTTTGTTCTACTGTATTATTGACTGTATGTTTTGTTTATTCCATGTGTAACTCTGTGTTGTTGTATGTGTCGAATTGCTATGCTTTATCTTGGCCAGGTCACAGTTCCAAATGAGAACTTGTTCTCAACTAGCCTACCTGGTTAAATAAAAGGTGAGATAAATAAATAAAAATGAAGCTGGTCTGTGCTGTAGCAATATAATTGGTTGTTACTGGGAGGCTCTGAGAGAAGCAGAAGGAATAGTGGAAAGTGGAATGTTATGGTATGTTTAAACAGCTCTGTGCTTTAGTGGAGCTGAGCTGGGATGGCGCCAGAGGCTGAGAATGTGACCAGCTGTTTGGGTGAGGAGAATGGAGCCTGTGAGAGGTTCTGAGAGGTGGGACAGTCCTGACCCCAGCCTGGCCTACCAGATGGTCTCTCATCACTTGAGTCCTGGTTCCAGGTATCTCCACGTGGGACTGGTTCTGGACTGGGAAACAATACCCTCCACAGACTGGTACCAGGCCTTAGAAAGTACTCTACCCTCAGCCCTCACAAAATCGATGATAAAATAAACATTTACATTTTAACCTTATCTTTTAGTCTCCAGCCTTGGTTTATAAATGCATTTGTGTTTCGAGGGCTATTTCCATAAAGTGTGGCTGCGCTCATGATGCAGAGAAATCCCCCCAAAATTCTAGGTGTCCTTGTGTTGTCAGCGGTTTAATATAGTGGTGTTTTTCCTATTTTCCTCATGTAAGTCTACTATCTCTAGCATGCTAGCTGAGCTGGGCCCCTCGAAGCTGAGGACCCTGTGGCATGTAGAGTACAATATTAACTGGATCATGGAAGGATTGGTGATAAATCACCCCTCTGGTACCCTCCCTCTGTATTTGTGTCTGTCAGACTTCTCTCAGGAGCTAAAGAAAACCGTGGTTCAAATGGGGAGCTACAGTGACTTGCGAAAGTATTCACCCCCTTGGCATTTTTCCTATTTTTTTGCCTTACAACCTGGAATTAAAATATATTTTTTTGTGGGTTTGTATCATTTGATTTACACAACATGCCTACCACTTTGAAGATGCAAAATGCAAGGAATAAGACAAAAAAACGGAAAACTTGAGCATGCATAACTATTCACCCCCCTAAGTCAGCAATTTGTAGAGCCACCTTTTGTAGCAATTACAGCTGCAAGTCTCTTGGGGTATGTCTCCATAGGCTTGGCACATCTAGCCACTGGGATTTTTGCCCATTCTTCAAGGCAAAACTGCTCCAGCTCCTTCAAGTTGTTGGGTTCCGCTGGTGTACAGCAATCTTTAATTCATACCACAGATTCTCAATTGGATTGAGGTCTGGGCTTTGACTAAGCCATTCCATAACATCTAAATGTTCCCCTTAAACCACTCAAGTGTTGCTTCAGCAGTATGCTTAGGGTCATTTCCTGCTGGAAGGTGAACCTCCGTCCTAGTCTCAAATCTCTGGAAGAGGGTTGCCTCAAGAATTTCCCTGTATTTAGCACCATCCATCATTCCTTCAATTCTGACCAGTTTCCCAGTCCCTGCCGATGAAAAACATCCCCACAGCATGGTGCTGCCACCACCATGCTTCACTGTGGGGATGGTATTCTCGGGGTGATGAGAGGTGTTGGGTTTGCGCCAGACATAGCATTTTGCTTGATGGCCAAAAAGCTCAATTTTAGTCTCATCTGACCAGAGTACCTTCTTCCATATGTTTGGGGAGTCTCCCTCATGCCTTTTGGCGAACACCAAACGTGTTTGCTTATTTTTTTCTTTAAACAATAGCTTTTTTTTGGCCACTCTTCCGTAAAGCCCAGCTTTGTGGAGTGTATGGCTTAAAGTGGTCCTATGGACAGATACCCCAATCTCCGCTGTGGAGCTTTGTAGCTCCTACAGGGTTATCTTTGGTCTCTTTGTTGCCTCTGTGATTAATGCCCTCCTTGCCTGGTCCATGAGTTTTGGTGGGCAGCCCTCTCTTGGCAGGTTTGTTGTGGTGCCATATTCTTTCCATGTTTTAATGATGGATTTAATGGTGCCCCGTGGGATGTTCAAAGTTTCAGAAGTTTCAGATTGCACCCAAGATTGACCTACATGTCATGTCTTGTCATATTATGTCTTGTTCCTGTTCTTTCTCTTCACTCTGTCTCCCTCAGCCTAATACGACCAGCAATCTTCTCTTTCTCTCCTCCTCCAGCTGTTCCTCATCTCCTCTAACTACCTCGTTCACCCTTTTCCCACCTGTTCCCTTTTTCCCTCTGATTAGGTCTCTATTTCTCTCTCTTTTCCTGCTTTCTTTGTCAGATTCTCGTTTGAGTTTCTCATGCCAGAACCAAACTATCGTCTTGTCCCATCCTGTCGGAATCTGCCTGTTCTTCTGATGCTACGTGTGATCAGGTACCTCTGTCCGCTACGACCCGCACCTACCCAGAGAGACCAGCAGTCTGTCGCCGCAACCCAGCTATTCTCCTCTGCTGCTAAGAAGGGGACTCTCTTGTAAATATCAGAAGGACTTTCTGTTTCATTTGTCGCCCTCTCTGAGGGTTGTCTATTTTGCCATTTTCTACATCTGAAGAGGATCTATGTCTTCCCTGTGTTTTTACATTAAAGGACTCTGTTTTTGTTAAATCGCTTTTGGGTCCTCACTCAAGTGCACAACAGAAGAATCTGACCAAGAATGGACCCAGCGATTTCAGATCCTTTCCACTCAGCCGTCAAGATCCAGGGAGCGATGCTAGGCAGACACGAGCAGGAATTGTCTGTTGCTCGACATGCCGTTGAGACCCTGACCGCCCAAGTCTCCGACCTCACAAGACAGGTTCACCATCTCCGCCTCGATCCACCGGCCACTTCCAGGGCTTCCGAATCTCCGGAGCCCAGAATCAAGTGGCTCGTGAGTGGGGCACGGCTATCTGGGAGGCGAGGGCTGAGTGTACTAACCAGTATCAGGACTTTAAGGAGGAGATGATGCAGGTTTTTGATCGTTCTGTTTTTGGGGAGGAAGCTTCCAGGGTCCTGGCTTCCCTATGTCAAGGTAATCGATCCATAACAGATTACTCTATTGAGTTTCGCACTCTTGCTGCCTCCAGTGACTGGAACGAGTCAGATTTGCTCGCTCGTTTTCTGGAGGGTCTCCGTGCGGAGGTAAAGGATGAGATTCTCTCCCGGGAGGTCCCCTCCAGCGTGGATTCCTTGATTGAACTCGCTATTCGCATAGAGCGATGGGTTGATCTTCGTCACCGAGCTCGGGGAAAGGAGCTCGCGTTCTCCGTTGCCCCCCTCTCCGCATCACTACCATCTTCCTCCGCCGGCTCGGGTGCTGAGCCTATGCAGCTGGGGGGTATCCGCATCTCGACTAAGGAGAGGGAAAGGAGAATCACCAACCGCCTCTGTCTCTATTGCGGTTCCGCTGGTCATTTTGTCACTTCATGTCCAGTAAAAGCCAGAGCTCATCAGTAAGAGGAGGGCTACTGGTGAGCGCTACTACTCTGGTCTCTCCTTCAAGATCCTGCACTACCTTGTCGGCCCATCTACGCTGGACCGGTTCGTCAGCTTCCTGCAGCGCCTTGATAGACTCTGGGGCGGAGGGCTGCTTTATGGACGAGACCTGGGCTCGGGAACATGACATTCCTCTCAGACAGTTAAAGGAGCCCACGGCCTTGTTCGCTCTGGATGGGAGTCCTCTCCCCAGGATTCAGCGTGAAACGCTACCTTTAACCCTCACTGTCTCTGGTAATCATAGCGAAACCATTTCTTTTTTAATTTTTCGTTCACCTTTTACACCTGTTGTTTTGGGTCATCCCTGGCTAGTTTGTCATAATCCTTCTATTAATTGGTCTAGTAATTCTATCCTCTCCTGGAACGTCTCTTGTCATGTGAAATGTTTAATGTCTGCTATCCCTCCTGTTTCCTCTGTCTCTTCTTCACAGGAGGAGCCTGGTGATTTGACGAGGGTGCCGGAGGAATATCACGATCTGCGCATGGTGTTCAGTCGGTCCAGGGCCACCTCTCTTCCTCCGCACCGGTCGTATGATTGTAGTATTGATCTCCTTCCAGGAACCACCCCCCCCCCCCGGGGTAGACTATACTCTCTGTCGGCTCCCGAACGTAAGGCTCTCGAAGATTATTTGTCTGTAGCTCTCGACGCCGGTACCATAGTCCCCTCCTCCTCTCCCGCCGGAGCGGGTTTTTTTTTTGTTAAGAAGAAGGACGGGTCCCTGTGCCCCTGCATAGATTATCGAGGGCTGAATGACATAACAGTTAAGAATCGTTATCCGCTTCCTCTTATGTCTTCAGCCTTCGAGATCCTGCAGGGAGCCAGGTTTTTCACTAAGTTGGACCTTCGTAACGCTTACCATCTCGTGCGCGTCAGGGAGGGGGACGAGTGGAAAACGGCGTTTAACACTCCGTTAGGGCACTTTGAATACCGGGTTCTTCCTTTCGGCCTCGCAAACGCTCCAGCTGTCTTTCAGGCATTAGTAAATGACGTCCTGAGAGACATGCTGAACATCTTTGTTTTCGTCTACCTTGACGATATCCTGATTTTTTTCACCGTCACTCCAGATTCATGTTCAGCACGTTCGACGTGTCCTCCAGCGCCTTTTAGAGAATTGTCTTTATGTGAAGGCTGAGAAGTGCACTTTTCATGCCTCCTCCGTCACATTTCTCAGTTCTGTTATTTCCGCTGAAGGCATTAAGATGGATCCCGCTAAGGTCCAAGCTGTCATTGATTGGCCCGTTCCTAAGTCACGCGTCGAGCTGCAGCGCTTTCTCGGCTTCGCAAATTTCTATCGTCGTTTCATCCGTAATTTCGGTCAGGTGGCAGCTCCCCTCACAGCCCTTACTTCTGTCAAGACGTGCTTTAAGTGGTCCGATTCCGCCCAGGGAGCTTTTGATCTTCTCAAGAATCGCTTTACATCCGCACCTATCTTTGTTACACCTGACGTCTCTAGACAGTTCGTTGTCGAGGTTGACGCGTCAGAGGTGGGCGTGGGAGACATTCTTTCTCAGCGCTCCCTCTCTGACGACAAGGTCCACCCTTGCGCGTATTTTTCTCATCGC
Source organism: Oncorhynchus kisutch (assembly GCF_002021735.2). Classification (NCBI taxonomy): domain Eukaryota; kingdom Metazoa; phylum Chordata; class Actinopteri; order Salmoniformes; family Salmonidae; genus Oncorhynchus; species Oncorhynchus kisutch. The sequence continues at coordinate 66,567,154 of NC_034181.2, read as the reverse complement.
CTGTCGCCGTCGGAACGTAACTATGATGTGGGAAACCGCGAACTGCTCGCCATCCGCTTAGCCCTAGGCGAATGGCGACAGTGGTTGGAGGGGGCGACCGTTCCTTTTGTCGTTTGGACTGACCATAGGAACCTTGAGTACATCCGTTCTGCCAAACGACTTAATGCACGTCAGGCTCGTTGGGCGCTGTTTTTCGCTCGTTTCGAGTTCGTAATTTCTTATCGTCCGGGCTCTAAGAACACCAAGCCTGATGCTTTATCTCGTCTCTTCAGTTCTTCAGTAGTCTCCACCGACCCCGAGGGGTTGACTGTCTGGGGAATTGAGAGGCAGGTAAAGCAAGCACTCACTCACACTCCGTCGCCGCCCGCTTGTCCTAGGAACCTTCTTTTCGTTCCCGTTCCTACTCGTCTGGCCGTTCTTCAGTGGGCTCACTCTGCCAAGTTAGCCGGCCACCCCGGCGTTCGGGGTACGCTTGCTTCCATTCGCCAGCGTTTTTGGTGGCCCACTCGGGAGCGTGACACGCATCGTTTCGTGGCTGCTTGTTCGGTCTGCGCGCAGACTAAGTCCGGTAACTCCCCTCCTGCCGGCCGTCTCAGACCGCTTCCCATTCCCTCTCGACCGTGGTCTCACATCGCCTTAGATTTTATCACCGGACTGCCTTCGTCAGCGGGGAAGACTGTTATTCTTACGGTTGTCGATAGGTTCTCTAAGGCGGCTCATTTTATTCCCCTCGCTAAGCTCCCTTCTGCTAAAGAAACGGCACAAATCATCATCGAGAATGTTTTCAGAATTCATGGCCTTCCGTCAGACGTCGTTTCGGACAGGGGTCCGCAATTCACGTCTCAATTTTGGAGGGAGTTTTGCCGTTTGATTGGAGCTTCCGTCAGTCTCTCTTCCGGCTTTCACCCTCAGTCTAACGGTCAAGCAGAACGGGCCAATCAGACTATTGGTCGCATCTTACGCAGTCTTTCTTTTCGTAACCCTGCGTCTTGGTCAGAACAGCTCCCCTGGGCAGAATACGCCCACAACTCGCTTCCTTCGTCTGCGACCGGTCTATCTCCTTTTCAGAGTAGCCTCGGGTACCAGCCTCCGCTGTTCTCGTCTCAGCTCGCCGAGTCCTGCGTCCCCTCCGCTCAGGCTTTTGTCCAACGTTGTGAGCGCACCTGGAAGAGGGTCAGGTCTGCACTTTGCAGTTATAGGGCGCAGACTGTGAGAGCCGCTAATAAGCGTAGAACTAAGAGTCCTAGATATTGTCGCGGTCAGAGAGTATGGCTCTCAAAACCTTCCCCTTAAGACAGCTTCTCGCAAGTTGACCCCGCGGTTCATTGGTCCGTTCCGTATTTCTCAGATCATTAATCCTGTCGCAGTGCGACTTCTTCTCCCGCGATATCTTCGTCGCGTCCACCCGGTCTTCCATGTCTCCTGTGTTAAGCCCGTTCTTCACGCCCCCGCACGTCTCCCCCCCCCCCCCCCCCCCATCCTTGTCGAGGGCGCACCTATCTACAGGGTCCGTAAGATTTTGGACATGCGTCCTCGGGGCCGTGGTCATCAGTACCTAGTAGATTGGGAGGGGTACGGTCCTGAGGAAAGGAGTTGGGTTCCCTCTCGGGACGTGCTGGACCGTTCGCTGATCGATGATTTCCTCCGTTGCCGCCAGGTTTCCTCCTCGAGTGCGCCAGGAGGCGCTCGGTGATTGGGGGGGTACTGTCATGTCTTGTCATATTATGTCTTGTTCCTGTTCTTTCTCTTCACTCTGTCTCCCTCAGCCTAATACGACCAGCAATCTTCTCTTTCTCTCCTCCTCCAGCTGTTCCTCATCTCCTCTAACTACCTCGTTCACCCTTTTCCCACCTGTTCCCTTTTTCCCTCTGATTAGGTCTCTATTTCTCTCTCTGTTCCTGCTTCTTTCTTTGTCAGATTCTCATTTGAGTTTCTCATGCCAGAACCAAACTATCGTCTTGTTTGCTTCACCCTTGTCCCATCCTGTCGGAATCTGCCTGTTCTTCTGATGCTACGTGTGATCAGGTACCTCTGTCCGCTACGACCCGCGCCTACCCAGAGAGACCAGCAGTCTGTCGCCGCAACCCAGCTATTCTCCTCTGCTGCTAAGAAGGGGACTCTTTTGTAAATATCAGAAGGACTTTCTGTTTCATTTGTCGCCCTCTCTGAGGGTTGTCTATTTTGCCATTTTCTACATCTGAAGAGGATCTATGTCTTCCCTATGTTTTTACATTAAAGGACTCTGTTTTTGTTAAATCGCTTTTGGGTCCTCACTCAAGTGCACAACACTACAACTGGCTAGGCTGTTGGTAGCCTAAATAATGCCTGATGTTACCGCTGTTCCTAAAACCATTGACATACATTAGCCACACAGAGAGTGAGAGTATGTGTGTGTATGTGTGTGTGTGTGTGTGTGTGTGTTTGGTTGTGTGTGTGTGTGTTAAGATTGGGCGATTGTGTACAAGCTGACATCGCCCGATTGCGCCCCATAGCGTTCCTCGATAGTCGATCACTATTGGGGGGGGGGATCCTTCTCATGGCTACTCATGTATTTCCATGGAAATATAACATTTATTTGGAAAGTAATAAATATATAGATATTTTTAAAAGCATTCATGATTTGCGTAAATGTAATATACTAACTATTACTCTTGTTGGTATTACATTTGGTGGTATTACATTTGGTGAAGAGCACATTATGACTTGTATAGGACTTGAGACTTGACTTGAGACTTGACTCGGACTTGCCTGTCTTGACTTTGGACTTGAGTGCTAAGACTTGAGACTTGTGACTTGTGAACAATGACTTGGTCCCACCTCTGGTGAATGAATACATATGCACGCACCACTTTTCAGTTTGTTTTCTTTTCAGAAGTTTTTGAAACAAGTTTTTTTTCCCATTTCACTTCACCAATTTTGACTATTTTGTGTATGCCCATTACATGAAATCAAAATCAAAATCCATTTAAATTACAGGTTGTAATGCAACAAAGTAGGAAACACGCCAAGGGAGATTAATACTTTTTCAAGGCACTATACAGTGCGTCTCCACCAGATAAAACCCTCTGGGAAAAACTAACCGCCAAGCCCCTTTACCCCTCTCTCTTTCAGAGAAAAAAACGCCCCTTACTCTGAAACAGCTATCCTCCCCTTGTATCACCACCATGAATTCTGAGAGTACTCAATAAAAGTCATTGCATAAATGTATTGTTTCCATTACTTAGAGGATAGGCTTTGAGTGATAAAGTTTACATGGCTTCTTATGTAACAGGTTGTGTTAAGATGTTGATGCAGCCCTTTTGATGGGCTAACCCTCTGGAATGTCAGTGGGGACCATTACCTTCCTTTTTTTCAAACCTGATTGTAAAATGTAACCCAATGTTTTCCACTCCAGATATGGGTTGTATATAAACACTACCTGTGGGGAAAGTAATATGTTTAGATCTACATTATACCTCAACCACACAGGGTATATGTTTCACTGTCCTCTCATTGCAGATTAAATGTCAGTTGAAGGGGGCTGTGGAGCCATCTTCTGAGAGGTTGGAGTCTCATCAGGCTCCCAGCTTTGATGTTCTGTTTTGGACATCTCTCTGTTCTCTAAAGGTTGCTCCCATGTCAGTCAACCATTACTGCATTTATTTTATTTGCCATACAAGGCAACATTTGAATTGACCCTTGTAATTCACCCTTATATAGGAACACACATTCAGACTAATGTATACGGTACATACAGTACAGACCAAGTCCCTTATGTATGCACAGTATATTGTTGATTACAGTATTTTCTTACTGAGGTAGATTTAAACATGTGTGAAGTGCCAGTATTGTCCCCCATAGACAAGTACAGCCCATTGCTTGTCTGACTCTGTGCATGACAATATTCCTTAAAGGTCCAATGCATCCATTTTGATCTCAATATCAAATAATTTCTGATAAAAATTAAGTACCTAATTGGGATTGCTTTCAATTAAAATGGTCACAAAGAAACAAATAGTTTCTTAGCAAAGAGACATTTTCTCAAGCATGTATTTTGCTAGTACTGTCTGGGAGTGGTCTGAGTGGGGAGGGGAAAAATGAAAATGTGCCAAAAAGGTTTGGATCTCTCTCCCTTATTGGTCTATTATCTAATTTAACACCTGGTGATGTCACCAGGCAGGCCAAAACTCCCTCCCACTAAAACAAGCTGAAATTTCAGGTGACCTTTTTAAACAGCTCTTACACTAAAATTATAATTAATAATTTTCAGTATTATTCCAACATCACAGTGTGAACATATATATAAAACACAGGAAAATCACATTTTGGCTGCACTGGGCCTTTAATGCCCTATCTACACGTGCATTATGAATCATGTCTGTGTGATTCAAGGGCTTAAGTTCTGGCCAAGCTAGCTCCAACTCATAACTTTAACTAATAGTCAGGATATTTTATAGGTACAATCTTCTAAGAAACAATTACTGGTGTTTTATGTAATACTTACCTAACGGTGAGACGTGTTTTCCAGGCCCGCTGGAGGCTTCGTCCCGGGGGCCTGGAGCAGCGGGACAATGGGAATGTGGGAGAGAGAGAGAGAGACCACCCTCTCTCCTGACTCTGGGCTGGTGAAGAGAGTTCCCTTTCCTCTCTGTTTCTCTCCCTGAACCACTTACCATGCTATATGTCCCAAAGCCTTTACAAACAAACTGCAGCTCAGATGATGTCCTTATGGTTCACAGGAGAATAGCACTGGCCTGTCTGAAATGTCATGTTCTCATTGAGGTCTTACACTCTGACACATCTTCTCATCAGGGTCTACAGATTGTGATGAATGTTTGTCACTCTGACACATCTTCTCATCAGGGTCTACAGATTGTGATGAATGTTTGTCACGCTGACACATCTTCTCATCAGGGTCTACAGATTGTGATGAATGTTTGTCACTCTGACACATCTTCCCATCAGAGTCTGTAGATTGTGATGAATGTTCTTCATTTTAGCATTGTACAGTCGTGGCCAAAAGTTTTGAGAATGACACAAATATTAATTTCCACAAAGTTTGCTGCTTCAGTGTCTGTAGATATTTTGTCAGATGTTACTATGGAATACTGAAGTACAATTACAAGCATTTCATAATTGTCAAAGGCTTTTATAGACAATTACATGAAGTTGATGGAAAGAGTCAATATTTGCAGTGTTGACCCTTCTTTTTCAAGACCTCTGCAATCCACCCTAGCATGCTGTAAATTAACTTCTGGGCCACATCCTGACTGATGGCAGCCTATTCTTGCATAATCAATGCTTGGAGTTTGTCAGAATTTGTGGGTTTTTGTTTGTCCACCCACCTCTTGAGGATTGACCACAAGTTCTCAATGGGATTAAGGTCTGGGGGGTTTCCTGGCCACTTAGTTATGATTTTTACCTTATGGCAAGGTGCTCCATCATGCTGGAAAAGGCATTGTTCGTCACCAAACTGTTCCTGGGTGGTTGGAAGAAGTTGCTCTTGGAGGATGTGTTGGTACCATTCTTTATTCATGGCTGTGTTCTTAGGCAAAATTGTGAGTGAGGCCACTCACTTGGCTGAGAAGCAACCCCACACATGAATGGCCTCAGAATGCTTTACTGTTAGCATGACACAGGACTGATGGTAGCGCTCACCTTGTCTTCTCTGGACAAGCTTTTTTCCGGATGCCCCAAACAATCGGAAAGGGGATTCATCAGAGAAAATGTCTTTACCCCAGCCCTCAGCAGTCCAATCCCTGTACCTTTAGCAGAATATCAGTCTGTCCCAGATGTTTTTCCTGGAGAGAAGTGGCTTCTTTGCTGCCCTTCTTGACACCAGGCCATCCTCCAAAAGTCTTTGCCTCACTGTGCGTGCAGATACACTCACACCTGCCTGCTGCCATTCCTGAGCAAGCTCTGTAGTGGTGGTGCCCCGATCCTGCAGCTGAATGAACTTTAGGAGACGGTCCTGGCGCTTTCTGGACTTTCTTGGGCACCCTGAAGCCTTCTTCACAACAATTGAACCGCTCTCCTTGAAGTTCTTGATGATCCGATAAACGGTTGATTTAGGTGCAATCTTCCTGGCAGCAATATCCTTGCCTGTGAAGCCCTTTTTGTGCAAAGCAATGATGACGGCACGTGTTTCCTTGCAGGTAACCATGGCTGACAGAGGAAGAATATTGATTCCAAGCACCACCCTCCTTTTGAAGCTTCCAGTCTGTTATTTGAACTCAATCAGCATGACAGAGTGATCTCCAGCCTTGTTCTCGTCAACACTCACACCTGTATTAACGGGAGAATCATTGACATGATGTCAGCTGGTCCTTTTGTGGCAGGGCTGAAATGCAGTGGAATTTTTTTGTTTGTTATTCAGTTCATTTGCATGGCAAAGAGGGACTTTGCAATTAATTGCAATTCATCTGATCACTCTTTATAACATTCTGAAGTATATGCAAATTGCCATCATACAAACTGATGGCATTTGTGAAAATGAATGTGTCATTCTCAAAACTTTTGGCCACGACTGTATGTCTGATATATTGTATACAGACAATTTTGAGTTTTCATCACAAAGAAAATGTTTTCCAACTGGTTTTGGACTATATAGCCTATCAAATTTAAAATGTGCACTGTTTTTGTTATTAGAGCGATCCAATAAGTTATCATGGTATAAAACACAAACTGGAGGTTTTGCTCTTTTTCCCGGACTGTAATTTACAATCACTAATCATGAAAGTGGTGGATGGCTTTATTTGCTCTACAGTACATAGTTATATATCAAATCAGCTCAAGACAACTGGAGCCTGAGGGGGAGGTGAAGAAACCCTTGTGTCTTTTGAGTCCGAACAATCGATTATATTTTGGGTTGGTGTGGTTGACTTTGACGTCTAAGCCCACTCACTGATGGTGGTAGTGGTTGTCTCCTCTCCCCTCTAGTTGTAGTGGCAAGCCAGTGTTGATTCATTTTATATTTCCTAGGGAGAGAAAAACACGGGCTGACACGAGTGCAGAGGCGTCACGGCGAGCCGCAGACTTGTTGCCACTACTACTGCAGCCAAGAGGGATGAGTGTTCCTGGAACAGACGGGTTCAGTTAGACAGACAGACAAAACAGAACTGTTACTGCTGAAGAGAGCTGCACATTCTGTTGCTCTGATTATGTGTCTACCGTCCTAGTACAGATCTATACACTCCAGATCTGGATAATACATTTAAGTGCTTTTGTCTTATTACGACAGAGGGACATTATATAGTGAAATGTTTTGCTGTACTTTCATAAGGGAACAGAGACTTGCATGAGAAGACTATAGTATTTAAGGTACTGTATTTCCACCTGGAATTCACTGGAGGCTGTTTTCTCTTGAAGGCACAGTTCTCTCCCCTGTGAGCTGCTCTGAGCCAAATGTGATCATCCTGTGTTGGCAGTGCTGGGTGCTGAGATGGTAAACAGCCGCCTGGCTAAATCAGGCCTTTCAACTAATCAGGCCTTTCTGCCAGTCTGGGTCAGGGGAGGGTTATAGCCAAACCCTGAGGTTGACCAAGACATGGTCTGAGGTAGAGGATGGTGTTGACATGGTCATGGTATGGTAGGTCAAAGGAGGTTACAGACTCATGTTATTTATGCTACTCTAAAAACACCTGAATATAGTAGAGCTGAAACAGGATCGTTTGTCATATCTGTTTTCTTGTATGAAGGTTGTTGTTTTGTATTGCTCATACATATACATGAATGTAAGTCACAGCTTAAAGTTTGCTACAAAAAAAATACATAAAAACCTAAAGTAAAAAACATTATTATTCATCTTCTCCACCTTTCCAGGGACTAATTTGACCCTTCACTTCACTCCCAGTGAGACTCCACGTCTGGGATCCAGCTGTACTGCTAAAGAGCCCAAACCACACTGTTTTATTACTCTGCCATATTTCACAGTAAAGAAACTCCGGGGGCGCTGACCAAAACGGAATGCCTGTTTAGCTTGACGTAAACATACATGTTAATTGATTTTTGGGAAAGATGAGTGTACATCGGAATATTTTATTCTACGTACTAAAGGGCACTTCTGCTCCATGTCCCATACAGAAAAGGCCATGTTTCCTTTCCTCTGAGTTCTCCTTAGCTATACTGTATAGTACAGTACCTGCCATAGAGCGCTTTCCATGAGTGGAAAAACCCTGTGCAGTGTGTGGATGGAGGCCTGCTGTGAAGAGTAGAGCTCAGCCTGTGTGGGTTTGTCCCTGTGGACTGTCTATGTGATCAGGTGCACAGAGGGCTCCCCCCACCACACACCACACTGTCTCTGCTGCCAAGAGGCTGTCGCCGCACAACTAGACTCCCCTCTTTATACTGCATTTCCACAGGTCTCTCTCTCTGTGTGTGTGTGGGTGTGTGTGTTTGTGTGGTAGTTTGTATGTGCAGATGTGTATTTGTGCGAGGCAGGGAGTTTGGACGTCAAAGAGAGTTGACCCACTTCAGAGCTTTATTCTATACACAAAGATTCGTTACAGGGTCATCGACGTGCATCTGGAGACCTGCTGTATGAGCACTGTAAGGCAGAAGAACATGAAGACTATGTAAGTACTGTTGATAAGAGATGGACTCATTATTCAACTGGTTTACCTTTATCTGATCATGAAACTAAATCTGCAGTTTGGCCTAAGAATAGTGGCATGACATCAGTGAATGAAGGTAATAGTGGGATACCTCCTCTACCTCCACCACCATCTCCACCACCACCACCCCCTTCACCTCCACCACCATCTCCACCACCATCTCCATCACCTCCACCACCATCTCCATCACCACCTCCATCTTCACCTCTACCACCATCTCCACCACCACCACCCCCTTCACCTCCACCACCATCTCCACCATCCACAACCTACACAACCATCACCACCATCTCCACTCCCTTCACCACCACCATCTCCATCTTCATCTCCACCACCATCTCTACCACCACCTCCACCATCACCACCACCTCCATCCCCTCCACCATCCCCTCCACCACCTCCATCATCTCCACCACCATCCCCTCCACCACCACCTCCATCACCACCACCACCTACTCCTCCTCCTCCTCCTCCTCCTCCACCACCACCTCCTCCACCACCACCACCTCCATCACCACCTCTACCACCTATGCCATCACCTCCATCAGCACCACCACAACAGACTCTATCTATTGATAGAGTATTCTCAGACTGCCTTGTGGATGACATGATGATGCACTCACAATAGACTCTTAAAAAAAAGATGCTATCTAGAAAACTAAAAGGGTTATTCGGCTGTCCCTAAAAGAGAACCCTATGAAGAACCCTATGAAGAACCCTTTTTTGGTTCCAGGCAGAACACTTTTGGGTTCTTCATAGAACCCTTTCCACAGATAGTTATCCTATGGGGCAGCTAAAGAACCCTTTTAGAACCCTTTTTCGAAGAGTGTACAGTGCATTCATAAGTGGGATAAATAGCCTGTCTTTGCTTTGTGGACATGTTGAAGAGTAAATAAGGAAGAGGTCTGAACACACATCCCTACCCTGTCCGATTAGCACAGCTGCTTGCCACCGTGTCCCCATGTCACCTCTCCTAGTTTGGCTCTATTATGTTCCCCCGGACAAACAAAAACAGGGACCGAGCCGGAATGCAGATTCCAGCAGCAGTCTTCATCTGATGCTAAACTGTGACGGACAGGTCAGTAATGCTTGTAAACAAAACAAAGATGCACTCAGTGCCCTCTGTGGCATCTCGCCCCCAAAGTGAGAGATACTGATGCTCAGCCATAGACAGAGGATACTAGGGCCGGGGGGGCACAATAAAGGGGGGACAAAGCCCTTTGTGGTGACTGATGTTGCCGCCCCGCTCTCCTCTCCCTCCTCCAGACCCAGAGATGTGTATTAATGAGCGGGTATTACACTGAGGGGCCGGGGCCCAGACTGGTTCCCTCCTGTTTCCAACCACAATGCCCGGGTCGGGTCAGGATGATGAATGGTGACCACTAAAACACTGTGTTGCTCACTGTACACAAGATCCCATTCATTATCTGCTTAATGACAGGTCCAAACCACTTTGACTGAAAGCATCTACTGCTTACAAAGGCCTTTGTTTTATTGAAGTTTGGTTTTTAATAAAGATTTTGTCTGCAATTACACAAGTGGGGAGGGAGGAATTCCCCTGGGATTTCATCAAGTCTCAAACAATGTCTTTGCAATGGGTAACCACTGACACAGGGCTCGGTGATGGTGCTGTTGCTGTTTCTGTCGCTTCACCCTCTGCTGTTACTCAGAAATTAAACCATGACCCAAGAAACCACAATATGTCACAATAGCAAGGAACGTGTCGTCTACTTCAGGAAAATGATGAATACACGTGACAGAGTATATTATTATTATTTATTGTCAGTATTATCTATTATTATCATGCATCATTTGACCACAATCCTCTAGCCTGTGCACCATAAGAGTGACATTTAGTCCCCTAATGGAATTACCAGCAGTATTAAAGGTGTTTATTGTAGTTATAGTGTTTTTCAGTCAAGCTTGAGAAACATAATAAATGTCATCTACTCAGTACGTTAACTGAGGTGAGAGAAGATGACTGGCATCTAACAGTACACACTCGTCCTCTTACTCATGTAATGTTAATTACCTTGGCTGTGAAACAAAGTCACACTTTTTTTAAATATATTTTTCGAACTAGACCAATTTGCCCATGGCAGCAGCTAGTTCACTCTGAGCACTACCTGTGGCCATCTCTCATTAAAAAGTTCCCTGATTGAAATGCAGGCCACGAAAAGAGAGGCCCTCTCCCTGGCTATATTTAGGCAGGCTGGTTTCCTGTCATAAATACATAACACAGAGGAGACTGCTGTCGGTTAGCTAGCCTAGCACTACCTGAGAGATTAGTAAAAACATCTGGATGACTGACTTCTCTGCTCTGGCCTGACCAGAGAGAGGGAAAGAGGTGTTCTCTCTCTCTCTGGCTAAAGACAGGTGTCTCCCCAATATGGCATCATGTGAACGGATGATGACGTGATAAAAAGTCCCACAAAAGAATACATGTACGGCTAGTAAAATAGAGTGCCAGATCAGCACCACTGATGATTTTGACCTAAATATGCCAATCACAACCAGATGTTGTGTTGCCATGTTATCAGACTCTGGTAGCTAATTTTCATCCTGCTTTGATATAGTTGGGCCTTCTCAGGGGGGGGGTTGGGTTAGGGAGGGTGAGATGAAATGCCAGTGTGGAAAAAGCCTGATTCTGAAAGAGAGGGAGAGGGGAAGCTGTTTATGCCATGGCTCAGCAGTGCTTAATTGAAGTCACGCAGCAGTAGGTCCTGCCCCACTGGCTTAGTGTTTGAAGTCCTGTGTCTGTGATGCTGTGCTCCCTGCCCTCCCAGGCGCCAGAGAAGCGCTGTCACACCAGCCAACTTTCTTTGATTCCATCTTGGTTTCTGGGGTTTTCAGTCGCCTGGCTGCCAATAGCCTTATTCTCTTCCCCTCTCATCCTCATCCCTCACTCTCTTTCTCTTTATCCCTCCCCCACTTGGCTGTAGTAGGATTACAGGCTCCTCTCCCATTGGCTAACTCGTCTGTCTCTGTGTTTACTGCTGTTACTGTGGGATACAGGTAATTTGCCCACTCCTTCCCATGATTAGACAATGAGACCCATCTTAATGATGCTCTTTCATTTTTAGAAAGGCATCTTGTTTTTTTTATTTTAATTTGATTTTTTACCTTTATTTTACTAGGCAAGTCAGTTAAGAACAAATTCTTATTTTCAATGACGGCCTAGGAACAGTGGGTTAACTGCCTGTTCAGGGGCAGAACGACAGATTTGTACCTTGTCAGCTCGGGGATTAGAACTTGCAACCTTTCGGTTACTAGTCCAACGCTCTAACCACTAGGCTACCCTGCCGCCCCTTATGGCTCTACAAGTCATTTGCATGGTATTTACATGGGGTTTAAATGTGTTATCTTTGGTGCATATAATGGTGTAATAAGTAACTTTGTCATATCCCACAGTCTTTGTGCCACATATGTAAAGCATCTGGAGAGATTTCATAACTTGAGAGGTGGGTGTTTTGAGATGAATTGTTGTTGACTTGTTCAGGACAACGTTGATGTACTGGATCATCCTGTCTAGTGACGCTCTCGGTTTTTCCACTGCTTCTGCACAGTCACAGTCACTTGGCATCCCGGCTCAATCAGAGTGCACTATAGTAGTAAGGCCTTGGATGTTTGTGATTCATGAATCAGCTGAAGGAGCTTCTAACCTATTGCACAACAAGTGGGCCTGGTCCAAAATGACTGGCTGGTCGTGGTTCCAAACGGCATAGTACTAGACAGCTGGTCTGAGTACTTGCAGGAGTGATTGACATAAAGAGTGTGTCTAGTTTTGAAGAACTGCTCCCCATCCTGGCTTCTTGGAACAGATTCTGGACTTTGCCTGAATCCACATAACCCAGAACCCTGTCTTAAGTAGGACCAGAACAGCGGGAGAGGATAGCCCAAGTGTCTGCTCTGGGTTTGATCTCCACTGGGATGCATTGCGATGGGCTGAGGTGCTTTGCCACGTACTGTTGGATTGCGCATCACTCCCATCAGAACCTTCTGGCTCTCCTCACACTGAGGAGCTGGGCTATTGACTGCTGAGTGTGACAGTTCACTTTAACACCGATCACTGTGCTGGCTGGCTGGCAGATCAATAGACTCACTGCAGTCAGAGTGGGCCCCTGGGAGAAGAGGATATAGCAGTATAGTAGTAATGTCACTTTGCTGAACAGAAGGATCTTTTCTCTCCTCCTGCTGCTGAACAGTGACAATGAAACTTGAGGAGGAGAGGGGACCTAATGGAGCCTGTCTCCTGGGCCCTGTTTAAATGTGTAGTCTTGTTTAATAGGCTGAGTGAGTGGATGTACTGCTCTATCTCTGGTCTGAGGGCTTCATCAGTGTAAGACATGAGTCATGTCTTCTCAATGTCTTCTCAAACAACATTTTCAGACAAGATAGAACTGCCAAAGGGGGCGGTGTTGCAATCTACTGCAAAGATAGCCTGCAGAGTTCTGTCCTACTATCCAGGTCTGTACCCAAACAATTTGAACTTCTACTTTAAAAAATCCACCTCTCTAAAAACAAGTCTCTCACCGTTGCCGCCTGCTATAGACCACCCTCTGCTCCAAGCTGTGCTCTGGACACCATATGTGAACTGATTGCCCCCCATCTATCTTCAGAGTTCGTGCTGCTAGGCGACCTAAACTGGAACATGCTTAACACCCCAGCCATCCTACAATCTAAACTTGATGCCCTCAATCTCACACAAATAATCAATGAACCTACCAGGTACCTCCCCAAAACCTTAAACACGGGCACCCTCATAGATATCATCCTAACCAACTTCCCCTCTAAATACACCTCTGCTGTCTTCAACCAAGATCTCAGCGATCACTGCCTCATTGCCTGCATCCGTAATGGGTCAGCGGTCAAACGACCTCCACTCATCACTGTAAAACGCTCCCTGAAACACTTCTGCGAGCAGGCCTTTCTAATCGACCTGGCCGGGGTATCCTGGAAGGATATTGATCTCATCCCGTCAGTAGAGGATGCCTGGATATTTTTTTTAAAATGCCTTCCTAACCATCTTAAATAAACATGCCCCATTCAAGAAATTTAGAACCAGGAACAGATATAGCCCTTGGTTCTCCCCAGACCTGACTGCCCTTAACCAACACAAAAACATCCTATGGCGTTCTGCATTAGCATCGAACAGCCCCCGTGATATGCAGCTGTTCAGGGAAGCTAGAAATCATTATACACAGGCAGTTAGAAAAGCCAAGGCTAGCTTTTTCAAGCAGAAATTTGCTTCCTGCAACACTAACTCAAAAAAGTTCTGGGACACTGTAAAGTCCATGGAGAATAAGAACACCTCCTCCCAGCTGCCCACTGCACTGAAGATAGGAAACACTGTCACCACTGATAAATCCACCATAATTGAGAATTTCAATAAGCATTTTTCTACGGCTGGCCATGCTTTCCACCTGGCTACTCCTACCCCGGACAACAGCACTGCACCCCCAACAGCAACTCGCCCAAGCCTTCCCCATTTCTCCTTCTCCCAAATCCATTCAGCTGATGTTCTGAAAGAGCTGCAAAATCTGGACCCCTACAAATCAGCCGGGCTAGACAATCTGGACCCTTTCTTTCTAAAATTATCTGCCGAAATTGTTGCCACCCCTATTACTAGCCTGTTCAACCTCTCTTTCGTGTCGTCTGAGATTCCCAAAGATTGGAAAGCAGCTGCGGTCATCCCCCTCTTCAAAGGGGGGGACACTCTTGACCCAAACTGCTACAGACCTATATCTATCCTACCGTGCCTTTCTAAGGTCTTCGAAAGCCAAGTCAACAAACAGATTACCGACCATTTCGAATCTCACCATACCTTCTCTGCTATGCAATCTGGTTTCAGAGCTGGTCATGGGTGCACCTCAGCCACGCTCAAGGTCCTAAACGATATCTTAACCGCCATCGATAAGAAACATTACTGTGCAGCCGTATTCATTGATCTGGCCAAGGCTTTCGACTCTGTCAATCACCATATCCTCATCGGCAGACTCGACAGCCTTGGTTTCTCAAATGATTGCCTCGCCTGGTTCACCAACTACTTCTCTGATAGAGTTCAGTGTGTCAAATCGGAGGGTCTGCTGTCCGGACCTCTGGCAGTCTCTATGGGGGTGCCACAGGGTTCAATTCTTGGACCGACTCTCTTCTCTGTATACATCAATGAGGTCGCTCTTGCTGCTGGTGAGTCCCTGATCCACCTCTACGCAGACGACACCATTCTGTATACTTCCGGCCCTTCTTTGGACACTGTGTTAACAACCCTCCAGGCAAGCTTCAATGCCATACAACTCTCCTTCCGTGGCCTCCAATTGCTCTTAAATACAAGTAAAACTAAATGCATGCTCTTCAACCGATCGCTACCTGCACCTACCCGCCTGTCCAACATCACTACTCTGGACGGCTCTGACTTAGAATACGTGGACAACTACAAATACTTAGGTGTCTGGTTAGACTGTAAACTCTCCTTCCAGACCCATATCAAACATCTCCAATCCAAAGTTAAATCTAGAATTGGCTTCCTATTTCGCAACAAAGCATCCTTCACTCATGCTGCCAAACATACCCTTGTAAAACTGACCATCCTACCAATCCTCGACTTTGGCGATGTCATTTACAAAATAGCCTCCAATACCCTACTCAACAAATTGGATGCAGTCTATCACAGTGCAATCCGTTTTATCACCAAAGCCCCATATACTACCCACCATTGCGACCTGTACGCTCTCGTTGGCTGGCCCTCGCTTCATACTCGTCGCCAAACCCACTGGCTCCATGTCATCTACAAGACCCTGCTAGGTAAAGTCCCCCCTTATCTCAGCTCGCTGGTCACCATAGCATCTCCCACCTGTAGCACACGCTCCAGCAGGTATATCTCTCTAGTCACCCCCAAAACCAATTCTTTCTTTGGCCGCCTCTCCTTCCAGTTCTCTGCTGCCAATGACTGGAACGAACTACAAAAATCTCTGAAACTGGAAACACTTATCTCCCTCACTAGCTTTAAGCACCAACTGTCAGAGCAGCTCACAGATTACTGCACCTGTACATAGCCCACCTATAATTTAGCCCAAACAACTACCTCTTTCCCAACTGTATTTAATTTTAATTTATTTATTTATTTTGCTCCTTTGCACCCCATTATTTTTTTTATTTCTACTTTGCACATTCTTCCATTGCAAAACTACCATTCCAGTATTTTACTTGCTATACTGTATTTACTTTGCCATCATGGCCTTTTTTGCCTTTACCTCCCTTCTCACCTCATTTGCTCACATTGTATATAGACTTGTTTATACTGCATTATTGACTGTATGTTTGTTTTTACTCCATGTGTAACTCTGTGTCGTTTTATCTGTCGAACTGCTTTGCTTTATCTTGGCCAGGTCGCAATTGTAAATGAGAACTTGTTCTCAACTTGCCTACCTGGTTAAATAAAGGTAAAATAAATAAAATAAATAAAAAAATGGACTGAAGATGACCTTGGTGCTATGGAGCTTTCTGGAAACACAGTAGATCGTGGAAGTAACACAGTAGATTGTGGGATTATCGGTCCCAAATAAGTTTATGTTAATTCACAAGAATGTGGTTTCCGTGCGTGCGTGCGTGCGCGCGTGTGTGTGTGTGTGTGTCTGAGAAAGTGCCTCTGTGAACTGCAAGTTCGTTGACATAAGGGATGCTCGTTATGAAATCTTTCCAGTCATTGCTATTTCCCTGAATCCCATCCCTGCGGAAATAGTTGAGTTAACTCCTCAATCCTTCTCTCTCTCACTGGAGATTAATCCAGGTCCTCCCAAATAACTTCACCTGGAGGTGAGACGCAAAGCCAAGTCTGGAGCAGCAGGAGGGTACAGGGGGGCTGACTATCTGTACAGGGCCTGGAGAGGAAAGGAGAGGCAGGCTTTGTGGCTTTGGGTCAGCAAGCTGAAAGACCAGTTTGTGCCGTGTGGGCTGCCTGATGGTTTGATGTCTCCCTCTCTTTTTTCCCAATAGGACGGGTTTGAGGACAGGGCTGAAGTGGTGTGGAAAAGCCCAGTTGTAACACACTGGGCAGGCAGGCAGGCTGCAGGGTTGGGGCTGAGGAGCCAGCTGGAAGAGAGAGAGCTTCTCTAAAACGTCTCCCAGCACGTTGAAAAACGGCTTTTCTTCACCAGTCAACAGCCCAGTCCAGTCATGAAGGAAAATTTTGATTTTTACAAACACTAAATCCAAAGGCCTTTTACTGAGAAAATCGACATCCATCTAATAATTCATACCAACACTGACGTTTGCCGTGACTTGTTTTGAGAATTCTGTTTATACAGCTATGATGACCTACCTTGGTCTCAGTCTCAGTCGTAGTCCCAAAATATTTTCTATAATAATTTAATTAGTTTACCATTAGTCATATTTTTGAGGACTTTGTACTTTCATATTGCCACTGTAATACAATATTACCAATAATTATGCACCATTCATTTGTAGTATTAACTTTGCAGGGACTCACCATTCCCAATGCGCCTTCTACAGTAGCTATGCTGTCCTCAGCAGCAGTTAGGCTAGTCCAATGTCCTCCGTGGCTGCTAGCTGCATCAACAAACGAATGGTTTATTATTGAAATGAATCATACTGAGTTATAGTGGCCGACTAGAGCACAGGCGTAACACATACATATTCTGTCGCTGAAATGTAAACTCCATGAAAACTTCTACCCTCTGTGAGGAAATGGCTGTTTCATGTTTCCTATTACAGCACATTGAGTAACAAGCATGGATATACATCAAATGGAACTAATATGATATAATATTGTATACGTGTGAATAACACAGTCTTACAGGGTTTAATGTCAGCCCCAGGTGGGCATACAGGGTGGCATTGTGTGAGCTGCCACACATGGAGAGATATTACCCATCAGCCATTAAGCGCTTCAATAATAACTCCTGTGTGTGTGTGTGTGTGTGTGTGTGTGTGTGTGTGTGTGTGTGTGTGCATATATACAGTGTGTGCATATATACAGCAAAAAAGTATTTAGTCAGCCACCAATTGTGCAAGTTCTCCCACTTAAAAAGATGAGAGAGGCCTGTAATTTTCATCATAGCTACACTTCAACTATGACAGACAAAATGAGAAAAAAAATCCAGAAAATCACATTGTAGGATTTTTTATGAATTTATTTGCAAAATATGGTGGAAAATAAGTATTTGGTCACCTACAAACAAGCAAGATTTCTGGCTCTCACAGACCTGTAACTTCTTCTTTAAGAGGCTCCTCTGTCCTCCACTCGTTACCTGTATTAATGACACCTGTTTGAACTTGTTATCAGTATAAAAGACACCTGTCCACAACCTCAAACAGTCACACTCCGAACTCCACTATGGCCAAGACCAAAGACCAAAGACCAAACCTGCACCAGGCTGGGAAGACTGAATCTGCAATAGGTAAACTTCCGGCGCCGACAGAGATGGCCGCCTCATTTCGCGTTCCTAGGAAACTATGCAGTTTTTTGTTTTTTTTACGTGTTATTTCATCAAATCAAATCAAATTTATTTATATAGCCCTTCGTACATCAGCTGATATCTCAAAGTGCTGTACAGAAACCCAGCCTAAAACCCCAAACAGCAAGCAATGCAGGTGGAGAAGCACGGTGGCTAGGAAAAACTCCCTAGAAAGGCCAATACCTAGGAAGAAACCTAGAGAGGAACCAGGCTATGTGGGGTGGCCAGTCCTCTTCTGGCTGTGCCGGGTGGAGATTATAACAGAACATGGTCAAGATGTTCAATGTTCATAAATGACCAGCATGGTCGAATAATAATAAGGCAGAACAGTTGAAACTAGAGCAGCAGCACAGTCAGGTGGAAGTTGAAACTGGAGCAGCAGCATGGCCAGGTAGACTGGGGACAGCAAGGAGTCATCATGTCAGGTAGTCCTGGGGCATGGTCCTAGGGCTCAGGTCCTCCGAGAGAGAGAAAGAAAGAGAGAAGGAGAGAATTAGAGAACGCACACTTAGATTCACACAGGACACCGAATAGGACAGGAGAAGTACTCCAGATATAACAAACTGACCCCAGCCCCCCGACACATAAACTACTGCAGCATAAATACTGGAGGCTGAGACAATAAATTGCAATACAATATTTTAGGTTCTACCACAGCAGCTTAAATCAAGAACAATATCAAATAAAAAACAGAAAGTCTCTCTCAACGAAGATTAAACAGATTTAACCCTAGTGTAAGATTTATTTCTTACACTAGTACCCCAGGTCATCTTAGGTTTCATCACATACAGCCGAGAAGAACTACTGAATATAAGATCAGCGTCAACTCACCACCAGTACGACCAAGAATATGTTTTTCGCGATGCGGATCCTGTGTTCTGCCTTACAACCAGCGCCACGGGATGGTCCCCATGCAGCGACCCAAAAAAACGACTCAGAAAAAGAGGGAAACGAAGCGGTCTTCTGGTCAGACTCCGGAGACGGGCACATCGTGCACCACTCCCTAGCATTCTTCTTGCCAATGTCCAGTCTCTTGACAACAAGGTTGATGAAATCCGAGCAAGGGTAGCATTCCAGAGGGACATCAGAGACTGTAACGTTCTCTGTTTCACGGAAACGTGGCTCACTGGAGAGACGCAATCCGAAGCGGTGCAGCCAGCGGGTTTCTCCACGCATCGCGCGGACAGAAACGAACATCTTTCTGGTAAGAAGAGGGGCGGGGGCGTATGCCTTATGGCCAACGTGACATGGTGTGATGAAAGAAACATACAGGAACTCAAATCCTTCTGTTCACCTGATTTAGAATTCCTCACAATCAAATGTAGACCGCATTATCTACCAAGAGAATTCTCTTCGATTATAATCACAGCCGTATATATCCCCCCCCAAGCAGACACATCGATGGCTCTGAACGAACTTTATTTAACTCTCTGCAAACTGGAAACAATCTATCCGGAGGCTGCATTCATTGTAGCTGGGGATTTTAACAAGGCTAATCTGAAAACAAGACTCCCTAAATTTTATCAGCATATCGATTGCGCAACCAGGGGTGGAAAGACCCTGGATCATTGTTACTCTAACTTCCGCGACGCATATAAGGCCCTGCCCCGCCCCCCTTTCGGAAAAGCTGACCACGACTCCATTTTGTTGATCCCTGCCTACAGACAGAAACTAAAACAAGAAGCTCCCACGCTGAGGTCTGTCCAACGCTGGTCCGACCAAGCTGACTCCACACTCCAAGACTGCTTCCATCTCGTGGACTGGGAGATGTTTCGTATTGCGTCAGCCAACAACATTGACGAATACGCTGATTCGGTGTGCGAGTTCATTAGAACGTGCGTTGAAGATGTCATTCCCATAGCAACGATTAAAACATTCCCCAACCAGAAACCGTGGATTGATGGCAGCATTCGTGTGGAACTGAAGGCGCGAACCACTGCTTTTAATCAGGGCAAGGTGTCTGGTAACATGACTGAATACAAACAGCGCAGCTATTCCCTCCGCAAGGCTATCAAACAAGCTAAGCGCCAGTACAGAGACAAAGTAGAATCTCAATTCAACGGCTCAGACACAAGAGGCATGTGGCAGGGTCTACAGTCAATCACGGACTACAGGAAGAAACCCAGCCCAGTCACGGACCAGGATGTCTTGCTCCCAGGCAGACTAAACAACTTTTTTGCCCGCTTTGAGGACAATACAGTGCCACTGACACGGCCTGCAACGAAAACATGCGGTCTCTCCTTCACTGCAGCCGAAGTGAGTAAGACATTTAAACGTGTTAACCCTCGCAAGGCTGCAGGCCCAGACGGCATCCCCAGCCGCGCCCTCAGAGCATGCGCAGACCAGCTGGCCGGTGTGTTTACGGACATATTCAACCAATCCCTATACCAGTCTGCTGTTCCCACATGCTTCAAGAGGGCCACCATTGTTCCTGTTCCCAAGAAAGCTAAGGTAACTGAGCTAAACGACTACCGCCCCGTAGCACTCACATCCGTCATCATGAAGTGCTTTGAGAGACTAGTCAAGGACCATATCACCTCCACCCTACCTGACACCCTTGACCCACTCCAATTTGCTTACCGCCCAAATAGGTCCACAGACGATGCAATCTCAACCACACTGCACACTGCCCTAACCCATCTGGACAAGAGGAATACCTATGTGAGAATGCTGTTCATCGACTACAGCTCGGCATTCAACACCATAGTACCCTCCAAGCTCGTCATCAAGCTCGAGACCCTGGGTCTCGACCCCGCCCTGTGCAACTGGGTACTGGACTTCCTGACGGGCCGCCCCCAAGTGGTGAGGGTAGGCAACAACATCTCCTCCCCGCTGATCCTCAACACTGGGGCCCCACAAGGGTGCGTTCTGAGCCCTCTCCTGTACTCCCTGTTCACCCACGACTGCGTGGCCACGCACGCCTCCAACTCAATCATCAAGTTTGCGGACGACACAACAGTGGTAGGCTTGATTACCAACAACGACGAGACGGCCTACAGGGAGGAGGTGAGGGCCCTCGGAGTGTGGTGTCAGGAAAATAACCTCACACTCAACGTCAACAAAACTAAGGAGATGATTGTGGACTTCAGGAAACAGCAGAGGGAACACCCCCCCATCCACATCGATGGAACAGTAGTGGAGAGGGTAGCAAGTTTTAAGTTCCTCGGCATACACATCACAGACAAACTGAATTGGTCCACTCACACAGACAGCATCGTGAGGAAGGCGCAGCAGCGCCTCTTCAACCTCAGGAGGCTGAAGAAATTCGGCTTGTCACCAAAAGCACTCACAAACTTCTACAGATGCACAATCGAGAGCATCCTGGCGGGCTGTATCACCGCCTGGTATGGCAACTGCACCGCCCTCAACCGTAAGGCTCTCCAGAGGGTAGTGAGGTCTGCACAACGCATCACCGGGGGCAAACTACCTGCCCTCCAGGACACCTACACCACCCGATGCTACAGGAAGGCCATAAAGATCATCAAGGACATCAACCACCCGAGCCACTGCCTGTTCACCCCGCTGTCATCCAGAAGGCGAGGTCAGTACAGGTGCATCAAAGCTGGGACCGAGAGACTGAAAAACAGCTTCTATCTCAAGGCCATCAGACTGTTAAACAGCCACCACTAACATTGAGTGGCTACTGCCAACACACTGTCAATGCCACTGACTACTCCAGCCACTTTAATCATGGGAATTGATGGGAAATGATGTAAATATATCACTAGCCACTTTAAACAATGCTACCTTATATAATGTTACTTACCCTACATTATTCATCTCATATGCATACGTAGATACTGTACTCTATATCATCGACTGCATCCTTATGTAATACATGTATCACTAGCCACTTTAACTATGCCACTTTGTTTACATACTCATCTCATTTGTATATACTGTACTCGATACCATCTACTGTATCTTGCCTATGCTCCTCTGTACCATCACTCATTCATATATCCTTATGTACATATTCTTTATCCCCTTACACTGTGTATAAGACAGTAGTTTTGGAATTGTTAGTTAGATTACTTGTTGGTTATTACTGCATTGTCGGAACTAGAAGCACAAGCATTTCGCTACACTCGCATTAACATCTGCTAACCATGTGTATGTGACAAATAAAATTTGATTTGATTTGATTTGGTTTGAAGAAATCAACTGTGGAAGAAATTATTAGGAAATGGAAGACATACAAGACCACTGATAATCTCCCTCGATCTGGGTCTCCACACAAGATCTCACCTCGTGGGGTGAAAATGATCACAAGAACGGTGAGCAAAAATCCCAGAACCACACGGGGGGACCTAGTGAATGACCTGCAGAGAGCTGGGACCAAAGTAACAAAGCCTACCATCAGTAACACACTACGCCGCCAGGGACTCAAATCCTGCAGTGCCAGACGTGTCCCCCTGCTTAAGCCAGTACATGTCCAGGCCCGTCTGAAGTTTGCTAGAGAGCATTTGGATGATCCAGAAGAAGATTGGGAGAATGTCATATGGTCAGATGAAACCAAAATATAACTTTTTGGTAAAAACTGAACTCGTCGTGTTTGGAGGACAAAGAATGCTGAGTTGCATCCAAAGAACACCATACCTACTGTGAAGCATGGGGGTGGAAACATCATGCTTTGGGGCTGTTTTTCTGCAAAGGGACCAGGACGACTGATCCGTGTAAAGGAAAGAATGAATGTGGCCATGTATCGTGAGATTTTGAGTGAAAACCTCCTTCCATCAGCAAGGGCATTGAAGATTAAATGTGGCTGGGTCTTTGAGCATGACAATGATCCCAAACACACCGCCTGGGCAATGAAGGAGTGGCTTCGTAAGAAGCATTTCAAGGTCCTGGAGTGGCCTAGCCAGTCTCCAGATCTCAACCCCATAGAAAATCTTTGGAGGGAGTTGAAAGTCCGTGTTGCCCAGCAACAGCCCCAAAACATCACTGCTCTAGAGGAGATCTGCATGGAGGAATGGGCCAAAACTTTGTGAGGACTTACAGAAAACGTTTGACCTCTGTCATTGCCAACAAAGGGTATATAACAAAGTATTGAGATAAACTTTTTTTATTGACCAAATACTTATTTTCCACCATAATTTGCAAATAAATTCATTAAAAATCCTACAATGTGATTTTCTGGATTTTTTTTTCTCATTTTGTCTGTCATAGTTGAAGTGTAGCTATGATGAAAATTACAGGCCTCTCTCATCTTTTTAAGTGGGAAAACTTGCACAATTGGTGGCTGACTAAATACTTTTTTTGCCCCACTGTAACAGGTAAATGGGTCTTATGAATGAGGGGTTAACTACCAATAAAGATCTGTTTAGATTATACCCCCTGTTGTAGTAACGGGTGCCGTTGTCACCAGAGAGAAGTAGAAGATACTCTGCTCTATTTCTGTATTGATTTGGTATTTTGGGTTAGAAAATAAACACGCAGGATAGGGGCGGTTAGGGAGCGGGCCTTTCATTCTACTATTCCCCTCCATTTGCTCTGATGAGTAATAATATCTCTTCTGAGCCCCTATCCTGTGCCCCCTCTTCATCATCACCTCTCTGACCAGGCCACTGTGCCCATTAATTTTAACTGACATCCAGGGCCGGCCGTAGTCAAGACTTATGCCATGTTAATGATATCTGAGTGAGAGTGACTAACAAGGTCAATGGGGGCCCCTGGAGGTCAGGGCTCCTGGGCACATGCCCTACATGGCCGATTGGTATTTGTCCATGATTACTACAAGTTTAGATAGCTGGCTAGACTATTTTACCAATCTAAAAATTATTAGCTGACATGACTACGAGTGACTCTCAGCCGACTGGACAAGAGGATTATGGCTGATGCACAGCCAAATTGCGAAATTACACCATGTGTATTCTACTATTCTAACTCTCAACAGAAATGTATACAGTGGGGAGAACAAGTATTTGATACACTGCCAATTTTGCAGGTTTTCCTACTTACAAAGCATGTAGATGTCTATCATTTTTTATCATAGGTACACTTCAACTGTGAGAGACGGAATCTAAAACAAAAATCCAGAAAATCACAGTGTATGATTGACATAAGTATTTGATGACCTAACAACCAGTAAGAATTCCGGCTCTCACAGACCTGATAGTTTGTCTTTAAGAAGCCCCCCTGTTCTCCACTCATTACCTGTATTAACTGCACCTGGTTGAACTCGTTACCTGTATAAAAGGCACCTGTCCACACACTCAATCATATCAGTGGGTATAGAAAGTCACCACCCTCTTTCAAAACTTTCACCCTTTGTTGCCTTGCAGCCTGAATTGAAAACCCATACAATGACTTTTTCCGACATTTACACACAGTAATCCACAATATCCAAGTGAAACTCTGAAAATGAATTCAAAGTAAAACAGTAAAATACACTATTTGGACAAGTGAACACCCCCCTCGAATTGCAATTGCAAACTTGCTGAGTTCTAACCAACCACCTTCCAGATCACAGATCAAGCTAATTGGCTTCCATCTGTGATCAATTGTAGTGACTTTAACTAGATCAGCATAAAAGCAGTTGTTGATAGAGGACTCTACTGCTTAGCAATTCAAAGTAAAGAGTTCACTATGGGCAGTGCAATTCAAAGCAAAGAGTTCACTATGGGCAGTGCAATTCAAAGCAAAGAGTTCACTATGGGCAGTGCAATTCAAAGCAAAGAGTTCACTATGGGCAGTGCAATTCAAAGCAAAGAGTTCACTATGGGCAGTGCAATTCAAAGTAAAGAGTTCACTATGGGCAGTGCAATTCAAAGTAAAGAGTTCACTATGGGCAGTGCAATTCAAAGTAAAGAGTTCACTATGGGCAGTGCAATTATCCAGGTCTGTACCCAAACAATTTGAACTTCTACTTTTAAAAATCCACCTCTCTAAAAACAAGTCTCTCACCGTTGCCGCCTGCTATAGACCACCCTCTGCCCCAAGCTGTGCTCTGGACACCATATGTGAACTGATTGCCCCCCATCTATCTTCAGAGTTCGTGCTGCTAGGCGACCTAAACTGGAACATGCTTAACACCCCAGCCATCCTACAATCTAAACTTGATGCCCTCAATCTCACACAAATAATCAATGAACCTACCAGGTACCTCCCCAAAACCTTAAACACGGGCACCCTCATAGATATCATCCTAACCAATTTCCCCTCTAAATACACCTCTGCTGTCTTCAACCAAGATCTCAGCGATCACTGCCTCATTGCCTGCATCCGTAATGGGTCAGCGGTCAAACGACCTCCACTCATCACTGTAAAACGCTCCCTGAAACACTTCTGCGAGCAGGCCTTTCTAATCGACCTGGCCGGGGTATCCTGGAAGGATATTGATCTCATCCCGTCAGTAGAGGATGCCCGGATATTTTTTTTAAATGCCTTCCTAACCATCTTAAATAAACATTCCCCATTCAAGAAATTTAGAACCAGGAACAGATATAGCCCTTGGTTCTCCCCAGACCTGACTGCCCTTAACCAACACAAAAACATCCTATGGCGTTCTGCATTAGCATCGAACAGCCCCCGTGATATGCAGCTGTTCAGGGAAGCTAGAAATCATTATACACAGGCAGTTAGAAAAGCCAAGGCTAGCTTTTTCAAGCAGAAATTTGCTTCCTGCAACACTAACTCAAAAAAGTTCTGGGACACTGTAAAGTCCATGGAGAATAAGAACACCTCCTCCCAGCTGCCCACTGCACTGAAGATAGGAAACACTGTCACCACTGATAAATCCACCATAATTGAGAATTTCAATAAGCATTTTTCTACGGCTGGCCATGCTTTCCACCTGGCTACTCCTACCCCGGACAACAGCACTGCACCCCCAACAGCAACTCGCCCAAGCCTTCCCCATTTATCCTTCTCCCAAATCCATTCAGCTGATGTTCTGAAAGAGCTGCAAAATCTGGACCCCTACAAATCAGCCGGGCTAGACAATCTGGACCCTTTCTTTCTAAAATTATCTGCCGAAATTGTTGCCACCCCTATTACTAGCCTGTTCAACCTCTCTTTCGTGTCGTCTGAGATTCCCAAAGATTGGAAAGCAGCTGCGGTCATCCCCCTCTTCAAAGGGGGGGACACTCTTGACCCAAACTGCTACAGACCTATATCTATCCTACCGTGCCTTTCTAAGGTCTTCGAAAGCCAAGTCAACAAACAGATTACCGACCATTTCAAATCTCACCATACCTTCTCTGCTATGCAATCTGGTTTCAGAGCTGGTCATGGGTGCACCTCAGCCACGCTCAAGGTCCTAAACGATATCTTAACCGCCATCGATAAGAAACATTACTGTGCAGCCGTATTCATTGATCTGGCCAAGGCTTTCGACTCTGTCAATCACCATATCCTCATCGGCAGACTCGACAGCCTTGGTTTCTCAAATGATTGCCTCGCCTGGTTCACCAACTACTTCTCTGATAGAGTTCAGTGTGTCAAATCGGAGGGTCTGCTGTCCGGACCTCTGGCAGTCTCTATGGGGGTGCCACAGGGTTCAATTCTTGGACCGACTCTCTTCTCTGTATACATCAATGAGGTCGCTCTTGCTGCTGGTGAGTCCCTGATCCACCTCTACGCAGACGACACCATTCTGTATACTTCCGGCCCTTCTTTGGACACTGTGTTAACAACCCTCCAGGCAAGCTTCAATGCCATACAACTCTCCTTCCGTGGCCTCCAATTGCTCTTAAATACAAGTAAAACTAAATGCATGCTCTTCAACCGATCGCTACCTGCACCTACCCGCCTGTCCAACATCACTACTCTGGACGGCTCTGACTTAGAATACGTGGACAACTACAAATACTTAGGTGTCTGGTTAGACTGTAAACTCTCCCTCCAGGCAAGCTTCAATGCCATACAACTCTCCTTCCGTGGCCTCCAATTGCTCTTAAATACAAGTAAAACTAAATGCATGCTCTTCAACCGATCGCTACCTGCACCTACCCGCCTGTCCAACATCACTACTCTGGACGGCTCTGACTTAGAATACGTGGACAACTACAAATACTTAGGTGTCTGGTTAGACTGTAAACTCTCCTTCCAGACCCATATCAAACATCTCCAATCCAAAGTTAAATCTAGAATTGGCTTCCTATTTCGCAACAAAGCATCCTTCACTCATGCTGCCAAACATACCCTTGTAAAACTGACCATCCTACCAATCCTCGACTTTGGCGATGTCATTTACAAAATAGCCTCCAATACCCTACTCAACAAATTGGATGCAGTCTATCACAGTGCAATCCGTTTTATCACCAAAGCCCCATATACTACCCACCATTGCGACCTGTACGCTCTCGTTGGCTGGCCCTCGCTTCATACTCGTCGCCAAACCCACTGGCTCCATGTCATCTACAAGACCCTGCTAGGTAAAGTCCCCCCTTATCTCAGCTCGCTGGTCACCATAGCATCTCCCACCTGTAGCACACGCTCCAGCAGGTATATCTCTCTAGTCACCCCCAAAACCAATTCTTTCTTTGGCCGCCTCTCCTTCCAGTTCTCTGCTGCCAATGACTGGAACGAACTACAAAAATCTCTGAAACTGGAAACACTTATCTCCCTCACTAGCTTTAAGCACCAACTGTCAGAGCAGCTCACAGATTACTGCACCTGTACATAGCCCACCTATAATTTAGCCCAAACAACTACCTCTTTCCCAACTGTATTTAATTTTAATTAATTTATTTATTTTGCTCCTTTGCACCCCATTATTTTTTTATTTCTACTTTGCACATTCTTCCATTGCAAAACTACCATTCCAGTATTTTACTTGCTATATTGTATTTACTTTGCCATCATGGCCTTTTTTGCCTTTACCTCCCTTCTCACCTCATTTGCTCACATTGTATATAGACTTGTTTATACTGCATTATTGACTGTATGTTTGTTTTTACTCCATGTGTAACTCTGTGTCGTTTTATCTGTCGAACTGCTTTGCTTTATCTTGGCCAGGTCGCAATTGTAAATGAGAACTTGTTCTCAACTTGCCTACCTGGTTAAATAAAGGTTAAAAAAAAAATTCAAAGCAAAGAGTTCACTATGGGCAGTGCAATTCAAAGCAAAGAGTTCACTATGGGCAGTGCAATTCAAAGCAAAGAGTTCACTATGGGCAGTGCAATTCAAAGTAAAGAGTTCACTATGGGCAGTGCAATTCAAAGCAAAGAGTTCACTATGGGCAGTGCAATTCAAAGTAAAGAGTTCACTATGGGCAGTGCAATTCAAAGTAAAGAGTTCACTATGGGCAGTGCAATTCAAAGCAAAGAGTTCACTATGGGCAGTGCAATTCAAAGTAAAGAGTTCACTATGGGCAATGCAATTCAAAGTAAAGAGTTCACTATGGGCAGTGCAATTCAAAGTAAAGAGTTCACTATGGGCAGTGCAATTCAAAGCAAAGAGTTCACTATGGGCAGTGCAATTCAAAGTAAAGAGTTCACTATGGGCAGTGCAATTCAAAGTAAAGAGTTCACTATGGGCAGTGCAATTCAAAGTAAAGAGTTCACTATGGGCAGTGCAATTCAAAGCAAAGAGTTCACTATGGGCAGTGCAATTCAAAGTAAAGAGTTCACTATGGGCAGTGCAATTCAAAGTAAAGAGTTCACTATGGGCAGTGCAATTCAAAGTAAAGAGTTCACTATGGGCAGTGCAATTCAAAGTAAAGAGTTCACTATGGGCAGTGCAATTCAAAGCAAAGAGTTCACTATGGGCAGTGCAATTCAAAGTAAAGAGTTCACTATGGGCAGTGCAATTCAAAGTAAAGAGTTCACTATGGGCAGTGCAATTCAAAGTAAAGAGTTCACTATGGGCAGTGCAATTCAAAGCAAAGAGTTCACTATGGGCAGTGCAATTCAAAGCAAAGAGTTCACTATGGGCAGTGCAGTTCAAAGCAAAGAGTTCACTATGGGCAGTGCAATTCAAAGCAAAGAGTTCACTATGGGCAGTGCAATTCAAAGCAAAGAGTTCACTATGGGCAGTGCAATTCAAAGTAAAGAGTTCACTATGGGCAGTGCAATTCAAAGTAAAGAGTTCACTATGGGCAGTGCAATTCAAAGCAAAGAGTTCACTATGGGCAGTGCAATTCAAAGTAAAGAGTTCACTATGGGCAGTGCAATTCAAAGCAAAGAGTTCACTATGGGCAGTGCAATTCAAAGCAAAGAGTTCACTATGGGCAGTGCAATTCAAAGCAAAGAGTTCACTATGGGCAGTGCAATTCAAAGCAAAGAGTTCACTATGGGCAGTGCAATTCAAAGCAAAGAGTTCACTATGGGCAGTGCAATTCAAAGCAAAGAGTTCACTATGGGCAGTGCAATTCAAAGCAAAGAGTTCACTATGGGCAGTGCAATTCAAAGCAAAGAGTTCACTATGGGCAGTGCAATTCAAAGCAAAGAGTTCACTATGGGCAGTGCAATTCAAAGTAAAGAGTTCACTATGGGCAGTGCAATTCAAAGCAAAGAGTTCACTATGGGCAGTGCAATTCAAAGTAAAGAGTTCACTATGGGCAGTGCAATTCAAAGTAAAGAGTTCACTATGGGCAGTGCAATTCAAAGCAAAGAGTTCACTATGGGCAGTGCAATTCAAAGTAAAGAGTTCACTATGGGCAGTGCAATTCAAAGTAAAGAGTTCACTATGGGCAGTGCAATTCAAAGTAAAGAGTTCACTATGGGCAGTGCAATTCAAAGCAAAGAGTTCACTATGGGCAGTGCAATTCAAAGTAAAGAGTTCACTATGGGCAGTGCAATTCAAAGTAAAGAGTTCACTATGGGCAGTGCAATTCAAAGTAAAGAGTTCACTATGGGCAGTGCAATTCAAAGCAAAGAGTTCACTATGGGCAGTGCAATTCAAAGTAAAGAGTTCACTATGGGCAGTGCAATTCAAAGTAAAGAGTTCACTATGGGCAGTGCAATTCAAAGTAAAGAGTTCACTATGGGCAGTGCAATTCAAAGTAAAGAGTTCACTATGGGCAGTGCAATTCAAAGCAAAGAGTTCACTATGGGCAGTGCAATTCAAAGTAAAGAGTTCACTATGGGCAGTGCAATTCAAAGTAAAGAGTTCACTATGGGCAGTGCAATTCAAAGTAAAGAGTTCACTATGGGCAGTGCAATTCAAAGCAAAGAGTTCACTATGGGCAGTGCAATTCAAAGCAAAGAGTTCACTATGGGCAGTGCAGTTCAAAGCAAAGAGTTCACTATGGGCAGTGCAATTCAAAGCAAAGAGTTCACTATGGGCAGTGCAATTCAAAGCAAAGAGTTCACTATGGGCAGTGCAATTCAAAGTAAAGAGTTCACTATGGGCAGTGCAATTCAAAGTAAAGAGTTCACTATGGGCAGTGCAATTCAAAGCAAAGAGTTCACTATGGGCAGTGCAATTCAAAGCAAAGAGTTCACTATGGGCAGTGCAATTCAAAGTAAAGAGTTCACTATGGGCAGTGCAATTCAAAGTAAAGAGTTCACTATGGGCAGTGCAATTCAAAGCAAAGAGTTCACTATGGGCAGTGCAATTCAAAGTAAAGAGTTCACTATGGGCAGTGCAATTCAAAGCAAAGAGTTCACTATGGGCAGTGCAATTCAAAGTAAAGAGTTCACTATGGGCAGAAAGGTACTTTCACAAGATCTACCAGATAAAGATTTCAAAGGCTTTGTCCCATTGGAGCACAGTTAAGACCATTATTAAGAAGTGGAAGGCGTATGGCACCACTCAGACCCTGCAGAGATCAGGCTGTCCCTCCAAACTGGATGACCGGGCAAGGAGGAGACTGATCAGAGAGGCTACCAAGAAGCCAACGGTGACTCTGAAGGAGCTTCAGACCTTTATGGTAAAGACTGGTCAATGTGTGCATGTGACAACAGTATCACAAGCTCCACAAAGCCTCTATGGGAGGGTTGCAATAAAAAAACACTCCTCACAAAAAGCCACATCAAGTCTCGTTTGAGCTTTGCCAAAAAGCACATTGTAGATTCTGAGGCCAAGTGGCAAAAGGTGCTGTTGGGTCATTGTCATGTTGAAAGTGAGCTTGAACAATTCTGCAAGGAAGAATGGGCAAATATTGCACAGGCTAGGTGTGTAAAGTTAGTAGAGACATTTTCAAAGAGACTCATGGCTGTAATTAAAGGTGGTTCCACCAAGTATTAACTCAGGGGGGAGTTCACTTACCCAAATAGCGTATTTTACTGTTTTACTTTTAACACATTTTCAGAGTAAATAAATAAATAAAAAATCACTTGGATATTGCGGGTTAGTGTGCATAAATAAAGCCGGGAAAAGTCTGACTGTATTGTATGTGTTTTCATTTCAGGCTGTAAGGCAGCAAAAGGTGAACATTTTGGAAGGGAGTGGTGACTGTCTATACCCACTGTATATAATGTTTTGGTCGGGGGCCACCTAGTGGCCAGGGGCCCTAAGCAATCGTTTAAGACACTTATGTTTAAGAACCTAAGTGACTGCTTAAGATGCAGATGCTGGCATCTGACCTGCAGCCCCCCTCCAGGTAGAGAGAGGTCAGCCTTTATAATATAATAGACACATGCAAGACACATATATAATAGACACGCAAGAGACATAGCACTCAGACATACATTACATACCAACCTGGAAAGCATAGCTTATAGATGACTTAACCATGTACCTTGGGTTCAATTGGTGTCCCTACTTCACACTGACATGCATACTTTCTCATGTACAGAGAGATATGAAAATAACTCCAAAAACACCACTTCAAGTCTGGGTGAGGGAAGAGAAAGTCTCTAATAGATGTTCCTCCTTTCACCATTTCTGTCTATACCCCATGCAATATCTGACCCTGGACAGTCAGTGAATGACCCTGGATAACCTGCCAAGAGTTGGTTATCTCAGTCTGAGAAGGTTTGCCTCAAGTGCTCAAAGGGGAAGAGGAACAGTCAGATTTTCTGAACAGGCTTAGTGCGCCCTCTGCAGTTACGTTACATATCCTACACTCACACTCACAGTCATTACTGAATTATTTTCTAACCGTATGTATGTAGCCTGTTACAAAGTACCACTTCACACATTAGGCCTACACCCCTACAGAATAAAACGTAACAACCTTAAACAAGAGACACACAGCACATTTATTTTTTGCATTTATTTCCATTAAAAAAAAACATTTGTACGAGTAACTTTAAAATGTTTAACAGTACCAACATCTGCATGGAATTAAAAACATGAAATTGTTCTTACTTCACTGTCACATCACTATGTGATTAATTAACATGCCAACACAACTCACTCACCCAACCATGATCTAATAAAGATAACATACTATTGAGCTGTGGTCTTTATTGATTGGATGATTTTAATTGTCAGTCAATGGTTAACATAAAGAACAATTCCTGATCAATTATTAATTGTGTGCATCATATTCCCTGTGTGTAATGTGCATTGTGCAAAGGTGGATAAGGGAGAGGACTGGCTGGTTGAGTCAGAGTCAATTTTTGGGTTACTAGTGTCCATGTAACAGCCCCTACTTCATGTTGTAATCATATAGTAGCACGGCCTGGATGCACCAACACCAGGTCAGGGGTGGCAAACTCATTTTGCCCCAGGGGCCACATTCGGTCTTCAATGAGGTTCCAAGGGCTGCAATGAAAACGTGTTGTATTTCCTCGCTGTGGTTATCAGGGAGCTGGACACAGTCAAGAAACTGCAGGTCCATTATAATTTTTTCCCCTCCAAAAAAAACATTTTACTCAAACCAACCGTGGGCTAGATTGGATGTGTGTGTGCGTGTGTGTGTGTGTGTGTGTGTGTGTGTGTGTGTGCGCCAGCATGTTTAGACCACACAGCTTTTTTTCTCCTCTCTGGTTGAGTAGCTGCTGCTGCTTGGTCTGCTTCTCAGAGGCAGGTGTGGACAGGAGCCATGGGCATGCCGTGGGCAGACTCTATGGGCATGTCTGCTCCCTCTCCATGTCTGTACACCTCAGTGCCAGTCTGTGTGGGCACCAGAGGCACCACTGGCAGAGCTGTTGGAGAGAGATAGGCATCAGACTGGCATTACACACACTGAGACTCAAATTGCATGGCTTTTACTACAGGTCCATAACAGTACTCTTTCAGGACATTAAGTTACCGTTGGTGAGCTAATCCCCTAAAAAAAGACACTAAGTAATTATAGGAATATTAATGATGGGAGACAGACATCAACATCCCTCAGGTGAGCTCAGAGCTGTAGGGACTGAGCCTGACGACCAGGGCTGGTGAGAGGGCCCAGGTTCCTGTGAAGTGAGGCTGGGTTAGAGGGCCTGAGACAAGGGGAGCAGTCTGGGCCATGTGCCCCCTGTAGGGCCAGGCTGGCTCTGTGAGGGTGATAAAACACTGGGGATGGTGAGGTCACCGTGTGTTATTACTCTGTTTTGACAGCGTGGGGGCATTACTCAGGTATTCTCTTCCTACTGCTACCATGAAGCACCATGAGGCTGGCGAGACAGACTATCACTTAGGAGAACCATGCTGCTTGGTGTTGTGAGGAGATCTCAGTGAAGCAAACATGCTGCCTCTGTCTGGGACACACGCAGGAAACCAGCGTCTGAGGTTTCATGCACCTGCTGCACCACTAAATACAGGTGTGTGTGTGTGTGTATAAAGGTGTCATACATGGTGATTATGATGTATTTGTTTGCTCTACAGTAGCTAGCTAAATGCATACTAGTACACAAAGTATATTGACTTGTCCATGGATGCATTTGGGGGTACTCACAGCTAGGGACAGGTAGGATGACTGATGTGAAGTTGCTCGGCAACCCGACATGGCCTCCTAGTAGGTCCCGAGACAGGGTGTGATCTTGGGGTTGGGGGAACGTCATTACGTTTGAGTTAGAACCTGAGGAGGACCAGAGAAGAGAATAGCTGTATACTACTACACTACTACACTGATCCAGTTACCATAACAGCTCAAAGGTTACCCTCATTACGAATACTCTCAAGTCAGTAATGAGAGCTCACCATGAAATAGTGTGAAAACAACATAAGTGAAGACACAATGCACAGTGCACAGATTAGATTGTGGGAAATGAAAGTTGACATATGTTGGGTTGAATTGTTATTGACCTCTGTTGTTGATCTGTAAGGCAACCCAGTGAAAGTCAGTGGTATTCAGTTTGAGGGTTTTTACTGTAAGTATCTCCCCTCTGGAGCGTACCGTGCCCTGTGTGTTGTCCCAGGCCCCCAGTGGCCCCCTCTCCCAGCAGCATCTCCTGCAGCAGGCTGTCCACACTGGGCTCCCCCAGGAGCCTGGCCAGCTGCAGGGTCTCCACCATCTGCCAGGCCACACTCTGCAAGGGGGGCAGAATCAGCAGCAGCTCCCCAAAACGCCCCCGCTGCTCACAGGTGGCCTCGTCCAGCAGCACCTGGGCCTGGAAACGCAGCTGCCGCACTGTCTGAGGGGCCTCCAGCCCTGGGCAGTCTGAGAGACAGGGAGAGAGAGGTTGGGTTAATACTACACAGAGAGAGAGAGAGAGTCATCAATCTAAACACAATATCCCATAATGACAAAGCAAAAACAGGTATGTAGACATTTTTGCAAAAGTATTAAAAATAAACAAATTAAATATCTTATTTACATCAGTATTCAGACCCTTTGCTATGAGACTCAGGTGC
This sequence comes from Oncorhynchus kisutch, assembly GCF_002021735.2. Taxonomy (NCBI): domain Eukaryota; kingdom Metazoa; phylum Chordata; class Actinopteri; order Salmoniformes; family Salmonidae; genus Oncorhynchus; species Oncorhynchus kisutch. The sequence continues at coordinate 66,532,476 of NC_034181.2, read as the reverse complement.
ATTCTGTTTCCGTTGATCATTCTTGAGATGTTTCTACAGGTTGATTGGAGTTCACCTGTGGTAAATTAAAATGATTGGACATGATTTGGAAAGGTATACACCTGTCTTTATAAGGTCCCACAGTTGACAGTACATGCCAGAGAAAAAACCAAGCCATGAGGTTGAAGGAATTGTCCGTAGAGCTTCGAGACAGGATTGTATCGAAGCACAGATTTGGGGAAGGGTACCAAAAATGTTCTGCAGCATTGAAGGCACAGTGTCCTCCATCATTCTTAAATGGAATAAGTTTGGAACCATCAAGACTCTTCCTAGAACTGGCCGCCCAGCCAAACTGAGCAATCGGGGGAGAAGGGCTTTGGTCAGGGAGGTGACCAAGAACCCGATGGTCACTCTGACAGAGCTCCAGAGTTCTTCTGTGTAGATAGGAGAACTTTCCAGAAGGACAACCATCTCAGCAGCACTCCACCAATCAGGCCTTTATGGTAGAGTGGCCAGACGGAAGCCACTCCTGACAGTCAGCTTGGAGTTTGCCAAAAAAGCACCTAAAGGACTCTCAGACCATGAGAAACAAGATTCTCTGGGATGATGAAACCAAGATTGAACTCTTTGGCCTTAATGTCAAGCGTCACATCTGGAGGAAACCAGGCACTATCCCTACAGTGAAGCATGATGGTGGCAGCAACTTCATGCTGTGGGGAGGTTTTTTAGCGGCAGGGACTGGGACACTAGTCAGGATCGAAGGAAAGATGAACGGAGCAAAGTACAGAGAGATCCTTGATGAAAACCTGCTCCAGAGCTCTCAGGACCTCAGACTGGGGCGAAGGTTAACCTTCCAACAGGACAACAACCCTAAGCACACAGCCAAAAATACAGGTGTGCTTGTAGTGTCATACCTAAGACTTGAGGCTGTAATCGCTGCCAAAGGTGCTTCAACAAAGTACTGAGTAAAGGGTCTGATACTTATGTAAATGTGATATTTCACTTTTTTCTGTTAAATAAATTAGCAATAATTTCAAAAAAACTGTTTTTGCTTTGTCATTATGGGGTATTGTGTGTAGATTGATGAGGGAAAAAAACAATTGAATACATTTTATAACAACGCTGTAATAATAATAATAATAATAATAATAATAATAATAATAATAGTAAATAGTATAGCAGCAGCATAAGTGATGGTGGGTGCGTGGTGGTGTGTGTGTGTGTGTGTGTGTGTGTGTGTGTGTGTGTGTGTGTGTGTGTGTGGGTGTGGGTGCGTGGTGGTGTGTGTGTGTGTGTGTGTGTGTGTATGTATGTGTGTTTACGTGTGTGGGTGCAAGAGTGTCTGTGTAGGTGGATAGGTGGATATACATGTAAACAGGGCTGAAAAGTGACTGGTAGCAGGAATGTATAAATACATGTGCTTATGGTAATATTCTAATGGTAATATACAGTGTACTGTACATGTAAACAGGAGTAATGGTGACCAGTAGCAAGAGACATCGATAGATACTAATGGTAATAGCAATCAATAATCAATGAACAGAAGAGTAATGGTAGTAATAAATCTAATCAATACTCATTTTAGCAACAGAGTAGGTGTTAGGGGGAGCTGTAGTTGTTAGCCATTTAACAGGCTTATGGCCAAGGGATGGAAGCTGTTTAGAAGTCTTTTGGTTTGAGCCTTGATGCAAAGGTATCGCCTGCCGGACAGGAGCATTGAGGACAGTCTATGTCTCGGGTGGCTATTGTCTTTGGCAATTTTTCAGGCCTTTCTCAGAGAAATGTACTGTCACACCCTGATCCGTTTCACCTGTCTTTATGCTTGTCTCCACCCCCCTCCAGGTGTCGCCCATCTTCCTCATTATCCCCAATGTATTTAAACCTGTGTTATCTGTTTGTCTGTTGCCAGTTTGTTATGTTTGTCCAGCCTACCAGCGTTTTTCCCCCTGCTCTTGTCTGTTTCTAGTTCCTGTTTTCTAGTTTGACCATTCTGCCTGCCCTGACCCCAAGACTGCCTACTGTTTCTGTACCTTGTCACACCACCCTGTATTATTGACCTCTGCCTGCCCTGACCCCAAGACTGCCTACTGTTTCTGTACCTTGTCACACCACCCTGTATTATTGACCTCTGCCTGCCCTGATCCCAAGAATGCCTACCGTTTCTGTAATTTGTCACACCATCCTGTATTATTGACCTCTGCCTGCCCTGACCCCAAGACTGCCTACCGTTTCTGTACCTTGTCACACCACCCTGTATTATTGACCTCTGCCTGCCCTGACCCTGAGCATGCCTACCGTTTCTGTACCTTGTCACACCATCCTGTATTATTGACCTCTGCCTGCCCTGACCCCAAGACTGCCTACCGTTCTGTACCTTTTGGACTCTGAACTGGATTACTAACCTCCTCCCTGTAGGCTGTCTCATCAATGTTGGTGATCAGGCCTACCACCTTTGTGTCATCGGACAAACTTGATGATGGAGTTGGAGTCATGCGTGGCCACGCAATCATGGGAGAACATGGAGTATAAGCACACACCCCTGGGGGGCCAATGTGTTGAGGGTCTGCATGGCGGGTTGAGTAACAGTGGTCTAGGACTTAAATGAACCGAGTGGTGAAGGAGGCATGTTGATAGAAGTTGGGCATCACTTGTCTTAGTGACTCGCAACTAAAATCACTGGCAACAAGAAAAGCAGCCTCCGGGTGCATGATATCTTGCTTATTTATAGCCTTGCCAGCTTGTTGTTGTTGTTGTTGTCCTGAGGTGGAATGTACCCTGAGTGTACAAAACATTAAGAACACCTTCTCTTTCCATGACATCGACTGACCAGGTGAATCCAGGTGAAACGTATGATCCCTTATTGATGTCACTTGTTAAATCCACTTCAATCAGTGTAGATGAAGGGGAGGAGACAGGTTAAATAAATATTTTTAAGGGGGGGTGCAACTCAATATTAGGAAGGTGTACTTAATGTTTTGTACACTCAGTGTATACAGCAGTCATGATAACAGTCATAGGTACACAAAGAGCCCAGGGCAGATGAATCAAAGTTGAAGTTGAACTCGGAATTGAGGTTATTAACTGCCGATCTGATGTTCAAAAGATTTCGTCGATCATAGGAATTTATGAACGCCAAAAGAATCACAAAATAGCAAAGTTGGGTCAGAGCACGCAAGACGGCAGCCATACAGTACGGCGCCATCATCACATACAGTACGGCGCCATCATCACATACAGTACGGCGCCATCGTCACATACAGTACGGCCCCATCGTCACATACAGTATGGCCCCATCGTCACATACAGTATGGCCCGATCGTCACATACAGTACGGCCCCATCGTCACATACAGTACGGCCCCATCGTCACATACAGTACGGCCCCATCGTCACATACAGTACGGCCCCATCGTCACATACAGTACGGCCCCATCGTCACATACAGTACGGCCCCATCGTCACATACAGTACGGCCCCATCGTCACATACAGTACACGAGAGACACTTACATGTACAGTATGCTTATACTGAGAGACAGAGTGAAGCCACTGTGAGGCAAACAATTCCTACAACACAGCACTGAGACAAATCCTCACTCTGCGGCCCTAGGAGAATAGGGAGAGATGGGATTGCTGTGGGGACATTATACAATATACTTCTTTACTAATTGAAATGCATTATGTGTAATAAACTAAACAGAAATTATTAGAGAAAGTTTAGGAAAAGGTAGTAGGGCAGGGTCACACAGGACAGAGCTGAGCACACGTGCGGTGTGTTTATTTCTGTAGGTAGTCAGTCATCTGTGTCAGACTTGGCCTAATGCTGCTGTCTACTGCTGTGCACTGCTGTGCCAGTTTGGCCAGTCAGTCTGTCAGACCGGTGGCCTGGCTCTGCTGTTGTAATCACCGCCTCAGGCCAACAGGCTGTAAAGTCCAGCAGCCAGTCACCTCTCCCTGCCAGGACCAGGACTTCGCCCAGATATTAATAGTTTCTCCCCAGAACACGGTGAAACCTGTCCGCCAGGCCAGGACAAAACAACAGGGTGCCAAGGACAGAGCACAGAGAGCAGAGAGAGCAGAGACAGTCCCAGGAGAGAACAACTGTGAAATAAAAAGATTCCTGGCGAAAGTCTCTTCCTTTGTCTGAGGACAGAGGAGAGGTGAGAAGAGGTGAGGAGGGGCAGGGGGGTGGCTGGTGGTGACCAAAGGACTGACTGACCAGGACTGAAGAAGACTATGGTTTTAAGGCAGGCAAACTCGCTGTTGGTGATGTCCAGCTCTCTCAGAGGCTTGACCAGCTCCTCCAGGATCCGGGCAGCCACCCTGGACACCTCCACCTCAGGACCGCTCACTGGGATCACAAAGTAATTACCTGCAAACACAATCCACATATTTGAATACTTACTTATGATATAAGTAAAGTAAAACTGTAAGTATAACTTTATACATTAGGTAAGTCTGCTTCCTTTATCAATATACACATATGGTAAAAGCAGCATAGCTAGTCGACATTACCAACATTGGGTAAATATTTTTTCAATTCTATAACAATGATGAGAGCACATCCCAGACTCAGCTGAAATCTATATATTTTACCCAGAAGGATAATGTCATTGTAAGGCAGGGAGCGTTGAGCCACCCCTAGGATGAGGTGTTCAGCAGAGTGGGCTCGTAACAGGGATACCTGCACACAGACAAGACACAGCACAGTACAGAGACAACACACAGCAGCCATTACACAGACAGCCATCCCTGCAACGTGAGTATTCCAACAGCTAGTGATCCAAAACCCAACACAAAGACAGCTGGGCTGAATGTGACCGCCTGCTTAGACAGGTGCAGCTCACATGTTCATACAGACACATTAAGTAGGATAACATCCATAGTTCCAAACCCTGTCGTCAACGGGGAGGCTGCAGAACTCGGGGATGCGCTTGGCCCACTGCACCAGCAGGAGGAGCTGCTGCTTCATGGACTCACACACGTCCCCCACGAGCGCTATCTTCTTGGTGTTGATGTCACAGCTCATAGGGGAGGTCAGGGCTGGAAACTGAGAGTGGCACACAATAATGAGAGGTTCCACATTGGCCCTAGGTGTCAGTGTAATGTGAGAATGAAGAGAGGGTTGGAGGAGATGGATGGGGCAGGGTGCAGGGGTGAGATGATGGGTGCTTGGACAATCGTGAAGGGCAGAGCAAGCAGAGGCAGGTAGGGTATTGGGTGGGGGAAAGGTCACTTCAGAGAATGGTGGTAATAGAGAATATAAGGGTGTAAGATGAGAAATGGATTTTGGATGTGTGTTGTTGGTGGGTTTGTCTCTGGAACGATGCTGTTGGATGGTGATCAGAGCCCCTTCAGCTCACATTGAGGAGACATCGCATGAAAACTTGACCCAAATGGAAAACAGCTTGGCCAAATTTTGTGGTTCATTTGTCCATCATCCAATTAATTTCTGCCGCATTCCTTTCGCATACAAAGAGGATATCTGGTTGTTATTATGTATTTGAAGCCAATTGAACGCTGGCACACAATCCAAGCCCAGGCACTGCCATTACATAGGACTGCTGTGATCAGATGTGAGTCTCTCTGGGCAATTTGGCAATTTCTAAGAAGTAACTGAATCCAGCCTGCAGCTAAAATCTCCAGGGGACCTTAATGGCCGGCTGTCTAAAGTGCAGCCTGTATCCTCTCCATCTCTAGCCCTGCCACTGCTGTGTTTCTGAGAAACAGATAAGGGGCTCTACTCTGGGCTGTATGGGAAATGGAAGCCTCTGGAGCACTCTGTGGCTGTGAATAGCGAGAGGTTTTAGTGACAATCTCTTACCTGATGCATGCTGGCCTCTGCCTGTAACAGTACACTGATGGACAGAGTGCCCAGCCCCTGTCCCTCTCCTCTGCGGCTGCTGATGCGGTCCCGCTCGTTCTGCACAGCTGGAAATAAAAGAATAGGAGGGAGGGAGAGTCCCTGGAATTCTTGTGTTCACTGTTTTACTTGGACAAAGTATACTCAATGGAGGGGTAACGTTGTAATTACAGCATACACCTACACTGAACAAAAATCTAAACACAATACCTAAAGTGTTGGTCCCATGTTTCATGAGCTGAAATTAAAGATCCCAGAAATGTTCCATATGCACAAAAAGCTTATTTCTCTCAACATTTCTGCACAAATTTGTTTACATCCCTGTTAGTGAGCATTTATCCTTTGCCAAGATAATCCATTCACCTGACAGGTGTGGCATATCAAGAAGCTGATTAAACGGCATGATCATTACACAGGTGCACCTTGTACTGAGGACAATAAAGGCCACTTTAAAATGTGTTTTATCACACAACACAATGCCACAGATGTCTCAAGTTTTGAGGGAGCGCGCAATTGGCATGCTGACAGCAGGAATGTCCACCAGAGCTGTTGCCAGATAATTTAATGTTAATTTCTCTACCATAAGCCACCTCCAACGTTGTTTTAGAGAATTTGGCAGTACGTCCAACTGGCCTCACAACCGCAGACCATGTGTATGGAGTCATGTGGGTGAGCGGTTTTCTGATGTCAACGTTATGAACAGAGTGTCCCATAATGGCGTTGGGGTTATGATATGGGCAAGTATAAGGTACGCACAACGAATACAATTGCATTTTATCGATGGCAATTTGAATGCACAGAGATACCGTGACAAGATCCTGAGGCCCATTGTGAGGCAATTTTTAGGTACTGTATCTGTGACCAACAGATGCATATACAGTGGGGCAAAAAAGTATTTAGTCAGCCACCAATTGTGCAAGTTCTCCCACTTAAAAAGATGAGAGAGGCCTGTAATTTTCATCATAGGTACACTTCAACTATGACAGACAAAATTAGAAAAGAAAATCCAGAAAATCACATTGTAGGAATTTTAATTAATTAATTTGCAAATTATGGTGTAAAATAAGTATTTGGTCAATAACAAAAGTTTATCTCAATACTTTGTTATATACCCTTTGTTGGCAATGACAGAGGTCAAACGTTTTCTGTATGTCTTCACAAGGTTTTCACACATTGTTGCTGGTATTCTGGCCCATTCCTCCATGCAGATCTCCTCTAGAGCAGTGATGTTTTGGGGCTGTTGCTGGGCAACACGGACTTTCAACTCCCTCCAAAGATTTTCTATGGGGTTGAGATCTGGATCTATGCCCTTGCTGATGGAAGGAGGTTTTCACTCAAAATCCCACGATACATGGCCCCATTCATTCTTTCCTTTACACGGATCAGTTGTCCTGGTCCCTTTGCAGAAAAACAGCCCCAAAGCATGATGTTTCCACTGCCATGCTTCACAGTAGGTATGGTGTTCTTTGGATGCAACTCAGCATTCTCTGTCCTCCAAACACGACGAGTTGAGTTTTTACCAAAAAGTTATATTTTGGTTTCATCTGACCATATGACATTCTCCCAATCTTCTTCTGGATCATCCAAATGCTCTCTAGCAAACTTCAGACGGGCCTGGACATGTACTGACTTAAGCAGGGGGACACGTCCGGCACTGCAGGATTTGAGTCCCTGGCGGCGTAGTGTGTTACTGATGGTAGGCTTTGTTACTTTGGTCCCAGCTCTCTGCAGGTCATTCACTAGGTCCCCCCGTGAGGTTCTGGGATTTTTGCTCACCGTTCTTGTGATCATTTTCACCCCACGGGGTGAGATCTTGCGTGGAGCCCCAGATCGAGGGAGATTATCAGTGGTCTTGTATGTCTTCCATTTCCTAATAATTGCTTCCACAGTTGATTTCTTCAAACCAAGCTGCTTACCTATTGCAGATTCAGTCTTCCCAGCCTGGTGCAGGTCTACAATTTTGTTTCTGGTGTCCTTTGACAGCTCTTTGGTCTTGGCCATAGTAGAGTTTGGAGTGTGACTGTTTGAAGTTGTGGACAGGTGTCTTTTATACTGATAACAAGTTCAAACAGGTGCCATTAATACAGGTAACAAGTGGAGGACAGAGGAGCCTCTTAAAGAAAAAGTTACAGGTCTGTGAGAGCCAGAAATCTTGCTTGTTTGTAGGTGACCAAATACTTATTTTCCACCATATTTTGCAAATAAATTCATAAAAAATCCTACAATGTGATTTTCTGGATTTTTTTTCTCATTTTGTCTGTCATAGTTGAAGTGTACCTATGATTAAAATTACAGGCCTCTCTCATCTTTTTAAGTGGGAGAACTTGCACAATTGGTGGCTGACTAAATACTTTTTTGCCCCACTGTATGTATTCCCAGTCATGTGAAATCCATAAATTAGGACGTAATGAATTTATTTCAATTGACTGACTTCCTTATATGAACTGTAACTCAGTAAAATCGTTGAAATTGTTGTATCTTGCGTTACTAATTTTTGTTATACATTTAATTTTGACACTCATCTGTATTGAGACTATTTCAGAGCAAATAAAATGTCCAAATCCCCCAAGTAACATCTCTAATTTTGATTCTGATTCTGCCAACATATTAAACCTGACTATGTAATTAGCCAAAGGAAGGCATGATGGAGGGCTGACAGTACAGGGCCTGATGATTGGGATTGTGTCTGACAGAGGAGACTGTCTCATAGTGACCTCTGTGCCTGTGTCATTACAATGGATGACCTCAGCCTGATTTCAGTCTGCTCCACAAAGTCAGACAACAAGCCCCAGTCTGAGAGCAATCAGTCACCACAGCTGACCTCTCAGCAGCCAATCAGGACCCTATTAATCAAACTGGAGCTGCAGAGACAGAGACAGAGAGAGACCTCTGCCTTGGAGACATGGCAGTGGGTGATGATGTCACAAATTAGTCCTCCACGGAGCACAAGTGAAGTGATAGATTGAAAGTGGCTGTGGACATTCAGCAAGGAGAATAGGAGGAGTACAAATATAGATCGTTGTCAAAAATGGTTTGTTAGAATTTGTTGTCTGGATTAATGTACAATTGAAACACATTAAACCAAAGGCTTATACACATTTTCAAAATGGCATGTTCTGATATTTTGTGGCATAGCTTTGCTTTTTACTAAATGCTATGCTGAGTGGTCTGCAAAATGAATATGGCAAATGTTTGAATCTTTCTCCCTAACCATCACTAAGGGGGCTCAGCTCAGCTTCAGTTTCTCTCTTACGTAACGTTCCTCTGGAATGAGGGCTCAGAAAAGAGAGGTATTTCTCTCTTGAAAAAGCCAGAACAAATAATTGCCCATGCTCTGCCATTTTAATTATTCATGTGAGGGGCCATTCATGGATCCTCTAATTCCGTCTCTCTCTCTCCTGGTTATCTGCGGCAGCCAGTGGAAGATAAGGTCTACAGTGCACACTGCAAACAGCCACTCAGTATTGCTCAAGAGAGCAGCATGTTGATCTTGTTGCTTTTCCCCCACAGTAAGTGGTGCATACACTCTTAGAAAAAAGGGTTCCAAAAGGTTTCTTCAGCTGTCCCCATAGGAGAACCCTTTTTGTTTCCAGGTAGAACCCTTTTGGTTCCATGTAGAGGGCTCTACCAGGAACCAAAACATTTTCTTCAAAGGGTTCTCCTATGGGGATAGCCAAAGAACCCTTTTCGGTTCTAGATACCCCTGCACATCGACTCTGTACTGTTACCCCGTGTATTTATTCTACGTGTTATTAGCTTTCTAATATTCTGTTGTTTATGAAGCATGTGACAATTTGTTTTTGATTTGAGATAGCACCTTGTAGACTATACCGCACTCACAACCCCTGCCTGAGCCTCCACTACCCACCCCCGCATGGCGTGCCTGCCAACCTCAATGCCCCCCTTGGCATTGGACATGGTTATGCAATGTGGGTAAATATTGTGATTTGTCAACTTGCATATATGCTTATGGCTTTAAAAACAAAATGCTGTGTGTGCGTGTGTGTGCTGGCAGGCTTTTAAAAAATCTCCTTTGAATTAATAATGTGGCAATGAATTGTGTAATTACTTTGTAGTGTGGTGCCATACAGTATGTACAATCTATGTCATGATTAAACAACAAACCGTCTCTCTCACCTTCCTTTCTCATGCCTGCTCGGAAACATTTCCGAAGCCTGCAGTAACGGCATTGGTTCCTCTTGTCTTTGTCCACAACACATTGCCTGCTGAACCTGCCGACCCACACACACACACGCACGCACACACACACACACACGCACGCGCGCACACACACACACACACACACACACACACACACACACACACACACACACACACACACACACACACACACACACACACACACACAATTAGATAAACTTCAAAACAGGACAACAGTTGTATGATTCTGTAACACACAATCAGACACAAGTCTCACACTATGGGCTTCTGTAATTGTGATGGCGTCAGATCAGTGCTGTACAATTTCTGTGTTGTGGACATACACATGTTCAGACAGGCTCCTAACACTTAGTTCCAGACATATAACCACCTTTCAATGAAACCTGCGAAATGACAACTCCTATAGTCCATACAGTGTGGTAAAATCAACTTCTCACATGTGAGAGAGTAAAACGCATCACACCATTGACTTGGAGTCTTCAATCACTGTATTAAGGTTATTGTCTCTTTGTCTGAACAAAACCCAGAGACTATGACACAGAAGTTGGCTTTCTAATTCTTGGCCAACACAACTCTCATACTTTTCACTTCACAATGGATGTGGTTGAGAACCGTACCACCAGAAAAAGTAATCAGTTATTGAGATGGGGGTTGAACACTGTGAATGAAAGTACTGTACCAGCATTTCAGCTACATTTTTTTACCAGCTGCCCTAGTCGTAGGCAGTAAATTTGTCTCTGTATTGTCATGTGGGTCGGAGGTGGACAATAGTGCGCCTAATAATAATTCCAATGATCTGCAGTTCTAACAGAACCTTGGTGGTATCTCAAATGACACCCTATTTCCCATTTAGTGCCTTATTGTTATGTCTCAGGTCAAAAGTAGCGCACTATATGGGGATCCAGCCTGGTCTCATAGACTAGACGTAACATAGTAATTGTAAATCCGGGACACTGAAATTAGTATGATACAGTATGTTACATTTGGTATGGTTACATGAGACAGATGGTTACTTAAAGTTGGGTGGTTGGTTGAGGTGGATGGGTGGGTGTATAACGCGAATGTCTAGCAACCCATAGGTTGCGAGTTTGAATCTCATCACGGACAACTTTAGCATTTTAGCTAATTAGCAACTTTTCAACTACTTACTGCTTTTTAGCTACTTTGCAACTATTTAGCATGTTAGCTAACTCTTCCCCTAACCCTTTTAGCTAACCTTTACCCTTTTAACCCTAGCCATTTAACCTAGTCCTAAACTTAACCTTAACCCTAACCACCAAGTTGCAATTGGCCCGTACAACCCAAGGTTTGATATCAGCATAAACAGAAACCCTCTTAAATCTAACCACCAATCCCTAGCTTATGCTAATGTTAGCCACCTAGCCACCTAGCAAGAATTCATAACATCTCATATGTTTATCAAATTCGTAACATGTTGTATGTTTTTCAAATTGTAATTCGTAACATTTAATACTAAATGGGTGATGGACATCCACAAATGAATACATACCATACGAATTGAACCGTAACTAATATTAAATGGAGTGGATTTATTTACAGAATAATACGTAATGCTGTGAGAACAGGTTAGATCAGATTTAAAAAATAGAGCACTCTATTGGGAATAGGTTGTCATTTGAGATGTAGTCCTCTTTTTCAGTGATCTGTGTGGTGATGAGTCTCACCTGCAGGTGTAGGCGTGGTTCTTCCTGACGCTCCTCCTGAAGAAGCCCTTGCAGCCGTCACAGCTGGAAGCACCGTAGTGTTTACCTGTGGCCCTGTCTGCACATATGGAACACACGCTCCCATTGGTCTGTGGCAGCAGAGGGGCAGGCTCCGGCATCATCAACTCTGTCAGTCAGTCACAAGAAAATGATTGAGATTCATACACTACAGCACACTGGAGGTCTGGTGTGTAGCTACTGCATGTGTTGAATTGACTCTTGACACTTGGGGACAGACATGCGAGGACGTCTATTACTGATGACCTCAGGCTAACATTAGAAAGCTTTGAAGATGCACAATGGAATATTGGTCTTGTAGGATACGGTTCTACTTTTACAGAGGGGCCCCCATTGTTGATGAGTAAGTAAACATCTCCAAGCCTTGCTAATAAGCCGCAACAGCGTCCGCAGAGAGCGGATCACTCAGCTGAGAGATTGTCAATGCTGTGTGACAGCAGATAAGCACGATTACAGAGCAAATAATTAATCAACGCCATCATCAGCTAAGGTGATTAATGAATCCCTGTTCATTCCACCTCTGTGAAGGGTAATAACCTTGTGCTGCACATAAAAACACACAACTTTCAAAGGCAGAAATGTGTTGATTGTGAGCTTATAGGGCTGTAAGAACAATGGCAGCGTTGTGTTGTTCCCCAGGTCTGATGAGGTTTGGAGGGGGTAATAAAAGCAGGGTTATAGGTAGAGATATCACTGCTGTATGTTACTGCCAGACTCACAGGCCCTCAGAGGACCACTGCTGCTTATTACTCAGAGGAAAAGGAAACTCCCCATTTAATTAAAGCAGATTCAGGTCAGTGGCAAAGACAAAGTCCACTGGCTAATTTTACACTGGGAGCTCCGTTTTAATTCAATCTCCCTCAGTGTTGCTCTAAATTGTGTCCTGTCAGTGTTCGATCGCTGCAGGATTGTCTCTCTTAAAACCACTGACCGTCAAATATACTTTGTTGGTGTAGTGTTTGTGCAGTCACAGGGACAATGCCCCCAGGATGTAATGTATTTAAATTGCACACTTAGAGTTGGGAGACTGAGCAGCCAGGGATAACAATTTAACATGGAGAATGCTTTCTGTGGTCAAAGATCAGTTCGATTGAATTAAGAGATTAGAATACATCTGCCACACAGCTATCTGCCTTGGAAAGCAGTCTGCTGGTAAAGCATCTCCTTAAAAGTGCCAAAGAAAGGACCTGATTCAGCAGTACAGACTCCTAATGATGATAATGATGAGTTCAAATTAGATTATAAGGGAAAGCAGAAGAGGGGGAGATCTTTAGATCACCCTCAGTATTGTCGGGAGTAATGACCGTTGTATTCACAGCATTTTGTGGAATGAAAAGCTAATGTCATTTTATCCATGAGAAAATGGTCTTACAAATTCCTGTGTGCATGAGAGCTACATTGTAAAGCGCTGAGAGTACTTTTTAAAACCATGTTTTTCCAAGGGCACTGGGTCTCTTTTTGTAAGCCTGGTTTTCTTTCCAGCTGAATGGAAAGAACAGGTTTTAAAAAGTTACCAAGATCTACTCATGAATTTGAACTTATAAAAATGAATGGATATTCAATATTTTATATTATTTGAATGTCCTTTGAATATCATACAAAAACCCTCCCTCAAATGTCCGACCGGTGTTTTGGTATTGTTGTGCACCAGTCTATGAGTGAAGGACAGACAGGTAAAGGTGTCATTATACCAGACGTACCTGTCTCTACAGGAAACACCCTGAGGTTGTCAAACTCCAGCATGGTGTAGGAGGGATCAAGGGTGGTGCTGTAGTCTGTGGAGTCCAGATCCAGCACGTTCCCTGACAGCTTCATGGTTCTGGTCACTGCTTCAAGAGGCCACACTAGGCCCAAATAAAAGTCTGATTTATATGAGCAAAGGAACCAGAACAGGCTGCTGCACGATCTTCCTCTTCAGTTCACCACTCTGTTCCAAAATTACCCACTCTTTCAGCACAATCACTTAATTCCTCTGTGTCTTCCTGATTGTCTAGCTCAGGTAAATCAATGTGTTGTCATTCTGTGTGACACCGCTATTCCTCCACTCGGTCACAGGCCTCCAGAGTCCTGGTTCCTGTCCTGTGCTGATGTTTTCCTTGGCCCAGTGAATCATGTGCACCTTTTAGATTCTTCCTTTTCTTATCCCAGTATTCCTGGCAGGCAGTTCTTACTCAGGTTGTATAACAGAACAAGTTATCCAGTATGTATTTAGCTGGTAGCTAATGTTCCAGATCAGTGTGACAGATGCCAAACAGCCTTCCAAAGGAGGGAAAGAGAGAGACACTGAGATTTGGCCCACTGTATGTTTGCGACTCTCTTATCAGAGTAGAGTATAATAAAGGTGAGGGTTCAGATGGAGGCAGGTAAACATGACTCACTGGGAAGAGAAAAAACAGCCGATACAGTCAATGAGCTACCTTATCTTAATCACTTCTACGGCTGAGGAAAAAAGGACAGCAAAAACTAAAGTATATGACCAGATCAAAGGTCATCATTACAATGTGTTGTCAGTTACTGCAGGTCAGTTCAGAATGGTATTTGAGTACCGCTGATCAATGTTTGATATTTGTAATTTCAGTAGACTTCTATGGACAAAAGATGCCAGATTCTCAAGTTTGAGTGTAATTGTAACTGGACGAGAGTGTGTGCTATATTTCACCACTGGGGGCAGAGTTAGCTAGTTCCACCGGTCTGCACTCTACTCTGTTTCACAACGGGGAGGGGCTTCTTTCTTCACCTTTGCCCATGTGAAGAGCATGCCATCAGCTGTTTGGAGGTATTGATCAGAGGTAGAGGGATAACGTGTTTGCAAATAAAACTATACCTCCCCTGGGCCCCTTTATACAGATAGTGAATGCACTGTAGATAGCCTTTCTCTCTGACTTGTCTCTACATAAAACACAGGTTCAAAGCAATGGAGGGTCATCTATGTCAATCTACAATATAGTGACATTAGTATCTTCACAAAGCCACTTAGTGGTCTATCTACTGTTGTAGTAATGGAGTACCAGAATAATACAAAGCACCATATTAACAATCATATCATATTGTTTTTAGATTATTACGAAAGAAACGTGAAACAAAGCAGTGGACAGTAAAGTCCAACATGTATTTTTCAGTTTGCATCCAAAAATGGACAGAGATCTCATATTAATGTCCTTCATTTTTAATAGAGTAAATTCCCAGACATCTATAAAAATGGACATCTGGGTTGAAGAAGTAAAAAATTATAATAATATGAGCCAAATCCTTTGTGTGCAAGAAATCAATAGTCTGTCTTACATTATAACTGAACAATAATAAATAGACTGTCTTATATTATAACTGAACAAATTGAGCATTCTAATGTTAACATTACCTCCACATCAGCGGAGGCTGCTGAGGGGAGGACGGCTCATAATAATGTCTGGAATGGAACAAATCCAATGGTATCAACCACATGGAAACCACATCGTTGATGTGTTTGATACCATTCCATTGACTCCATTCCAGACATTATTATGAGCCATCCTCCCCTCAGCAGCCTCCACTGCTCCACATGGCAGAGACGATATGAGGATGACGACAAGTTCATACAGTCTACAGTGCATTCAATACACTAGAAAACTTCTCAGCTCCCCCACTGACATACCATAGTCATACTGGGGCCATTTTACCCTTCCTGGGCTGAGACACTTCCTAGCCATCTGCAGAGGAGATAGATGTGCGAATCTGCAGTATATTCTGGACCTTCAGTATGTGAGACATTGTGTGTAGGCTAAAGTATAGGAGAGTGAGGAGTTTGGAAAGAACTAAAGACATAGAGAAATGTGAACGTGGCCATATGATTTTTACAAATTATAACAAATTATATGTCAGACCACATATGAGCTTTTCCAGGAGCGATATCCATCATGCTTTGGTGTAATGGGATTTCCTGGGTGAGCAGCTCTCCTTCCCTGAATGTCACGCTAGGCCGCAGGTCAGACCTCCCCTGGCAGTGGCTCTCTCTCTCTCATGCTGCAGCTCTGTTAAGGTGATTGATAGCTCATAAAACCTGTCAGTCACGGCAGGACGAAGGCAGGTCCTTGGTGCCCTGTAAAATTATATCAGGTCCAGATAAAAAAATTACCCTCAAATTTAGATTATCTTGCTAAAGCATTCTAGTGTTCACAACTTGTATTACACAAAACAAATCACACCCCTTCACTTGTTACGGCCTGAATTTAAAATTGATCACATTTAGATTTTTTTTCCGCTGGTCTACACACAATACCCTATAATGTCAAAGTGGAATATGACTTTCAAAATGTTTAATAATGAATACATTTTTTAAATCTGAAATGTCATGAGTCAATACTTATTCAATCCCTTTGTTATGGCAAGCTTAAATAAGTTCAAGACTAAACATTTGCTTAACAAGTCACATAATAAGATGCATGTACAGTAATAGTGTTGAACATGCTTTTTGAATCACTACTTCATCGCTGTACACCGCACATACAGTTAGGCAGTGAATTTCAAACACAGATTCAACCACAAAGACCAGGGAGGTTTTCCAATGCCTCACCAAGAAGGGCACCTATTGGTAGATGGGTACAAAAAACAAAACAGACATTGAATATCCTTTTGAGTATGGTGAAATTATTAATTACACTTTGGATGATGTATGAATATCAAATCAAATGTATTTATATAGCCCTTCGTACATCAGCTGATATCTCAAAGTGCTGTACAGAAACCCAGCCTAAAACCCCAAACAGCAAGCAATGCAGGTGTAGAAGCACCCAGTCACTACAAAAATACAGGTGTCCTTCCTAACTCAGTTGCCGGAGAGGAAGGAAACCACTCCAGAATATCATCATGAGGCCAATGGTGACTTTAAAAACAAGTTACAGAGTTTAATGGCTGTGATAAGAGAAGACTGAGGATGAATCAACAACATTGTAGTTAAGCCACAATTCTAACCTGAAAAAGTGAAAAGAAGGAAGCCTGTACATAATAAAAAACACTCAAAAACATGCATTCTGTTTGCAACAAGGTACTAATGTAATATTGCAAAAAATGTAGCAAAGCAATTATCTTGTTGTCCTGAATACAAAGTGTTATATTTGGGGCAAATCCAATACAGCACATTAATGATTACCACTTTCCATATTTCCAAGCATAGTGGTGGTTGCATCATGTTATGGGTATGCTTGTAATCATTAAGGACTGGGGTGTTTTCAGGATAAAAAAGGAACAGCACAATAACCTAAAACACAATGCCAAATCTACACTGGATTTGCTTACCAAGAAGACAGTGATTGTTCCTGAGTGGCATAGTTATAGTTTTGACTTAAATCTACTTGATCTGACAATGGTTGTCTTGCAATGATCAACAACGAATTTGACAGAGCTTGAAGAATTTTGAAAAGAATAATGGGCAAATGTTCCACTATCCAGGTGTGGAAAGCTCTCAGAGTATTAACTCGGGTGTGTGATTACTTAGGGAAATTATATTAGGAAGGTGTTCTTAATGTTTTGTAAATTCAGTGTATATATACATATTTGGATTTAGAAACATACAGTTGAAGTCAGAAGTTTACATACACCTTAGCCAAATTCAAACATTCAAACATGCAAACATTCAAACTCAGTTTTTCACAATTCCTGACATTTAATCCTAGTAAAAATTCCCTGTCTTAGGTTAGTTAGGATCACCACTTCATTTTAAGAATGTGAAATGTCAGAATAATAGTAGAGAGAATGATTTATTTCAGCTTTTATTTCTTTCATCACATTCACAGTGGGTCAGAAGTTTACATACACTCAATTAGTATTTGGTGACATTGCCTTTAAATTGTTTAACTTGGTTCAAATGTTTTGGGTAGCCTTCCACAAGCTTCCCACAATAAGTTGGGTGAATTTTGGCCCATTCCTCCTGACAGAGCTGATGTAACCTAGTCAGGTTTGTAGGCCTCCTTGCTCGCACACGCTTTTTCAGTTCAGCCCACAAATGTTCTATGGTATTGAGGTCAGGGCTTTGATGGTCACTCCAATACCTTGACTTTGTTGTCCTTAAAACTTCTTAGGGATCCCTTCACCCCCATTCCCGATTTGACAACATCCAGTGAAATTGCCGTGCGCCAAATTCAAAAACAGAAATACTTACAATAAGAATTCATTAAACGTACAAGTGTTATGCATCAAAATACAGCTTAACTTCTTGTTCATGAAGCCACAATGTCAGATTTCAAAAAGGCTTTACGGCGAAAGCAGACCATGTGATTATCTGAGGACAGCGCCCCGCATACAAACACAAGAAAATCATATTTCAACCAGCCAGGTGCGACACAAAAATCAGAAATATCTCATGCCTTACCTTTGAAGATCTTATGTTGGCACGCCAAAATGTCCCAGAAACATCACGAATGGTTCTTTTGTTTGATACATTTCTTCTTTATAAAATGTCAATTTATTTGGCGCGTTTGATTCAAAAATACACCGGTTTCAACTCGCCCAACATGCCTACAAAGTATCTAATAAGTTACCTGTAAACTTGGTCCAAACATTTCAAACAACTTTCCTAATCCAACCGTAGGTATCCTAAAACGTAAATAATCGATAAAACTGTGTTTTATCAGACAAAAACAAAGCATGTTCCAGGTCGCACGCACCAAAAGACTAGAGTCCACCTGGAGTGACACATGGAAAGAACAGGGCTACTTCTTAATTTCTCAAAATAAAAACACCAACCAATTTCTAAAGACTGTAGGAACTGCCATAGGAACTGCAAGCAATTTCCTATTAAAAAGAGCTTCCCATAGAAAACTAATAGAAAACACATTGACCTCAAAACATTTTCTTCCCTGGATGGATTGTGCTTGGGGTTTCGCCTGCCAAATCAGTTCCGCTATACTCACAGACATTATTCCGTTTTAGAAACTTCAGAGTGTTTTATATCCAAATATACTAATAATATGCAAATCCTAGCTTCTGGGCCTGAGTAGCAGGCAGTTTACTTTGGGCATGCTTTTCATCCGGACGTCAAAATACTGCCCCCGAGCCTTTAAGCCATTTTGCCACAACTTTGGAAGTATGCTTGGGGTCATTGTCCATTTGGAAGACCCATTTGCGACCAAGTTTTAACTTCCTGACTGATGTCTTGAGATGTTGCTTCAATATATACACACAATTTTCCTGTCTCATGACGCCATCTATTTTGTGAAGTGCACCAGTCCCTCCTTCAAGCAAAGCACCCCCACAACATGATGCTGCCAACCCAGTGCTTCATGTTGGGATGGTGTTCTTCGGCTTGTAAGCCTCCCCCTTTTTTCTCCAAACATAACGATGGTCATTATGGCCAAACAGTTCTATTTTTGTTTCATCAACCCAGAGGACCTTTCTCCAAAAAGTACAATCTTTGTCCCCATGTGCAGTTGCAAACCATAGTCTGGATTTTTTATAGCGGTTCTGAAGCAGTGGCTTCTTTCTTGCAGAGCGGCCTTTCAGGTTATGTCGATATAGGTCTCGTTTTACTGTGGATATAGATACTTTTGCACCTGTTTCCTCCAGCATCTTCACAAAGTCCTTTGCTGTTATTCTGGGATTGATTTGCACTTTTCGCACCAAAGTACGTTAATCTCTAGGAGACAGAACGCATCTCCTTCTTGAGCTGTATGATGGCTGCATGGTCGCACGGTGTTTATATTTGAGTACTATTGTTTGTACAGATGAACCTGGTACCTTCAGGTGTCTGGAAATTGCTCTCAAGGATGAACCAGACTTGTGGAGGTCTACAATTTTATTTCTGAGGTCTTGGCTGATTTCTTTTGATTTTCCAATGATGTCAAGCAAACAGGCACTGCATTTGAAGATAGGCCTTGAAATATATCCACAGGTACACCTTCAATTGACTCAAATTATGTGAATTAGCCTATCAGAAGCTTCTAAAGCCATGACATCATTTTCTGGAATTTTCCAAGCTGTTTAAAGGCACAGTCAATTTAGTGTATGTAAACTTCTGACCCACTGGAATAAGTAAAATAATCTGTCTGTTAACAATTGTTGGAAAAATTTGTTGTGTCATGCATGAAGTAGATGTCCTAACCGACTTGCCAAAACTATAGTTTGTTAACAAGACATTTGTGAAGTGGTTGAAAAAGGAGTTTTAATGTGGAAAAAGTCAAGGGGTCTGAATACTTTCCGAATGCACTATATGTATGTATGTATGTATGTATGTATGTATGTATGTATGTATGCATGTAGGTAGGTAGGTATGTATGTATGTATATATATATATGTATGTATGTATGTATTTAGGTAGGTAGGTAGGTAGGTGGGTGGGTAGGTAGGTAGGTATGTATGTATGTATGTATATATGTATGTATATATGTATGTATGTATGTATGTATGTATGTAAGTATGTATGTATGCATGTATGTATGTATGTATGTGTGTGTGTGTGTGTGTGTGTATGTAGGTATGTATGTATGTATGTATATATATATGTATGTATGTATGTATGTATGTATGTATGTATGTATGTATGTATGTATGTATGTATGTATGTATGTATGTATGTATGTATGTATGTATGTATGTATGTATGTATGTATGTATGTATGTATGTATGTATGTATGTATGTATGTATGTATGTATGTATGTATGTATGTATGTATGTATGTATGTATGTATGTATGTATGTATGCATGTATGTGTGTGTGTGTGTGTGTGTGTGTGTATGTATGTAAGTGTAATCCCACCGGCTATTGTCTATTTCACGTTGGTAATTTCATCGAAATGACATGTAAACAACGTTGGTTCAACAAGTGTGTACACAGTGCGATGTTATCTGTAGTACGCCTGGATAGCAAATCAGTAGCTACATTTGTTTGAATCCATCAAATTTCAAATGTATTGTATTTATATAGCCCTTCGTACATCAGCTGATATCTCAAAGTGCTGTACAGAAACCCAGCCTAAAACCCCAAACAGCAAGCAATGCAGGTGTAGAAGCACGGTGTCTAGGAAAAACTCCCTAGAAAGGCCAAAACCTAGGAAGAAACCTAGAGGGCTATGTGGGGTGGCCAGTCCTCTTCTGGCTGTGCCGGGTGGAGATTATAACAACCCAATGTCACAATAAACAGAAATGTTTCACTATAAAGAGAATGAATGCAGTTTAAGATTTTTTATTAGAACTCAACTCAACGCTATGGTCCGATGGAGGGCAGGAGACGAAAAAGGCTGCTCCTCACTCTGACCAGCAGGGAGAGACAGAGTACAGAGTATCAGTCAAGACTCAGCTCTATACAGAGGCCACTGAGACACACAGGCTGAATCAAACTGACACTCACTGGCTCACACACTTTTGGTTTTGAGTGTTTATACAGCACAGAGAACTATGTCTAAGAGAAAATGTCTTTACATGAAGATCAATGTGACTTAGGATCCTTCTTCAACATACTCCCGTTATATTAGAGAGAGAATTAGGTACTGCGGACTATGCTGATCTATGAGGTGAAACTCTTGTCAAAATCTGTGAATTTACTCTCTACAGGTGTGTTGGAGGTAGTTCTGCCTGTCTGTCTATCTGGAGAGAGGTCTGATTGATGAAAGATAGGCAGCAACATTTCAGGCCTGTGATTTGGGAGGGTAAAGTGTGGAGAGCAGCAGAATTGGTCTTGGCCACAACTCTGCACAGTCAGTCACATTGTTGAAGAGTAATGCAGGTTGGACTATTAAGCTAACATAAATAAATAATGGCACCAGCACCTCTAAGTGAGTGGGAGTCGGAAACTTTTAGCAGTGCATTTCTAATTTCCTTGTCAGGGTGAGTCAAATGAAATCAACTTTTGATCTGAATCATTTGCTTGGATGGCTGGCTAAGATGTACAAAGCAGACACACACGCACAGGCACGGCAGGGCACTTGGCTGGAAAGTGTACCTACGTCTCCTGGGTGAGACAGGGTCAGAGGACTTTAAATCAATGAGGTCTCTCTCTCCAGCTGGCCTGAGCTACTAGAACCCCCTGTGGCACACATCCCCCTGAAACAGGGAAGTGATTTACACTGACCTGTAGGGAACGGCTGTTACAGTAAAATCTGTGTCTGAACTGTGACCAGGTGACAATTCAAAGGACCGGCAAGAAGGTCATAAAAATCAGACAAACACATCAGCCATATAATACGTTCAGAATGACTCCATTTTAAATGTAAAACATTTGGGCATTCATTTCTACCATATCTTCACACCTAGAAAGGGCTAATATTATATTTCTTTGCACACAGCAACATTCCTGCTGAAGCCCTCTAATAGGAGCAGAATAACTGGACTATATGAGAGATGGGAGCAGGTGCAGGTACTGAGGTAGGCACTCCGGCATTCAAAAGCACTGTGACATTCCCTGGCCATTTATTACAGCTTGGGAAGAAAAAACCACTATCCCCCACCACCAATCACTCATGTTACCCCCCTCTAACCCACTCCACAACTTTCACACGTCACTGTCTGCCTGTCACTGCCACTGTGACCTCTGTTCTCTGAGCAATGCCCAGTCTGACCCGCACTTGCCTAAATAATTAATGTTATTCTTGAATTACAATGGAGTTATTCCTGTACTTACTACCTCATAGCAGAGAGAGGGGCCATGCAGCAGGCCAGGTATGACTGGTTCAAATGGCAGCTATGTTGATGCATTCCGAAGAGAAATTTCAATGGGGCATGAAAAAAAATATATATAAAAAATGCTGGTTTAAATGATGGTATGATTTCAGTGGTCTGTCCAGCTAACGGTTGAGATGTTTGTCTAAGTGAACCTGCCTGTACTGATAAGAACCCATCCCCCCATCTGAATACCAACCCCATGCAGAAATACCCCCAGAGACCAGCATGTTCCCCATTAGAAAAAAATGAAAGTACAGTCTTTGTAGTTTTATTCCAAAAAGGGGGGTGAAATAAAAAAGCAGCAGAAATGGGTTATAAAAGCATGGCAGGCATATGATTTAGTGAGGCAATAAAAATGAAAAGGTGGCCATTCATCATAGCGGCTAGCTCACCGGGAGAGGGGCTGTCACAGACACGCCAAGTCCGGGAGCCGGTTCCGACAGAGCCTCCAATCACCCCCAAAACCTGCTTGACCCGATGGCTTTTCCAGACGAGTACAGATGGACGGTGGGTGGAGTGCTGGGTCCCTGGCCCTGTTCGCCATCACCATGGTGCTGAGAGAGGAGAGGAGGCAGGGAGAGGGGCAGATGTAATGCATTGTGATGAACAGAATATAACCAAACAACACAACGAACAATGCCAGCAGTGGGAGAATGGGGGAAAAGGCCCTCTGCTGGCAAGATCAGAGCTGTACCCCCTGATTAATCCCGGGATAGAGTTAGAGCCATGTTGTGCCAAAAATCTTCCCCCTGCCAGACGCCCCCATCCCTGTAATTTCCTTAGTTTTGTGGCTAGTGTCAAATACTTTCTGTGGCACACATCAGGGTCAAATACATACATATTAAATAGTATCCGCAAAACACCAGTCTTAACGTCAACAGTGAAGAGGCAACTCCGGGATGCTGGCCTTCTAGGCAGAGTTGCAAAGAAAAAGCCATATCTCAGACTGGCCAATAAAAGTAAAATATTAAGATGGGCAAAAGAACACAGACACTGGACAGAGGAACTCTGCCTAGAAGGCTAGCATCCCGGAGTTGCCTCTTCACTGTTGACGTTGAGACTGGTGTTTTGCAGGTACTATTTAATGAAGCTGCCAGTTGAGGACTTGTGAGGCGTCTGTTTCTCCACTTGCTCAGTTGTGCACCCTGGCCTCCCACTCCTCTTTCTATTCTGGTTAGGGCCAGTTTGTGCTATTCTGTGAAGGGATGTAGCATCTGTGAAGGGTAGTTTCTTGGCAATTTCTCGCATGGAATAGCCTTAATTACTCAGAACAAGAATAGACTGATAAGTTTCAGAAGAAAGTCATTTGTTTCTGGCCATTTTGAGCCTGTAATCGAACCCACAAATGCTGTCACTCCAGATACTCAACTAGTCTTAAGATGGCCAGTTTTCTTGCTTCTTTAATCAGAACAACAGTTTTCAGCTGTGCTAACATAATTGCACGAGGGTTTTCTAATGATCAATTAGCCTTTTGAAATGATAAACTTGGATTAGCTAACACAATGTGCCATTGGAATACAGGAGTGATGGTTACTGATAATGGGTCTCTGTACGCCTATGTAGATATTCCACAAAAAAATCTGCCGTTTCCAGCTACAATAGTCATTTACAACATTAACAATGTCTACACTGTATTTCTGATAAATTGGATGTTATTTTAATGGATGAAAAATGTGCTTTTATTTAAAAAACAAGAACATTTCTAAGTGACTCCAAACTTTTGAACGGTAGTGTATATTAACGTTACATTGTTGTGGTTATAACCACAGGCTGGTAAATATATATTTCACCTCAAATTCCCATTAATTTAAGTCAAGTTGCAGTATATGTCTCATGAAAGGAAGCAAAACATCTTGCTAGGCCTAGCGGAGTGTCTGTGTCCATGCATGGGTGCCATCTCTCTCAATCAACTCTAGCCAATCTCCGTATAGGATTAAAATACAGGTGAACATTCTATGCATACTTTGTTACACAACCTGGACTCAGGGGTAGACATAACATAGTACATGCAAATTCGGGACACTCCAATTAGTATGATATGTTAAGTTTCGTATGGTATGTATTAATTTGTCCATCATCCATTTCTTATGATATGTTATGAATTACAATTTGTATGATATGTTACGAATTGCAAATCATACATTATGTTATGAATTTGCAAAACTTATGACATGTTAAGAATTCCAATTTGTTGTGGCTGACATTAGCTAGGTGGCTGGGTGGCTAATGCTAACTTTAGCAAGGTGGCTAACGTTAGCAATGTTAGGGGTTAAGGTTGAAAGGTTAAGGTTAGGGTTAGGGGAAGGGTTAGCTAACATGCTAAGTAGTAGCAAAGAAGCAAAAGATTTGTTAGTAGTTGCAAAGTTGCTAATTAGTTAAAATGCTAAAGTTGTCCTTGATAAGATTCTAACACGCAACCGTCGGATTGCTAAACGTTCACGTTATATGCCCACCTGCCCCCACCCCGACCAACCAACGAACCAACCACCCACCCACCCACCCTACCTAACCTTCTGTCTTATGTAATCATACCAAACGTAACATATAATTTGAATCTCCCAGATTTACGTTTACTATATTACATCTAGTCTATGAGACCAGACTGCGTTACAATAATATTTGCTTCCAGATTCACGAGTTAGATAGCTGGGCCACAAGTCCAGAGTTGTTAATGTTCTTTGTAAGACAGATGAACATACAATTTGTGTGAAATACATAGGCCTCTTGATGTGATAGTGCCATGGTAGTAAATAGTTCATCCCCAGTTATCAAACACTCATTCAAGTTTCTTCATGAGAGAGAGGAGCAACAATCTCAATACATAAATCCATTGTTCCCCCAAATAGGCCTACCTCCAACCAAAGCACAGTATGCTCTCATGTTGACTGGTTCTGTTAGAGTGATTATACCCATATGTAATATGCTTTAAAGTTGCAGGGTCATGGTGTCACAGACATATCTAAAATAGGTCTGTGAGTGCTGTTCATTAAGTCCTATAAACTTGAGTTCACTCCATGAGGGCGGAACAGACTGCTGGCAGCACAAGGTCATGAATGTTTCCAGTGGAGAGATTCCCTCACTCCTCTCTGTCTGTCGGAAGTGGTAAAGTAGGTCTTTCTGCGGTCTCCTGAAGATGCTTTCATATGCCACTCTGCGTGTTTTTACCATCTCTTTTGTTAAGCCCACAGGAAATCCAATATCCTAAACACTGTTGTTTGTCTTCTGGGTTCCATCTTCATTATCTTGTTAACTTTCATTTGGCCTCCTTTTATTCATTCTGCCATGTTTACTTACTGAGGAGCCCTTAAAAGAAGTTATCGGAAAAAATGTGGTTTGAATGAACACACACATCTCACTTTTAAGTTTCCTCTGCCTTTCCTGTGAAAGTGTGCAACACCTTTGTGAGAGATGTGTGTCCACAACTGATAATAAAAGGGAAAACACATGCTGACTTCTCTGAAGAATGATAAAAACAACTCCCTCTATCCAATGCCCTCTGTGAGCCAGCCCTTTTAATTAAAACCACTTGTTCTAAAACTTGTACTTAATGTTTCCCATTAGTCATGTTTGAGGGATTACAGACAGCTCCAATGAAAGTCAAGGATTAAATGGAAAACGCAGATGTACGAACAATGCGGCTTGTTTTATTGCCATCACAGTTGTTTAGTAATTATGAAAAATTAGCTACGATTGACAAGGTTTCCTAATTCCTTCCGCAATTAAAGATGACTTCTCTCTGGAAAAGAAGACGGTTACCCAGGTCATGGACAAGGGGTGTTAGGATTTAAACATTATACTTTGTAAAAAAGAAAAAGCTTCAGTTTCTCTTCTTTTTTTCTTTTTCTTTCTTTATGTTTCGCTTTCATCCATTTGATTTAATGTTTTCTTCCAGTACGGTCTTCAGTGTTAATTAATGCTGACATTTACTTCCCCAATACTTGCCCATATGACCCATCAGTTATGACTCAATGTAAGTAGAAACAGAGTTAACATGAAATGTCACCCTTTATGAAAAGACTCCATGATCATACACACAGTAAAAGACGATCTGTATTAAACATGGCCGTGGCTGTTCTTAACTGACGTATTCAGTGGGATGTTTACCATTTTGCCTTAATTCAAGTCAACAGGCAGAGGGACATAAAAGGGAGAAGTGCTAAGAAACAGTTTAATTGCATCATCTGGCCAGTGAATCACTTTCATATGGGCAGCATGCTTATGAGGGCTCACTATCAGGTTTAGCATTCTTTGCTAGGTCTGTGTGCATTGTGGATTGTTAGTGTGACCTGTGACACTTCACCTCTTGGCGATTCCCCCATTCGTGCATTCCTCCTTGGTTCTTCCCCAAATCTTTGAAGACAGAGGTGAGGGCAAGCAGAATTGCTTCTACCCCCTCCCTCATTATCACGTGCCCTCATCTGGAGCATTGCGTCCACACATGCTGAACTTGGCAGAGGATCAGTGAATCTGAGAGTCATGCCTGTACATTAATTAGGCTGTCCCCATACACATGGCTATGCTAGGTATATGTCTTTAATTATGTAGCCCGTCTTTGACCTTTTCGGAGATACTTCTTTTTACAAGTAGTTTAGATGAAGTCCCGCTGAGATTCATAAAATACACATAAAGTGATGCATCAGCAGTGTGATTCAGCATTTAAAATGCAGAGAGGTATAATTCAACATAAGCAGGGAGAAAAACACTAATCTCAGGTGCTTGCCGCTGAGGAGAGCGAGTGGAAGAAGTGAGGGATGGAACAGTAATTCATTTTCATACTGATCCCTGTGCCAGGGAAGGGGAAAAAGCAATGACCATTAATGGGCTGGTTGTAGCCATACTATGATTATTAAGAACTGTTACTGATAACACATATATCACTGCATTGACAGCTCTAATCAACTCTCCCTCTCTGTTTGTGCATTAACATCCTCCCGTTCCCCCACACTCAAGAGGAAGCTGATTTGTAGACAAGGAAGAGAACAGAAAATGAAAAAAAACCAAGATATATTATTCCTTGCAAGGGGTTCGGAACAAGGAATGAAAGTAATTATTTTTGCTTTTCAAGATTTAGTCATATTTATGGGGCATTACTGTACGAGCGGGCTGTTTAATGTTATTTGCAGAAAGCACACATTGTTCGCATCAAGCATAGGAAAGCTGAAGGCACAGCCATCTGAGCCGTGACCTCACGGCTGCAGCACTCAGGTCCACGGAGCAAATGGGGTTCAGCGTTTGTGCAAGCTACACACAATTAATAATGGAACCAGGTTTCAAACTTGACAACTGTTTGGACCGCCATTTGTCCTGGATCCTTTTGTGTGAGGGAGCCTGAGGCACCAGAACACCCCCTGGCCAGGGGGCCCAGATTTGAGGCAATAACCCAATCCATCCATGTTGTGGTGAGGTAGAGGAGGGGAGACAGAATAGATCTCTCTCACCCACTTATGTTGCATTGCATCTGATAGGAGAGGCTGGCTGTGTGCAGATCAGTGGGCCTATTAGAGGTCAAGTTCAGGTACCATATTTTTCTTCACGATCATATCTAACAGCAGGAGTGTTCCTTTACAGAGTTTGCCTGTTGAGTATGTTTGTGGTTAATGTTCTACTGTATGTCCATATTATCTGTGTGTAATTGTGTTTCCATTCGTGTTGTTTGCTGCTGAGAGCCAGACAGTCAGTTGGTACCTCTAGTGGTATTCAGATGAGGTTGAAAGGTGAGGAATGAGGAGTAGATTTTTTTATTCTACTCTAAATTATATCATGTTATATTAGGTCTCACAGTGTAGAATGGTGGGGTGGAAAAGCTGGAGTCCTTTCCAGCCCTGACTTGAGTGCAAAGAGCAACTGCTGACTCCTGGGACCCACTTACAACTAAGACGTGGTGTGCTTTTATCCCGCCTGGCCAAATGTGAACTAAATAAAAAGGATGGAAAATGGCTGCTCTCTGGGCTGTACCCTTGGTCCCCGGCTCTTTGTTAAAAACATATCTCTGCTGCTCCATTGCCCCTAGCTACATTAAATCCCATTAAATTCACGTCATTAAAGCAACCCTCACTGCTCCTCGCAGCAGCCCTAATGCTGGGCCTCTCAAGGACAGAGCAGTAATGAGGGTGGACTGGATTTAACCTTGAAAAGTACAGGTTTTCATTTCCAAATCAATAACGTATGGTTCAAAACCGCCACTAGATCCAGGCTATAATTTTCAGGCATTAATTGTGAGGATTATGTTTCTCCTGCAGTGAGAAGGTATTTAACTTTAATCTGCAGTGTACATATTGCATTTACCATCTAGCATCTCTCTTTCTCTCTTTCTCTCACAAGATAGGAATTTACAACTTGCACATTTCCTATATCAGTGAGTCCATGTGCATGTGTACAGTTTGCTGTGCAGGCGGAATAGCTTAGGGAGATTGGATTTCAAAGAGTCATTATACTGTGTGTAAACAATTAGGTGATCTGTGCAATTTTCTAAAGTGAAGCCAAACAGCGGCAGTGTTGGCTTCAAGTTATTTTTCTCCTCCATGTGAGATTGCAGTCTAGTGTCGTCATTCACACTAAAGAGGTGACATTCTGAAATCTCCATCAGATCCATTTGATTCAGACTCAGACTGTCACCTGCTGTGAAAAAGTGGTAAATGGTGAATTATGAATGAATATTTGGATGATGGCAGGGGGAAAAGAAAGAATACCTGAGAAAAGAGAGAAGTGGTTCTTCTCTCTCTCCTCATGGCTGTAGCTCATATAACCCTCTCCATAGTGGGGGCCGTCTCCTCGTGTGATCCTATGGAAAGCATTCATTTGTCCTGGGGTGATCATTTCTGCTCAACATGTTCATAATGTGAAATATTGGATCTCGTCCTGAGATGGGGGCTGGGGGCTGGGTGATCACGGCAGCTTAATTTAAAAAAAAAATCAAATCCCCCTCTTAAATGAGGCTTTATTAAATTACACAGCTCACACTGTGGGAGTAGGGCGCAGGCAGTGCCAGCACAGTGTAAAAAGAGCTTCCCGGGATAATTAAATAAAATTAATAAAAACCCTCAGCCAGCGCAAGGTGAGGAGATTGGGAAGGAGGGAAACCCAACGGCCATCTTTACAAGCTCAGCTTCTGTTTCATTCTCTCTAATTTGGGTCCTGGGGAATGGGCCATGTAGAATGAGTAAAAATGGGAGGGGGAGAGATTGTCTACAAGATGTAGCTGGCTGTAAATGGAGACAGACACATATGCTCACTTAGGTTCTCATACGCAAACACACAACACCTACAATACGAAACAATTGGTACTTGAGTTTTATGTTCAGATGCTACTGTGAAAATTGTGCCCAAAGGCAGAGAATCCCTTCACATCAAAGAATATTCTGCAATATTCTTTGTATGAAAATAATGTAGTATAGACATTTGAACTGTCCACTTTGTGGTCCTGGTCCCCATCCCCTACTCCTCTGTGTCGGGTATGTACAGAGCAGTCGGAAAGTATTCAGACTACTTCACTTTTTACACATTTTGTTACGTCACAGCCTTATTGTAAAATAGTTTAAATAGTTTATTCTCCTGATCAATCTACACACAATACCCCATAATGACAAGGCAAAAACTGATTTGTAGAAATGTAAAAAAATTACATTTACACAAGTATTCAGACCCTTTACTCAGTACATGTTTGAAGCACCTTTGGCAGCAATTACAACCTCGAGTCTTCTTGGGTATGACGCTACAAGCTTGGCACACCTGTATTTGGGGAGCTTCTCCCATTCTTCTCTCCAGATCGTCTCAAGCTCTTTCAGGTTGGATGGGGAGTGTCGCTGCACAGCTATTTTCAGGTCCCTCCAGACATGTTCGATCGTGTTCAAGTCCGGGCTCTGGCTGGGCCAGAGGACATTCAGAGACTTGTCCCGAAGCCACTCCTGCGTTGTCTTGGCTGTGTGCTTTGGGTCGTTGTCCTGTTGGAAGGTGAACCTTCACCCCAGTCTGAGATCCTGAGCACTCTGGAGGCAGTTTTCATGAAGGATCTCTGTACATTGCTCCGTTCATCTTTCCCCCAATGCTGACTAGTCTCCCAGTCCCTGAAACTGTAAAACATCCACACAGTATGATGCTGCACCCACCATGCTTCACCGTAGGGATGGTATTGGCCAGGTGATGAGCGGTGTCTGGTTTCTTCCAGAAATGGTGCTTGGCATTCAGGCCAAAGAGCTCAATCTTAGATTCATCAGACCAGAGAATCTTATGGTCTGGGGTGCCTTCTGGCAAACTCCAAGCAGGCTCTCATGTGCCTTTTACTGAGGAGAGGCTTCCGTCTGGCCACTCTACTATAAAGGCCTGATTGGTGGAGTGCTGCAGAGATGGCTGTCCTTCTGTAAGGTTCTCCCATCTCCACAGAGGACGTCTGGAGCTCTGTCAGAGTGACCATCGGGTTCTTGGTCACCACCCTGACCAAGGCCCTTCTCCCCCGATTGCTCAGTTTGACCGGGCGGCCAGCTCTAGTAAGAGTCTTGGTGGTTCCAAACCTCTTCCATTTACAAATGATGGAGGCCATTGTGTTTTTAGGGACCTTCAATGCTGCAGAAATGTTCTGGTACCCTTTCCCAGATCTGTGCCTCGACACAATCCTGTCTCGGACCTCTACGGACAATTCCTTCAACTTTATGGCTTTAAATTTGCAATATGTTTTTTTTACATTGTTTTTGCTTTATCATTATGGGGTGTTGTGTGTAGATTGATTAGGAAAGAGTTTTAACTAATTGATTTTAGAATAAGGCTGTTACATAAAAAAATGTGGAAAAAGCAAGGGGATCTGAATACTTTCTGAATGCACTGTATCTTAGAGCACCTCATGTTGTAAATGATCCTAACCCCTGACCCTGCCATTGAGAGGCCAGGTGAGCAGTAGAATTATAACTCTCTGCCCAGTCCAGAGTGAGTATCTGTGCTGAGAGCATGTGGAGGACTTGTCTGATCTTCTTCCTGTATGATAGGCAAAGCAACCAGACTCCTCACTTGTGACTGCATTTTCTCCTTTAATAGGAATCTAATTCGGGGATGTATCCCTGGGAGCATTGCTGACATTTATTGTGTTGTTATTGCTGGAACCCAAGGTTTGTCGTAGTCAGGGGAGAAGGCCCTGATGTCATTTGGCATGTTCCCTGTATGTGAAAGGCTTAATTGAGCGTGTAACGTGGCTAATTGGAGCAGTGACATATTACCATTGTTGGGAAAATCTCAACAGAGTCACATTTGTCTTATTTGGCAGAAAGTGAGATTGACGTTTCCTTGCTACTTACAGTAAGTACGTGGACAGGGCTTTGCTCATTCTTTTTCTGTCACATATGGAGGATTTGCATTTCCTGTTCTGTGTGGAATCTCCCTCACTGGTTGGTTCCCATTGAGGTAGAGATCTACGCGGGACTTTTTCTTTTCCCCTGCTGGCTTTCTGTCCCGCTCACGCAACTGACACCAGAACTGGTCCCGAAGCCAACCGCAGCCCAGCAATGTTATTTTAGGTGTATGTGAAGCAGCTCACTTGCTAGCCATGGTCCCAACTATTTGGCGCCCTATAAGTAATATCACAATGCGCAAAAAAATGTTTTACCAGAGATTCTCATATTATATTCCATTATATTAGGCTAGCTATATTACTGGGCTATATCAGCCAATAGGTTAGACGTAGTTTGAAGAGAGCAGAGTTGGAGAGAGAGAGAGGACACTTGCATTTTCTCTTGAGCTACGTTCAACAGCCTACCTTTTAGGATCAGGACGATTTTCAGATGGCGACAAATATGGGTGATCAATATTTATTTATTGGCAATGTAGTAAACTATAGCCTAATTATATTTAGGAAGTTAATTTCCTTTGAAATATAACTGCCCCGTGCTTCTCCGGCCTCTGGCGGTGCTACAGTCTACTTTAGTTAATTGAGACCGCACACGCATCTGATCTCACAGGTATGGTTACTGAACTTGAAGCAGCAAGAAGGATGAGAGCGGACACTTGTGCTTTCTCTTGAGCTACGTTTTGAATACAGGCTATAGCTATACTTTTTAGGAGCAGGACGATTTGCAGGCAGAGACAAATAAATGAGTAATCAAGAATAATCAATAATATCAGCATGGTATGTGCGCGCTGCGCAAGTTGGGCAGGGGGCTATTGCATCAATCTGTCTCCCTCCCTGTGTCTCATTTATATGTTTGGAATCCAGCCATGTGTTTTAAGTTCATTCTCAGAGATGAAACTGATATATAGTTAAATGCATTGCAGAAACAGATTTCAGAAGCCCTTTGGTTTTAATGGTAGGCATCACATGCTCCCATCCTGAATGTTGAATGTGTACCATGGAACCACTCTTTCTCTTTTATGCACTCTGGGCTGCTGTGACCATGAACACTTCCAATAGAAGGTCTCTCTGTTAGAGGACTCTGGGCTACTTTGTTTGAGAGGTGGCCAGGGTGGTGATGGAGCTGGTTGGTTTGTTTGGTTGGAGACATTGGTGGCTTTGAGGTGCTTGTGATATCTCATTAGGACAGCTTAGAGGTCCTCATCCCAACACTGGGGCCATTTTAGTGTTTCCCCTCTGATCAGAGCTGACAGCAGAAGAGACTGGGCCTTTGGGTCACTGCGGTTTCACAACTCCCCCAAACACAACCTCAGAGGCAGGGCCACAGACTCTGCGTCTGATGGAGAAACAATTACTTGGGTAGGAAAGGCAACATTATCTTTCGTGCAGTTTGTGAATGAGTGATAGTTAGGGTGTATAACCTGTGGAGCAATGAGAGCCAAATGAGGGTTGCTGGGCTAGGGCTCTCTGAGGGGTGGTTTGGCTGGGGCTGTGGTGGGATCTTGTTTGAATTAGTTTACAGGCGGTGAAATGAAGCTCCCTGCTGAGATGTGAAGGGCCCAAGCAGCCTGAAGGCCCTTTCATACTATCTCTCCCTGAAAGGCATATTTATATCTTCCAGACTAGTAATTAATCACGTTTTTTTCTGAGGGGTGGTGGTGGCGAGAGGGGAGGCAGGGAAGAAGGAGAGGTATGTGTGTTTCAGAGATCTCTTTGTCCTGCCAAAAGCCACATAGCATAACCAAAATTTAAAAAAAATGTAATGCAATGAGGCAAGAGATACTGGTTTCTCAAGTCCAGCCCAGTGTTTATCTTAAATGAGAAGGACGTCTCGTCATCCTTGGTTTCGTAAGACGTTGCAAGCTTATTCAGCAAACTCTGAAAACAAAAAGGATTTTGTCTGTCACAAACTTTCCCTCTGTTTCAAGATGCAGACTGAGGATGGTAAAGAAGTTGGCCCTGCATAATAGCTGGTGCTCAGCTTACTGTGGTGTGGAGTGTGTTTCTGAACAAGTATCAGATTGCATATTTTTCATGGTCATTGGTATGTTATAAAACTTGTGCCTCAGTGTATTGATTCCACCCCTTTTATTGTACTACTGGATTTAGAAAATGTACCACTCCAACACACTATTCAATATACAAGCAGCTTTTTAAACAATAAGTGAAGATGTTTTAGATTTTTGGCAATGAAGTTGAGATATGCCTGTTGGAGAGTTGTAGACACATTTACAATCCCGTTTGATAAAAATATTGGTCATGGTCAGTGGATGCAGTGCACTGTACGGTTAAGAGTTCTTTGATCTCTATGTCACCCATCTTGACTGCTCCCTGAGGACCGGACATCATATGGTTGTTGTAGTAAATGACTATGTGACCACAGTGTGCATTTTCAACTGTAATCCTCCTAAGACTCACTTGTGTCAGTTTTAGACATGTTTAATTACATTGTGTACAATTTAGGACTATCCCACTGTTATGGGTTGGCTTACATGTCACATTTAAACTAGAAAAAACTGCCATAGGCCTATATGGTCTGCTGCTTTACTTAGCCTAAGTACCAGCTCAAGTATTTTTCCGAAGATCTATTTAAGCATGACTTCTTTTAGGAGTAGCCTACTGTTTTGGAGTAGAGTTACACTATTTGTTAGTTTCAGTTTTCGATCATAGCATTCGTGCAGCCTATGGTTTGTTTTATAGTTGTCTTGGGGCAAGATGTTTCCTGAATGAACATGAGTGGTTGAAGACATTGAGCGTGTTAGGCTATATCCGGCAGTATTAAAGACATTGAGCGTGTTAGGCTATATCCGGCAGTATTAAAGACATTGAGCATGTTAGGCTATATCCGGCAGTATTAAAGCCATTGAGCATGTTAGGCTATATCCGGCAGTATTAAAGACATTGAGCATGTTAGGCTATATCCGGCAGTATTAAAGACATTGAGCGTGTTAGGCTATATCCGGCAGTATTAAAGACGTTGAGCGTGTTAGGCTATATCCGGCAGTATTAAAGACATTGAGCGTGTTAGGCTATATCCGGCAGTATTAAAGACATTGAGCATGTTAGGCTATATCCGGCAGTATTAAAGACATTGAGCGTGTTAGGCTATATCCGGCAGTATTAAAGACGTTGAGCGTGTTAGGCTATATCCGGCAGTATTAAAGACGTTGAGCGTGTTAGGCTATATCCGGCAGTATTAAAGACGTTGAGCGTGTTAGGCTATATCCGGCAGTATTAAAGACATTGAGCGTGTTAGGCTATATCCGGCAGTATTAAAGACGTTGAGCGTGTTAGGCTATATCCGGCAGTATTAAAGACGTTGAGCGTGTTAGGCTATATCCGGCAGTATTAAAGACGTTGAGCGTGTTAGGCTATATCCGGCAGTATTAAAGACATTGAGCATGTTAGGCTATATCCGGCAGTATTAAAGACATTGAGCATGTTAGGCTATATCCGGCAGTATTAAAGACGTTGAGCGTGTTAGGCTATATCCGGCAGTATTAAAGACATTGAGCGTGTTAGGCTATATCCGGCAGTATTAAAGACATTGAGCATGTTAGGCTATATCCGGCAGTATTAAAGACGTTGAGCGTGTTAGGCTATATCCGGCAGTATTAAAGACATTGAGCGTGTTAGGCTATATCCGGCAGTATTAAAGACGTTGAGCGTGTTAGGCTATATCCGGCAGTATTAAAGACATTGAGCGTGTTAGGCTATATCCGGCAGTATTAAAGACATTGAGCGTGTTAGGCTATATCCGGCAGTATTAAAGGGCTACTAAAGGGACCTGTTATGTTTACTTTTACATAGATATATTTGGCTGCTATTTCAGACTTGTGTGCCATGTGCACCCTACAGTGTAACATTGTATTCCTCTTAAGCATTTTCTCATCCAGACTGGCCTGGCTGTGTGGCACATCTGTAATAAGGTCACTGTGAAGGTCAAATGGACGAATGACAAAGCACAGGAAACACTTGTCATGCTACCGTGTGAGTGGGAACGGAAAAGACACAGTTTCAATGTCTTTCTATAACTTGATGTTTAATGCCAGTCAAAGTTACTGGAGCTACTTCAAAGCCATCCACAGTTATCCATATTACAGCATCTACGTTGTGTGAATAGCAAACACACAGCATTTTGGATTGGTGTTCAGTCAGTTCATAGCTCTGTCAGCTGCTGCTCTGTAGTTACCCGGTATGACGTGGGTCTGGTAAAGAGTTCCGGATCATTTTATGTCTGTCTGTCTATCAAACTTTGTAATGTTCCGATTTTTACCCCACTGGCACAGTCCTTTAATTAGATTATACCAGAGGAATAACCGCAGTTCAGATGCCAATTCGTGTCCCAGACTGTGTAAAAATGAGCTGTTCCACTGGCTGGCAAAACAGAGCAGGTGAGAGCAGACAAGGTCCTGAGGCAGAGAGCCGTGCGTCAACTTCTTCAATAATCCCTTTTTTCTCTCGCTCTCTCCTTTGCGTTCAGAGCTGAGCCTCCAACATTATTACAAGTACCTCGCAATCACAGACTAACACAGAGGGATTATGCATTTTCAAGGAGATAGTAGGTGTAGAATAGCTTTTAATATACATTGAGCAGGTTTATACACTTTGAATATGATTGTGTTGGCAGGCGGTGAGAATGTGTGGATATTGACACGGACGTGGGGCTCTGACAGTGTGTTAACTCAGTCACTCATTACACAGCTCTCAGACTGAGCAGGAAGTTAAACACTACGAATCCACCAGAGGGTCTAGAGACGGGCACTAAATGATAGCAACAAAGTATTTCAAATACAAACTGGTTGCCAAATGTGGACGTGTGCCAGGAAAAATGATAATTGTCATGAAAAATAAAGTCCAAATATCATTATTACAGCGAGCCATGTTGCTTCCAATAACAATCAAACATTTAGTCTGTTACAAATCTATCATTTACATTGAAAATAGGGGCCTGTGTTTGAAGAGCACAGCCAAGGAAAGCAGTGGAAGTGGACAGCTGTAGGTAATTAGAGCAGGCCTTGGGATGGCCAGGGATTCAAAGTAAACATGGACGCTTTCCACAGTCAACAACATTTACAAATGTAGAAGAAGGAAGCTACTGAATTTGTGAAGAATGTGCAGCGGGAATGGAAAGCGTAGAAGCATGAAGCCAGCAGATGGCGAAAATTAAATCCATGCAGCATGTGGCTAACAGGACTGTGGGGTGATTCTTCTGACGGTGGACCCTGAAGTTCAAGGAGGGCCAGAACAAGGCTGTTCCGGGTTAATACTTACAGGTTTACATCCAGCCGCGCATTGGTAGACTCAGATTTTCTAGAAATTCCCCTTCAGGGGAACACACTTTTATATTTTTGAAGCAGAACTCTGGCCTCCCTCTGTTTGCTACTGTGAAATAACAAATCAACCCTGGCTCCTCCTCACTCAGACTTTCTGAAGGAGTCTGTAGTCTGCAGCTTTCAAACTTCATGTATCTTGTCATCAGAGGTGATGTGATTGAAACAATTGACCATTGAGGAGCTTCAAACTAGAAGACGAAACCAAACTCTTTTTAGGCTTGTGTCCCTGAAGAGCTTCAAGTTTTTCAGGCGTGCCCCCTGAAATATTTGTGACCTCCTTGACTGGCAGGCAGCGATACTTTAAATTGCTGAAATGTTTCAGATGCAGGATGACTGACAGGGGGAAGTTGTTCTCCTGTGGCATTATGTGGGGCCCCAGCTTGTCCCTGATAACTTTTTCATCCCCCAGAACTGGGGAAGTGGGGAAGTGGCTGGGAGATTTTTTTTCTTCTGTCCTGTGAGGTCTCATGGACCACGTAGCAGTCTTTAAGAGGTCGGCCTAGAGGAATGTATCATGAGGCACATACATTTATTACCACTCTGAGCTGTTCTTCCATAATTAATAGGATTGTAATATTTCACAGTAAAACCCATTCTTTTTCCAGCCCTGCAGACATTAGGTGGATCCTTAATGGAAAAAATATGAATCAAGGAATCTAATTTCTTCACACAAAAGGGGTTTTAACTCTTTGAAAATGTATATTTTTTATAAATGGTTTACTTTAGCAGAAAATGTGTTGTATATTTTATACCACCGATAACATACGCATAGTTTAGAGAGGACCCACCTGGCACACACTGGTTGAATCAACATTGTTTCGATGTGATTTCAATGAAATTACATTGAAGCAACGTGGAATAGATGTTACATTGACGTCTGTACCCAGTAAGGAGAGCTTTGTTTCAGTGTAAAAGGCTGCTGTTTGGCCAGTCAATTTCGCTACACTTTGACGTGTGTTGAAATTGTCAACATTCTTGACACTCGTCCCTCTTCTAAAGGACCGACAGGAGAGTTATGTGAAGCGCCAGTAGAATGCCACAGTGAGAAATGTAACAGCGGGAAGTTAGTCAGTGGAATACAATCATGTTCAGTCTGTCTCTCTCCATGGCATCCCCAAACCAAATATTAGCCCACTGGCTGGAGAGTCTATCTGAGGTAGTTGATTTTAACAGCCTCCCTTGAAGCACTCATTTTATTCTATTTTTTTAAATGGCTGCCATGGAATTCAATCATCAGACATGCTGCTTCTCTCTCCTCTTTTTGGCTGTCTTTAACAATGATATAACAATTGCATTACAAGTGCTAGTGTCATAAATTATGTGCACTGGTGTGCATAGGCATTTGATTTGGCTTGTAAAACGCTGGGTGAGACTGGGCGAGAGAGTGTAGGTTTTGTTTTTCAAAGCCAGGCACAACTTCAGAGGAATGAGGTTGAACATTTGCTTTTTGTTTAACCCCACAGCTTGAAGAAACAAAATACTGCCTTTCACTGGCAGCTCAAGCACTTCATTAAAAAAAGACAGACGGCCCACCATACTGTGCCCATTCATTTCACTCTTAATATTTCAAAATGTCGCTAATGTGCAATAGGTTGTCCTTTAATGCCTTTTTTGAGTTTCCCTGCCTGAATTCTGCATGCCATGTTTGTGGAGCCAGTTGGAGTGAAATTCTATGCATGTTCGCTGTACTGCATGTATAGGGTCCCTTGTTGTGATATGCTGGGTGTATTTATGGAATAGGAAGTGAGAACATGTGGAAAACCATTGTTAGCCAGGACTATGCTTTAATTTGAACAATGACTCGTTTTTATTTCATCCTTGAATGCAAAAATATTTTATGGGGTTTGGCTTCACTGTACTCCATGGACAAACCGAGTCCTACAGTGTCACATTATGTGCCATGAAGCATTCATTCTTACAAGTAACAACATTGACAGCACAGTGTCATTACCACTGAGGCTGATCACAGCTCACAGTTATGCAGTCTTCATCAAAGCACACAGCTGGTAAAGGAGAGGCAAACTTGCTCAGTAGTTTTGTGATGCCCCAGATACAGATAATGTCTGTTCCGTTTAGAGCAGTAATCAGGGCCTGTCTGAGTTATCTGCCCGTCAGACTGCATAGAGCTGATGTGAGCAACAAGGCCCTCACCCCTCTGACCGGGTGTGCCTGCGCACTCACCCCGCTCTTCTGAAGACTGGAAGTTGGGTGGTTTTATGATTTAATGACTGCTGTCGGATCCGATCAGGGACTGAAATGAACGTTGCCAGCTGTTCTACCTGCGCTCTGCTCTGCTCTCCTCGTCCTGTTTCTGTTTCTCTCATACATGTCCAACATGCTCCACATACAGCGGCCTCACGGTGGTAGTGGAGATCCTTACTGGGGGAGTCTGTACCCTTTGTACCCAGCTAAGTGGCTGTTTTAGGCTCCCATTATGAATGTGCAGTGTGTACAGCCAGACTTACGATTGTCAATAGATTGACTAAATGGTATATGGGCTTTGTGGAATGATATTGTTGGTTTTATTTTGTAGAAATGGGGTCTGATGTGTCCGATTACAGTGAAGCCATTCATTCCAGTTGTCCCTGTGTAAATGCTCTACATGCTTTAGAATGTGATACGGAGATGTATATTATGTATCTCATTTGAGATTCTGTGTTAAATATCAGGGTCGGGGGAATGGTCAAATCTACATTTAAAGGAGTGGGATTTCTCATGACCAAGATCTGAGGATGTGGGACTGAGTTAGACCCCTCCTGTTCCCTGGAGATGGGCTGAGGTCATTAGTTTGAGTTTTGAAGTGTTTGGCCTTTTGATGTTCCAATGTTCTCTTTAGGCAGTCTGGCCTGAAGGATATTTAATATCGCTCCCGCAAATTTCCAGTTCGGAATAATTTGAACTGAGCATCTGTCAAAGGAGCAGCCGTTTAAATACATTGGTCACGGTTAAAGAGGCAGAAAATGAGGCCAGATTAGTGGGAGCACCTTTTTCTGTGGTCTGGGTCTGGGTCTGGCCTGGCGAGGGCTTCTCTCTCCAACCGGGGCACAGGGCCTGACGAAAAACACTCCCAATCCTAGATCATTAATGACATCGCCCAGCACCACCGGGGTTAAAACCTCGCTCTCGCCTGTCTTCCACAGGACCATGGCACGCCTGTCTTCCACAGGACCATGGCTCGCCTGTCTTCCACAGGACCATGGCACGCCTGTCTTCCACAGCACCATGGCTCGCCTGTCTTCCACAGGACCATGGCTCGCCTGTCTTCCACAGGACCATGGCTCGCCTGTCTTCCACAGGACCATGGCTCGCCTGTCTTCCACAGGACCATGGCTCGCCTGTCTTCCACAGGACCATGTCACGCCTGTCTTCCACAGGACCATGGCTCGCCTGTCTTCCACAGGACCATGGCTCGCCTGTCTTCCACACGACCATGGCACGCTTGTCTTCCACACGACCATGGCTTGCCGTCCGACACCCTCGCTCCTTTGTGCTGCTGTGGCATGAGGGGGATTGTCTCAGGGTTTCAGCTCCTTGATATTTTATTAATGAACGTTCTGGAGGAGAGCCCAGGCTAGACCAGACTCTCCTCTCTCTCTCTCTCTGAGACGCCCTGAGTAACGGGGGAGCGCTGCATCCCCAGCGTCTCCACATCAAACATCCCCCTTGTGTTTCCACTGGGGGTGTGTTGGGGGACCTTTATAGGGTACACAATCTTAGGCTATGTTTTAGCGCTGGGAGAACCATGAAAGAGCATGCATTAGATGGTCTGAAAGCAGCTGTCAGTGCTTATTGTAACTGACTGGGCCTATCTCTTGCAAAGCTTTTTAGCTTGTCTTCTTTCCATCAACCACAAACAAACAAAGGACCATCCCTTGAGTGACAGCAAGATACAATGTGCTGTGGAGATAGACATGGTTTCATTGCTTTATTAGGTTCTCGCTGGGTTCTTCAGGAAATGAAAACTTTGGATTAAAGCTTTTTGCCATATGACACTCAGCTCTGATGGTTTAGTTTCAAGAGAGGTATTGTGTCATACTTTCCTTGTAGAGATATTGGAGATACATTGTGTCATACTACTGTTAAACCTTTGAAAATATTGTAAAAAAAAGTTTATTTTTAAGAATATTAGATGTAGAATCTATCAGTCTTGCCCAAAAACGTTACTTTGTGTGTTTTATAAGGATCCCTTACAGTACTAATGACCTTTATGAAATAGATTGAGTACATTTCTTTAGCATGTAAAGAGCGTGTGAAAGAACAAGGGGAGAGTACTTGTTAATGTTGGTGAGTAACACAACACTCATTCACACCCCTCTCTCCTATTTCCCCTCATCACTCTCTGCCTCCCCACCTGTGTCGAGGCTGCAGAAGATGAAGACAGGTTGCGTGAGTAGAGCGCCCCAGACACTATCTTTGGGGGGAAATAAACAGCACATTAGTTCCAGGTTGTCTTGGAACGGTATGAAACAGAAGAGCGGAGTAGAGAGGTTAGGGGAAGTCCACTCCAGGATGGGAGCTGGGGATTATTAACGGGCAGGGACTCGTATTAAACCAGGAGTTTGCTCGCCCTGTCTTTCTCTCTCTTACTCACGTTCTCTCTCTTTCTCTCTCTTTCTCTCTCCTTTCTCTCTCTCTCTCCTGCTTTTGCCATGTGCTGTAGATTAGCTGCAGTCCAGAACTGCCCCCCCCCTGCCCCCCCTACTTTCTCTATAATTTTTTCACAAAGGCAGTGAAATTTGTTTCAAGGCAAACATGACTTGCTTTTCAGACAGGTTTGGCGAAAAGGCGAAAATCACGAGTGTCACGCCCTGGCCATAGAGAGGCTTTTTATTCTCTATTTTAGTTAGGCTAGGGTGTGACTAGGGTGGGCGTTCTATGTTCTTTTTTCTATGTTTTTGTATTTCTTTGTTTTTGGCCGGGTATGGTTCTCAATCAGGGACAGCTGTCTGTCGTTGCCACTGATTGAGAACCATGCTTAGGTAGCTCTTGCCCACATGGGTTTTGTGGGTAGTTATTTTCTGTTTAGTGTGTGTTGCACCTGACGGAGCTGTTTCTGTTGTGCCTTTTGTTACTTTGTATTTAGTGCTCAGTTATATTTAATAAAATGCAGAACACGTACCACGCTGCACCTTGGTCCTCACCTTCTTCCATCAACGGCCATTACGCTGAGACTTTATTTCCCCACCCTCATATGCTTGTCCTTATTTTGCTGTGCTCAGTTTTATAGCAAGCACACACAGTGGGACCCACAATTAACCTAAAGCAGACTGTTCAACAGAAAAAGAACCAGAACCCTGACTTCAGTGTTAATTGTCTACAAATAGTTAATTATCTCCTCGATAGCTGTGTCATCGAAGGTCTGTCCAAATCAGTGGGGAATATAACAGGTAATTCTATTGATCTTTTGGTTTTTAATTGTCTATTTTTTCCACTCTTTCAATCATTTGTCAGTGGCAATTAAATGGCACCCTGTATTTTCCATGTGTTTCAACTCCAGAACGTTCTACAGCACTATCTTGTAGCATAACTTTTTGGCCTGATAACAAAACCACTACTCTCTAAAATTCTAGTATGCTATTGACCAGAGTGTACACTACCCTAAGACATTTATGTTTCTCTAGTCATGAGTTAGCCTGCTGGTGGTTGTATTTGATATATGGATGTGGGTGTACAGTGTTCACTATATCGAATGGAATGAGTACCTGGGAAGTGACTATGAGTGTTAGTGATGCTCTCCACGGTGTGTCTGAGCTTGAGGTGATGTGTGCTGGCTGCACTCCAGTTTTTAGTGTTAAGTAGTACAGGAGGGGTCGTGGTTCGAGGCCAGGCACATTTAGCTAATTGAGAGAGTGGCCGGCGTGTTTGAAGTACGCCAGGCGGTGTTACAGGCTTTGAAGTTCGATTGGGTGTTAAACAACCAGGAAATGGGCAGTAGTTAGTCTCTGTAAAGTTGTACGTTTCCCCCTCCTCTGGTGGCAAGGGGAGACAGCAGCGGAGGGGGATTTGCTGTAAGTGTGGTACTGCTCTGGAATGCCCTGTCAGGGTTCATTAGCCCAACCAGTCTCCTTCTGAGGAGGAACTTGGCTAGTGGTTTAAAACCAATTTCCATTACCTGGCTTCGTTTTTATCAACTTCCGTGCCATTACCACCTCCTCCTCTCTCTCTCTGGCTCTGCCACCTCTAAGAGCTGTGTGGGATGGAGGTGGCCCTGGTCTTAGTTTCCCCCATCTCCTCTCTCTTCCCCCTGATGAAGCTCGGTGGGGGACGAGCCTGCTTCCATACCCTGACTAGAGTATCACTCTGCAGGGGACTTTGTGCCATTAACACCTTCGACAAGACCAGACACCTGATGAAAAAAGGAAGATTTTGAAGAACATAGAAAATGGTATTTGAATGTTGAGAATAGGCCATTGAGTCTCTCTAAGCTTGTAATGGCCTTCAGCAGCTGACTTTCCATATGTCAGAGTCAGGGGCACAGTATATGATAGTGTAGCTCTGAAATCCTTCCCCTCCTTGACCCTAACCCACCAAGTGTAGTTGTGTCAGTGGGGAGCGTCCATGAAAAGGACTGTTTTAGAGCAGCCTCAATGGGCTTGAGGAGTTAGGAGCTGTTGGATCTCCTCTGACTGCC
The DNA here is from genome assembly GCF_002021735.2 of Oncorhynchus kisutch. NCBI lineage: Eukaryota > Metazoa > Chordata > Actinopteri > Salmoniformes > Salmonidae > Oncorhynchus > Oncorhynchus kisutch. Next base: position 66,488,786 of record NC_034181.2, on the reverse strand, counting down.
ATGTTGGAGCAGGGAGAGATGGAGAAGGGGTGAAAGGGCAGGTGTCTGCCACAGAATTTAATTAGAGAGACGGGATGCTTTGTCCTCAAAGTTGCTTTAGGCATTCTATAATTGCCCCCCCCCCTTATCTCCAGCAGACCCCCCTCCTCCATCAAGTTCATTAGTATTCATCTTGAAGGAGTGTCACAATGCTGAGGGATGTCTGTACTTTACTTCACCTCATCTCGTTAACTCAATCTTACTCATACTTACACACACACACTCTGACAAAATACTTCATTAATGACTCCCTCTTGCCAAAATGTGGCAGCCACGTCATAGTATCTAGAACAGATTTGTCAAGCAGACTTCACTAGTTGTTGTCAGAAGTCATGTAGTCAGTGCAAGTCTCCCAGCTTGTATAAGGTAGGTACAGGAGTCTGTACCGGAGAGAGAGAGAGAGAGAGAGAGAGGAAGGGAGAGGGAGAGAGAGGAAGGGAGAGGAAGGGAGAGGGAGGGAGAGGAAGGGAGAGGGAGAGAGAGGAAGGGAGAGGGAGAGGGAGAGAGAGGAAGGGAGAGGGAGAGAGAGGAAGGAAGGAAGAGGGAGAGAGAGGAAGGAAGGAAGAGGGAGAGAGAGAGAGGGAGAGAGAGGGAGAGAGAGGAAGGAAGGAAGGAAGGAAGAGGGAGAGAGAGGAAGGGAGAAGGAGAGAGAGGGGAAGGAAGGAAGAGGGAGAGAGAGGAAGGGAGAAGGAGAGAGAGGGAGAGAGGGGAAGGAAGGAAGAGGGAGAGAGAGGAAGGGAGAAGGAGAGAGGGAGAGAGACTCAGTGGATGTGAGATGGCAATAAGGTGCTTTGGAAGTTTCACACTGTATTAGGAGCTCAGTCATATCAATATGTATTCAGAAGAGCAGCCTCCCCAGGGATTGAGCATCTCTGCCTGACACTGGTTCAAAACAAACAGAAGGACTTTAGGGGATCCACCATCTATTGGTTAGTACCAGATGTTGTTCCTTCTCTAGTCCACGGTTGGTTTTACCTGTGTGTGCTAGAGATGAACCACATTATCTGCTCTGCCATAAAACAGGTTTGAACAGGGGCCTATGAGGGGATGAGTGCATGCAGCCATTGTTTACTGTGTTTCTGAAAGAGATTAGTAAGAGCCCGTCACATGAAGGCAGTCTTCAAAGAGAACCTGGAGAGGAGATTTGACATGAGGACCATGGCTGTCATGTTCACAGAGATGTGCCCAATAAGACTGGCTTTGCTATGAGGGAATGCAACAAGCTAGATCAAACGAAAGCAAGGTCGCTGGATCATTCATGTGTTGCCTGTTCATTAGTCGACAGGTTTGAATAAGACAGTTAATATGGGAGATTTGGAGATCAATCATGAACTGATTAAACATTTAATTAAATCCAGGAGGGGGATATGATTGTTTTGATAAATAGTAATAAGCAATTAACTTTTAAATTATTGTGACTTACATGATGGTGTTGCCAAATAAGTTAATAAAAGAAGAATTGCTTTTGAAAAATAAGTAAATTGCATTTTTTTTAAATCAAAAGGCTTTTCTCCATCTCCAGCCTTCAGCTTTATCATCAGTGTTTAGCCTAGCTAAACAACATTAAAAAAAGTGAAAATTGAGATTAGACCAAGCAATAATACTGCCCATCTCTCATTAAAACCATCATCGTGTGTAAAATGAGATTGATGGAAATGTATCTAAAAGGTCAAGGAAAGGGTATTTTCTAGGCTGACAGGATTTAATGGACATGGTTTTAATTTAGCCGCTTCTCACAACACCAGGAGGATCAAAATCCCCCCAGGCAAAATATAGGCCCTTACATACCGACCCTATCCCCACCTCTCCTCTACCTTCGTTAAATCAAATCAAATAACATTGTATTTGTCACACGCACCGAATACAATGGGTGTAGACTTTACCATGATATGCCTGCTTACAAGCCTTTCTACAGTAAAAAATTAACAGGAGGAATATCATCCACAGGAATTCATCTGAATATCAGGTGACTGCTGTTCTCGCCATCTCAGCTGAGTTGCACGGTGCTTTTGTTTTTGTAGTGTACAGTGAAAGTGAAAATAAAACCCAGTTCTTAAATATGGAAGCGATTTAAGTTGATGAAATGCATTAGCATCTGTTTGGCGTGCTCTGTTATAGCCGTCACTAAAGAGAAGAGGCAGGAGATGGTTGTGCCAAGGTCCCTCAATAAAAGACAAGGTCAGCTCCCCCCACACCTCTCTCTCTCTCTCTCTCTTTCTCTCACTCTTTCTCTCTCTCTCTCTCTCTCTCTCCCGATATCTCTTTCTGGTACTTTGCTATATAATCTAATGCCTGGGAATGGTTGGATCCTGCGCAGGGGAACACTGTTGGTAGGATTTACCTCAGCATTTGACCACAGTTTCTCTCCTTATTATCCTTTTTTCTCAACAGGCGTTTAAGGCCAATATTTTAAAGCTCAACTCGATTCCATCCCCCGCTTACACGTTGGATATAAAGCATTTATTTCCTTTAATCGCTAGGTATCACACTGAGCTCAATAACTCCATTCCGCAGTAACAGGATTAGGTGTATCAGTGGGTGAAATTAAGGACATATGTGTACATCTATCGACCAAGAGCACTTTCAATGTAATGGTTTGAGTCCTGAATGCTCTGGACTGGTATGTCTTGTTTTTTTGTATGACAGAACTGATGAATTCATTCTGTCACTAAGTCTTAAGAAACAGATATTAAAGGGGAACATGATTGTTTATTCATGTTCTGTCTGTACTTTACCTTGGCAGCTATGTGACTGTCTTATTAAATATCGGTTGATTGTGTCAGGGAGGGTCTGCTGAAAGTTGGAGAGTTGAAGAATGAATGAACAAAGTGTATGTGAACGTGCATGTGTCTACGTTGTGTGGTTGTGTTTGTGTGGCTGCTCTCACGGGGGGGGGGGGAGTGGTGTTTGTTATTGAATTGTGCTGTAGTTTTGAGTTTTGATCCGCTTTCTGCGGTCTTGGTCTCCCCCCTGCATGGCTGTGAGGTGCAGACCCAACGCCTGCTGTTTTAAAGGTTCATTTCAAATCTCCTCCAGAGGCCGATGACTGAGGAGCCTTGCCTTTGATTGATTTTTGAGGCCATTGATCTAATTTCAAAGCCTTTGAATTTCTCCTCTGCATCCCTCGTTTTTTGTGAGGAGTTGAATGAACCTAATTTCCCTGCACCTCATGCAGGGCCGGGCTCGCCGAGGTGGAGAAAACACAGCCAATAAAGAAATAAAGAAACTCCAGAAACAGGCCGTTCACAGCGGCACTGGATTTTTATAGACTGGATCAATTAAATGTGTCTTATTTGGAATGGTGGGGCTCTGTAACTCGATAAGAGGTAATGCGGTTTATAATGCCCCTCGCTGTGCGTCCATTAGGCAGGAGAGCGTTACCGTGGGACTATTAACATGCAAGGATTACAGAGAGACAAGCCCGGTCTCAACCAATTAAAATCAGGAGCAGCCCAGAAACAAGAGAAGGGGGCAGGCTCATTCACAGTGAGAGGCCCCGGCCATCCTGTCCTGCTGTGGGGGTCGGAGAGGGAAGAGGGCGCTGGGACTAAGCTGGCTGGAGAGAGCAGGTGGATTGAAGGAAAGGAGTAGGTGGCCTTCACCTCTGCATGGGCACTCCTGTACAACTTTCTCTCTTCTTTAGTTTTGCCCTGCACTGCAAGTTGATGGATGTCTTTGATGGAGGGAAATACCTCCTACTGTACTTTTTTATTCTTATCACAGTTCTCATTTCCATAGGTTTTTCATCAGTTGGAGACTGAGCTATGTATTTTTCTGTGAAAGACCATCATCTACAGTATTTGCATCAAACACAAACTCTTTATTTTTCCCATTCAACACTGCAAAGACAGCAATGTGTTTAGCATTGTACTGTACTGGACTTATCCTGACCTCTGACCCTCTCTTTATTGAATTTCCTTATCTGAAATGTCCCCTCTGATAATCCTGGTAGACGACTGTTCTATCTCTATGTGGGAATGTACAGTAGAAATGTGCTTGTGTGTGTGTGTGCCGCTGTGTGTGTGTGTGCCGCTGTGTATGTGTGCCCCCCTATCAGTGAGCTCAGACCTGTCAGTAGCTATGTCTGAAGATGAGTGGAGACGTTCAGTGCCTGAGGACATTGCAACAGGGTCCTTGGTGCCACCAGCCCCCCCTGACACAATTACCCGCTCATGTCTAATTGGCATTTGAGGCTTTCTCTGCTTGATCAACCATGGCCACATTGGCATGAAGTGGCAGGGCAGCGCTCGCCATGGTGTGACATAGCTGGTGCCACGCTTTGTTCCTCAGCCTCTGCGCTTCTGGCTGCTTACATAATCCGCTAATGTAAATTTGCTCTAGCTAATTAACATCGTCAGCTCCTCCTATAATCTGATCGGACATGAGATGCATCCGTTCCCTGGTGCCTCTCCGTGTTGTCGGCTGGTGTGTGTGTGGCACTCCATGCCCGTGGAGCGGGAGGCCGTGTGACTGACTGGGAGACAGTGCCCTGCCGGATGGCTGCACCCACTCGCTAATCATCCACTCGTTTAGTTCAGTTTAGTTAGCACAGGATCTGAGTAGGGTAGAGGAATGGGGGTTGGGAGAGGAGACTAACTTTCCAGAGCTGAACTAAATTAAAATATGAAGTTGATGTGAGCCGGGGGCAGGGGCTGAACATGAAACAGAGCTGTGGTTAGGTGGTGGAACGGGGACATTAATCCACCTGACAGGCCTAGCTCCAGAGATGAGCTGGGAGATATCCGAGGTGACCGTGCTACAGACAAGCAATCATACTTTCAATTAGACTTCTTTCCCTTTCCCTATCTGGCTCTATCTGCCTCTCTGCTCTGGCAGGACGAGAGATCAAGGCAATGCTCTCTAATGGGCCATTCGCACTGAACTGTCTCTGGATGCACGCTGGTCATTAGCCGGCTGGCCCAACTTTGTTAATAAATGACAAGCATCTGGAATATTGATTGGTTAACCTTCAAAGTGGCGCCACGGACCGCTGAATGATCAGCGGCTAATGACAGTAGGGAGGATGCTGCTGGGTGACTCTGGACCAGCAGTGGGAGGGAGAGGAGGGGATGTGGTTTGATCCTAAGTTTGAGTTAAGGAGCTATCCCCCCCCTCCCTCTGCGATGTTATCCTTCTCAGTCCAGCCCTCTAGCCACTTCTCTTGTTCAGCCTGTCTTTCCTGGACGTCCTGTCCTGTTCTTGGGGATGATGATGTGGGGGGGGGTGTAAGCTCAGTTCCTGTCTGGGTTGATGTGTACCTACTAGCCACCAGCCTCCCTCATCCCCTGTGAGGATATGAGATCAGACTGGTCGTTTGTGACGGTGGTGAGTTCAGCGAGCATCTCGCTCACACATTGCCCTCCCCTCCACCAGCCCCACTGCCCCCTCTCTGCCGCACTGCAGGGTAATCAGGACAGTGACACTTTATGAGAGGAGACGACAATGGGATTTACACACAAAGCCTGGCGGAAGAATATCTCATTCGTTACCCTTAGTTAGGGCATGAATAAACAGGGAAAGAAAGTGAACAGGAATTAAGTTTGGTGCGTCCAATTTGTCTTAATTGCATGCATTCATTTGCATCCGATTACTCAGTTACTGACAGGCACTTGAATTAGAGCTGAGTGTTTTGTCTTCGCTGTATTAAGCATTACTTAGAAATGTCATGACTTTTAATTTGACATCTTTCCAACTCTTCTCTCTCTCTCTCTCTCTCTCTCTCTCTCTCTCTCTCTCTCTCTCCAAAGTCACTGAATGCAAAACTAGGGGCACTTTCTTTCTTTCTCAATCTTTCTTTCTCTATTTTCTTTCTCTACACTAGCATTTTATGTCCTCACATTTTTTATCACTTGTGCTCCTGGTCTTGTGTACGATTCACCAGAGAAGTGTGTCTGTCAATCTGTGTGTGCGTGCAGCAGGTCCACTCAGAATGAACAGAGGTGGAACTCCAGGCTGAATCAGCAGCAGTATAAATCAGTGCAGTGTTGAATGGCCTGCTCTCTCTGCTCTGCGGTGGTGGTGGTGACCCATGTGATGTGTGTGTATACTACACTCCGCGTATTGCTCAGCAGCAACAGTTTGGGATTTGTGTTGGGACAGCAGCGGGAATCTGGGGAGAGAGACTGAAATTAGAGGGAGAGTATTAAAATCTTGATGGCCCCTCTCTGTGTCCATCACTAGACAATTCATTATTCATCCTACCTTAAAGGTAGCATGCTAGATGGTCATCTTTTCATTCAGGCCCCTGCCTGCCTGCCTGCCTGCCTGCCTGCCTGCCTGCCTGCCTGCCTGCCTGCCTGCCTGCCTGCCATTCTCACGTTTGCTCCTCTCTCTCTGTGGAGTGTAGATTCTGCTCCAGATTTGGTCGTTCACACACAGGCTATGTCTATTTCTATGTAATGTTTTCTCCTCTGAATAAGGCAACAGTTACACCATTGGTGTGTCTGATGTGTTGGCCAGTGTGTTTCTGTTTGTCTGTGTGTGAGGTGTGTGTGTGAGGTGTGTTGGTTTGTGGTAGACAGAGTTGGAGAGCCCTGTTCGGACATGTATATTGTTGTCACGCCCTGACCTTAGAGATCCTTTTTTATTCTCTATGGTTAGGTCAGTGTTTGACTCAGGTGGGAAAGTCTATGTTTTCTATTTCTTTGTTTTTGGCTGTGTGTGTGTGTGGTTCCCAATCAGAGGCAGCTGTCTATTGTTGTCTCTGATTGGGGATCACATATACGTTGTCATTTTCCTTTTGGGTTTTGTGGGATCTTGTTTTCTGTTTAGTGTCTGTACCTGACAGAACTGTGCGCTTTTGTTTTTTATTTTGTTGTTTTTAGGTGTCATTAATAAAATTACGATGTACGCACACCACGCTGCGCCTTGGTCTCCTTCTACAAATACAGCTGTATTTGACCCTATTAGAGGAAACGTTTTTTCAGAGACATGACAGAAGAAATATCACACATTGCTGTGTTAAGTGTTACTAAGACAAACACCTAGATGTAAAGTGTCACTGTACTTGTACCACAGTTACTGCTGTCTTAGTATTTGATCAAGACTACCCGAAGTAGCAGTACAAATACCCAGATTTTTTTTTAATCCATATGCAATAATATATTCCTAAATACCTACAATTCCAGGAAAGCTACAGTCAGGGACCATATTTCTTATGGATTATATTGCTGATGTGTCTCTGAAAGGGCTTCCCAGATCTTCCTTTGTCAGTTTAGTAATTCATAAACAGGAATCCCCCTGAGGGAAGAGCTCAGGTACTGTGTGTGTCGGCCAATGGGACCTCAGCCTGTAGGACGGGAGAGCTACAGTGTTAGGATTGGAGCAGGTGGGTTCTGGGCTTCAAAGGCCTCCACATAAGCTGCTGAAAAACTATAGAAGGGCTCTGCAATGTGCCGAACATCTCAGAGCTTCTGCTCACAAAGACGCAGGGCTCACCATGAGGTCCGAGCCAGCCCAGGAACGCTTTGATGCCACCGATCCACTCAACTTTTGTTAGTTATTTGGCTGCATTTTCATATATAATGTGTATTCCAAAGCATTTAAAGAAAATCCTGTTGAAAAAACCTTGGAGTTGAGCGCTGATGCTAAGGCTTCAGTCGATTCAAAGGCTCAGCTGCAGTCTTCAGTAACACAGAGAAGCACCAGGTCAATCGCCGGATAAATCGCACTGAAAAAATAAACCTGGCATAAGTAAAGAAGATTTGATCAATTTTATATTTTTATGTTCTGAGCAGAATAATAATATGTAGAGATAGCGATCGATAGATGAACTTTCAGGTAGCTTCTTAAAACTGATTTAAATGCATGGAGAGACTGAGTAAAGATGAAAAAGTCCCCTCCCTCCCTCTGAACTTGAGTGAATCGGTGAGAGACGCTTTCTGCAGGAGTGTGTTCAACTTCATTTCAGAATTATAAAAAAAAAAGAGAAATCAACAGAAGTGTATCTGTGTATCCGGTATCAATGGTGCCTCTTGAAACTTGTTGGGAAAGAAAAGAACATGAAAAGAGAGCATAAATATTCCCCTGTACCCGCACAGAATAAGGCATCTGGCTGTCGTGTTTCAAGGGTATTCTCTCTGGTGTGTAAAGTGTTGTTCTGGTAAACTAAAGTGAAGGGAAGCATTCACAGAGATGAAAGGACACACAGGGGTATCAAAGGTTTGTTTCAGACCCAATCTAGGCAAGCTGCTATCTGGAATTGTCTATAATGTGACACACAGAACAGAGGAGGAGGAGATGGAAGAGATTGTTTCCATTCCCTCCTTCATCTTTGTGAATGTGTGGGTCAATGAGTTTCACCAGAGGACCATGTTGTTGTCCCCCACGATGAAATCGAGGAGGGGACTGTGGATCTGTCTCCGTCCGTCTGTTCATACGTCCGTACGTCTGTTCGTATGTTAGTCACACACAATATCTGAGACAGCACTGAAACGTGGTTGAATGATGCGTGTAGCCAAATAGATCCGGCATTTACAAAATTACACTGATTGGTCCAAGAAGGGAGCTATAGTAATGAACTGAAATTTGTGAGAGGGATAACTAGGGATAACTAGGCCCAAAGTCTCAAAGTTCCTCCAGCAGGTTGGTTTTTTTGTGTTTTTTTCGAGCTCACAAAGCGAGGAGATTTTGTATGGAGGTCAATGAGAGCGTCGAAAAAATGTAATGGCTTATTTGCTACGTGTAACTTATTTGACCGAATAGAAGTTTCGTAGTGCTTAGGTTGTTACTAGTGTACTGATAGTAGAACACATAGTAGGACACATGACATCCCAGCAACTTTTAACAAAATAATTTATATCACAGTTTGCCTGTTGTTCACACGCATATCTACACTATCACTATCTATACATTTATTTTCATTGTTAATACGGCCACTTGAGTATTTGGTCAATATAATGGATAATATGTGGCCACACGGCAATAACGATAACGGCAATTTGTTAGTCACACGCAATATCTCAATTGGCCCAAGGGGAGGCACTGCATCACTCGTGGGTGGCGACATGTTTACGGTTGCCTTGTTTGACATGACCATGATGGGCTGATGGTGTGCTGAAGGTGTCCTGCCAGTACTGTCAACCAGGAGGAACTGCTGCATAACATACAGCAACAAGACCTTTAAACAGGTCAACATTCACAAGGCCGCAGGGCCAGACGGATTACTAGGGCGTGTACTCCGAGCAAGTGCTGACCAACTGGCAAGTGTCTTCACTGACATTTTCAACCTCTCCTCGACCGAGTCTGTAATACCTATAAGTTTCAAGCAGACCACTATAGTCCCTGTGCCCAAGAATGTGAATGTAACCTGCCTAAATGACTACCGCCCTGTAGCACTCAGGTCGGTAGCCATGAAGTGCTTTGAAATGCTGGTCATGGCTCACATCAACAGCATCCTCCCGGAAACCCTAGCCCCACTCCAATTCGCACACCACCCAAACAGATCCACAGATGACACAATCTCAATCCCGCCTGGTCAAAAGGAACACCTATGTGATAATACTGTTCATTGACTATAGCTCAGCCTTCAACACCATAGTGCCCTCAAAGCTCATCACTAAGCTAAGAACCCTGGGACTTAAACACCTCCCTCTGCAACTGGATCCTGGATTTCCTGACGAGCCTCCCCCAGGTGGTAAGGGTAGGTAACAACACATCTGCCATGCTGATCCTCAACACCAGGGCCCCTCAGGGGTGTGTGCTTAGTCCCTTCCTGTACTCCCTGTTCACCCATGACTATGTGGCCAAGCACAACTCCAACACCATCGTTAAGTTTGCTGACGACACAACAGTGATAGGCCTGATCACCGACAATGATGAGACAGCCTATAGGGAGGAGGTCAGAGACCTGGCAGTGTGGTGCCAGGACAGCAACCTCTCCCTCAATGTGAGCAAGACAAAGGAGATGATCGTGGACTACAGGAAAAGGAGGGCTGAACATTCTGATTCGATGAGGCTGTAGTGGAGCATGTCGAGAGTTTCAAGTTCCTTGGTGTCCACATCACCAACAAACTATCATGGTCCAAACACATCAAGACAGTTGTGAAGAGGGCATGACAACTTTTCCCCTTCAGTAGACTGAACATATTTGGCATGGGTCCCCAGATCCTCAAAAAGTTCTACAGCTGCACCATCGAGAGCATCCTGGTTGCATCATTGCCTGGTATGAAAACTGCTTGGCATCCAACCGTAAGGCACTACAGAGGGTAGTGCGTACGGCTCAATACATCACTGGGGCCAAGCTTCCTGCCATCCATGACCTATATACAGTGGCTTGTGAAAATATTCACCCCCCTTTGGCATTTTTCCAATTTTTTAACAGAACTTGAGCGTGCATAACTATTCACCCCTCCACTAAGTCAATACTTTGTAGAGCCACCTTTTGCAGAAATTACAGCTGCAAGTCTCTTGGTGTATGTCTCTATAAGCTTGGCACATTTAGCCACTGAGAGTTTTGCCCATTCTTCAAGGCAAAACTGCTCCAGGTTCTTCAAGTTGTATGGGTTCCGCTGGTGTACAGCAATCTTTAAGTCAGACCACAGACTCTCAATTGGATTGAGGTCTGGGCTTTGACTAGGCCATTCCAAGACATTTAAAGGTTTCCCCTTAATAAGCCACTCGAGTGTTGCTTTAGCAGTATGCTTAGGGTCATTGTCTTGCTGGAAGGTGAATGTCCGTCCCAATCTGAAATCTCTGGAAGACTGAAACAGGTTTCCCTCAAGAATTTCCTGTATTTAGAACGGTTCATCATTCCTTCAATTCTGACCAGATTCCCAGCTGATGAAAAACATCCCCACAGCATGATGCTGCCACCACCATGCTTCACGGGGATGGTGTTCTCAGGGTGATGAGAGGCGTTGGGTTTGCATCAGACATAGCGTTTTCCTTGTCCAAAAAGCTCAATTTTAGTCTAATCTGACCAGAGTAGCTTCTTTCATATGTTTGGGAAGACTCCCATATGTCTTTTGGTGAACACCAAACGTGTTTGCTTCTTTTTTTCTTTTTTTCTGGCCACTCTTCCGTAAAGCCCAGCTCTGTGGAGTGTACGGCTTAATGTGGTCCTATGGACAGATACTCCAATCTCTGCTGTGGAGCTTTGCAGCTCCTTCAGGGCTATATTTGGTCTCTTTGTTGCCTCTGTGATTAATGCCCTCGTTGCCTAGTCTGTGAGTTTTGGTGGGCGGCCTTCTTTTGGCAGGTTTGTTGTGGTGCCATATTCTTTCCATTTTTTAATAATGAATTTAACAGTGCTCGTGGGATGTTCAAAGTCATGGATATTTTATTATAACCCAACCCTGATCTGTACTTCTCCACAATTTTGTCCCTGACCTGTTTGGTGAGCTCCTTGGTCTTCATGGTGCCGCTTGCTTGGTGGTGCCTCTTGCTTAATGGTGTTGCAGGCTCTGGGGCCTTTCAGAACAGGTGTATACAGTTGAAGTCGGAAGTTGACGTACACTTAGGTTGTAGTTATTAAAACTCATTTTTCAACCACTACACAAATTTCTTGTTAACAAACTATAGTTTTCGAGTCGGTTAGGACATCTACCTCGTGCATGACACAAGTAATTTTTCCAACAATTGTTTACGGACAAATTATTTCGCTTAAAATTCACTGTATCACAATTCCAGTGGGTCAGAAGTTTACATACATTAAGTTGACTGTGTCTTTAAAAAGCTTGGAAAATTACAGAAAATGATGTCATGGCTTTAGAAGCTTCTGATAGGGTAATTTACATAATTTGAGTCAATGGGAGGTGTACCTGTGGATGTATTTCAAGGCCTACCTTCAAACTCACTGCCTCTTTGCTTGATATCATGGGAAAATCAAAAGAACTCAGCCAACACCTCAGAAAAAATGGTAGACCTCCACAAGTCTGGTTTATCCTTGGGAGCAATTTCCAAACGCCTGAAGGTACCAAGTTCATGTGTACCACGCAGCCGTCATACCACTCAGGAAGGAGATGCGTTCTGTCTTCTAGAGATTAACGTACTTTGGTGCGAAAAGTGCAAATCAATCCCAGAACAACAGCAAAGGACCTTGTGAAGATGCTGGAGGAAACAGCTACAAAAGTATCTACTGTATTTCCACAATAAAACGAGTCCTATATCGACATAACCTGAAAGGCCGCTCAGCAAGGAAGAAGCCACTGCTCCAGAACCACCATAAAAAATCCAGACTACGGTTTGCAACTGCACATGGGGAAAAAGATCGCACGTTTTGGAGAAATGTCCTCTGGTCTAATGAAACAAAAATAGAACTGTTTGGCAATAATGACCACCGTTATGTTTGGGGTAAAAAGGGGGAGGCTTGCAAGCCGAGGAACACCATCCCAACCGTGAAGCACGGGGGTGGCATCATCATGTTGTAGGGGTGCTTTGCTGCAGGAGGGACTGGTGCACTTCACAAAATAGATGGCATCATGACGGGGGGAAATTATGTGTATATATTGAAGCAACATCTCAAGACATCAGTTAGGAAGTTAAAGCTTGGTCGCAAATGGGTCTTCCAAATGGACAATGACCCCAAGCATACTTCCAAAGTTGTGGCAAAATGGCTTAAGGACAAATACAATTTGATTTGATTTGATGCCCGGATTAGGAGTTAGGAATTAAAGAACCATTTCTGCACTCATTTGGCTTGAAAATTAGATCAACAGAGGTGCAGTGTAGAAGTGTAAAGCACCAGAGGCTCCGTGGGGTCTGAAATCTCCCCAGAGCTCCTCTCTACTCTTTGAGCCACTCAAGAGAGCTCACTCTCCAGGAACACTCTCCTCCTTCCTCCCTCTCTCTCTTCTCCTCCTTTCTCTCTCTCTCTCCTCTCTCTCTCTCTCTCTCTCTCTCTCTCTCTCTCTCTCTCTCTCTCTCTCTCTCTCTTCTCTCTCTCTCTCTCTCTCTCTCTCTCTCTCTCTCTCTCTCTCTCTCCTCTCTCTTCTCCCTCTCTCTCCTCTCCCCCCTCTCTCTCCTCCTCCCCCCTCTCTCTCCTATCCCACTCTCTCTTTCCTATCCCTCCCTCCCTCCCTCCCTCCCTCCCTCCCTCCCTCCTCCCCCTCCCTCCCTCCCTCCCTCCCTCCCTCCCTCTCTCTCTCTCTCTCCTCCCCCTCTCTCTCCTCCTATCCCTCTCTCTCTCTCCTCCCCCTCTCTCTCCTCCTATCCCACTCTCTCTTTCCTATCCCGCTCTCTCTCTCCTCCTTCATCCCTCTCTCCTCCCTCCCTCCCTCGCTCCTCCTATCCTGCTCTCTCTCTCTCCTCTCTCTCTCTCTCTCTCTCTATCTCTCCTCCTCCCTCCCCCTCTCTCTCCTCCTATCCCACTCTCTCTTTCCTATCCCGCTCTCTCTCTCCTCCTTCATCCCTCTCTTTCTCCTCTTATCCCGCTCTCTTCCCTCCCTCCCTCCCTCCCTCCCTCCCTCCCTCCCTCCCTCCCTCCCTCCCCTCCCTCCCTCCCTCCCTCCCTCCCTCCCTCCCTCCCTCCCTCCCTCCCTCTCTCTCTCTCTTCTATCCTGCTCTCTCTCCACTCCTCCCTCCCCGCTCTCTCTCCATATCTCTCCCTCTCTCTGCAGCATTAAGATGGATGTGTGCTGCGTTTCTTCAGCTTATTTGAATCGAAGCTGCAGACGTCCAATTTTTATCACCTACGAGGTGGAGATTCAGAGCAGACCTGAAAATATGAAAAGTACATTTATGCTCCATTCCAGTATATTCCCATCTGCCTGGAATGCCGGCAATATTAGAAAGCGCAGCAAATTTTCGGCTGTATTTTCTGACCGAGCTTTTTGAATCCGGACCATCTGCGAGCCATTCAATTATGTGAAATCAGGGGTATTTTTGAGATACATGCAGAGTTGAAAACTGTTAATAAATCTTTGCAGGGGCATTAGAGTTGGGAGCCCCGGTTATATAAATATGAGTGTGTTTCGTCAAGGTGATTTCAGCTTGTCTGTGGAAATTGCCCTGCTCACATAACCATGAGGTGGAATGGGCAGAATTAAGGTTGAATCAGGAAAGGGATTAAATAACTTGATGGTACTTTTCCAATCAACTTTTCATCACATCACATCACATAAGTGTCCCTTAGCTTTCCACCGCTCAAGTTTCCTGAATGTATTACTTGTGCTATCATTGCTACATCCCTACACATCTTATTACATCTTTAAATTATACATATGGAATGGCTTGGTTGCTACAATTTTTTTCCGCTTCTCTGTCTTTGAAGAGGGCTCGTGGATGTGATTTGACATGGAGAATGTAAAAATGACAAACAAGACAAGTAAAGTGATAAGTTACCTTTGAGAATCCATGTTATGGTGAATAACAAACAGGATGTTTGTGCGTGGTGCTCTGGCTTTCTCTGCCTGCAGATGGAGATGTTGCCCTGGAGGTGGTCTCATCTGCAGCCTGTGTTTTAAGGCACAGCTCTGCTCTGCTCTAATATTGGCTTCTCTCTGGCATCTGCCTAATAGTTTGATTATGCAGGTTTAGAACACGTTATAAGATGATTCATATGTATGGATGTTTTATGTTGTTGTGTTTTGGTAGTATTTCACAAACCTGATGATCCTCTAGTTGAAACCTTGTAACACAGTCATGACAGGCTGAACAACAGTATTATTAATATACATCACATACTGGATGTTTTTGTATGTCATATTCTCTTGTTTTAGACATTTTATACCCTTCCCCCCCCCCAAAGCAATTATTATCGGAAATTGTATTTTTGATGTACCTTTTCCCCCACAAATGTTCAGCTTAATTACACAACATCATGCTAAGAATTTACTAACAAGCTAAGAAATCATTGTTGAAATTAGAATCCAGAAACATTTAGTGCTTTCCTGGTGCAGGTGAAGAGCTAGTCAGTGGTGTGGTGTATGAAACCATCCATAAATATGAGAAATTGTTAAGGATGGAGAATGGGGTGCGGAGGCGGGAGATGAGATAGCAGCTGTGAGGATGGCCCCCCTCCTAGCACCGTCCGTCAGAGGGAACCAAGTGGCCATTTTGTGGCGAGTGCGTTGTTGCGATGGTTAACACCCTTCTGCAGTACAGCCACCTGCTTCTCACCATCTCTAATTCTCTCTCTCTCTCTCTCTTTCCCCCTGTCCCTCGTTCGTCTCGCTCACTCGACTATGAAGACACTTCATCTTCCCTGACAGTCTGACCACTGCTGCCTGTTCTGATGCGTTCAGCATGCCTTCATTGCGTCATAAATAAATCAGAGGAATTACTTTTTCTTTCTCTTTCTCTCTCGCAGTCCCTTCCTTCCTTTCTTTCTCGGTCTCTCTCTCTCTCTTCCGCTCCCGCTATCCGAGGTAGAACAAGTGGAGGGAGAGAAAGGGAAATGGTGTACGGGTGGGTTTCCTGTGTGCTCCTCTTCGGAGAGTCTTTTTCACTTCTCTGTGTGGGATCATCACCCTCCCTATTTACATTTATCTCAAAGGAAATACATTCTTTTTGCTCTTTAATGGTATTCAGTTTCTTGTTATGACATTATCTGATGTCATTTTAATTTAAATGTCATGGATGTGAGTGATTTTCCTAATTAATGTGCACGGGGGATAAAAAAAAACAAGAAGAAGAAAGGAAACAAAGCAGTGGTGTTTTTATTTTTTTGGGGTTGCGGTGTGACATGCATTGTTATTAGAGCTGGAACCGAAGCCATACACACACACACACACACACACACACACACACACACACACACACACACACTGTATTGTGGGGCTGCAGATTGCAGAGGGAGCTGGCGGGCGGGGTGGGAGGAGGGGGGAAGGTGGATATGGAGAAAGATTGTCAAGAAACACCTCTCCTTCCCTCTGCCTCCCCCTCCCAGCCCCCAGTACCCCCACCCTTCCTGTAATCTCCACTCCTCCACGGGTAGTCTCAAACCTTGTGTTCGTCCACCACCATCCAATTACCTGGCAACCCTGCCCTTATCCCCGGCGCAGGCGTGATGCTGCTGCATGATGGGGTTTTTGTATATTGAATTCCATCTCCTGGTGAGATAAAGGGTGTAGGAACAGGGCTCTGCCGCTGCGCCAGATAAGTGTTTCTCACAAACCGCTCCTCGCCGCTTCTTCTGACACTGATTGTGGAGAAAAGAGACATTGGGGGTGGCAGGGGAGAAAAGGCAAGGGGATGGGGTTGGTGCGGAGTGATGGGACCCAATTTCATTATGATTTGTTCCTTGTTTTTAATTTGCCATAGAGCAGGGCACAGCGAGGCAGATTGGTCCAGTCTGTTACATCTAGCAGCTTGTTTGTTGTCGTGTGTTTGTGGGCTTGTAAGTATGCATCCTGATATGTTAACATATTACTCATGTATCAGATTAATGTCCTCACTCATTGTAGCCTTACCCAGAACCCCATTGTGCATCCTGCAGAGTCTGTTTTATTTTCATCTCAGACGCTTGTCCAATCTGCTGAAATGACAGTTAGTGGATGAGCAGCTCTGTGGAAGATCAGATTTTATTCAGGATCATCTCTTCTCTCTCAGTCCTATATGTAACCTGTCCTGATGAGAGTCCCCATGGCCAGAGCTGCAACCCCCCATCCATCTCTGTCTGGGCCTCTGTGGGGAACCACACCACACAGCACAACCAGGCCACCCATTGGCTGTCCCGGGGAAGGATTTAAGTGATGGACCACTGTTCATACATCAAACTCGCAATGCGTTTGACAGTGCGGGACAGACATATTGAAAATAATGACCACAGCAATATGTATCAAAGGTTAAAAATAGAGGGGTGCTGGTGAACTCTGTGGTTGATTTGTTGAGCCTCCTTAGGAAGGGCTGAACCTGACAACTCTCTCTACTGATCCACCCATCCCTGCTCCATGCTTCCAATTAGCCACAATGAGTGATACTCAACTGCTTGGAAACTAATATGCTCCAATTGAATTTCCCTGTGTCAGAGGGCAGTCTGTCCCGTATGGTCCCCTCCCACACAGCTGTGCCACCCACCCCAACTCAACCTGCTCCGAGCCAGCTGGGACCTCAGATGTCAAGTGTGAAAGGTGAAAGGTCAAGTTCAACCTGCATGGCTATTGGTCGTGCCAACAGCCAGACAGACACTGGGGTCCAGCGGAGACAGGGGAGTCAACAGCCTCACTACACACAACTGACTGCTGGGACTGATATAGTTAGTTCAGCATGCCCAGTCTTCAACGTGTGTGTGTGTGTGTGTGTGAGTCCAAGTTTCAATGCATTATGTAAATTACTCTTGCCTGCATGTTTGAAACCCACATTTTTAGTTCGACACTCCGAGTGGTGTGTTGTTATGTCAATCTGCTTATGCACAAACATATGCACGTACACACACACATGCACGCATGGCTAGCACACATGCAGGCCCATACGCAGCATGAGTTGGTCCACACCTGGAACAGATAAAAGGCCTTTCATGTTTCAGGGGCTATCTGGAGGTCAGCATACGCTGGTGTTGAGAGCCAGTTTTACAAGGCGTGAGCAGAGCAGGGGAAGAAATGAAATGAAACCGTATATAGCCAGGTGCCACGGAGAAACAGAGACTTTTATTTGTCAACCAACCCTGATTCTTCCCCTCTCTGATTCTTTCCCCTTGACATCATGTCTTACCAGCCTATTGTAGCTTCTTGTACTTGAAGAGCAGGGGAAAATAACCAGCCTATTGTAGCGTCTTGTACTTGAAGAGCAGGGGAAAATAACCTACTGTTTTTCATGTCATTTTGTTTACAGTAAATAACCTAGCTCTGCACTCTTGTCAAGTTGTATGTTCTGTCTTGTTTCATGCATGTATCACATGTTAAAAGGAGACAGTCTTCCTCTCTACCGTATTAACCTCTATCCTTGGGGCTTTTGCCTCTCAGTAACTCTGACATGACACACGCTATTGTAAACAGCGCTGTATCAGAGCCAGGATCAAACACACACACACACATTTATTTTACTATCCTTGTGGGGACCAAACAATTGATTCCCATTAAAAATCCTATTTTTCCTAAACCTATAACCTAACCCTTAACCTAACCCTAATCCTAAACTTAATCCCAAACCCCTAAAATGAATTCCTAAACCTAACCCCTGACACCAAGTGTAACCTTAACCCTAACTGTAATCCTAAACCTAACCCCTGACACTAATTCTAACCCTAAACCTAACTGGAAACCTAATCCCTGACACTAATTCTAACCCTAACTGTAAACCTAACCCCTGACACTAATTCTAACACTAACCCTAACTGTAAACCTAACCCTTGACATTAATTCTAACCCTAAACCTAACTGTAAACCTAACCCTTGACACTAATTCTAACCCTAAACCTAACTGTAAACCTAACCCTTGACACTAATTCTAACCCTAACCCTAAACCTAACTGTAACCCTAACCCTTGACACTAATTCTAACCCTAAACCTAACTGTAAACCTAACCCTTGACACTAATTCTAACCCTAACCCTAAACCTAACTGTAACCCTAACCCTTGACACTAATTCTAACCCTAAACCTAACTGTAAACCTAACCCTTGCCACTAATTCTAACCCTAAACCTAACTGTAAACCTAACCCTTGACACTCATTCTAACCCTAACTGTAAACCTAACCCCTGACACTAATTCTAACCCTAAACCTAACCCCTGACACTCATTCTAACCCTAAACCTAACTGTAAACCTAACCCCTGACACTCATTCTGACCTTAACCCTAACTGTAACCCTAAACCTAACCCTTGATACTCATTCTAACTCTAACCCTAAACCTCTAAACCTAACACACACACACGTTAATGGTAAATTATCACCATTACTCTTAGTGCTGTATAGAAACACATGGATATGGTCACTCCCAAACAAACACATGAATATGGTCACTCCCAAACAAACACATGGATATGGTCACTCCCAAACAAACACATGGATATGGTCACTCCCATACAAACACATGGATATGGTCACTCCCATACAAACACATGGATATGGTCACTCCCATACAAACACATGGATATGGATGTTGTGAGGATTGATGTCAATGGATCAGACCCCAGCAGGTTCTAGTCTGCACACAGTTGGACATTCTGATATATTCTGATATATGCTCCTGCGTGAGAGATAAGCTTATAAAAATGCTGGAATACTCAATGATGAGGAGAATCCAAAGAGATGGTTTGATTCCTGTATGACTATATTTCTTAATCCAGTCCTTATGATATTCACTTTTCCCTATAAAGCCCTCACACATTTTATGACACCTGCATCCTTGGCCCATGCTGTGTACGTTCTCCTCCAGGTGAGCTCTGTTGCCAAGCTGTGGGTCAGATACAGTGAGGCATTTAGTTGCATCATGAAATGGTCTCAATGGATCTGTTATTTGACTGTAATTCCACAGTGATGGGGGAGTCACTTTTTGTTCCTGGAAAACCTTGATATTCTGTGTTTGTCTGCTGCTATGTGTGTGTGTGTCTGTACTCTATACTGCAAGTGTGTGCATGCACTCTGTGTGGATGTGTACTGTAACGGGGTATGTGTAAGTGCGTGGCCAGACTAGATTGAGCTCCACATTAGCTCCAGTTTCTCGGCCGACGGAGGATCCGTGACACCCGTGTCCCTGTAAAGTTTCCAGTGCAGGTGTAATTCCCTGTAAAATGCCCTATAATTTACTGCCCTTTGGGAGCACACTGTCTCTGGGCGTGAAAATCAATAGGCCGGTGGAGAGGGATTCGGCCTCTCAGCTCAGCCACAGTAAGGCAGCAGTTAGGGTAATTCTGTAATGGCAGGGGATGCGGTCTGGGATATCTAACGCTCTATCTGAAGCAGATAAATGTTTTACAACACCATCGTTTAACCCTTCCTTCCCACTCCACTCTGTCCCCACCCCCCACCCTCTCGAAAAGGATCTTTCCAGAAACCTCCCCCGGAGTGCGGCCCAGACTGGAGGAGGGGGGGACTGGGTTCACCCTCCCAGATACTCCCCTCACCTCCATGGATGTGCATTCAGACTCTTAATGCTCAATAACCTTGCCGAAGTAGCCTGGGGCATCTTAGTGTATAGCTAATGTTCAAAACCCCCCAGTTGTTTCAAAGGGAAGTCATGCAGAAAACATGCATAGAATCTAACAAGACACTGCATGTATAATGTAGTATATGAAGCACAATATAGGTCCATGAATAATAAAGCTGTAATGCAGAGCTCGTTTAAGTGTGCAGAGTAGATAATGCTATGATAAACCAATGGAGTGGATTACCAAGAACAAGTAGGAACTAACAAGGAAGTAAAGGGATGAAAGAAGATAACTATACATTTGGTGCTGTGAGAAATGTGAATGTGTCAGAATGCGGTGCCATTTTACCCTGCTGCTAATGATTTGACCAATAAAGCATTCCTCAGCATGGGAAGTCTCAGTGGAAGAGTGAGATGGCCCTGTGGAGGGAGGGAGGGAGGGGAGAAGCAGACTGGTCGTGCAGTGCTGGAGGGGATCCCTGGCAGGGCTTACAGCGCAATCTGGGTGACGTTTCTCAGCTTTCAGCAGGGAGACGAAGACAACGCAATTCATTCTGTGAGAACAGGAACAGCGGGAGATCTCATTGTGCCTGCCTGGATTGGCACCAACAGCAATCACTTGTTTCTGATTTATTAGATAGCCGAGGAAATTAATTTTGTTCCCGAAATGCACGGTCGGAAATTAGATGGAGAAATTGTGTGAAAGAATCTGTGATTGTTTTCCCCCCACCGTCCCTCCGGATGTGCTGATAACCGTTGATCTCGTCGACATCATAAATGAAAAACGTATTTTTATTCAGAACCAAAAAAAAGCTGGGCGCTCCAGCAAAGCTGTAATTAACTTTGCTATCTCCCCAATCCTCGATGTCGTCTTAACCACCTATTAACATTCCCCCAAGACCTTGGCCCTCAGCCCTGGGACCTCAGGAAGTGGCTGTCCTGCTCTCTGCTTCCTGTCCCCAAGTCCAGATCCCAGAGTGGTTAGCACAGATAGCACAGATAGCCAGACCTGGCTGTCCACTTAGCTCTGTCACTGGCCCAATCACCATGGGAACCCATCACACTCAGCCACACTCTGTGCTTATCACTGCTAACTGCTAATCCTTAACTCATTGCAATGTTGGGTAGATGTTGAGGTACATTATCATATGTAATACTGTTATCGTGGTAAATATGATTTTATCTTCATTTTTTGTTTTGGACAAGACATCAAGCGCAGGAAACCTGAGTGTTGCATCATCTTATATTGCACCACAGAGATTCATCAGACGTATTATTTAGTCGACCAGGTTTGCACACACATTCTCTGATGGCTGCCGTGCGTAAGCTTTGCACCGGTCGTCTTGGTGACATGCTAATGCTGTAACGTGTTACTCACCTTGCGTGTATGATTTCCCCTTTCCTACCACCCACCCCAGCCTCCACCTGTTTGGACTCTGCTTTCGTTCAGTCAGGGGGATTGGTATAGCATACCATCTCTGTTGTTATAGCTCACATGAGCGGAGCCTAACACTAAGACTAATGTACTGCATGTATTGTCATCTTCTAATAAATGGTTAAATTAATATGTGGCGTTTCCTGTCTGAACCAAAGCTTCATCACTAGTTTGTCCCAATGGGCATAGATTGCCTTTAACTACCTGGCTGAACCAGCTCGTCACCGAGTCCATAGTTGATACCACAGTTAGCAACAATGCTTAGGTATCAGTAGCTAACAGGTGCTACTGTGTCTCAGGGAGCAATGAATTCTTGTGAAGTGAAAATGAATGCTCACCCCACCACACGGTCTCTACTTGTGGGCCTGCAATAGTAATAGTCCATTATCTGTTTCAAACCATATACTCTTTTCCCTCCTATAAGGTATGCATGAATGACACGTCTCACTTGACACGTTGTTTTATTTAGTTTTTAGGGTGTAATTTATGGTCCTAATTTCTCTCCCACATTGTGAGTTTCTGCAGTCTGAGTTCTCCTTCTGTGTAGAGCTCTTTTTAAATGAGACTGCATCAGTTGCTGAGGTTTATTAATCTTGAACTTGGGGCGCAACTTGGCTGAAGCCAGTTGAACACATGTGCAATTAAATGATTCCATTATGTAGAGAGAGGTTTGAATGGGGTTGTTTGTGTTCAAGTGTTTATGTCGGTTAGTGTGTAGGCTATGTGCTGTAGTACAACCTTGATGACACCCCTGTGTGTTTTGTTGCCTTGGCCAGAGGGTGAAAAGTATGAAGGGACGACAGTGCTGTATTTCTTCTCTGCTCAGTTTCTCATAGGCAGGGAGGCAGCCGCTGGAATAGAATTGCAGTCTTACCTCATTGGTCAGCTGATCACCTTCATATTGCCGCCCGTCTACTTCAGTGCTCAGCAAGGTTGTGTGATTGAATTTAAATAAGCAAATGGTACAATGAGGGTTTTTAGGGATTCCACAGCTATGTTAACTCATTCACACACACACACACACACACACACACACACACACACACACACACACACACACACACACACACACACACGCGCGCGCATACAAGAACACACACACACACACATATTAACACACAAACACACAACAGATGTGTGTTTTTACTCTGCATGCGCTGACACCCACACATGCAACCCCACACTACTAACACTTCACACACAAACACCCTCATCCAGCCCCTATCCATTATTTGATTGTTTTGTTTTAGTCTCCTCTTTTCTTTTTTCACCTTCTCTCCATTTTCTCCCCCCACAAGGCTGTTCCTCCATTTTCTCCCCCCACAAGGCTGTTCCTCCATTTTCTCCCCCCACAAGGCTGTTCCTCCATTTTCTCCCCCATCAAGGCTGTTCCTCCATTTACTCCCCCATCAAGGCTGTTCCTCCATTTTCTCCCCCATCAAGGCTGTTCCTCCATTTACTCCCCCATCAAGGCTGTTCCTCCATTTTCGCCCCCATCAAGGCTGTTCCTCCATTTACTCCCCCATCAAGGCTTTTCCTCCATTTTCTCCCCCATCAAGGCTGTTCCTCCATTTTCTCCCCCCACAAGGCTGTTCCTCCATTTACTCCCCCATCAAGGCTGTTCCTCCATTTTCTCCCCCATCAAGGCTGTTCCTCCATTTTCTCCCCCATCAAGGCTGTTCCTCCCTTTTCTCCCCCATCAAGGCTGTTCCTCCATTTTCTCCCCATCAAGGCTGTTCCTCCCTTTTCTCCCCCATCAAGGCTGTTCCTCCATTTTCTCCCCCATCAAGGCTGTTCCTCCCTTTTCTCCCCCATCAAGGCTGTTCCTCCATTTTCTCCCCCATCAAGGCTGTTCCTCCCTTTTCTCCCCCATCAAGGCTGTTCCTCCATTTACTCCCCCATCAAGGCTGTTCCTCCCTTTACTCCCCCATCAAGGCTGTTCCTCCATTTTCTCCCCCATCAAGGCTGTTCCTCCATTTTCTCCCCCATCAAGGCTGTTCCTCCATTTCTCCCCCATCAAGGCTGTTCCTCCCTTTTCTCCCCCATCAAGGCTGTTCCTCCCTTTTCTCCCCCATCAAGGCTGTTCCTCCATTTACTCCCCCATCAAGGCTGTTCCTCCATTTACTCCCCCATCAAGGCTGTTCCTCCCTTTTCTCCCCCATCAAGGCTGTTCCTCCCTTTTCTCCCCCATCAAGGCTGTTCCTCCCTTTTCTCCCCCATCAAGGCTGTTCCTCCCTTTTCTCCCCCATCAAGGCTGTTCCTCCATTTACTCCCCCATCAAGGCTGTTCCTCCCTTTACTCCCCCATCAAGGCTGTTCTTCCCTTTACTCCCCCATCAAGGCTGTTCCTCCCTTTACTCCCCCATCAAGGCTGTTCCTCCATTTACTCCCCCATCAAGGCTGTTCCTCCCTTTTCTCCCCCATCAAAGCTGTTCCTCCCTTTACTCCCCCATCAAGGCTGTTACTCCCTTTACTCCCCCATCAAGGCTGTTCCTCCCTTTACTCCCCCATCAAGGCTGTTCCTCCCTTTACTCCCCCATCAAGGCTGTTCCTCCATTTTCTCAGAATAGAATGCAAATTGGTAGAAACACTAATCAGAACTTATTACAAAATGGAGCCTTGCTTGGAGAAAGAACGAGTGCGTAAGTATGAGAGAGACTGGGTGAACTGGGGGGAGCCTGCAGGAGGGGAATGTCGCTCTGTGGCGGGGATGGGAAAATGAAATGTATTTTTTCATGGGCTGCGTGGAGGGGGGGGGGGGGTAATGGTGCCTCGCTGTATTTTATTTTTATGTACGGAGGGAGGGAGATGGAAATTCCTTATGAATAGGTTTGCCCCATGCAGTTCCATTCTATCCTGCCCGTGTCTGTCTGTCAGTCTGTCTGCGTTTTAACCCTCCCTCTTTCTCCACGCCTCTTGCTCCCCTTTTCATCTGTGGAACCCCAAGGTTATGGTGCACCTGGACATCTAATCAAAAAGCCTAAGTTAAGGTAAAGAGCGAGCGCTGAAGTTCCCCTCATCCCCACATCGAAAGCCGTTGGTCCCGATGCCATTATACACTCAAGCCTTGGTCCAGTCTCCATCTCACACCCCGTCGTGATAAATTAACATGACCTTGGGAAATAGAAAGGTTGAAATACTATGATTTTATTTTTTTATGAATTCACTCTCTCCCGTCTTTGACCGTGCACACGGAGCCGGGAACGCCCGCTCTCTCCCGTCTTTGACCGTGCACACGGAGCCGGGAACGCCCGCTCTCTCCATGTCTAATATAAGTATGAATTTGAGTGTTTGAAATTGATTGAGGCAAAATGGAGGCCATGGCTACATATGTGAGCCATTATGGGTAATTGAGGCAGTTATGTCTCTTGTACCTTTGACCTAAAGGGATCATTTTCTGCACCTTGTCAGATGTAATGAAAAAGGAGCAGGTTCTTTTTGAATTCCGTCTCTGTGTTTCCTCTTTTAAGATTGTATTTTTTAAATAATTTGCTTTGCAATTAGGTTTCATAAACGTTTGAGAGGAAACGCTGGTTGCTCTGCTCACAGTCTGTCTTTTCTCAGCTCCTCTCAGCTACCAGAATTCACAGTGAGCAGGGAGTGGTGCATGTTGGGGGAAATCAATGCAAACAGCCATTCCTGTTCTACCATGCTAGAGACCAAGCGCACCATATCAACAAAAGCATGTAGTTAAACATTTCATTTTATTTCAGTATTTTGTGTAATTCATGAATGAGTATGATAAAATGATTATATGCATAACTGGAAATGAGTCAAATTAGATTTCAGTCATTTAATTGATTTTGAGTAGCCTGAGTCTGAAAGTATTTGATTGCTTCTGA
Source organism: Oncorhynchus kisutch (assembly GCF_002021735.2). Classification (NCBI taxonomy): domain Eukaryota; kingdom Metazoa; phylum Chordata; class Actinopteri; order Salmoniformes; family Salmonidae; genus Oncorhynchus; species Oncorhynchus kisutch. The sequence continues at coordinate 66,463,504 of NC_034181.2, read as the reverse complement.
TTACGTGTAAGACAAGGATTTTGAATAAATAAAATCAAAATATGGTTGTGTGTACCACAAAAAGTATGTATACATATGTAGATATCTCTTGAGATGAGAGAGTGGCCATGTCGCTGACCCCCCTCCTGTCCCCTCCCAGGTCCCCTGTTGATGCCACCTGGCAGTACCCCGTCTCGGCCAGTAGATGGTGGGCCCTGTTCAGGTTTCCCCGGTGTTGCACACTGAGCCTTTCTTGCTCACCCGTCACTTACGGCAGCGCTCTCGGGGAGGCCTCCCCAACCTGCCTCCCCCATCCTCTCCAACACTCTCCCTCCCTCCCTCCCCTCCTATCCCCTTCCAGGGGGCAGAGTCACCGAGGTGGCAGTTCTATCAAGCTGCCGGGGACTGCGCCGCTCAAATGAGCCAAATCAAAGAGAAAAGGGGGAGTGGGATAGGTAGTGCCATGAACCCCCTGCAGTGAACAGCCATTCTGCTGAATATGAAATGAATTGGTATGGCCTGACATGATAAGCCCAAGGATAACCCACTGCACAGTCGGCACATTTACCCCGATGCCATTCAGACGCCTCATTTCAGACATGAAAAAACAACCCAACAAAACAACAAGAAAAACACAACAGCACCCAGCCACTGCCCAACTGCCCTTGATGTGTGATTGGGTTGATTTTGAAAAAGGGGGACATGATTATGAAGGCATTGATTTTGTATAGCCCCCAAGAACACTTAATTTGGCGTGTGAGTCGTGCATTGGCACGATGACAACGTTTGTTTTGTTGTGTGTGAGCTCGTGCGGTGCCGTGTTGATCCGCCCGTTCTCTCCCACTGCTTCTGTGTCTGGCCACAGCCCCATTTGTGATGAGGGGCAGGCGGGTGATTTAGGCTGGGTAGCACCGCTGAGATATTTTGGATTCAGTGTCTGGTGTATTTGGCATAAATAAGAGAGTCCTCCTGTCTCATTTTCTCTCGCTCTGTGAGGTTCCCGGCCTCTTCTTTCCCTCCCGTCTTCATTCCTCATTCTTCCTCCATCTCTTTCTGATTCCTCATCTCCTCTCACTGTTGCAGTCGCTATCCTTGTGCATCTCTCATCTTTCTTAGGCTGTCCCCTTGGGGCCCCTGCCGAGCTGGTGTCAGGTCATTCCACCCTAAAAAAATATAATCATAAAAAAAAGCCATTTTCTGTCCCCCCATATCTGGCTGCTTTAGTCTGTCACTCAGTCAGTGCAAACACACACACATACACACACACACACACACACACACACACACACACACATATACACACACTGGGCATACAGTCCATTTCATGCACATAGAAGCAAGGTTTCGTCCTTTTCTTAAAGCCAGAAAACAAGGAAGTGCATAGAAAATGTAAAAGCCAGGGGTATCATTTACAGTCCCAAATGCTCCTGGCATGGAAAGAGAGCCATTGAAATAGCTCATCCAAGGGAGGGAATGGGAAACATTGTTTGTAATAATGTGTTTAGTAATGCTTCAGTTTTATGTCCCCATGTTGTCCCCATCTGCACCATCTTTGTGCCCCAACTCAAGATTTACAATGATTCCACAATTCACGGAATACAACACGGGGTAAAAAGACTGTGAAATCTGAAATCTTTTCTCTCTCCCTCTCTCTTATGCATTTTGTGTTGTTCAGCTTCAGTGAGCTTAAAGAATTGCAGAGTGAACATGGCTTCACCCCAGGCCCTCAGCCTTTCTTGCCAGATGTTCTTTTGCTAGATGTCCACCTGAGAAGACATCACACGCTTATCTTAAGGTAATGGCACCTTCTTCCACACCTCACACTGGCTTAGGAAGGCAGAATCACCTCTGATACTCCAACATGATCGTCTCTGCCTTTAGCTTCAACTGCTGTACCACACATGTACATATTAGAGTGATGTAGTTTGTATGAAAAACAAAGGATGTTCAGCTGTAAGACCATCTAATTTATTAAAACTTTGGTGATAATTACTGTTTTTTTCAAGGATTTAATATTTAAACTGGGTTTAGGTTAATATTTTCTCAGACCCCAATAACAATAGTGTTTTGGTTTGTTGATTCCAAATGATTTTAGTTCTTTACAAGTACTCTGAAGAAATGAATGTGCAGTATGTTGTATTAGTTGAGGAATGTGTTGTTGTATTGATTTGAATAGTTGAAACCTCTCCACTCCAGTAAAGCTTCTCAATGAAAAAAATATATATGATATATTTTTCTCTCCAGATAAATAGAGTGAAATACAATAGACATGTCCTTGCTTTCTCTCTCCTGGTAACCTGTGTGGTTCAGTATGTTTACTTGTACTCTGTCTTGCACCACAGTGACTTGACCTGGGGAAGGTAGTGCTAGACTGGTGTATTCTAACAAGGTGCCTGTGACCTCTCTGTGAGCCGTGGGACAGGCAGGGGGCTCTACTGCTACTGCTGTGTACCTCTGTCACTGTCATCATCCATCTGGCCTTGGCTCTTCCTCTCTCCCAGCTCTCTGCGTCTGGGTTGTCAGTGTCCTGGGTTTTAACGTATGCTCTTTGTGCTGTTTGAATAGCTGTGGTTGTCCTGACCTAGGTGGAAACATGTTGGTTATGTATCTGTGCCTCTGGACTGAGGGGTCTAATTCAGTAGCATCCTTTTGTAAAGACATTCCTATCAGGAAAGTTGTGGCCAACACACAGCAGGCTTTGGGACGTTGTTATTTTATGGAGCAGTGTGTGCTCAGGTGCTCATTATCAGCAAGGTTCCATTTAGAATAGCTGAGAAAAGGGGACATTGTCCTGCGTGTTGATCTCGGACGGTAAGGCATTTATAAATGCTTTTGTGAGCGTCTTTTTCTAGCGGAGTGCCGGAGGTGTTTTTGCTATGTTTTTTTCTGGGAAAGCACAAAGAAAGCAATCTCTCCATAAAGCCACTCTAAAATGGAGTAAATGGACAAGAGGGTTTTGGGGGAATCTGTGGCGCAGCAGAATCTAACCTGCCCCTTCGCTCTCCCTCTTCCAAACAAACAGTCCAGCCATCTCCTCCCCCTTCTATCTCCTCTCTCCCCTGGTGCCAGAGGAGCCCCTTTCCTCTCAAAATCCCCACCTCAGCCGGCCACAGCACAGGTGATGTGGCGTGTGCCAGTTTTATTCCATTTCACATACCAGTAAACCAGCCCAGCATTTACCACAAAGCATTATAGGGTAAAGTATTTTATTTAAACATGTTACCTACATTATAGGGTAAAGTATTTCATTTAAACATGTTACCTACATTATAGGGTAAAGTATTTCATTTACACATGTTACCTACATTATAGGGTAAAGTATTTTATTTAAACATGTTACCTACATTACAGGGTAAAGTATTTCATTTAAACATGTTACCTACATTACAGGGTAAAGTATTTCATTTAAACATGTTACCTACATTATAGGGTAAAGTATTTCATTTAAACATGTTACCTACATTATAGGGTAAAGTATTTCATTTAAACATGTTACCTACATTACATTATTTTATTTTCACATGTAACTTACATTTTATCCCCGAGATCTATATAAAAAAATTGTCATCAGAGCACAGGTGCTGAAATTATTGTTTCAATTAAAAGTTTTTTTCTGAATACTTATATTGAATAATTATTCACATGAATCGTATTGACATGAATATAAAATACAATATTGACATTTGCTATATGAATATTATCAGTCATAATATCCCAAATTCGAAAATGTATTTAAAAATGTTTATATTAGTATTGTTCATTATCTAATTGTTCTAAAATAGTTTAGTAAATTAAACATAACACTGAAATGGTCAAATTTAATAGTACTACTTAAATTAATAGTTGTTTAGGTATGTGCAAGTGTTTCTGCTTGAACTTGCTATTCGAATAAACAAGTAAATATATTAACATGGTATTTTGTATTCAAAGTTAATTATTGAATAAATTAATACATTCTATTTGGATTATTTGTTTAATGTTTCTATTTCTATAGAAATACGGATGGCTTGCTGATTCTGTACTCATGTACGGCTGTGTCTGGTATGAATCAGTTGAGCCCACTGAGGGAGCTGAAAGTGGAAAAGGCTGTTACGGTTAGGCGTTGGCCATAGTGCCAAAGTCTGAGCCCGATCGGACTAAATCTCTTGTGTCCCCAAACCACAGCCAACCGTGATGGAATCATTGCTCTGCTACACCATCCGGTGCAAAGAATCCCCACAAGAATCTGTCGGACTCTGGAGAGAAGCGCTACATGTTATTCAGTCTCCCTGTAAATAGTACACTTATTTGAACCTAGATTTAAACAAAATATAATATACATCTGTTTTCACATGCTGAAATGAGTCATGTATTATTTATTTGTTATTTAATTGTTTGACAGAAGTACATTTCTGAAAGCACTCTACCATCTTTATTATTTAAACATTTTTATTTTAGTCATGTAATTAATATGCATTTTATGAAATATACATTTGAGATATTGATATTTTCCACCATATCATTTGTATTTGAGGTTGAATTTTATTTGGATTGCCGGTATACAGTGTTAATGGTGGTTTTGGTGGCCGAGGGCAAGGCTTAGCCTGGTTGTTATTGTACTCCTCTGTCTTGGAGGGGGGGTTGAGGGTTAGAGGACATTGGGAGGGGGTGACAGTTGTGATTATACATTTTTTATTCTCTCTCTCTCCATCTTGTGACATTTCTGTATTCTTCCTCTTCTGCCTCGTCTTTGAATAATAATAACAGAGAGGAGGACCCATTGTTGTCATCCTATCACCCTACCATTTCATCATCCTCTCACCCTACCATTTCATCATCCTCTCACCCTACCATTTCATCATCCTCTCACCCTACCATTTCATCATCCTCTCACCCTACCATTTCATCATCCTCTCACCCTACCATTTCATCATCCTCTCACCCTACCATTTCATCATCCTCTCACCCTACCATTTCATCAGCTGCTTTGATAACCATGAATCTAGTCACTCATGTTTTTCATCAAGCCATGTCCACGGAGCGTGCTGTGCCTTCCTCCGCTGAAAGGCCTGGAGAGGAGATGGCCGGCCGCTGAGGCGAACACAATGGCCAGAGAGACGCCCGGGACACACACACACACATACCTCCTCTCTACCTACACCCTAATGTACTGTACCATCTCATCTGCTGCCTCTATGGGATCAACCTGGGGGAGGAGGAACAACACAAACAACAGGAACAACAACAACACATTCACCTCTGTTGTCTGTGTATTGAATTTGTCTCTGTTCTCAACTCAAACAGCATTTACAGAGAAAAATAGAACCAACAGAAGAAAATCACACCTTGTGTAAACTAGACAAATGCCCAAATCACAATGGTTTTGCATGAACTAGAGTAGCCATCAATATGATGACTGGGTAGGAGAAACATGTTCTTGTGAACACTGGCCAAGAAGGCAGAGAACAAGAGGAGAGAATGTAGTGTAGCTTTTTCCTCCTGGTTGGCGGGCGGCTCAGATTGCAGGGGCCAGCTACAGCTCCAGTATGTATCAGTGGTGCTCTGATCCTCACTGCATCTGGCTTCTACTGGTTGTCAGCTCTGCTCTGGTTGGCATTTCCATACCTGTGCCATGCTTTGTGTTGTTGTTCTAATTGTTCAGCCTCCTGGATACTTTGTTCCTTCAACTTGAACTTGACACTGTGTTTCTTGCTTATGTTCAGGGTCAGAATGATTGGCTTTGACAATGGGGAATTTCCCCCTGCATCCTCCGAGGGAGCTACGGCCTCTCAGACAGCTGTCATTTATCATTAGCCATGTCCCATTGGCCACAAATAATTACATTTCTTATTGCTGTTTCTTATTCTGTTTATTAGAAGGTAAACCCAAAGCAATTTCTTTCATCCACTACTTTTATTCCCTTTTGAATAATCACCTTATTCTCGAGAGGGGTGTTAATTGTGATTTAATTGCCCTAATTAATGCTTCATCCAGCGAATGATTAAGTTAATTAGCTTAGTGTTAAATACACTGGCTGCTTTTTAGTCAAACAGGAGAAAATCCCCTTGATTAGTTAATGATATTAATTATAATCAGTGATACACCAGGTATAATTGTGGAAATTCCCACCTGTATTTTCCACTCTCACATCCTCAATGCAATTCACTGTAATGAAGACATGCATATGTTTCATCAGGTAATTAATATAAAACTCAGAGTCATATCACACTAACAGTTCAGAGAGGAACTGTGAATAATAGCGTTACATATGTCATCTCTTCTATTCTGGCTGAATGAAGAACTTTCCATTAACACCGGCTCAGCTCTGTAGCTGGGTAAGGACTTTTTTTTAGGGCTGTTAGGGCTGTTAATCATATGCAAAACTTGTACATTTATTTTCTTTAAATTGATCTAGAGATAAGATCAAACTCATGCCAAACTTTCCATTTCCCAGATCTAAAGGTCTGTGTTTTAAAGAGCTAGAATCCTATCTTATATATGTATATATCATTTTTCATTAGACTCTATAGTAGTGTAATACTAATTGTTCGTTGAGCATGGCAGGGCCAGCAGACTGACCTAATGTATCCATTTATCTGATCAAGTCAGAGACGTAGAAACTGTATCTTGAATAAGGTCACCATGCATGGAATCAAATAGGACCAATCAGTCTAGTTTTTACAATAGCAAAGTTAAATATCAAATGCACTAGAGAAACCTAGAAATGTACCACAGCTCATAAAATGGCTGGCGGCTCGTCTGTCTTTGTCTATCTCTCTGTATCTTTCCCTTGCCAACCCTCCATCTCTTTCTCTCCCTCCGTCTGCATTCAGTGGGGAGAGTCAGTTTTACTGTCACTACCTGTGAAATTGTATTCCAGGAAGATGGATCCTTTCTCTTGTATTCATGACATCCAGGGAAGCACAGTCCCCTCCAACACCCGTTTAATATGGATGCTGTTGGAGAAGGACACACACACACACACACATGCACAAACACGCACACGCTTGTGCATGCTGACACTCACATGCACTTTCACAAACACACACTCCTTTTTTGCCCCAAGACAATGCATGGCTGGTATTTTGCTCTAGCTGATGATGAAGAGTAGTAGTGACAGAGCTGCTTCCAGTAGGCTGCTGCATTACAACACAGTGCTGCTTCCAGTAGGCTGGTGCATTACGACACAGTGCTCCTTCCAGTAGGCTGGTACATTACAACACAGAGCTGCTTCCAGTAGGCTGCTGCATTACAACACAGTGCTGCTTCCAGTAGGCTGGTGCATTACAACACAGTGCTCCTTCCAGTAGGCTGGTGCATTACAACACAGTGCTGCTTCCAGTAGGCTGGTGCATTACAACACAGTGCTGCTTCCAGTAGGCTGGTACATTACAACACAGAGCTGCTTCTAGTAGGCTGTTGCATTACAACACGGTGCTGCTTACTGTAGGCTGGTGCATTACAACACAGTGCTGCTTACTGTAGGCTGTTGCATTACAACACAGTGCTGCTTACTGTAGGCTGGTGCATTACAACACAGTGCTGCTTCCAGTAGGCTGGTGCATTACAACACAGTGCTGCTTACTGTAGGCTGGTGAATTACAACACAGTGCTGCTTCAAGTAGGCTGGTGCATTACAACACAGTGCTGCTTCCAGTAGGCTGGTGCATTACAACACGGTGCTGCTTACTGTAGGCTGGTGCATTACAACACAGTGCTGCTTACTGTAGGCTGGTGCATTACAACACAGTGCTGCTTACTGTAGGCTGGTGCATTACAACACAGTGCTGCTTACTGTAGGCTGGTGCATTACAACACAGTGCTGCTTCCAGTAGGCTGCTGCATTACAACACAGTGCTGCTTCCAGTAGGCTGGTGCATTACAACACAGTGCTCCTTCCAGTAGGCTGGTGCATTACAACACAGTGCTGCTTCCAGTAGGCTGGTGCATTACAACACAGTGCTGCTTCCAGTAGGCTGGTGCATTACAACACAGTGCTGCTTCCAGTAGGCTGGTGCATTACAACACGGTGCTGCTTCTAGTAGGCTGGTGCATTACAACACAGTGCTGCTTCTAGTAGGCTGGTGCATTACAACACGGTGCTGCTTCTAGTAGGCTGGTGCATTACAACACAGTGCTGCTTCTAGTAGGCTGGTACATTACAACACAGAGCTGCTTCTAGTAGGCTGTTGCATTACAACACGGTGCTGCTTACTGTAGGCTGGTGCATTACAACACAGTGCTGCTTACTGTAGGCTGTTGCATTACAACACAGTGCTGCTTACTGTAGGCTGGTGCATTACAACACAGTGCTGCTTCCAGTAGGCTGGTGCATTACAACACAGTGCTGCTTACTGTAGGCTGGTGCATTACAACACAGTGCTGCTTCCAGTAGGCTGGTGCATTACAACACAGTGCTGTTTCCAGTAGGCTGGTGCATTATAACACGGTGCTGCTTACTGTAGGCTGGTGCATTACAACACAGTGCTGCTTACTGTAGGCTGGTGCATTACAACACAGTGCTGCTTACTGTAGGCTGGTGCATTACAACACAGAGCTGCTTCTAGTAGGCTGCTGCATTACAACACAGTGCTGCTTCTAGTAGGCTGTTGCATTACAACACAGTGCTGCTTCTAGTAGGCTGTTGCATTACAACACAGTGCTGCTTCTAGTAGGCTGTTGCATTACAACACAGTGCTGCTTCTAGTAGGCTGTTGCATTACAACACAGAGCTGCTTCTAGTAGGCTGTTGCATTACAACACAGTGCTGCTTCTAGTAGGCTGTTGCATTACAACACGGTGCTGCTTACTGTAGGCTGGTACATTACAACACAGTGCTGCTTCCAGTAGGCTGGTGCATTACGACACAGTGCTCCTTCCAGTAGGCTGGTACATTACAACACAGAGCTGCTTCCAGTAGGCTGCTGCATTACAACACAGTGCTGCTTCCAGTAGGCTGGTGCATTACAACACAGTGCTCCTTCCAGTAGGCTGGTGCATTACAACACAGTGCTCCTTCCAGTAGGCTGGTGCATTACAACACAGTGCTGCTTCCAGTAGGCTGGTGCATTACAACACAGTGCTGCTTCCAGTAGGCTGGTGCATTACAACACAGTGCTGCTTCCAGTAGGCTGGTGCATTACAACACGGTGCTGCTTCTAGTAGGCTGGTGCATTACAACACAGTGCTGTTTCTAGTAGGCTGGTGCATTACAACACGGTGCTGCTTCTAGTAGGCTGGTGCATTACAACACAGTGCTGCTTCCAGTAGGCTGGTACATTACAACACAGAGCTGCTTACTGTAGGCTGGTGCATTACAACACAGTGCTGCTTCCAGTAGGCTGTTGCATTACAACACGGTGCTGCTTACTGTAGGCTGGTGCATTACAACACAGTGCTGCTTCTAGTAGGCTGGTGCATTACAACACAGTGCTGCTTCCAGTAGGCTGCTGCATTACAACACAGTGCTGCTTCCAGTAGGCTGCTGCATTACAACACAGTGCTGCCATGTTGTGCACATTCTGTGTCTCTCCTCATTGAGAACATGGAGGATTCTTTCTGCTGCAGCACAATTCTCAGAATTCACTGCTGTATTCGTCCAATTTTTTCATTTACAGAGCTTTGTTACTGTAATAATAATCCAATGCTTTGGAAAGTTAACTTTTAGCAGTGTTGCACTGGTGTTTCCTATCTCCTCAGTGTTCTAGAGTGTTGTTGTGTGTGTGTAGATGTCAATGGCTGTGCTGCAGAAGCATGTATGTCCAGTGAGTGTTGTAGTCATGGAGTTTGTCATGGATCCCCTCCCTCTAAAGGCTCTGAGGGGTACTGAGGGGTACATATATACAGCTACATGTGCTCTGCAGGTGGAGCTCACCTTCCCTGGGTCGGTCAGGGAGAAGCCAAGCAGAGTCATCTGGCCAGGTGAAGCCCACCTTCCCCGGGTCAGTCAGGCAGAAGCCAAGCAGAGTCATCTGGCCAGGTGAGAGAGAGAGTGTTCACCAGCCGTGTGTGTGTGTTTATTTGAACAGTGGAGGGGAGGGGGAGGGTGTGGTTAGGGGTCAGGGGGGCAGAAGAGACTCTCGGGTGAGAAGCTGGTAGGCAGCAGCTGAAATAAACTAGATGAATAAAACAACAGAGAGAGAGCAGGACAGGACTCAAAGGAACCAACAGACCCATTGCCCCCACCTCCTCTTCCCTCCCAGTCTCTCCACCGCTCCCCTAATATCAGCAAGAGATGGATCCCCACGAGTCCCGGAGAGGCATGTCTGTGTTTGATTTGGCCTATGTTTTCTCTCTCGCAGAGCACTCTTAGTTAAGCAAGACAACTGTCTGGATGAGGTGGGCAGGGCCTCACAGGTGCACCGGGTGCAGTGAGAGAAACAGTTCCCCCTCGTTAGGTATTCACCACCCTGCTCTGATCCTCTGAGTGTCACTCCCTAACACCCAGATACACCAGACATACAGGGAACCACTTCTAGTGCATGTGTACTCTTTTAGGAATTCTATATCCCTGTGAAAAAGCTCCTGAGCATTTGAATGTATCAACATAGCGTTCTCTGGGTGCTTTTTAGGTTGAGTTATATTGTAGGACTAAACATAGATGCCAGGCAGTTGCTAGCTGGTTCGTGTGCAGTGTCTACACCACTGCTTCTTTGTAAGGGGGAGGAGAGGAATCACAGCATCTCTGTTGAAATGGGGATTCTGTGTACAGGTTCAGAATAGGGGTTTTGTGTAATCCTATGTTAAATTCAGCATCAGATCTTTTTTGGGGTTGTGTAAAACCACCAGTATGTTTTCCTTGTCTTAGCTTTTTTCCTGCATGCCTCAAAAGTGATGATAGGGCATGGCTTTTCAGCTATCTCACCCCCAAGGCAAACATGTGCAAGGCTGCTAGGTGGCGTTACCTCTTCCTCTCCTAGAGACAGCTAACCCCCTCAAAGGATGCTGAAGTCTGGAGAGGGAATGCCTGTGAGCACAGAAAGGGGAGAGACTGAGGGAAGGAGGGAGGGAAGCAGGGGGAGAGAGGAGGAAGGAAAGAGAAGGGAGGGAATGTTCGGGTGTTTGATTCAAAAACATTCTTTATTTCAGTCTCCCTGTTCTTTGTAGAACATTTAGCTTTGACCCTCCCTTGCTTACCCTGCTCCCCCCCCCCCCCCCCCGCCCCAACCACAACCCCTACGCCCCAACACACAGTCCAACAGATCTGCAGGATATCACACTCACCAGCATTTTATGTATTCTATGAGAGAGAGAGAGAGAGAGAGAGAGAGAGAGAGAGAGAGAGAGAGAGAGAGAGAGAGAGAGAGAGAGAGAAGAGAGAGAGAGAGAGAGAGAGAGAGAGAGAGAGAGAGAGAGAGAGAGAGAGAGAGAGAGAGAGAGAGAGAGAGAGAGAGAGAGAGAGAGAGAGAGAGAGAGAGAGAGAGAGAGAGAGAGAGAGAGAGAGAGAGAATAATATTTATGATGCAGTGAAAAAAATCCTATCCGTTTGGATTTAAAAAAAAAATATGGCATGAGGTACTATCTGAATATTTATTTTTTGTTCTAGTGAAATAGTCCAATTGTCTGCAGCACTGGTCAAGACATTCCCCTGAGCTGAGGAGACTGGAGAGGACCCAGGGTAAGTTGTGGGCTGAGGAGACTGGAGACGACCCAGGGTAAGTTGTGGGCTGAGGAGACTGGAGACGACCCCGGGTAAGTTGTGGGCTGAGGAGACTGGAGACGACCCAGGGTAAGTTGTGGGCTGAGGAGACTGGAGACGACCCCGGGTAAGTTGTGGGCTGAGGAGACTGGAGACGACCCAGGGTAAGTTGTGGGCTTTTTTTCTGTCTCTGCGCTGCTGATTACGATGCTGCTGATTGATTGGTTAGCGGCTGTGTATTACAACGGGCCACTCGTCACCAGGTTCCAGATGATGGGAGGACTGGAGTGAGTGAGAAAGTGAGAGAAAGAGATGCGCGTGTGGTTTTGTGTGTGGTCCTCGCTGCCCACCTGCCCGCCTTTCGTTAGCTTGGTGGCGCGTGCTGATGAGGTTTTTGGGAGGGAGGGGTTTGCTGATGAGGAGTGCGCCAGCCAGCTGCCTGCGAGGCGGCGGAGGGCCTTTTTTATGAATATGCAGATGAGGGGCGCGTGTGGAGGCAGAGTGGAGGGCGGCTGGGGGGTACGTGAGTGTGCCACAAACAGCACTGTTTATATGCTCTCTATAGGGAGCCTGATCCTCAACAGATTGCTGGTGTTTGGTGTGATCTGGCCGCTGCATTGTTGGGGCTTCTGCCTGCGTGCCTGCTTGCAGGGGGAGACGGAGAAGGAGGAGGGGAACAAGGGAGGGGAGGAGAAGAGGGAAATATAGATAGAGAGATAGTTAAAGAGCAGAGGGGGAAATGGAAGCCGCAGCTTCGGCGGCGTATTTTCCCTCCGTTGACAAGACATGATGATTGCTGCCTACCACCCCTCCTCCTCTACTCCCCCCCACTTCATTTGCATGTCAAAGCAATGCAGGCCACTGTTCAGATTAGTATGAGATGACATAATGATGTAATGAATTAGTGCAGCTGTTTAAGCGCTGCACTCCGCTCTGCAGTGGGAGACAAGGATAGGGAGATAGAAGGCAAGGAAGAGGGAACAGCCTAGGAGGAGGAACAATTTCCTTTGTTAGGAGTTTCTTTTGACATTCTTCTTTAGTTTAAAAGGATGGATTGAATCGAGAAAGTTGGTCATTTGAGATTAAATATTTGTTTAAGTGCAGAATTAAACATCAAACGTATACATTTGATTTTTAAGCACAAAACAAACATTTTCCTTCCCACATTTTCCATTTGTTTCGTTCTCCATTTTGAATACCTAAATTACTATTGAACTCTTAGGCCTGTGTTTAAACCTGTGTTTCATGTCCATTCATCTGGACACATGCCTTACCCCTTGGTCACGTTGCCAATGATGCAGCACATTTAATGCCCATTTGCCAGGCCATCATTGCTAATAAGAATTTGTTCTTAATTGATTCACCTGGATAAATATAGGTTAAATCAAAGAAAAATGTAATTCTCCTCTATGGAGGTATTTGTGTAAGTACGCATGCCCATAGTGGGCACAAGGGCACGGCCCCCTAAATGTTTTATGTTTATATAGGTTCCTAATCTCCCAACCTCATAACTAGCTACCAAGAAGGCATTTCAGGCTTTCAGGCTGTCAGTCAAGTTAGAGTACCTTTTTACATAGAATTAGGCATAGTGACCTTTTTACATAGAATTAGGCATAGTGACCTTTTTTACATAGAATTAGGCATAGTGACCTTTTTACATAGAATTGGGCATAGTGACCTTTTTACATAGAATTAGGCATAGTGATTATGGCTCTGGATTGCAGGAAAAAGCTTTCAGGTGTTTTATCTGAAATCCCACCTCCGGACCACCACCAGCCATCCTTACGTACTTTGGGCTTCCTCCGAGTATGTTTCTCTTTCCTCTCCTGCTGTGTTTGGTGTTTTTCCTCTGGTGAAGGTTAAAATCATGCAGAATATTACCCAGTAATAGATAATACACCATAGGGAATATATAAGACAGGTTTACTCTCTGTGCCAGGTTTTAGAGAAAAACCTGAGGTAAGCTACATTTCAATTTCAATAATAATACTTGTTTTATTTATTATAAGACAGATCTTAACTGTCCCTCTTAGGAGCAGGACTCTGTGTGGAATGGTGTCTATTCGAAGAGCTGTACTAAGACCATCAGAAAGAAATGGAATCCGTTGTAATTCTCCCTCTGCTCGGGGAGAGGGGTTAGAGGGGCACAGAGCAGTGGTTTTTAGTTCTCTCTCTCTTTTTCTATCTCTCTCTTTCTAACACTATCCCCCTATGTCCCAGTCTATTCACACTTGTCTCTCACTCCCCCCCCCCCCCTCTTCTACCTCTCTCCATCCCACTGTTCCCCGTCCTCTCTCTATTACCACCCTATGCTAAGGCAGATGTCTCAGAGACTTCTGGTTCTATATAGTTGGGTTCTCTCTTTGACTGGTCCATGTCTGTGTCTGACCTCTATCCTCACACCACTGATGAGCTTTGCTTCATCATCTGCCATCCATGTCCAGATCAACAGGGTTCCTCATAGAGGGCCCTTATATGACACTGTGTGTGTGTGTGTATTTGTGTTTGTGTGTGTATGGAGTATTTCATTGATTAGATGTGCCTCTGTGACAGGAGATAGGAGCAGGAGTGTGTCATACAGCTCTCCAACCCTCCAACCCTCCAACCCTCCAGCCCTCCAACCCTCCAGCCCTCCAACCCTCCAGCCCTCCAGCCCTCCAGCCCTCCAACCCTCCAACCCTCCAACCCTCCAGCCCTCCAACCCTCCAGCCCTCCAGCCCTCCAACCCTCCAGCCCTCCAGCCCTCCAGCCCTCCAGCCCTCCAGCCCTCCAGCCCTCTAACCCTCCAGCCCTCCAACCCTCTAACCCTCCAACCCTCCAACCCTCCAACCCTCCAACCCTCCAACCCTCCAACCCTCCAACCCTCCAACCCTCCAGCCCTCCAACCCTCCAGCCCTCCAGCCCTCCAACCCTCCAGCCCTCCAGCCCTCCAGCCCTCCAGTCCTCCAGCCCTCCAGCCCTCTAACCCTCCAGCCCTCCAACCCTCTAACCCTCCAACCCTCCAACCCTCCAACCCTCCAACCCTCCAACCCTCCAACCCTCCAACCCTCCAACCCTCCAGCCCTCCAACCCTCCAACCCTCCAACCCTCCAACCCTCCAACCCTCCAACCCTCCAACCCTCCAACCCTCCAGCCCTCCAACCCTCCAGCCCTCCAGCCCTCCAACCCTCCAGCCCTCCAGCCCTCCAGCCCTCCAGCCCTCCAGCCCTCTAACCCTCCAGCCCTCCAACCCTCTAACCCTCCAACCCTCCAACCCTCCAACCCTCCAACCCTCCAACCCTCCAACCCTCCAACCCTCCAACCCTCCAACCCTCTAACCCTCTAACCCTCTAACCCTCTAACCCTCCAGCCCTCCAACCCACCAGCCCTCCAACCCTCCAGCCCTTCTACCCTCCAGAGTCTCTCACACACTACACTACACTCTCAGCCACCAAAAACAAATGTCCAGCAGCTCGCCTGATGGGGGACAGTGACAGGTAGGAGGCTTGTTGTAGAGATGGATAGGTCCCCCGTCTCTCAAATCTCTGTTTTATTTACTTTCTCTTACTCCTCTCCTCTGTCTCTCGTCTGTCTATTGATCAGATGTATAATACTGATAGTTTGTCCCCGCTCAGTGGATGCCTCCTCCAGTTGGTTCTTCTCAGGGAGTAAATATGCTCAACTGCATACGCGATTGACACCAAAATCAATGGCAGAAGAAGACATCATGATGGCATTTTCATTACACTATGGACTATCATACAGAGAGAACCTCTATTGCATTGATCCCATTATTTGGATAGTATTCTCAATTACTTGAATATGACAAAGTTGTGTGAGCAACGTGTGTAATTACTGTGTAATCAAATGTAGTCCAATATATTTTTGACATACTTTTTTGATGTAGTTTACTTAAATTATATTATTGTATCTTTCCATTTATCGCCAAGTAAAATGGAATAGACATATTTGAAAATGCATTGCTTATGCTACAATAAATGAATAGAGAACTCCCTTCCTCCCTCTCTCTGCCCCTGGTCATGGAGCCGTGTCCACGGAGGGCTGGTGTGCTGTGTCCGTGTGGAGTCAGCTGGGTAGTGGAGGGGGTAATGAGTATGCACTGTGACAGCTAGGCTAAAGTGTATGGATGTGTTTGGTGGGAGTAATCAGCTGCAGGACCACGGGGTGTAAGAGGGGGGCAGGGGGCGGTGGGCTGACGTGAGGCTTTATGACTGCAGAGACAGAGCTCATATACACACGCTCAGACATGAACATGGACACACACACACACACACACACACACACACACACACACACACACACACACACACACACACACACACACACACCTTGCACTGCTGAACAACATCCTGCTCTTACAAAAAAGATTCAGACACATAGTTTTCAGACACATTTCACATGTTTTTCCCCTTGTGAAAAAGATATCCCCCACGCAATTTGTTTTCTCAAATATGATTCCACACGTGAATTTTTTTCTCAAATATGTTTATTCCATTTTACTTGGCCATAAATGGAAAGATAAATGATATTATGGTAAGTAAACTGCTTCCATATTTTCAAGCAGTGGTGGCTGCATCATGTTATGAGTATGTTTCACATGTTTTTCCCCTCGTGAATAAGAAATCCCCACATGAATTTTTTTCTCAATGTAATCTTTTCACCACTTTTCCATGACTTTTTCCACATTATGTTGTGTTATTTTGTTGTGTTACAGCTTAAATTTAAAATTGATTCAATTTGGGTTTTTTGTTACTGGCCTACACATAATAACCCATAATATCAAAGTGGAATTGTGTTTCTCCCTAAATAAATTAAAAATTAAAAGCTGAAATGTCTTGAGTCAATAATTATTCCACCCCTTTGTTATGGCAAGCATAAATAAGTTCAGGAGTAAAAATGTGCTAAACAAGTCATATAAGTTTCATGGATTGTGTTTAACATGATTTTTGAATGAATGCCTCACCTCTGTACCCCACACATACAATTTGTGAATTTCAAACACAGATTCAACCACAGAAACCAGGGAGCTTTTCCAATGCCTCACCAAGAAGGTCATCTAAAGCAAACATTGAATATCTCTTTGATGAGGTGAAGTTATGAATTACACTTTAGATGGAGTATCAATACATCCAGTCACTACAACAATACAGGCATCCTTCCTAACTCAGTTGCCGGAGAGGAAGGAAACCAATTCAAGGATTTCACCAATGTTGACTTTTTCGCCAATGTTGACTTTAAAACAGTTACAGAGTTCAATGGCTGTGATAGGAGAAAATTGAGGATAGATCAACAACATTGTAGTTACTCCACAATACTAACCTAATTCACAGAGTGAAAAGAAGGAAGCCTGTACATAATACAAATATTCCAAAACATGCATCCTGTTTGTAACAAGGCAATAAAGTAATACTGAAGAAACATTTTTGCAAAGCAATTCACTTTTTGTCCTGAATACAATTTATGTTTGCGGCAAATCCAATACAGCACATTACTGAGTATCACTTTCCATATTTTCAAGCAGAGAGGTGGCTGCATCATGTTATGAGTATGCTTGTAAATATTAAGGACTAGGGAGTTTTCAGGATAAAAGCAAAGGCAAAGTCCTAGAGGAAAACCTGATTCAGTATGCTTTCCACCAGACACTGGGAGAGTTTTGACTTAAATCTACTTGACAGTCTATAGCAAGACCTGATTGTCTAGCAATGATCAACAACCAATGTGACAGAGAAGAATTTTGCACAATTCAGGTGTGGAAAGCTCTTCGAGACTTATCCAGAAAGACTCAAAGCTGTAATCACTGTCAAAGGTTTTCCACTAAGTACTGACTCAGGGGTGTGAATACTTATGTAAATTAGATATTTCTGTATTTCATTTTTAATGCATTTGCAAACATTTCTAAAAATGTGTTTTCACATCGTCGTTATGGGGTGTGTAGATGGGTGAGAAAAAATATATCTCATCAATTTTTGAATTTTGGCTGTAACAAATTGTGGAATAAATCAAGGGGTATGAATACTTTCTGAAGGCACTGTAATAACACTATTCGTCTATTGAAGGAGATTAAAACAGCACTCCTTAATTGAAACATGAATGAAGTGTCCTCCCCGCCACAGTTTCAGTAAAAAGCTGAGGGATGAGGCTGGAGAAATGTAACTACTCTTAAATCCAGAGGCTACACTATGGATGCAAGGACTGACCATCCATGATATAAAAATGATAGTTTTAACCATGCTTGTAGTGGTTGTTTACATTTACATTGTTCACAAACATATGCGCAAAACAAGCTTATATTCTGGGGTATGATGGGGTATGACAATTCAGCTAAGCTCATGAGGCATTATATTCTTCAAAAATCAATGGGTACATTTCATTTATAAGTCCAAAAATGGATGTAGCAACTAAGGATTGCCCCTTTAACAGGCAGTGACCTTAATACAGCAGAACTATGTCGCCATTTGAACATTAACTCTCCCCCAAAAATGTATTCTGTCCCCTGTTCTGCAAATGTCCCGCAAAATTGTCCCCTTTTCCCACATTTGGGCTTTTTTAGATGTGGTAACCCTAATTCCACTGGTGGAGACATTACTACTGCAACATGTTAACATCATCTTTTCATGTGAGGAGAGTAACATTATTCCAATCCTACATTTGAACGTAACATTTTCACATGTGAAGTTTTATTACATGTGAAACTGCTAATTTGATTTTCACTCTCACATATGGAATTGCAAGTTCACATGTGAAAAAACAATTACATGTAAAAATCTAATTGCCAGTTTCATTTGTGGAAAAACTGTAACTTGAAAATCTCACTTTCACAAGTGGAATTGCAAGTTCATGTTTTTCACATGTGATATAAATGCTCAAAGAGGCCTACTGAGTGTCGCGGCTGTCTAAATCAAATCAAATCCAATTGTATTGGTCACATACACATATTTAGCAGATTTTATTGCGGATGTAGCGAAATGCTTGTGTTCCGAGCTCCAACACTGCAGTAGTATCGCAGTGCTTGAGGCGTCACTATAGATCCGGATTCGATCCCAGGCTGTGTTACAGCTGGCCATGACCGGGAGACCCGTGAGGCAGCGCACAATTGGCCCAGCGTTGTCTGGGTTTGGGGAGGGTTTGGCCGACCGTGATGTCCTTGTCCCATCGTACTCTAGCGACTCCTTGTGGCAGGCCGGGCGCATGCACGCTGACTTCGGCGCCAGTTGTACAGTGTTTCCTCCGACACATTGCTGCGGCTGGCTTCCGGGTTAAGCAAGCAGTTTCTCAACAAGCAGTGCGTCTTGGCAGGATCGTGTTTCAGAGGACGTATGGCTCTCGACCTTCGCATCACCCGACTCCGTACGGGAGTTCCAGCGATGGGACAAGACTGTAACTACCAATTGGGGAGAAAAAGGGGTAAAAGAACAAGATAAAAATAAGAAATATATGCTCAACATGTGAAAACAGCTACTTCATATACTGTATGTCACTGCAAATTTGACGTGTTTTTCTTTGCAAGGGTGAGCTCCACACCTACTCAAACTATCCTTGGTAAATATTTATTTTAACACTAGAGTCCTTAGTTGCTACATACATTTTTGGACTTATTCATTAATTACATGTACCCAGTGATTCTTAAAGAATATAATTTGTAAATGCCTCATGAGCTTAGTTCAACTGTTGTACCCCTTCAGAACACTTCAATGTTTACAAAGTAAATGTAAACAAACACTGTATGGTTAAAACTATACTTTTGGAATCATGGATGGTCAGTTCTTGCAATCATAGCTGTCTATGAATTTGAGAGTGGTTACATTTCTCCAGGCCCATCCCTCAGCTTTTTAACAAAACAGAGATGGGTTGAATACTCTGTTACTGTTTCAATTAAGGATTTCCATTTCATACCTTCCAATCAAGTAGTCTGATGATAAGATTTGGATTGTGGTTAAAGTTATGAAGATACAATTACATTTGAACAAAAATCAGAATCAGAAAATAAATTAATATTGTCAGTCATATTTAGTAATGATGCATTGAGTTAAAGAATTTTCATAATGTGAGCTTGGAAATGATGTTGTATTTGCAGGTCCTGCAAAAATATTAAGTATGCGGTGCATGAAACAAATGCTTTTCCAATATCAGTGAAGAAAATGAATAATGCAGGATCATTTATTTCTCTTAGTGATGCTGTGGACTTTTAATTACATTACGTGAACATAAGGTTTGCTTTGCTACAGATCATATCTCAATTAAACATTTGGAGCCTGTGGCTGCACTGCCTCAGAAGTAATTAATATAAAGTAGGCCTTATTGGCCAGTGAAATTGAACACACTAATGAATACATAAAGGGAAAATAAATATTGATCACACCGTGCATGTGGACAGTATTACTATGATTTGTGTGTGTGTGTGTGTAAGGAGGTACAGTATATGACTGTATTCGCTAGAATACTGTAGCCTCTCTGTCCCCAAACATGGGAGTTTATGTGGCAGATGTATATGTCTAATTTTACATTGGTGTCTATGTGTGTATATGGGTGTGTGCTTTACATTGGTGTCTATGTGTGTATATGGGTGTGTGCTTTACATTGGTGTCTATGTGTGTATATGGGTGTGTGATTTACGTTGGTGTCTGTGTTTATATGGGTCTGTGCTTTACATTGGTGTCTATGTGTGTATATGGGTGTGTGCTTTACATTGGTGTCTATGTGTGTATATGGGTGTGTGTTTTACATTGGTGTCTATGTGTGTATATGGGTGTGTGCTTTACATTGGTGTATGTGGGTGTGTGCTTTACATTGGTGTCTATGTGTGTATATGGGTGTGTGCTTTACATTGGTGTCTATGTGTGTATATGGGTGTGTGCTTTACATTGGTGTCTTTGTGTATATGGGTGTGTGCTTTACATTGGTGTCTATGTGTGTATGTGGGTGTGTGCTTTACATCGGTGTCTATGTGTGTATATGGGTGTGTGCTTTACATTGGTGTCTATGTGTGTATATGGGTGTGTGCTTTACGTTGGTGTCTGTGTTTATATGGGTCTGTGCTTTACATTGGTGTCTTTGTGTATATGGGTGTGTGCTTTACATTGGTGTCTTTGTGTATATGGGTGTGTGCTTTACATTGGTGTCTATGTGTGTATATGGGTGTGTGTTCTACATTGGTGTCTATGTGTGTATATGGGTGTGTGCTTTACATTGGTGTCTATGGGTGTATGTGGGTGTGTGCTTTACATTGGTGTCTATGTGTGTATATGGGTGTGTGCTTTACATTGATTTCTTTGTGGATATGGGTGTGTGCTTTACATTGGTGTCTATGGGTGTATGTCGGTGTGTGCTTTACATTGGTGTCTATGTGTGTAAATGGGTGTGTGCTTTACATTGGTGTCTATGTGTGTATATGGGTGTGTGCTTTACATTGGTGTCTTTGTGTATATGAGTGTGTGCTTTACATTGGTGTCTATGTGTGTATATGGGTGTGTGCTTTACATTGGTGTCTATGTGTGTATATGGGTGTGTGCTTTACATTGGTTTCTATGTGTGTATATGGGTGTGTGCTTTACGTTGGTGTCTATGTGTGTATATGGGTGTGTGCTTTACGTTGGTGTCTGTGTGTATATGGGTGTGTGCTTTACATTGGTGTCTATGTGTATATTGGTGTGTGTTTTACGTTGGTGTCTATGTGTGTATATGGGTGTGTGTAGTGAAAGTCCACGGGAGGCTGAACTCCCGGCCCTGTCACTCCACACTGCAGTTTTCCCCTGCTACTCTTGGTTCTCTATTGCCAATAAGGAGGATAGGCAAGAAAGAGGATTATTGGTATTGATCTACCCAGGGGGATCATTAGGCATCACTATCAATCCACAGATCCTAGCGCACAGCACCGGGCCGCACAGACATTGCCAATTTGTCCCTATTAGAGAGCCCAGTTTCTGGTTGTCTGCGCTGATTGAGGATGCCCAGAGCCCACCGTCTACAACCCACAGCCCCTGCTGGGCTAGGTCTGACCTGGGTCCTGAGATGAACCAATGACAGGCTGGCTGGCTACCTGGTGACCACACTCCACCTGTTCCCCCTGTATTGTCTCCAAGGGTTAGGAGAAAGTGGTGAGGAAAGGAAAGAGGAGGTGATGATAGCCAGCTGAAAGAAAATTAACATGAAGGAACAGCCCTCTGCCAATCGAAGGCAAATGTTCAAATTTGGATTTGATTTGATTGTTGCTTAATTTCCCATTTTCCTGGCTTTACATCTTCGGGTGGAGATAAATCAAATATTTGAGAGCCACCCTGTTCTTTTCCTACTTCCGATGGTGATGACACCACCTTCAGTACCTAACACTCCGTCCTGGCTGGTCGTGGTATTGTTTACCGTCAGGCAATTGAAGCTGTAATGGAATACCTCCGGCAGGCTGATCCGGCCTGGCCTACTTCTTTTTGTAAGCTGGCTGTTCTGGGGAGTAAAGCCTGTTGATCCGCCTCTCCCCCCCCCCATCTCTGGCTGACTGGCACCCTCTTTGCCACACCGCCTGATGTGAGGGAGCCATGCAGCCGGCTGCCAACACGCGCCCAGACGGCCACTTACCAGGCGACGAGAGCTCCCCAGGTGCCACTCAGAGCGCCGATGTTTTGACATGGCATCAGTTCACCGTGCCACCGCTATCAGCGATTAAAACGCAAGGCACTACCAGAATATAAAGGCCCCCGCCACCATCATATTGATATTCCTCTTACCCACCCCCTCTTCACCATGTCTGTCTGTCTGTCTGTCTGTCTGTCTGTCTGTCTGTCTGTCTGTCTGTCTGTCTGTCTGTCTGTCTGTCTGTCTGTCTGTCTGTCTGTCTGTCTGTCTGTCTGTCTGTCTGTCTGTCCATTCTCCTCTGCCTGCCTGCCTGCCTGCCTGCCTGTCTGTCTGTCTGTCTGTCTGTCTGTCTGTCTGTCTGTCTGTCTGTCTGTCTGTCTGTCTGTCTGTCTGTCTGTCTGTCTGTCTGTCTGTCTGTCTGTCCATTCTCCTCTGTCTGTCTGTCTGTCTGTCTGTCTGTCTGTCTGTCTGTCTGTCTGTCTGTCTGTCTGTCTGTCTGTCTGTCTGTCTGTCTGTCTGTCTGTCTGTCTGTCTGTCTGTCTGTCTGTCTGTCTGTCCATTCTCGTCTGTCTGTCTGTCTGTCTGTCTGTCTGTCTGTCTGTCTGTCTGTCTGTCTGTCTGTCTGTCTGTCTGTCTGTCCTGTCTGTCTGTCTGTCTGTCTGTCTGTCTGTCTGTCTGTCTGTCTGTCTCTGTCTCTGTCTCTGTCTCTGTCTCTCTCTCGGTGGTTCTGTCTCTCTCTCGGTGGTTCTGTCTCTCTCTCGGTGGTTCTGTCTCTCTGTGCGCATATAGAGCTGCATGAGGGACTGATTATGTTCATGCCCACGTTTTATCCCCTCTCACAGAAAATCAGGGTAGAGTGGCAGACATCACAGACTCTCCCATCTGCAACTTATACATGCCACCTCCACTGCTCAGCCCCAGAATATCAGGGTAGAGTGGCAGACATCACAGACTCTCCCATCTGCAACGTATACATGCCACCTCCACTGCTCAGCCCCAGAATGAAAAACCATGTCTGTTCTTTACACATTTTATTTGGTGTGAGTTGCGAATGTATTTATTAGAATATAACCACATTTAGGGAATTTTGTTGCCAAACATACTTACACCATGCAAACATGTCTCTTTATGTGTCTCTACGGCCTCTCATTCAAATTCAGTTTTAAAAATCCATCAAAAAAAATGTGCCAATAGATTCTGTTCTATGCTTGGAGGATGCTGACATATCAAGCCTTTCTGCACTTCATCCCTGCTTATGCTCTGTGAAGGGGATTTTGACACCTGGTTTATAACGAAAGCACTTTGGAATAAAGGACTGTATGAATAGACAGTGGCTTTGGGCTTGGCACTGTACCTGTATGTGCTCAGTTTGCCCAAAGCACCGTGCTCAGAGACAGGGATCAGGTGCTTTGAAATCGAAGGGAACGGAGAGGAGAGACCCCTTGGGATGTGGCAGGTTTCCCGTCACGGGCTTGTTGTGTGTGTGTGTCAATTTGTGCGTGCATGTGTGTGTATGCACGCTCTCAAAACCCTGCAGATGACCCCCACTAATTTCCACAAAACAACCCCCCTCCTTCCCAAACATATACAGGTAGAGCCAGACAGACAGACCCTGTGACGGGGCAAGTGGGGCAGGCATCAACAAGTGCTCTTTTCTCATGACCTTTGACCCTGTGACCTCTGGCTGCAGCTCAGTCTGGCCCTAATGATGCAGACAGCAGCCCCTCTCAGTCCCTCACTGCCCCTCTGTCTGGACTCCTCCTCTGCCATGTTCTTAACAGACATACATACACACACAAACACACACACACACACACAAACACACACACACACACCCACACAAACACACACAGACTCCAGGCGCCCCGCTTGGCACAGTAAGCACTGGCTGTGGTAAAACCTGAGCTGCTGGCGTGTCACATAGAGGTCTATTAGAGGGCCAGTAGCAGAAGGAGAGGGGGCGAAAGGGGCACCCCTCAAGACCTTTAAAAGGGCTATAATAAATCATCTTAAACACATCACAATTCATCTGAGCCAGCGCTCCCTCTGACCTCCTAACTGAGGGTTGGTCCTGTGTGGCTCACAGAGCTAGCCTGCCCTGTGTAGCAGCAGCAGTAGTTACACTGTAGCACCACGTTGGCCTTCAACCTGAGGTAATGACTCTAGCCTGGGTGTAGTATGGGGTCCCTTTGAGCTGCTGGCACCCAGTCAATGTGTTGTCCTCACACATCTTCAGTCACAGGTCACTCATAGGGAGTTGTTCAGCCTTCGTCTCACACACACCAGAGCACTGACCACACATATGAGCCCTGGGCCACAGGAGTGGGGAACTCCCCTGAGAAGATGATAAGACGTCCTGTTTTGCCTCACCTCATCAAATGCAGAACCATCCAAAAGTACTTTAAAAGCTTGCTATGAATTTGTCCTGTAGTTAGTAAACCAGGTATATATGTTTAATGCATGTATTCAAAATGTTTAAACCAAATATTGACATATGTAGGGATAATCGATTTTACACAGCAATATGCCCAGCTTGAAATCTATTTGTTTAACACCTTCCACTCTGTGGTATGGTGCCATGGTTGTGTTGGTTGTGCATCCTCTCCCTCAGGACTGTTCTGAACCCCAGCCACCAGTAGAGGGCAATGTGGCCTGCCCAGGAGCATGGCCAGCAGCTGCAGTACAAGGATGTAGCGTTGTGATCGCCCTTCACATGACCACACACACACACCCCTCTACCACTCTTTGTTATTATATACACACACATAGGATACACGGACACTCTTGTCCTTTTTTGTCTGTTCTGTTTCTTCACAGTGGTGTGGAGAAGGGCTGTGATCCTAGTCATTGCAGGTCTCTCTCACGTAGCAGCACATCACTACATCCTCTCCCAGTTCATCTGAAATTCTAACAAGGTGCGGCTTTAATAAACACCCATTGAAACCCATTCACTAGCTACAGACCTAATATAAACACTATCCAGGCTTATATGGAGGCGTACCACAATGTTCTGCCTTTGTATTTATCGGTCCTCAATGAATTTGTATTCATGGCATCCTCACAGTCACATGGCTTTTTGAACCACTAGTAATACAGAAATGAATATACCATGTAACCTGAAGGACATCTGTTGATTTAAAAGGAATACATTGTCGTGTACATTGTCGTGTCCCGTATATTCTGCTTCTGTTCTTTGTGTTTATATGAGGCAGCGGAGGCAGACAGTCTGGGAGTAATCAAATAAAAACAGGGATCATTCATGATCTTTAAAAACACACAAATGAAAAATCAAGGGATCGCTCAAAGCCAGTGGGAGCTCTGTGTGTTTCTGCCTCTGTACAGTTTACCCATAAGACCACTGGGCTGGGGATCTCACTGGCAGATGCTCAGCAACATCATCTTAATACGTTTTAATATGTGTGTGTGTGTGTGTGTGTGTGTCATCTGTGTGTTTTGTCACTCGAGAATGTAAGCCTGTGGCTGTGTGTGTATTTTCTGCAGAGGAGAGAGAGAGAGAGAGCAAGGCAGGGAGGGAGAAAATGAGAGGAGAGATGGATGAGGGCCGTTGTGTGGCTCTGGGTGTTTTAATTATCCTGCGCTCTGTCATTGGGTCGGCGCTCACTATCTTCCTCTGGCTTTATCCCCGTCTCATGATTTGAGCGGTACCTTTATCCCTAAGCCTTCAGCTCCTCTGGCCAAACAAAGAAAAAAGGGAGGGCAAGGAAGGGGTTTTACTACAGTAACTATGCTGCGCTTACCATTAATATCCCTCAATCTCCTCGTTTTTATGTGTTGGAGAGCAGAGTAACCCCAGTAAAGTGACCCTGGTGCGGGTGGGGCCCCAGTAAAGTGACCCTGGTGCGGGTGGGGCCCCAGTAAAGTGACCCTGGTGCGGGTGGGGCCCCAGTAAAGTGACCCAGGTGCAGGTGGCGCCCCAGTAAAGTGACCCAGGTACGGGTGGGGCCCCAGTAAAGTGACCTAGGTGCGGGTGGGGCCCCAGTAAAGTGACCTAGGTGCCTGGTGGGGCCCCAGTAAAGTGACCTAGGTGCGGGTGGGGCTGGGCGGACTCTTGAATATGGTTATTCCAGTTGGGTGTGAGGGAAGCTCCTGTAGGACCAGGTCCAGATCTGCCCCTTTGTATTACTGCTCAAAAGGAGAGCCAAGCGCTAGCAGCCTGGTAAAGAAGCAGAGTACTGTTTTATTTTCCTTCCCTCTCCTGCCCGTTCTTTCTGCCCTTTTTTCCCTTTTTTGTGTGTGTGGAGGAGCTCATCGAAATGCCAAGCGTTCTGGCAACATAGTGTCTCTGACAACACTATTGGCTGAAGAATGGCTTTTGTGGACGGGCACACTGGTCACATGACCCCTCTGTAGAACCTCCCTGAAGCAAAATCATCCACAGATTCTATTTTAGACATCTGAGATTATTTGACTCTTTACTGATGTATTTACATAGCAGCAACATCATGTGCTATTACTGCAGACTTAAATAGATTCCTCAGATTTTAATGGAAAAACAATGTGCTTGGACAAAGGCCATAGTACAAAATACATAGTTCAAATATCTTTGCAGTATGATAGATGTTTA
This sequence comes from Oncorhynchus kisutch, assembly GCF_002021735.2. Taxonomy (NCBI): domain Eukaryota; kingdom Metazoa; phylum Chordata; class Actinopteri; order Salmoniformes; family Salmonidae; genus Oncorhynchus; species Oncorhynchus kisutch. The sequence continues at coordinate 66,436,757 of NC_034181.2, read as the reverse complement.
ATTCATTATTTTCATTTCTAGAAATGTTCTTTTGGAGAATACTAGTGGAGAGATATGTTTATGTGCTGTTCAAGCATGGTGACAATAGTATTATCATATTTAACAAATAATCATTTCTTTATTAAACATGAACATATTTATTTGCCTGTGTTTCATTTAGATCATATTTTGTCAGGAACTGTTTTAATATTTGCCAATCCCCTTGTTCAAATAGATTCAGATAAATGTTACCAATTGAAGTGTAAATATCAGGTAGAAGGCAATCTAGTTAGAGTCGCAAATACTACATTTTCTTAAGAAAAGTGTGTATGTGTGTATATGTGTGTGTATTTGTGCAAGTCAGTGTGTGTATAAAGGCCAATGTATGTGTGTTCGTTTGTCATTTCTGGTCTGTACTGTATCTCCATGACAACATGATGTTGGTTCCCTTACTGACATTTCCCCATTTGGGGAGGATTGTGAATTGCCTCTCTTCTCCTTCAGCCAGCGTGTCATATGAAAAAAAAGGTGTTGGGGAGGACAGGGAGAGGGGGTAACGGAGGCAGGAGGGAGGGGAGGCGGGCTGGGGGGCAATATGAGGAATCTAATGGGCGTCTGGTCTGATTGTCCTCAGCCATGGCAGTAGAGACAAAGCAGATGAATTGTGAAATGTATTCGAAGAGATTGGAGACAAGTGCATGTCAGCAGCCCCTCCATCTCTCCTCCTTTCCACCCCCCTTTCTCCAGGATCCCTCCCTCTCCATCTCTCCTCTCCTCTTTTTGTCTGACACACTGAAAAAAAAACAGGCTTGACAGCAGTGCTCTGTTTGAGCAAAACATTAAAAAAAGAAAATGCTATTTTCCCCCGTTTGTCCTTTCTATAAGCTACTCAGGCAGATGCTCAGCGTATTGCATCCTTATTAATTGTGAAATATTGCAATGTTTATCACTAAATGTACATGAAAAGGTTTTAGATGTATACAATCTCAATTGTTGAGGCTAGATTCTATTATTAAAAAAAATAAAAAACAATACTTAGTAATTAAGTTACAGATTAACAGTCAATTAAAAAAAATATAAAACAAAGTCAAAATTAGTATTCACTGATTGCATTTTAAAATATTGTTTATTTATTCCTAGTGATCTGTAGATTATTTTTAAATAATTTTTCAACCCCTTGTGTTAGAGGCTGACTGGCCTGTGTCTGGTAAGCGTCTGGCCTGCGTCTGGGTCCTGTCTGCCCTCTGCCCTGCTCGCTGACCCCTAGGAGAGCTTGGACGTAGTCAGTCAGCCAGGCAGGCAGTCAGCACAGAGGGCTTCTCTCTCCCTCCCCTCTTTCTTACCTGGTAGCACAGTAGCTTTGTAGAGCTCCACCATGGCCCACATACACAACCCTGATGCCCCGTTGGTTACACCAGAGAGAGGAGGTGGACCAGTGTCTAGCCTGGCATCAGACTCCCTAGCTAGCTGTGGTGCCGTTTGGTATGAGGAAATAGAATCCTGCACATGCTTTTTCGTAGTGGGTCTGAGTGATGCAGTGATAGGAGAAAGGAGTAATGTAACCCAGTGCTATGACTGTGAGGTCACCCATGTGTGGTGTAGTGTATTTTAGACAGCCGCGTTGCCTTTGAAATGTTGAACAGGAATCATTGAGGGCTCATAAAGGCATCCCATTTCTTTCACAAAACACGACCAAACTATGTTCAGTTGGTTTTGATCATGAAAGGCAGAATAAGATATTTCAATATTAGAATTTCAATGTCATTTTTCAATTATTTTCTCACAGAATATTTGTTATTCCTTTCTAAAGAATTATTTTGGGGAATGCCAATTATAACGTCAATGAATAGATACCCTGAAAACTATTTTCAGCACCATTAAGTGACCATGATGACAACAGTGGACTGTCAGCTTTTGTTTTGTGTCGGCTGGATTTATTATTCATCCTTACATCACTCTGTTTTTTACTATGAATAATGGAGAAGCTATCAGAGGAGGAAGACGGATGTGAGAAAGGGATGCCACACAGCGTTGGTCCTGGGTCCTCTCTGCTCTCTCCTCCTGTGAGGAACAGGCAGGGGGGGCACAGAGAGCTCAGAGCCTGGGTGTGCTCGGTAGAGAGCCTGGCCTGTCTCCCTGGTCCTGGGTGGTGATCTCTCTCAGCCTCTCTCAACTCCCTTGCCTGCCTGCCTGGCTCTCTCTCTCTCCGGTCGGGTTTAATAACAGTGTATAAATCAAAAGCCTCCTGTCAGCCACGCAGCCTTCATTAAATTCAAATGGGAAACTGTCCTCTTCGGATCCAATTTTAATAAAACCAGGTAATCAAATATGGGTTTAAAAAAATAGGTCATCATTTCACAGCCCCAGAGATGTCCTCCGCCCAGTGTTTCTGTGTGTGCTTCATGTTAACAGGGTTGAAGAACCTTATCATGTAGAAATACTGTACACACAGCATCCACAGCACACACATAGACTTACACACAGTACTCACTAATCCTGCACAGGGAATATTGTGTCACTGTCCTCTATGCTACAAAATGTAGATGACCTTCAGTAAAAAAATATTGTTGCATAATTTATTTCAAAATGTTAAAAACGTTGATAAATTATTATATGATCAATAATTATGAGATTTAATGTATATGCAAATACAAATGATTAAAATAATTTAATATAGTCAAATATATTGAATAAACACATTTCTAAAATAATTACTAATTCAAATATTTGTAATATGTTTATGGTACATATTCATCATTAAATAAATAATTTTGGGATCACTCCTGTACATTTAAATCAAGAAGTAAATGTGGAATTTTATCAGCGCGTAGTCATGGCAGGTAATAGAGATACAGAAACATGGTGGACATAGACACACACACACACACATACACACACACACACACACACACGCACACACACACACACACACACACACACACACACACACACACACACACACACACACACACACACACACACACACACACACACACACACACACACACTGGAGTGATTAAAGGTTGGTTTGGGATGTTGTGGAGCAGAGGTTAGTGTTGTGGGTGGACTTGGCCGTATAGCTGAGGTATACTGGAACACAGGATGATGTGTAGTCGCGGTTTCATGCTTCTTCAACGCTGATTTCGGGGGCGTATGCTTGGCTTCCTGGGCTGCACTTCTTCCTGACTGTCCCAGGTCTTTCGGTCCATAGGATTGGCTGTAGTCCTGTCAGTTGTAGATCACACATATGTACTCAGTATGTTTGATATGTGACCGGTGTTGACCTATAAGGCTCCACTCAGAGCCCTAACCTTTATTATACGGCCCTGCCACATGGTAACTCAGTCTGCCCCATAGAAACACAGCAGGTCTACTTCTTCTCATATAGCCCTTGGATTCTAGGAATATTCCTCCATCTTTCTGTGATGGTTTACGCACCCCTTTATTTACTCTATTTGAACGTTGATAATAAATAATTGAGGTATTTATATACACTATTTCCTCTATTTCAGCGTTGATAATAAATAATTGAGGTATTTATATACACTATTTCCTCTATTTCAGCGTTGATAATAAATAATTGAGGTATTTATATGCACTAAGAACACGTATTGTAATTGTTTCATCATTAATTATGTTAAAAAAGAAAACATGGTCTAATTTTGTGTTTAATTATACATGCTATAAAAGAAAGCTATAAATATATATGTGATATTTGGTTGTATACCATATTCTTATCTGTTTTGCAATAATCTCCAAGACAAGATGGAGCAGCTGGAACATTATACAGCCTATGAGCAGAAGAGGGCACTATCAGTCGCTGATGTACTCGCTCTCTCGATCTGTCTGTGTCTCCCTCCCTCTGTCCGTCTGTCTCTATCTGTCTCTCTATCTGTTGCTCTCTCTGTCTCCCTGTCTCTCTCCCTGTCTGTCTGTCTGTCTGTCTGTCATGTCTCTCTCTCTCTCTCTCTCTCTCTCTCGCTCTCTCTCTCTGTCTCTCTCTGTCTCTCTCTCACCCTCTCTCTCCCCCTCCTCTCTCTCTCTGTCTTTCTCTCTATTTCTCTCTCTCTCTCTCTCTCTCTCTCTCTCTCTCTGTCTCTCTCTCCCCCTCTCTCTCTCCCCCTCCTCTCTCTGTCTTTCTCTCTCTCTCTCCATCTCTCTCACCCTCTCTCTCTCCCCCTCCTCTCTCTGTCTTTCTCTCTCTACATCTATCATATCTTTGAAAAAATGTATGTAGAAAATGTGTCATGTATTTGTCTAGATAATACTTAATAAAATCACACTAATGTAATCTCCAAAATATATAAAGAGGTTAAAGAAGTCATATTCTCACCAAACTGATCACAGAAAAAAAGCAAAGTGAAAGTGATTTCATGTTGAATGTAACATACATTTAACTTTACATTAGGTTAGTTACATCATTACATTTGAATACTGTTTGTTCTTTGCATGTTGCATGTTCTCTGCATGTTTTTTGCATATTCTCATATTCATTGCATTCTTGCATATAAAAATTGAAGCTTTTTGTGTTTTGGTTTGTTTGTTTACTGGTATTGGTTTGTTTTGAAGACATTGTTGTGTTATCTGGTATATCTGGTTGGTCGTGTTGCTGGTCTATACTGTAGCGGTGTGGTAATGGGGAGTTGCCCTGCAGGCTTGGGATGTGTTCTCAGGACGTGTCTGCCCACTGTCAGTGCTGTTCAATCTTCTCAAATGTTACATCTTCCGTCTCACTTGATCCGTGTGATTTGATTTGTTTCTGATTATCAGTTCACATTCAAGAGAAAGGCTTTAGGTATCTGCATATTATTCTATAGGATGATGGTTATGAAACACTCTAAATACAGCCTCTGAACACAGCTTATTGTTGGTGTTCCTAGAGAATGACTATGATAAACATGTCTGAACCTTCCATTTCCATACTGCTGTCCTACAGGCCCTTTCCATTTAGTGAATAATCGCGTCCATGATTAACAGTCTCCTTTTCTGTTTTTCCTGTAATGAAGTCCAGGTTTTCTCTTTCTTCTAAAAGTTTGTCTCTCTTCGTTAAAGAAGAGGCGATGTACTAAGAGCAGTACAGTGATTGCCTCCCACCGTCATCACCACTACTAGCAGCCCCATAATCACAACCAGAAACACCTGAGCACTGCTCTCCCTGGGTCCAGCCCATTCCTTCTGTCTCCTGGGCAGGTTAGTTGAGTTCCTGTAGCCCCCCCCCCCCCCCCCCCGGTGTGTCTCCCTCCTGCCTCTGTTCTTCCTGCCTCCCTTCCTGTCATCCAGACCTGGCTGCCATGTTAGTGCAGGCTCCTGCTGCTCAGCCCACTCCTCTCCTTCCATAAATCCTCCTATGTGCGAGGAGTAAGGGGGGAAGGTATTGGGTAGGTACAGACAACAATAACCAGGGCTCTCTCCATCAAAGGGTTATCTGGCTCCCACAGGCACACTGACAAACAGACAGACAGACAGACTGCACGACAAAAGGGGGGGGGGAACATATTCGACTGAAACGGGGTGCAGTGGGCCTGGTAAAAATGTGGGTATGAACAGAAGAGGTACGGGGTTTTGGCGTCAAAATGGGTACTTTGTTTGAGATGGAATGGGGGGGCAGTGAACGGATGGTGAGAGAGGGGGATGTAGTGTGAGGGATGTGAGGCAGAGAAGGGACACGGTGAGTGATGCTGTCCATCCAAAGTTCAGAGGTTCAGAGGTTTGTTGGACATACAGACGTATTCAGCGTATTACTGAAGCGTTAGGCATACTACTGAGGCGTTAGGCGTACTACTGAGGCGTTAGGCGTACTACTGAAGTGTTAGGCGTACTACTGAAGCGTTAGGCGTACTACTGAAGCGCTAGGCGTACTACTGAAGCGTTAGGCGTATTACTGAAGCGTTAGGCGTACTACTGAAGTGTTAGGCGTACTACTGAAGCGTTAGGCGTACTACAGAAGTGTTCGGCATACTACAGAAGCGTTTGGCGTACTACTGAAGCGTTAGGCGTACTACTGAAGCGTTAGGCGTACTACTGAAGCGTTAGGCGTACTACTGAAGCGTTAGGCATACTACAGAAGTGTTCGGCATACTACAGAAGCGTTTGGCGTACTACTGAAGCGGTAGGGGTACTACAGCAGTGTTCGGCGTACAACTGAAGCGTCAGGCGTTAGGCGTACTACAGAAGAGTTAGGCGTTAGGCGTACTACTGAAGAGTTAGGCGTTAGGCGTACTACTGAAGAGTTAGGCGTTAGGCGTACTACTGAAGTGTTAGGCGTTAGGCGTACTACTGAAGTGTTAGGCGTTAGGCATACTACTGAAGTGTTAGGCGTACTACTGAAGTGTTAGGCGTTAGGCATACTACTGAAGTGTTAGGCGTTAGGCGTACTACTGAAGAGTTAGGCGTTAGGCATACTACTGAAGAGTTAGGCGTTAGGCGTACTACTGAAGTGTTAGGCGTTAGGCGTACTACTGAAGAGTTAGGCGTTAGGCGTACTACTGAAGTGTTAGGCGTACTACAGAAGCTTTCGGCATACTACTGAAGCGTTAGGCATACTACTGAAGCGTTAGGCGTACTACTGAAGCGTTAGGCATTAGGTGTACTACTGAAGCGTTAGGCGTACTACGGAAGCGTTAGGCGTACTACTGAAGCGTTAGGCGTACTACAGAACCATTAGGCATTAGGCGTACTTCAGAAGCGTTAGGCATACTACTGAAAGGTTAGGCGGTCGGCGTATTACAGAAGCGTTAGGCGTACAACAGAAGCGTTATACGTACTACAGAAGCGTTAGGTGTACAACAGAAGCGTTATACGTACTACAGAAGCGTTAGGCATACTACTGAAGCGTTAGGCATACTACTGATACGTTAGGCGTTCGGTGTACTACAGAAGCGTTAGGCGTACTACAGAAGTGTTAGGTGTACAACAGAAGCGCTATACGTACAACAGAAGCGTTATACGTACAACAGAAGCGTTATACGTAGTACAGAAGCGTTAGGTGTTCAACAGAAGTATTAGGCATAGAACAGAAGCATTATACGTACTACAGAATCGTTATGCGTACTACAGAATCGTTAGGTGTACTACAGAATTGTTAGGCGTACTACAGAAGCGTTAGGCGTACTACAGAAGAGTTAGGCGTACTACAGAAGCGTTAGGCGTACTACAGAAGTGTTAGCCGTGCGACAAAAGCATTATACGTACTACAGAAGCGTTAGGCGTACTACAGAAGCGTTAGGCGTACTACAGAAGCGTTAGGCGTACTACAGAAGCGTTAGGCGTACTACAGAAGCGTTAGGGGTACAACAGAAGCATTATACGTACTACAGAAGTGTTAGGCGTACTACAGAAGCGTTAGGCGTACTACAGAAGCGTTAGGCGTAAAACAGAAGTGTTAGGCATACTACTGAAGTGTTAGGCGTACTACAGAAGCATTAGGCATACTACTGAAGCGTTAGGCGTACTACTGAAGCGTTAGGCATACTACTGAAGTGTTAGGCGTACTACAGAAGCTTTCGGCATACTAATGAAGCGTTAGGCATACTACTGAAGCGTTAGGCGTTAGGCGTACTACGGAAGCGTTAGGCGTTAGGCGTACTACTGAAGCGTTAGGCGTACTACAGAAGCATTAGGCATTAGGCGTACTACAGAAGCGTTAGGCGTACTACAGAACTGTTAGGCGTACTACAGAAGATTTCGGCATACTACTGAAGCGTTAGGCATTCGGTGTACTACAGAAGCGTTAGGCGTACTACAGAAGCGTTAGGTGTACAACAGAAGCGGTATACGTACTTCAGAAGGGTTAGGCGTACTACAGAAGCATGAGGCACGTACTTCAGAAGGGTTAGGCGTACTACATAAGAGTGAGGTGCGTACTTCAGAAGGGTTAGGCGTACTACAGAAGAGTGAGGTGCGTACTACAGAAGCATTAGGCGTACTACAGAAGAGTGAGGCGCGTACTTCAGAAGGGTTACGCGTACTACAGAAGAGTGAGGCGCGTACTACAGAAGGGTTAGGCGTACTACAGAAGAATGAGGTGCGTACTACCGAAGGGTTAGGCGTACTACAGAAGAGTGAGGCATGTACTTCAGAAGCGTTAGGCGTACTACAGAAGAGTGAGGCGCGTACTTCAGAAGGGTTAGGCGTACTACAGAAGAGTGAGGCGCGTACTACAGAAGGGTTAGGCGTACTACAGAAGAGTGAGGTGCGTACAACAGAAGCGTTAGGCGTACTACAGAAGACTGAGGCACGTACTTCAGAAGGGTTAGGCGTACTACAGAAGAGTGAGGCATGTACTTCAGGAGCGTTAGGCGTACTACAGAAGAGTGAGGCGCGTACTTCAGAAGCGTTAGGCATACTACAGAAGAGTGAGTCGCGTACTTCAGAAGGGTTTGGCGTACTACAGAAGGGTTAGGCGTACTACAGAAGGGTTATGCGTACTACAGAAGAGTGAGGTGCGTACTTCAGAAGGGTTAGGCGTACTACAGAAGGGTTAGGCGTACTACAGAAGGGTTAGGCGTACTACAGAAGGGTTATGCGTACTTCAGAAGGGGTGGCGTACTACAGAAGAGTGAGGTGCGTACTTCAGAAGGGTTAGGCGTACTACAGAAGAGTGAGGTGCGTACTTCAGAAGGGTTAGGCGTACTACAGAAGGGTTAGGCGTACTACAGAAGGGTTATGCGTACTTCAGAAGGGGTGGCGTACTACAGAAGTGTTAGGCGTACTACAGAAGAGTGAGGCGCGTACCTCAGAAGGGTTAGGTGTACTACAGAAGGGTTAGGCGTTCTACAGAAGCGTTAGGCGTACTTCAGAAGGGTTAGGCATACTTCAGAAGGGTTAGGCGTACTACAGAAGAGTGAGGCGCGTCCTTCAGAAGGGTTAGGCGTACTTCAGCAGGGTTAGGCCTACTACAGAAGAGTGAGGCGCGTACCTCAGAAGGGTTAGGTGTACTACAGAAGGGTTAGGCGTTCTACAGAAGCGTTAGGCGTACTTCAGAAGGGTTAGGCATACTTCAGAAGGGTTAGGCGTACTACAGAAGAGTGAGGCGTGTCCTTCAGAAGGGTTAGGCATACTTCAGAAGGGTTAGGCCTACTACAGAAGAGTGAGGCGCGTACCTCAGAAGGGTTAGGTGTACTACAGAAGGGTCAGGCGTTCTACAGAAGCGTTAGGCGTACTTCAGAAGGGTTAGGCGTACTTCAGAAGCGTTAGGCCTACTACAGAAGAGTGAGGCGCGTCCTTCAGAAGGGTTAGGCGTACGACAGAAGAGTCAGGCGCGTCCTTCAGAAGGGTTAGGCGTACTACAGAAAAGTGAGGCGCGTCCTTCAGAAGGGTTAGGCATACTACAGAAGGGTTAGGCGTACTACAGAAGAGTGAGTCGCGTCCTTCAGAAGGGTTAGGCATACTACAGAAGGGTTAGGCGTACTACAGAAGAGTGAGTCACATCCTTCAGAAGGGTTAGGCATACTACAGAAGGGTTAGGCATACTACAGAAGGGTTAGGCGTACTACAGAAGAGTGAGTCGCGTCCTTCAGAAGGGTTAGGCATACTACAGAAGGGTTAGGCATACTACAGAAGGGTTAAGCGTACTACAGAAGGGTTAGGCGTACTACAGAAGCGTTTGGCGTACTACAGAAGGGTTAGGCGTACTACAGAAGAGTGAGTCGCGTACTTCAGAAGCATTAGGCGTACTTCAGAAGGGTTAGGCGTACTACAGAAGGGTTAGGCATACTACTGAAGCGTTAGGCGTACTACAGAAGCGTTAGGCGTACTACTGAAGCGTTAGGCATACTACTGAAGTGTTAGGCGTACTACAGAAGCTTTCGGCATACTAATGAAGCGTTAGGCATACTACTGAAGCGTTAGGCGTTAGGCGTACTACTGAAGCGTTAGGCGTTAGGCGTACTACTGAAGCGTTAGGCGTACTACAGAAGCATTAGGCATTAGGCGTACTACAGAAGCGTTAGGCGTACTACAGAACTGTTAGGCGTACTACAGAAGATTTCGGCATACTACTGAAGCGTTAGGCATTCGGTGTACTACAGAAGCGTTAGGCGTACTACAGAAGCGTTAGGTGTACAACAGAAGCGGTATACGTACTTCAGAAGGGTTAGGCGTACTACAGAAGCATGAGGCACGTACTTCAGAAGGGTTAGGCGTACTACATAAGAGTGAGGTGCGTACTTCAGAAGGGTTAGGCGTACTACAGAAGAGTGAGGTGCGTACTACAGAAGCATTAGGCGTACTACAGAAGAGTGAGGCGCGTACTTCAGAAGGGTTACGCGTACTACAGAAGAGTGAGGCGCGTACTACAGAAGGGTTAGGCGTACTACAGAAGAGTGAGGTGCGTACTACCGAAGGGTTAGGCGTACTACAGAAGAGTGAGGCATGTACTTCAGAAGCGTTAGGCGTACTACAGAAGAGTGAGGCGCGTACTTCAGAAGGGTTAGGCGTACTACAGAAGAGTGAGGCGCGTACTACAGAAGGGTTAGGCGTACTACAGAAGAGTGAGGTGCGTACAACAGAAGCGTTAGGCGTACTACAGAAGACTGAGGCACGTACTTCAGAAGGGTTAGGCGTACTACAGAAGAGTGAGGCATGTACTTCAGGAGCGTTAGGCGTACTACAGAAGAGTGAGGCGCGTACTTCAGAAGCGTTAGGCATACTACAGAAGAGTGAGTCGCGTACTTCAGAAGGGTTTGGCGTACTACAGAAGGGTTAGGCGTACTACAGAAGGGTTATGCGTACTACAGAAGAGTGAGGTGCGTACTTCAGAAGGGTTAGGCGTACTACAGAAGGGTTAGGCGTACTACAGAAGGGTTAGGCGTACTACAGAAGGGTTATGCGTACTTCAGAAGGGGTGGCGTACTACAGAAGAGTGAGGTGCGTACTTCAGAAGGGTTAGGCGTACTACAGAAGAGTGAGGTGCGTACTTCAGAAGGGTTTGGCGTACTACAGAAGGGTTAGGCGTACTACAGAAGGGTTATGCGTACTACAGAAGAGTGAGGTGCGTACTTCAGAAGGGTTAGGCGTACTACAGAAGGGTTAGGCGTACTACAGAAGGGTTAGGCGTACTACAGAAGGGTTATGCGTACTTCAGAAGGGGTGGCGTACTACAGAAGAGTGAGGTGCGTACTTCAGAAGGGTTAGGCGTACTACAGAAGAGTGAGGTGCGTACTTCAGAAGGGTTAGGCGTACTACAGAAGGGTTAGGCGTACTACAGAAGGGTTATGCGTACTTCAGAAGGGGTGGCGTACTACAGAAGTGTTAGGCGTACTACAGAAGAGTGAGGCGCGTACCTCAGAAGGGTTAGGTGTACTACAGAAGGGTTAGGCGTTCTACAGAAGCGTTAGGCGTACTTCAGAAGGGTTAGGCATACATCAGAAGGGTTAGGCGTACTACAGAAGAGTGAGGCGCGTCCTTCAGAAGGGTTAGGCGTACTTCAGAAGGGTTAGGCCTACTACAGAAGAGTGAGGCGCGTACCTCAGAAGGGTTAGGTGTACTACAGAAGGGTTAGGCGTTCTACAGAAGCGTTAGGCGTACTTCAGAAGGGTTAGGCATACTTCAGAAGGGTTAGGCGTACTACAGAAGAGTGAGGCGTGTCCTTCAGAAGGGTTAGGCATACTTCAGAAGGGTTAGGCCTACTACAGAAGAGTGAGGCGCGTACCTCAGAAGGGTTAGGTGTACTACAGAAGGGTCAGGCGTTCTACAGAAGCGTTAGGCGTACTTCAGAAGGGTTAGGCGTACTTCAGAAGCGTTAGGCCTACTACAGAAGAGTGAGGCGCGTCCTTCAGAAGGGTTAGGCGTACGACAGAAGAGTCAGGCGCGTCCTTCAGAAGGGTTAGGCGTACTACAGAAAAGTGAGGCGCGTCCTTCAGAAGGGTTAGGCATACTACAGAAGGGTTAGGCGTACTACAGAAGAGTGAGTCGCGTCCTTCAGAAGGGTTAGGCATACTACAGAAGGGTTAGGCGTACTACAGAAGAGTGAGTCACATCCTTCAGAAGGGTTAGGCATACTACAGAAGGGTTAGGCATACTACAGAAGGGTTAGGCGTACTACAGAAGAGTGAGTCGCGTCCTTCAGAAGGGTTAGGCATACTACAGAAGGGTTACGCATACTACAGAAGGGTTAAGCGTACTACAGAAGGGTTAGGCGTACTACATAAGCGTTTGGCGTACTACAGAAGGGTTAGGCGTACTACAGAAGAGTGAGTCGCGTACTTCAGAAGCATTAGGCGTACTTCAGAAGGGTTAGGCGTACTACAGAAGGGTTAGGCGTACTACAGAAGGGTTAGGCGTACTACAGAAGGGTTAGGTGTACTACAGAAGTGTTAGGCGTACTACAGAAGGGTTAGGCGTACTACAGAAGGGTTAGGCATACTACAGAAGGGTTAGGCGTACTACAGAAGGGTTAGGCGTACTACAGAAGCGTTTGGCGTACTACAGAAGGGTTAGGCATACTACAGAAGGGTTCGGCGTACTACATAAGAGTGAGGTGCGTACTTCAGATGGGTTAGGCATACTACAGAAGCGCTCGGCATACTACAGAAGAGTGAGTCCCGTACTTCAGAAGGGTTAGGCGTACTTCAGAAGGGTTAGGCGTACTACAGAAGAGTGAGTTGCGTACTTCAGAAGCGTTAGGCGTACTTCAGAAGGGTTAGGCGTACTTCAGAAGGCTAAGGCGTACTACCGAAGAGTGAGGCGTGTACTTCAGAAGGGTTAGGCGTACTACCGAAGAGTGAGGCGCGTACTTCAGAAGGGTTAGGCGTACTACCGAAGAGTGAGGCGCGTACTTCAGAAGGGTTAGGCGTACTACAGAAGAGTGAGTCGCGTACTTCAGAAGGGTTAGGCGTACTACAGAAGCGTTAGGCGTACTTCAGAAGAGTGAGTCGCGTACCTCAGAAGGGTTAGGCGTACTACAGAAGAGTGAGGCGTACTACAGAAGCGTTAGGCGTACTACGACGTAGGTTACTGTACACTACAGTATGTCCTTTGTAGTTTGCACGAATGTACCACATTGTATCACTTCTGTGTATTTATTTCGATCTCACCATGCAAATGATAATCATAACAATTACTATTTGATCATTCTAAGCGGTTACTTTCTAATCACCATAGAACGGTAACTGTTTCTGATAAGGCTCTCCCAGTGTGGCTGGGAGTTCGTTTGGTGAGGAGGCAGATATTTTATCAGGGCTGTAGTGCAGGGTCTATTCCTCAGCCCTGTATTAGCGTGTCAGGGACGACTGCTGTAATGAATTACCAACTCCAAATTTTGCAAGTTAAAAAGTGGGAATGAGAGTAAACCTTTTGTTTATGTCACCTATCATCTTGAAATATGTACTATTCTGCGCCTCTCAGCTCCCTGTCTCCCTCCAGCGTGATTAAAGGTTCTGGGCTCCCTGTCTTAGTCCATTCCTGTGTTACCTCATCTTCTACTCCTCTTGCTCTCTCTCTCTCTCGCTCTCTCTCTCTCTCTCTCTCTCTCTCTCTCTCTCTCTCTCTCTCTCTCTCTTCCCCTCTCTCTCCCTCTTCCCCTCTCTCTGTCTCTCTCTCTCTATCCCTCTCTCTTCCTCTTTCTCTGTCTCTCTTTCTCTTTCTCTCCCTCTCCCTCTTCCCCTCTCTCTCTCTCTCTCTCTCTCTCTTTCTCGCTCTCTTTCTCCCTCTTCCTTCCTCTCTCTCTCCCTCCCTCTTCCTTCCTCTCTCTCTCGCTCTCTCTTCTCTGGCAGGAACAGACATCATAAACCTCCTCTTTTTGCTGAAACCTGCTGTCTAGATTTTCCCCCGTCAAGGAAGTGTTCAAGTTGAGAGGGTTCCTCTGGGAATTATGTGAGCACTTGACCAGGTGTTTGCGACACTTTCAAAATTCGATTTGATTCTGGTGTGTGTACACGCGCATAGTGTGTGTGTGTGTCTGTATGTTTGACCTATGAATTGGAATGAAAAACAATACACATATTTTTATAGTTGGTGTGTGTGTGTGTGTGTTATTTACATTAGAAATGTTATAAAGAAAGTGAGTGAGATGCACATATCTGGTGGAGTATACATTTGGTATATTCACTGTGTGTTTAGAATATGCATGTGAACATATGAAATTCATACAGTATGTTAAAGAGTGAGATAGAAAGAGTGTGGTATGTTTGCAGGATAGTGTAGAGGAAGAATTGCCTGTGGTTGCCTTGCAGGACTGCTACAGTACCTCTGAAATCCACCATCTCTCTCTCTATCTCTCCATTCCCTTTCAACAGAAACATGTCCCCCAGCTAAGGTGCTCCTACACTGTTTTCACCATCACTATTTCAAGAGAAAACAAAACTGTGAGTAGAGGCAGCTAGATACTGGGTTTTGTAAAGGTGTGCTATGGTGTGTTTCTGAGGTAAACTGATTCTGCTAGCACCCTGTAACGTATCTATCCCCTCTCTGCACTGCGGAGTCTAGCTGCAGGGATCAGGATTACACCACAATATTATCCATCTCTGAATTGTGATGTCAGGTTAAAAAAAATATCACTTTTCGTCACATTTTTTTCATCCTCTCAATGATACAATACTTCATGTATTATTTTGTTGTTCAAGGTATTACATTGTGTAGTGAGAGAATAATGGTTATCAACAAGTAGGGTGATAGAAAGTATGACAGTATTAGGGCTGGTTTATACAGGAGCCTTCCTCTGTGTAAATGAAGTAGATTAACTACTTGAACTAGATATTTCACTTGTATTTCTGACAAGGAAATTGTTTCTTCGTGGAACTAAAAAATGTGCATTCTAATAGGTAAGTCTACTTCCTTCTCACAGGGGAAAGGTGATTATATCAAATCTTTTGACTTTGAAATCTTCTCTTGTGCCCAGTATTTTCTCTAATTAGATGCATATGAAAAACAGTGTTTTCATGAGGCCTGTGAAGTGAAAACTACAACATAAATATCGAAACGGTGCACAAGGGATGGAGAGCTATCTCTACCCAGGTACTGCAGGAGCTGTGGGGTCACCTAATTGGCAGTCTAGTATGTAACACGTGATGTAGCCTCGTCACATATTTATGTGCATATTTATTTTTTAATGTTTATTTTATTCTACATTTGCCTCACTAATAATTCATACTTTACAGCTTTCACATGTTTTTTAATTTTTCTTCTCCTACTTCTTCCCCTCCATGTGTGGCTCTGTTTCTCAGAGATTCTCTGTGTTGTTGAATGGAATTGGGGAGCGAAACCTCAGGGTCTGACTCTCCAGTCAGTCTGCTAGGGCTGTTTTAAAGTCCTGTCAGTTTTTTTATTTGGAGGGGAGAGGGGGTTATGGAGGGACCGTGGTGTGGGGGTTGTGTCAGGAGGGGCGATCATAAATATTAGGAGCTGCAGGGAGACAAAGGGGCTAAAATGGAAAGGCTTGGCCAGACGAGGGGACCTGGCCATGTCATGTACCTCAGTCATTTTTCTTGTGCGCTTAGAACTCAGTCAGGGGTTTAATTGGAATCCAGACTTCAAAGAATCCTTCGCCCCGTCCAGCAGCTCCCCCCCTCACCCCCATCCCTGACCCTCCCAAACCCCACCCCTCCTCTACCTCTCCTGGCTGGATCCACTTGTCATGTCCACAGCACATACACACAGACCGTGACCACTACTATGTCACACACAACATCGCCATGTACTGCACACCACGAAATTGACTTATTTACTCTAGATACTGTATTTAGGTGCTCTGTCTGTGTTCACGCGTAGGTGTGTGGGGTGTATGTTTCTCTGTGTGCCTGTTGTGTGTGTGTGGTGTGTGTGTGTGTGTGCTTTGTGACTGAGTACAGATGTAGGATCTTCATTTGATCACCCTGTTGCAGGATAACATTAAACTTGGGCATTTTAAACTTGTTGTGTACAGTATTTGAGGTTTAAAAACACTTCTGAAGTTTGTAATTTCCACTTTGAAATGTCAGACCTGGTTTATCAACCCCTACAAAAATGTCCCTTCATTATTATTCACATTTCCTGTTGCTGCAAGATTATTTTCCTGCTGTAGCAAACTGGCTCAAATGAAGATCCTACATCTGTACGTTTACATAGTTATCTATTCAATACCACACCTCTCCTGAAATGAATGCCCTACTGTAACTGTTGGGTGCAAAGAGAGAGAGAGGTATCCAAGTCTCTTTTCGGGTGCAACTTAGTGCAACTCAGTCAGTGTCAGTAGCCGCTAGGAGAGGAGAATGGAAAAAAGGTTCAGTATTAGCTAGCCATGGAGCTTAAACAGAGATTCACATGTCACAAGGGCCTCACCCTTATTGTAACAGGGTGGCACTTCTTCAACTCAAACTATTTTAATTGCAATTATCAAGCAAACACAATATGCCTCATTATTAATAGTCCCTTATATGCAGTATATAGCCACACACTGTGGTATGTTATTTCAAACGGTTGTGTATATTGGATTATATTCCTGCACTAGATTGTCTGGAATTTGGACCTAATTGGAAGAGTTATGAATATGCAACACATGCCTCAGAGCAAAAGTGAAGTGAGAGAAAGTTAAGTTTTGTAATAAGTCTGAAGAAAATGGGAGGAAAATGTCTATATAGTAATATTGGAAGCATGTGGGTTGATATATAGTAATTCTGGAAGCATGTGGGTTGATATATAGTAATATTGGAAGCATGTGGGTTGATATATAGTAATATTAGAAGCATGTGGGTTGATATATAGTAATATTGGAAGCATGTGGGTTGATATATAGTAATCTTGGAAGCATGTGGGTTGATATATAGTAATATTAGAAGCATGTGGGTTGATATATAGTAATACTAGAAGCATGTGGGTTGATATATAGTAATACTAGAAGCATCTGGGTTGATATATAGTAATATTGGAAGCATGTGGGTTGATATATAGTAATACTAGAAGCATGTGGGTTGATATATAGTAATATTAGAAGCATGTGGGTTGATATATAGTAATATTAGAAGCATGTGGGTTGATATATAGTAATATTGGAAGCATGTGGGTTGATATATAGTAATATTAGAAGCATGTGGGTTGATATATAGTAATATTAGAAGCATGTGGGTTGATATATAGTAATATTGGAAGCATGTGGGTTGATATATAGTAATATTGGAAGCATGTGGGTTGATATATAGTAATATTGGAAGCATGTGGGTTGATATATAGTAATATTGGAAGCATGTGGGTTGATATATAGTAATATTGGAAGCATGTGGGTTGATATATAGTAATATTAGAAGCATGTGGGTTGATATATAGTAATATTAGAAGCATGTGGGTTGATATATAGTAATATTGGAAGCATGTGGGTTGATATATAGTAATATTGGAAGCATGTGGGTTGATATATAGTAATATTGGAAGCATGTGGGTTGATATATAGTAATATTGGAAGCATGTGGGTTGATATATAGTAATATTAGAAGCATGTGGGTTGATATATAGTAATATATGCACCAGTGTATTGAAGGATTCTTTGGGTTTCAGTAGGCCTTGTTAGCACTGCCGAGGAGACATTTTGAAACCATACCTGAACTGAATATTTTTTAAAGATATAATTATAGGTAGGAAAAAGAGGACCTATTTTCAGACCTCGAACAAATCATTTTTCCCATTATACATGGTAAAGGTGTTAATGACGGCTTGTCTTTTAGATTTTGCCGTATGAATTATGAAACAGCTGTATCATTTGAAGTACAGTTAATAGGTGAATTTCAAATAGCCAATCTGTCGAAAAAAAGGTATGGATATCCAATTGAAATTGTTCTTGCCGAGACAGAGTTCCAGTGCAATAATCAACGTAGGGAAGTGTGTTCCTATTCTAACCTGTATACTGGGCCAACATTGGCAAGTTTAAATAACCTTCCTCAGTAGGGGTGGGGATTTAGGGCATCAATTGGCTATTCTGAAAATGGCAAATTTGGGACTGCTTTCCCTCCCAGTCGTTTAACAGGTGGCTCCTGTAGACAATATATTGCCATACATAAGCACACTGACTTCTGTGACAAGTTCATTTGAATCAGTTGTGAGTGATGTCCCTACACTTAGAAAAAAAAGGTGCAATCTATACTGAACAAAAATATTAACACAATGTAAAGTGAGCTGAAATAAAATATCCCCTCTCACATTTTGAGCACAAATGTGTTTACATCCCTGTTAGTGAGCATTTCTCCTTTGCTAAGATAATCCTTCCATCTGTACAGGTGTGGCATATCAAGAAGGTGATTAAACGGCATGATTATTACACAGGTGCACCTTCTGCTGGGGACAATAAAAGGCCACATGTGCAGTTTTGTCACACAACACAATGCCACAGAAGTCTTGAGGGAGTGTGCAATAGGCATGGTGACTGCAGGAATGTCCACCAGAGTTCTTGCCAGAGAATTTAATGTTAATTTCTTGACCATAAGCCACCTCTAAAAAAATGTGGGAGAATTTGTCAGTACGTCCAAACGGCCTCACAAACGCAGACCAGGAGTATGGTGTCGCATGGGCGAGCGATTTGCTCATATCAACGTTATGAACAGAGTTCCCCATGGTGGCGGTGGGGTTATGGTACGGACAGGCATAAGCTATGGACAGCGAACAGAATTGTATTTTATCGATATCAATTTGAATGCACAGAGATACCGTGATGAGATCCTGATCCTGATCATTGTTGTACCATTAATCCGCCGCCATCACTTCATGTTTCAGCATGATAATGCACAGCCCTCTGTCGCAAGGATCTGTACACAATTCCTGGGAGCTGAAAATGTCCTAGTTATTCCATGGCCTGCATACTCACCAGACATGTCACCCATTGAGCAGGTTTGGGATGCTCTGGGTAGACGAGTACGAAAGTGTGTTCCAATATCCAGCAACTTCACACAGCCATTGAAGAGGAGTGGGACAACATTCCCCAGGCCACAATCAACAGCCTGACACATCTCCTATGTGAAGGAGATGTGTCGCGCTGCATAAGCCAACCAGATACTGACTGGTATTCTGATCTACTCCCATACTTTTTTTTAAGGTATCTGTGAACAACAGATGCATATCTGTATTCCCAGTTATGTGAAATCCATAGATTAGGGCTGAATTAATTGATTTAAATTGACTGATTTCCTTATATGAACTGTTACTTAGTAAAATCTTTGAAATTGTTACATGTTGCGTTTACATTTTGAGGTTCAGTGTAGAACCTTAAAGGGTTCTTCAGATGTCCCAATAGGAGAACACTTTGAAGAACCCTTTTGGAACCCTTTTTTTCTAAGAGTGTAGTTGGATGGTATTGGTCATTGTCTAAGGTTATGGCTTTCTGACACCTGGTCAGAGTAGGGAAGAAGAGGAACAATAACAGGTTTGCAGACGTAAATGGAAGGAAAGAAGTTGTGCTTCCACTGCAGAGGCCATGGGGCTGTTCATTTATAATCCATTACATACATCAGTAACGGAGGTGATTGTTTTGGGGTTATGGATGTGTTCTCCTTCGTGATGTTGTCTCTGCAATTGTGAGCTCACATACTGTATCATAACTTGCTGCAGCCTGCTCTTTAAATGCATGTGGATCATCTTGACGTGAAAGGCTCACAAACGGCTGGTGATGATGATGACTGATTGCTGTTGGAAAGAAAACAAAGAGATCTGTTCCAACGCCCCGCTGTCTTGTGGAGAACACAGGCAGCCTGGGAGAGGCATGAGGCTTCTGTGACTAATAGAGTAGCAGAGACAGAATGGCTTCTAATGGAGGTGTTAATGACCATGTTGCTTAAAGGTTACTTTGGAGTGGTGTTTTCACTCTCCCACTTGTCTCCACCCCTCCATCTCCCTCTCCGTCCTTATTTTGTTTTCTTATTATTCTCCCTCTTCCCGGCTGTGCAACCCTGCAACTGCAGCGTCCGACAGATCAAGGCATGTCAGAGTGAAGGGAGAAAGAAAGAGACAGATAGGGAGAGAGAGAGAAAGATGGTAACATGGGAGAGAGAAAGGGATATAAAGGAAAGAGAGTTCCTGGAATCAGGGAGGGGTCTCCCCAGGGCAACCCATCAGGACGTTGACTTGAAGGGACTTTGCGTGGCGAGCTTCAAGCACCTCTGACATGCACGCTCATTTCCATTCGCTTTTATCAAATATGAAAATTCAGGGACCCCCGCTCTTCATCGCGCCCCAAAAGACCCAAACACAGTGGAAATAGCAGAGAGAAGAGGTAGTTAAAAAAAGTGAGGAGTTTTTATCGTGAAGAAGAGGAGGGTTGTTAGCTTTCATGATAATTCTGTCTGTGCTTCCCCTTGTCTGTTGGCTCAGCTCAGGGGTGGGTCTCATTTGAGAGTGGTTGCACATTTCTATTTGCATCCTGGCAGACCAGACCACACTGTTGTCTTCTCCACTGGAGATGGGCTTCTGTTTGTTAAGATATTTTTCTACTTTTTCTGCAACCTTTGTTGAGGAGTGGAAAAGGATGAATGTCCTTCACTCGTCCCCTGGCCACGACGTGGGAAGTAATCCGGAGTGGCTTCATAAAGTGGGATGAAATATGCAGGAAGAGGGGAAACATTAAGAGTTTTAATTTGGCTGGAATGGTTTCTCCACACGTGCACTGGGCACCTGGGATGAAGATTAGATGGGGGGGGTCTGATACATGTCATCCATCTTGCTGACTGTTGATGAGCGCTGTCCTTCCCTTCTTCATTGGAATTAAATATGTGTGAGGAGAGGGCATTTGTTAAAAACCCACTTATTACACAAATTCTTTGTTCCTGATCATTTAACATCAGAACTACTCGTTGCTAGTAATTTCAAATAGGATATGGCTCAATAATACATTTTTACTACCGTAAATATCAGTCATATTACATCCAATTACCTCATCACTTGTTACAGATGAAAAGTGGTGCACGATTCTCTGAAACCCCTCAGAATAGTCTCCATACAGGCATTGCAATATTAACCAGCCTCTGTATGTAAAGGGCCAGCAAACTATTAACCAAAGGTTTTTCCTACCAATGGATGTGAGTTGTAGCTATATCAGATCTTGATCTGCGCTTTGTAGTTTGTAGAGATTTTGATATCTGCATTGTTTTGGACAGTTGGCTTTTGACTGTAGAGGTCTGTCAGGTTAGAGCCTGAGAGAGAAGGGAAGAGAAGGGAAGGGAAACTGCAGTGTTTGGGTGCTGTGATCTGTTTCTGAAACGCCTCGGGTCTGCTGAAAACACAGATCCAGACTGCAGTTAAACACAAAGCAACACACACACACACACACACACACACACACACACACACACACACACACACACACACACACACACACACATACACACACCCTGGCGTAATCTCCCACCACCATCTTGGCTGATAGCAAACTACAGATTGAGAGGAGCAGAGAGGAGAGATGGGAACACTGCCTTACCTCTCGCCCTGTAAGTCAGACACAGAGGCAGAGACCAACCTAGCCAAACAACAAACACTGAGTTTACCTATCACTGTGGAAATAACAGGAAAACATAAGCCCCAGTCTGGGCTCAGCTCATATAAATGCTGTCGTTTATAAATGTCCGCAGGAATATTCCAAAGCACTGGATCTCCCAAACATAAATCTTCCATTTGATCACACCTACGGTGGTATTTAAATCACTGATACATGGGACTCCATCAAGGATTCCCACAGATTCTCTGTGTACATTGCCTTACTGTACTACATATTTTGTAAAGCGATGTAACATTCAAAAGATGAAATACTAAATTAAAGTTCAAAATATTAGGATAGTAATATTTGTGTAAAATGACCTCAGCATCTGCTTGGGATCATTTTCTATAATCAACAGCCCTAGCAGCCAGTCTTCTCCTTAGTAGTGGAGTACATGGTGGCTGATGCCAGCCTGCCTGCTCCAGCCCAACTGAGAGATCATGCTGGTTCTGACTGTAACAGAGAGGGGTTTCCTGCTCATCATGCTGGTTCTGACTGTGACAGAGAGGGGTTTCCTGCTCATCATGCTGGTTCTGACTGTGACAGAGAGGGGTTTCCTGCTCATCATGCTGGTTCTGACTGTGACAGAGAGGGGTTTCCTGCTCATCATGCTGGTTCTGACTGTGACAGAGAGGGGTTTCCTGCTCATCATGCTGGGTCTGACTGTGACAGAGAGGGGTTTCCTGCTCATCATGCTGGTTCTGACTGTGACAGAGAGGGGTTTCCTGATCCTCCTGTGATGCTGTGTGTTAATGTCCTCTGTGTGCCAGGCCTCCATGGAGTGGATTACGCCCACCACTAGAGAGGAGCAGACTGGAGGCCTGTGTTCTTAGGAGAGATCCTCTCTGCTGTGTGCCTGCCTGCCTGCCGACACACACACACTCCCCTGGAGGGCTGAGAGGCACTGGCCTTCCTCTCTTCATGGTAGATACTGTACGTCTACATCACACAGCAGGCCGCTCTCTCATAGTGCATTCCTAACTGTGGAATGTATCCCTACGTACAGTGGAATAGATCTTACCATACACAGTAACTCATATGTCCACAAAGCCAACTTTACTCACCTGTATGCTGTCCATGGTACTTTTGGCAACAACTCACACATTATTGTCTAGCAGCTGTGCCCACCTGTAGACCAGCATCTGCTGCATTAGCCAAGCTTTAAGGTGGTTTTAGTTCAGCATTGGAGAGCTCTGTGCAGCACATGTAGGCCTAGGTTTGGAATGTGGTTATGATCCTCTAGTTGGGGGAGTTTACAGTGAGAGCCCTGTGTTTTGCACTAAACCCACAAACACTGAGGCACTATAGGGCTAGTGTGCCAACTCTCCTACAGAGTAAAACACAGAGATCCATAAAAGGCTTAATTGGCTGTGTTAAACATCACACTGTAATCACGTGTGGTGAGCATGGAGTGCTCTGTAAACACCCTGTATGTGGTGCCTCTCCTTCCTCCTCTCCTTCCCCCGCTCCTTCCCTCCTTCCATTCACCCCCCCCCCCTCCATCTGTTTAGGGCACAAGCCAACTCAAAGACAGAACCACGAGTTGAACTGGAGGCTGGAATGTGGATTGGGGCTGGAGTGAAGGGGATTTGTTTTTAATCCATTCATTATTCTGCATACAATAAAAAAAACTAAAAACACAGTAAATGATACAACCCTGTAGATAAACTGTCTAAATACTATACGACCCTGTAGATACACTGTCTAAATACTATACGACCCTGTAGATACACTGTCTAAATACTATACAACCCTGTAGATACACTGTCTAAATACTATCCAA
Organism: Oncorhynchus kisutch; assembly: GCF_002021735.2. NCBI lineage: Eukaryota > Metazoa > Chordata > Actinopteri > Salmoniformes > Salmonidae > Oncorhynchus > Oncorhynchus kisutch. The sequence continues at coordinate 66,413,574 of NC_034181.2, read as the reverse complement.
CCCTGTAGATACACTGTCTAAATACTATTGTGGAGAGAAAAATTATAATAATATTAATGTATTACATTTGTAAAGCCCTTTTCATTATATGAGAATAATCTCAAAGTGCAAAAAATAAAATAGAAAACAAAATAATTATATCTCACCATATCACGAAAGCAACAATCAAAGTCTAGGAGAAAGGCCATAATGATAGGCCAGCCGATAGAGACAAGTCTTAAAGTCTGCTTTATAAGCCAACATATAGGCGGCAGCTGTGTGGGTTTTCCCAAATCAATTCGGAACACACATTCACGCATCAGACATGTCACGAGTCGACCTCCTTGCTGACAGCCAATCAACACTGTATTGTTGTGAAAATGGAAACTGAATTTTAGCGTGCCCTTGTATGAGGGACAAGGTTATTTGGAGGGGTAAGTGAAGGAGGCCAGGGGAGGCTGGTGAGGGGCTGTCTGGAGGCTGGTCAGAGCTGTGTGTTACAGGACTGGGTCTGGGCTGTACGGTGTTATACGATGGCTGTGGCTCTGCAGTGGTCCCACCCCTGTCATGGCCCCTTCACTACACAGCTAGCTATAGCCAGCTCATATCATACTGGGGAGCTGGGGCTCTGCCTCGCACCTCGTGCCCAGTAGGCTGACTGCCTACCGCTGTGTATGACTGGAGATATGAGATTTGGATAGCAGTTGATAATGGATTTTTATATGTGTGTATGGCTAGGGGTTTGGTGATGTGTTGAAGTCCACATGTTCTGGTGAACATGCATGGGGACAGATGCACTTACCGGTAGATGTTATAAAGAGAGAATGTGTATCTCTTTTTAATGATTCACATTGAATTCCTATGACAGTTCCATGAAACAATCGCCAGAATATAACTGGTATAGATTTTCTCTAATTGCCAGGCTGTATGTTATGCAATAGATTGTTATTCATTATTCTATAAACTTGTAGAAAGTTGAAGGTACCCTATTTCCTTGCTCCGCATAGTGATGATGGCAGACACAGATGTGTGTTGCTAGTACATGTTTATCACCTAGCTGGGCTGCAGTACAGTGAAGACTGTACTGTGGGCTTCCCTGTCCTCTCCCACAGGGTAGAGATGCTTATAATGCAGCCCATATTAAGGCAGACTGTTTCCCTATAAAGGCCCGGCCTGGATAACGATGCTTGAACAATCACTCGCATCTGATCAAGACTTATGGCGAGAAGTTTGCCTTCTGACATCATTCCCTCTCAGCGTCGCAGTGCAACGGCGTTCTCTTTCCCGTGATGGAGTGTTTGGAAACTGTGGATGAAGTAGCTGTGGTACATTTGTTCAATGAGGCGTCAAGAGTCCAGCTTTTCCAGGAGATGGAATGAATTGTTTTAAATAAGCTGAGTGTGTTGCAAACAGCCAGCCTCTCTCTCTCTCCCGCTTTCTCGTCCCGTCTTTAAGCTCATGCTGACATTGCGCTTGTGACAGTGTGAGTCTTCAGTCACCACCTGTTCCATGATGTCATTCTGCCATTCAGGGACCATTGTCCTCTAAATGGCAACATTAGCCATTTCTCTCTCTGTGAAAGAAATATGTAAAGTGTTGGAAGGTTTAGGCCTGTTCAAATTAGACTGTAAAAAAGAGTATGTTATTCACCACTAAGAATAAGCCATGGAAATGCACTTAGTGGACATCCCTGCTCTGTAACTAATTTAGTGACGTCTCGTTTTAAATCTCTCCGCTGCCATCAGAGTTAATGTTTCTGATTATTCAACTTTTTTGTGACACAAGTTATTTGTGAAATTTCCCAAGCTACTTAGGATAAATGACAAGGAGCGGTAAGGAAGAAGCTTGGACGTCACACCGAAAGAATGAACTTGATGGCTTCCTCGACATGCTCCATATTCTGACAGCAGATGGACTGCTAGATACAAAGCGGCCTGATACTCAGGCATCGTCCACATTTAAATGTCACTGTTGAAATAAAAACGTATTACTTGAATGTGATTCTGATGTAGACATTAGCAGGGATGGAACTGTTGGAGTGGCAAACCTTGTCTGTGGAACAGGAATGAATGTGATTCTGATGTAGACATTAGCAGGGATGGAACTGTTGGAGTGGGAAACCTTGTCTGTGGAACAGGAATGAATGTGATTCTGATGTAGACATTAGCAGGGATGGAACTGTTGGAGTGGCAAACCTTGTCTGTGGAACAGGAATGAATGTGATTCTGATGTAGACATTAGCAGGGATGGAAATGTTGGAGTGGCAAACCTTGTCTGTGGAACAGGAATGAATGCGATTCTGATGTAGACATTAGCAGGGATGGAACTGTTGGAGTGGGAAACCTTGTCTGTGGAACAGGAATGAATGTGATTCTGATATAGACATTAGCAGGGATGGAACTGTTGGAGTGGCAAACCTTGTCTGTGGAACAGGAATGAATGTGATTCTGATATAGACATTAGCAGGGATGGAACTGTTGGAGTGGCAAACCTTGTCTGTGGAACAGGAATGAATGTGATTCTGATGTAGACATTAGCAGGGATGGAACTGCTTGAGTGGCAAACCTTGTCTGCGGAACAGGAATGAATGAAGGAGGTGAAGGATAGAAGTACTGAGGAAATAGAGAAATATAATGATGGAGTGATATTTATTAGAAAGCCCAGTGAAGAACCAACGGTTCTGCGATTACAGGATATTGTTTCATGAACTTCTGAGAAGAATGAAATAGTACTCATTCAAAGAAGTCAGAATGATTAACAGGTCTACCAGTGTAGCAATGCAGTGTGTTCCTCACAAAAGAGACTTCCTCATCACACCATTGTCTAAAGAGCTTCTGGAATCTTCCTGTCCGAAAACAAGGTGCCACTCACCACAGTCTGTGGTGAATATCAGACGTCTTTCAATTCTTCCGTTTACTAGGCTACATTCTCCAGGTAGTACATACTAGGCATTTGGCTTATGACACCTTACTAAGTAGATACCTATTAACCTCAAAGGGAACACATACAACGCATTACCTCAGGTATAATGGTCCCCATACTACTAAACATGTCTGTCTTTTGTCTCGGATTTCATGTAGGGGCATGGTGTGGTTGTGTTTCCACCGAGCAGAGCTACCCTGTTTCACAAATGGCCAAGTGGAGGCAGCATTCTCCACTCACTGCCATGCCCTACACACACTTTTAGCAGTACACCTTTCTCACACACACCTTACACACAATACACACTTTCCACTCAGAGGTAATTTTGAGTCTGCATTTTGTTCGTGCTCTGACTTCGTGAGGTGTTGTTTCAGTACTGACGTATTTACACAACCTAAAATTGCCACAGATATCCAATCATTATTGCTAATGACAATTAGTATATGTTTTTGTGGTCTTTTCATTAATAGAATTTCCAATATAATTGGTCAAATTCCTCACTGAGCATTGTAGTAAATATTAAAGCATTAATTACCGTTCCTATTAACTATCCTCTTACAGTGGGTTACAGATATTTGTTATTTCGCATTAATGACAGTTCTAATTGTGAGTAATTACATGTTAATTGCGAGTAATGCTGTGTACATGTATTTAATGCACTAATGTGTTCAGATAGCAGGAGATGTTTTTCTCCCCCCATTGTGGTATGGACATGGCACTGTTGAGAGAGAGAGAGAGAGAGAGAGAGAGAGAGAGAGAGAGAGAGAGAGAGAGAGAGAGAGAGAGAGAGAGAGAGAGAGAGAGAGAGAGAGAGAGAGAGAGAGAGAGAGAGAGAGAGAGAGAGAGAGAGAGAGAGAGAGAGAGAGAGAGAGAGAGAGAGAGAGAGAGAGAGAGAGAGAGAGAGAGAGAGAGAGAGAGAGAGAGAGAGAGAGAGAGAGAGAGAGAGAGAGAGAGGAGAGAGAGAGAGAGAGAGAGAGAGAGAAGAGAGAGAGAGAGAGAGAGAGAGAGAGAGAGAGAGAGAGAGAGGAGAGAGAGAGAGAGAGAGAGAGAGAGAGAGAGAGAGAGAGAGAGAGAGAGAGAGAGAGAGAGAGAGAGAGAGGTAACTTGAGTAGTGTGTGAAATGAAACATTTGGAACAAGGGTAGGAGTGTTACACTTAGCAGTGTCAGGTAACAAGCCAAAGACTCAGCAGCCATGAAATATCTGTCGACCACACGCTTTCCTATTTGAGTGAACTGCGGTAAAGAGGGACAAATGTTTTCAGTACACTTTGTAACTAGTCTTCCATAAAGCCTGACCTTATGAGGAGAAAATCAATATGTTCTTGAAAGTCATAGGCCTATACAGTGAACATATTAGCGGGTTAGTTGTTTGTAAGACTGGAAATGGCTAATACTTCTACTACTAATAATAATAATAATAATATCACTGTCAAATCAGTGTAATTGGTGTTCTAGCTCCATCTCTACTACTACTACTATACTACTACTCTACTCTACTACTACTACTACTACTACTATCCTACTACTACTACTACTACTACTACTACTACTACTACTACTATCCTACTACTACTAATAATAATAATAATAATAATAATATTAATATCACTGTCAAATCAGTGTAATTGGTGTTCTAGCTCCATCTCTACTACTACTACTATTACTACTACTACTACTACTACTACTCTACTCTACTACTACTACTACTACTACTACTACTACTACTACTACTACTACTACTATCCTACTACTACTACTACTACTACTACTACTACTACTACTACTACTACTACTACTACTAACCTACTACTACTACTACTACTACTACTATTACTACTACTATACTACTACTACTATACTACTACTACTACTCTACTCTACTACTACTACTACTACTACTACTACTCTACTCTACTCTACTACTACTACTACTACTACTATACTACTACTACTACTCTACTACTACTACTACTACTACTACTACTACTACTACTACTACTACTACTACTACTACTTTCCTACTACTACTACTACTACTACTACTACTACTATCCTACTACTACTACTACTAATAATAATAATAATAATAATAATAATAATAATAATAATAATAATAATAATATTAATATCACTGTCAAATCAGTGTAATTGGTGTTCTAGCTCCATCTCTACTACTACTACTATACTACTACTCTACTCTACTACTACTACTACTACTACTATCCTACTACTACTACTACTACTACTACTACTACTACTACTACTATCCTACTACTACTAATAATAATAATAATAATAATAATATTAATATCACTGTCAAATCAGTGTAATTGGTGTTCTAGCTCCATCTCTACTACTACTACTATTACTACTACTACTACTACTACTACTCTACTCTACTACTACTACTACTACTACTACTACTACTACTACTACTACTACTACTACTACTACTACTATCCTACTACTACTACTACTACTACTACTACTACTACTACTACTACTACTACTACTACTAACCTACTACTACTACTACTACTACTACTACTATTACTACTACTATACTACTACTACTATACTACTACTACTACTCTACTCTACTACTACTACTACTACTACTACTCTACTCTACTCTACTACTACTACTACTACTACTATACTACTACTACTACTCTACTACTACTACTACTACTACTACTACTACTACTACTACTACTACTACTACTACTACTTTCCTACTACTACTACTACTACTACTACTATCCTACTACTACTACTACTAATAATAATAATAATAATAATAATAATAATAATAATAATAATAATATCACTGTCAAATCAGTGTAATTGGTGTTCTAGCTCCATCTCTACTACTACTACTATTACTACTACTACTACTACTACTACTCTACTCTACTACTACTACTACTACTACTACTACTACTACTACTACTTCTACTACTACTACTACTACTAATAATAATAATATCACAGTGAAATCAGTGTAATTGGTGTTCTAGCTCCATCTCTACTACTACTACTATTACTACTACTACTACTACTACTACTACTACTACTACTACTACTATACTATACTATACTATACTACTACTACTACTACTACTACTACTCTACTATACTATACTATACTACTACCACTACTAATAATAATAATAATAATATCACTGTCAAATCAGTGTAATTGGTGTTCTAGCTCCATCTCTAGCTCCATCTCTACTACTACTACTACTATACTACTACTACTACTACTACTACTCTACTCTACTGCTACTACTACTACTACTCTACTTTACTACTACTACTACTGCTACTTCTAATTGGTGTTCTAGCTCCATCTCTAATACTAATGTACAACTACTACTACTACTACTACTACTACTGCTGCTACTACTAATACCGTGTAATTACCATATAGATCATTTGCTGTTTGACTTCCTTTCAGTTCAAAGTGTAATTGTTATTTTTAGGGTTGAACTAATCAAACAATTAATTTCATCCAATTGTATTTGCATGCAATTTCATTTAATGATAAACTGCTATTTTTAGGCCAGGCATACAGTAGTTCAGGACAGCACAGGCATCACTTCATTATTATTATACTACTACTACTACTACTATACTATACTATACTATACTACTACTACTACTACTACTACTATTCTACTCTACTCTACTCTACTCTACTCTACTCTACTCTACTCTACTCTACTATACTACTACTACTACTACTCTACTATACTATAATATACGGTACTATACTGTACTACTACTACTACTACTACTACTACTACTACTACTACTACTACTCTACTACTACTACTCCACAGATCTCCACAGATGTACATGAGTCTGTGCCTTGTTTTCTCCATGTCTCTGTGTTGTACGGAGGGATAACACGCATGATGGTCTCTGGCCACTAGTGGACAGGGGATAGTATAGACAGAGTTCTGAAGGGCTGAGTGAAACACACAACACACACACACACACTATGGCCCCTAGATGTGATGTTTATTGTTGGCTGGAGCGGTAGGGTGGAGGGATGGAGGGACTTGGGGAAGCTGGCCAGTGGAAGCCTGCAGAGAGAGGCATCAGTGAGGTGTAGTACTCTCTCTCCACCTCTTCTCCATTGTCCTTCCTCCAAGCTGCATTTGAACTTAATATTCCATGAAATAAGGCAGCCCATCAAGCTATTGTAATGGCGTCAGGTTAATAGAAGAAGTCAAATTATTCTCACTCCCTCCCTCTCTCTCTCCATGGCAGTCTCTCAACCCCACTACTTTTTTTCATTCCCTCACCCATGAGCACATTTGAAACCATACTGTGTCATATTATTTTTTCTCCCATAAAAATTCTTTATCCTTTTTTCCCCCCCAGTGTTCCGATTATTATTAGGATCCATTCTGAGTGGCTGACGCAGGCCCTTTTCAGAGCGAGAAGACAGCTTTTCAATTCCTAATAGGCTGTTCATTTCTGAGCAGAATGTGTTTGGGCGCTCGCTCTCCTTCTCTCCTTGGTTTTGCATGCTTTTCTTTTCTCTTATGTTCTTCTCTCTCAATTTCTCTCGCTCACACGCTCTCTCTCTCTCTCTCTCTCTCTCTCTCTCTCTCTCTCTCTCTCTCTCTCTCTCTCTCTCTCTCTCTCATACTCACTCATACACACACACACACGCACACACACACACACACACACACACGCTCTAACGTGTGTGTGCACTGTGCACTGACTCGTTGTGTCAAGCTGTCAGGGCCCCAGGTGTCATGTGATTGTGTGTATTACCTACAGCTCTGTGTGTGACGTAGACGTGTCACATGCAACAACCGCTGGCTTCCTATGGTTCCTCCTGGATCCCTCTTAGCCTCGCTTCCTCCCTCCATCTCTCCAGAGAGGCCAGGTCTGCTGCCATCACAGCGAGAGGGAAAAAGAAACAAAAAGAAAGAAAGAGACAGAGGTTGAGAGCAAGAAACAGAGAGCGACAGAAAGAGATAGGGAGAGAGAGGGGGAGAGTGAAACTGACTGAGAGAGAGAGACACAGAAAGAGAAAGGGGGAGAGCGAGAGAGGGAGAGAGAAAAGGAGACTGAGAGAGACACACAGAAAGAGAAAGGAAAGAGAGAGAGAACTAGCTGTGGAAAGACAACCTTGCCTGCCCCTCTTTGCTGGAAAGAGAAAGGGTCTCTTATCGTTCTGTCTGCTGCTCCAGGTAAACACTCAGCAGCTGTGTGACCCAGTGAGAGAGAAGTACTGCTAGGTTCTGGAAGAGGACACAGCATCCTATTACGTTAACTACCTCTATAGTGCTAAAGTAATCTCTACATTAGAGATTATTATGATGGAATTACCAAAACATAAAACAGGGAGGCCCTCATTATGTTGTTCATAAAACAGGGAGGCCCTCATTATGTTGTTCATAAAACAGGGAGGCCCTCATTATGTTGTTCATAAAACAGGGAGGCCCTCATTATGTTGTTCATAAAACAGGGAGGCCCTCATTATGTTGTTCATAAAACAGGGAGGCCCTCATTATGTTGTTCATAAAACAGGGAGGCCCTCATTATGTTGTTCATAAAACAGGGAGGCCCTCATTATGTTGTTCATAAAACAGGGAGGCCCTCATTATGTTGTTCATAAAACAGGGAGGCCCTCATTATGTTGTTCATAAAACAGGGAGGCCCTCATTATGTTGTTCATAAAACAGGGAGGCCCTCATTATGTTGTTCATAAAACAGCAGTCCTGTTACAACGCTCCATCATTATCTGCACTGTTGTCAATTTGACTGATTCTTTCCAATGTGAGCAGAAACCAGAGTGTTGTAGAACTAATGTTAATGTCCCTGTGTCTGAAGTGCTTAGTAAAATATGATGATTTATGTTTGTTTTGATTATAGTTTTTTCCAACTGCTTACACACAAAATCTTTTCATGTCACACGATTTTTGAAACCTCTCACTCAAAAGTGCAAAATTACACACCAAATATCCAAAACCATAAGCTATTTCTCAGCCTTTGACTCTACATGTTTTGAACAATGGATGCCAACAATGGACAGAGAGAAAGAGGAGGAAGAGGAAGAAGAGGACGAGGGCAAAGAAGAGATGGAAGGAGAGCCATCTCTGATGAGATTAGGGTAACACTTGTTGATCATGTGATCAACCACCGTTTGACCATGAGAGAGGCTGGACTGAGAGTCCAGCCCAACTTTAGTCGATTTACAGTGGTGTCCATAATTTGAACCTTCAGAAATGAGAACAGGTATGCAACTATCTAATGACTATTTTAGCATTGCAGTAATGTACTGTAAAATACGTATGACTGCATAGTATTGCTGAAACATTTGTAACTCTAAGCCATCCATTTACTGCACTGCATTGAATGAATGAGGTTGGTTATCATGCTGTACTACTTTTTTTTGTACATTGTTTACAGTTCCTATGCTGAACACATACTGTGTTTGAATTCTGTACAGAGTGGAAAGGCAAAGACATCATGGAGGACGAGGACACTTGTTTACAGATGTACAAGAGACTGCAATTATAAATATTATTTTGGCCAACAATGCAATTAGGATTCGAGAGATAAGAGAGCATATCTTGAATAATGACACCATACTTAACAACATCGATGCTGTAAGCCTGTCGACCATACAACGCATCCTCCAACGGCACCGAGTGACGATGAAACAACTTTACAATGTGCCATTTGAGAGAAACTCTGACAGAGTCAAGAATATGCGACATGACTTTGTAGAGGTATGTATGCAACACTACTTCCAGTACTTCAGACATACCATATTTACTCATCTGTGTATCCTTTTGTCTGTTACAGAGAGTATTGGAGCTGGACACCCATGAAATTCGCCATTAATTTATTTATGTGGACGAGGTTGGCTTCAACCTCACCAAAACCAGACGCCGCAGAAGAAATGTAATAGGACAGAGGGCAACTACCAATGTCCCTGGACAGCGTGGGGGTAATATAACTATGTGTGCTGCCATCACTCAAAACGGGGTCCTCCATCACAATGCCACACTGGGCCATATGCTCACTTTCTTTGCAATTTACACAATGCTTGTCCCTGATCCAGATCAGGAGCCTGCTAGATTTGTGGTTTTATGCGACAATGTTAGTTTCACCGGGCTGTTCTGGTCCAAAACTGGTTTGCCACCCATTCACAATTTGTAGTTTTGTACCTACCCCCATATTCACCTTTTCTAAATCCCATAGAGGAATTCTTCTCAGCCTGGTGCTGGAAAGTGTATGATCGCCAACCCTATGCCTGCATGCCGCTTGTCCAGGCAATGTAGGACGCATGTGGGGACATAGAGGTTGCCTCTGTCCAAGGTTGGATACGCCATGCTAGGAGATACTTCCCTCGATGTTTGGCAAGAGAAAACGTATCTTGTGATGTGGACGAAGTATTGTGGCTAGACCCAGGCCGGAGAGATGAAGCATAGCTTAGCACTGGTGACTCCCCCCCCTACCAATTCCTGGACTGCCCCCACGGGACCCCACACACACAGTTGTGTTCTTTACTGTATTCTAAAGAATATACTTTTGGTTTACATATGTTTATGGTTTTGTTGTATGCTACTGTATACAACAGTAATGTTTGGTCTAATAAATATTTTCTGTTTCTACATTGCATTGGTGTTTACAGTGTACTTGTTACCCCTCTCAGCAGATTACTTTCACTGTAGAACATTGTATTGAAATGTAGATATAAGCCTATGAAAGACCAAAGAGCTTTAGATTTAGAACAACAGTGTTTACATGGTATATCCAAAAATGTACTATTATGAAAGCAGTGTTTGCCATTTGATGCAAATGCTTCATTCTGACATGTGTTTATGGCATTTTGAAAGTAGTGTTACATTTTGAAGGAGATGTGAGGCATTTTGCATTTTGTGTGTGCAGTTTGGGGAATTGTGTGTAGAGTTTTGAAAAAATCAGACAGTTTTGAAAATGTGTGTAAGCAGTTGGAAAAAAAGTGGTGAGAGAATGAGAGAATGTCGTCAGTATGAGTAGTGAGAGCAGGGTTTGTATGGTTTCTGTGAGTGATGCTGGGGTTTGGCTAGCCTAGCGTAGAGGAGGTTGGTTTACCTCATAATTTCAGGCAGATTGAGTCCTCTCCATTTCCCACAGAAATAACAATTAGGCCAAATGGTTGACTCATTAAATATCTCAAACAAATCCTGGTTTAGTACAAATGTGAAAAATGCCTAAAGCTGAGTTACGAATGAGGCTAAAGGAAAATATAATCAATGGTCTCAAAATAGGGATTTTTGAAGGGGAAATGATGACTGTAGTGCTATTGAAGGCACATTTTTTTTACAATTACATAGGCTGTTCTCATGACAGTTGGGAATAATTTGGTAATTGCCTCCGTGTTCCTTAATTTCATCAAATGATTGTCATTATGCGTATAATTTCTGGCGGTCAAATGGCATTGAGGAATTTGCTGGGTCATGAAATCTGAGCGGAGTGAGTGAGGGAAGTGGTGTAAGTCTATCTCTCTCTCTCTCTCTCTCTCTCTGTGTGTGTGTGTGTGTGTGTGTGTGTGTGTGTGTGTGTGTGTGTGTGTGTGTGTGTGTGTGTGTGTGTGTGTGTGTGTGTGTGTGTGTGTGTGTGTGTGTGTGTGTGTGCGCGTGCGCGTGTGCGTGCGTGCAGAGTTATGCTAACAGTCTCCCTCAGAAGGTAGGGTGACCATACTCTGCACCACTCACTGCCTCCCACCATCATCACCACCACCTTGCATTTTGGAGAACGTGCACAGAATCACCGAATCCAGACATTAAAATAGTATTAACAAATATTGAACTCAGTAGGAAATCAACTAAATCTATTGAATCTATTAGAAAATGCATACATTTTCCCAAGATTATCATGACATGAAAAAAAAAATGCATCAGTGATTCGTATTTTCCTTCAACTTTCGAAAGAGGCAACTGCACAGGAACGCCCCTGTCTGTGTGCACTACCACTTAATGTAGCCGTTAGCGATGATACTGTCATGACGTTGGACTGGGGGGTAGGTTTATGTCTTTTCCTCTCTCTACCCTACTGAGGTTACATTTGCAAAACCCTTGGTTAACATAGAGATTCTGGGAACGTCAGAAGGTGGAGGGAAATTAACTATATTCTGGTAATCCGACCAATGGAACATATGCGGTGGTACTTAATGAATATGATGTCAGTTCGGTTGTCATCTGAGACATTCTCATCAATGATAAGATTACATAAACTCTACAGTGGAAAGTCTACACATCAGAGTTATCGGATTCACATGGAATTGTTATTCAATTTAAATGTTTGAATATGAAATTATCCGTGATGGGATGAAATGGGATTTTAGCTTCTAAAATGTGAGATTTGGGTTTTCATAAGACAGGGCTCTGCTCAATCAGTGACCCGCCCCTGTGAAGGGACATGGGCTTTAAAACTTTTCAAACACACCCTCCTCTCCCTTCCTATATAAGCCCTTGACGACAATATAACCTCCTGTTCCGAAGATGTGAGGACGACAGTCCGATGTCAGAATGGTTCAGATAATAACTACAGAACGAAGTCAACATCAACGTGAGCTTTGGTTGCGAATGGTATGAACGTTGAACTCTTATTCACTACAGAAGTGATACCTCCTAGCTGTTGAGTTGGCAACAGCAGATGCAACGAGGGTTAGGAAGGAACAGACATAGTAGGAACAGACATAGTAACCCGTCTATCACCCAACGACGTTACTACAACGTATCCAACTGACAACCAGAGACATTCTTCAAAGGACTCGGTTTGGCAACACGGCCTTCTATCTACCACCAACCTACCGAAGCGCAGCTCAGAGTAAATATTTATTGCATTTTCCTTTTCCAAATGGGCGGTAATTTAGAATGCATCAGATACTGTATTTACAATAGCACAGCTTCTCCCTGTCTCCCTCAGTCTTCCCGCTCTTTCACTCAAACCCAGCCCTTTTCCTTTGTGTAACAAGCTGTCATATCTGTTCCGCCCGCTAGGGACTTTTTCCTTTATGACGTAATTTGTAATCAAGTTATGATTTAATTATGTGTATGTGTAATTCTGTGTGATTATTTAAGTATTTAGTAAATAAATAATTAAACCCAATTTTGTATTGCTGATTCAACTTGTTAGCCAGGGTTCGTGCAGATAACCAAGAATTTACAACTTTCAGATGAGACTGAATTAAGATGAGGATTAATATTGACTGCTATTGATGTAAAATATTACTCGGTTTTTAAGAGTTTATTTGGAAGATAACAGCTCTATAAATATTATTTTGTGGTGCCCGACTCTCTAGTTAATTACATTTACATGACTAGCTCAATCAGGTAATATTAATTACGGATAAATTATTTTATAGAATAGCATGTCATATCACTTAATCCGGCATAGCCAAAGACATGACAATACTGATGTCATGACAACCGTCTTCTGGTAGATGGAAATGCTTTCCTAAAAAATTAAACGTTATCTACAAAGTAGCCTATGTCTACCTGGCAGAATGATATCATGATTATTTGCATCAATCTAGTGGCCATTTGTTTTATAAACTTTGCAACCACATCAGCACTACAGAAACATAGTTAAAGGCTTTTGCAGAATGTACAATTTTAGCCACCTTATGCTGGGCGGACAACATTTAAAATCCCATCATGGCTGAGCCTCTCACAATAAACCACATCTTTATTGTAGTTTGTTGTGTTGCCAACGTAATGTTTCACACACTTAACGATGTGGCACAGACGGGGGTCGGACACTACAAGATTCTTCACTTGGTCGTGAGGAATCTGGATACCACACTGTCTCGACAAGGATGTGATGTGATTAGATAGCTAGAAAGAGCTATGGCTCAAAGCATCCTAAAATGTTTTCAGTCACACATTCACGCTTGCCATACAGAGTTGAAATATCTATCCAATACATTTTGAATTGAATAACATTTAGTGTAAAGAGCTTGTCAGAGCTGAAACGACACTTTGGCAAGTACAATTGCATACTAGTAGTAGTCATCGCTCCTGCTCGAGAGTACACATTCTGGGTGATGTGATACAAAGTCATCATCTCACTGGCTCCTTTTCTGGAGAGCTCTCATTGGCTATTGCTGATCACCGTTCTTGTCTCCAATCTCCAAAACTTGTCTGGGGCAGATCAATCGGGGCCAAAATCGTGTAGTGTACATCTGGCTTTATGCCACGATAGTGCCGTCCCAGACAAAATGTCCACGACGTGGGCAAATTCTTAGGTTGTAAACGATTGCCGGAGGTCTTGGCTCGTCAGTGTGACTTGGTCTAGGTCTGCTGATTAAGTACCGCTACGTGTGGTCGCAGGTTCCGACAAAGTTGTAGCAGTGTCAGCATTGTTTTGCTTTTATTGTGTAGTGTGGCCTCACAAGCCAATCGCAGAATGTGCCGACAGTGCTGAAGCAAATCGTACAATTTTTATGTGGTGACATCACACCAATGTGTCATGTGACATATGATAATCTTGAAAGAGTGAATCAGATGTACAGTCTGCAAAGGCCTTAACCAAACAACAGTCTCTGGTTGTTAGATTTTTCCCTGGTCTCCTGACGTGGTTTAAGCGTTGTTGTGAGCTTAGAACATCAAGTTGTTTTAGTTTTTTTAATGTAAAAAATATATATATTTTGTGAGTAAAAACCTAAAAAAACTGGGAAAAACTTAATTTAGGACTAAACTGAATCAGACAAAGAATACAACTGATTTTATAGGGCCCTACTTTCTAGTAATACACCAACACCACTACTCTCTATGGCTTGTTTAACATAACCTCTAATATCAATGGCACATATTTGTGTCTCTCTTCAGCAGTGGCCCAGTCATGTTCATCTGGTTCAGACCAGACTAGGGTAGGGAGGAGGTGCGGCGGGACCAGACCAGGGTAGGGAGGGGGTGCAGCGTGGTGCAGCTCTGCAGGGCCTGTGCCACGTCCTTCCTGCGCTCTGCCTCACTCAATCACTTCTTTCTCCCTCTCCTGTGCTGTGCATTCTTCCCCGGCCAGAGCATTCCTGGCATTCTGAGCTGTCGGCCCACATTCTGGACTCATTGGAAGCTGGGGGTGGAGGTAAGGAGTCCTGGTGGGTAGTTCTGCCCACAGATACTGTTACTGTATGCTTCCCCCGGACTCTGGGCATGGAAAGGTCCCATAGCGTGTGGGATCTAGCCTAGCTCTATGGTTTTTACAGTCCAGCCTGGCACCAGCTGCTGTCACTACACTACATACACCTCATATTTATTGTACCTTTATCTAACTAGGCAAGTCAGTTAAGAACAAATTCTTATTTTCAATGACAGCCTAGTGGGTGTAACTGCCTGTTCAGGGGCAGAACGACAGATTTGTACCTTGTCAGCTCGGGGATTTGAACTTGCAACCTTCCAGTTACTAGTCCAACGCTCTAACCACTAGGCTACCCTGCCGCCCCAACCCTATAGCCTCCTATAACCTCCTATGGTCTCATATAGCCTCCTATAACCTCCTATAGCCTCCTATAACATCATATAGCCTCCTATGACCTCCTATAGGCTCATATAGCCTCCTATAACCTCCTATATGCTCCTATAGCCTCCTATAACCTCCTATAGGCTCCTATAGCCTCCTATAACATCCTATAGCCTCCTATAACCTCCTATAGGCTCCTATAGCCTCCTATAACCTCCTATAGGCTCCTATAGCCTCCTATAACCTCCTATATGCTCCTATAGCCTCCTATAACCTCCTATAGGCTCCTATAGCCTCCTATAACCTCCTATATGCTCCTATAGCCTCCTATAGCCTCCTATAACCTCCTATAACATCCTATAGCCTCCTATAACCTCCTATAGGCTCCTATAGCCTCGTATAACCTCCCATATGCTCCTATAGCCTCCTATAACCTCCTATATGCTCCTATAGCCTCGTATAATCTCCTATAAGACTGTTGGTCATATTAAACCTGTGCACTGAATACTGTCATGAGTATCTCCACTTTTTACTTTTAATAATTAACATCCATATTGAAAACACACATTGTGTGACATCAATGTGTTTAG
The DNA here is from genome assembly GCF_002021735.2 of Oncorhynchus kisutch. NCBI lineage: Eukaryota > Metazoa > Chordata > Actinopteri > Salmoniformes > Salmonidae > Oncorhynchus > Oncorhynchus kisutch. The sequence goes on along the minus strand of NC_034181.2, from coordinate 66,397,596 downwards.
ACTTGTTGAAGTAAAACCAGAATACCAGAAACCTCATATTCCAAGGTCAGGACATTCCAAGTTTAAATGTAGAAATTTTTGCAGGATTTTGTATATGTATATACAGTATATTGTATTGTATATATTTTGTATATGTTATTGGAAATTCAGAGAGACTATGTGAGTTTCCCAGAAAGAGAGGGGGGAGAATACAGAGCAAGAGAGAAAGGGACCGAGGGGGTTAGAGGGTATATCCTGATTTATAGCAAGGCCAGGGAGCAGAGACCTGAAGGTGCAAAGGCAGTGCTTCAAATAGAGATTGCTGGTGGCCTCTGGTGTGATCGGCGACCCAAGGTGAGGCACTTAACGATTTATATCTCTCATATCCCCTCATCTTCCCTGCACTAGCATGCACTGTGGCTGGGCTGTGATGGGGCTGAGCAGGGTCCCGCAGGCGGCCGCGAGGCAGCTCCTCGCCAGCCAGGGCCATCCAGCTCCAAGCCCAGACCCTCGCCCTTCTGACTGACCCAGGAACAGGGCTACAGAGAGGAGCTCAAGCTGTAGCCCCCCTCACAGCCATAGTCATGATCTCACACAGGCTGGGTCAGAGGTGGGCTGGGTCAGAGGTTGGCTGGGTCAGAGGTGAGGTGGGGTTATGCTAGCCTGGCAGACAATTTACCAGTGCTCGTCTGTACTTACGTGGGTACTGTTGGATCCAATGTCTGTGTGTGTGTGCTAAGAGGACCTGTATGTGTGTGAGTGAGAGCAGTGCAATCTAGTGCAGTACAATCCAGTGCAGTACAATCCAGTGCCGTACAATCTAGTGCAGTACAATCTAGTGCAGTACAATCTAGTGCAGTACAATCCAGTGCAGTACAATCTATCGCAGTCCAGTACAATCTAATGCAGTACAATCCAGTGCAGCAAAATCTAGTGCAGTGCAGTACAATCCCGTGCAGTGCAGTAAAATCCAGTGCAGTACAGTACAATCCAGTGCAGTACAGTACAATCCAGTGCGGTACAATCCAGAGCAGTACAATCTAGTGCAGTACAATCCATTGCAGTACAATCCATTGCAGTATAATCCAGTGTAGTGCAGTACAATCCAGGGCAGTACAATCCAATGCAGTACAATCTAGTGCAGTACAATCCAGTGCCATATAACCCAGTGCAGTATAATCCAGTGCGGTACAATCCATTGCAGTACAATCCAGTGCCGTATAATCCAGTGCAATACAATCCAGTGCAGTATAATCCAGTGCAGTACAACACTTAACCAGTCCATTGTTTTACCCAGCTATTCTGTACAGATGTGGGTCTCCTTCTTTTTTTCTCGCTGTCATACACATATGTTCTCATTCATCTGCACACACACACACACACACACACACGCAAGCACGCACGCACGCACACACACACACACACACACACACACACACACACACACACACACACACACACACACACACACACACACACACACACATACATACACACATATACACACACACACACACAGTACGCAGACTCTCCCAGCCCCACATCTGTCTGAAGTTGAGGCTGGCTAATGAGGAAATGTCTTCTCAGTTGAGTGGACTTGATGCGAGGAAAACCTACAGAATCAGCCCAACAGCTTCATCTGTCCAGCATGTGTGTGTATGTGAGGGGTGTGTGTGAACGAGGGGTTTGTGTGTGTGAGCGAACGTGCCGCTCCACTCTTAACATATTTCACCACATGGGACTGGCGTTGACATCCCCCATGCCCTGCGATCCTTCAGGAGCAGATTTAGAGTGATTTTCAGAGCAATTATACCTGCCACTTCTGACTGGTAGAGTTGCCCTCCTCTCAGCTCATGTCTTCATGCTAGGGAACTGACCCAGTGGTAGTGCAGCGGCAGGGCCTGTCTCCATTTTCCAGGGCCAGGGCTTCCTCAACTCAGCCCAGGAAGAAGCCCTTTCTCTATCTACAGCCACTGTGGCCTGCAGTCTGACAGCCTGGAGCCTGGATGCCATTTGCAGTTAGTGCGAGGTGATAATGAGTTGCCAGGCAGATTGTCGTCACCAGTAGGCTGTGCCCTTGTTGTCTGGCTGGTGGAGTTGGACTGTGTGGCCCACAGACGGGGTTTGGAGGGTCCTTGTGTAGAGGTGTAAATTACAGCATTACACGGGGGGATTGGTGACCTCCTCGCCACAACCCAGAGGTCATCCCCATATGTCCCCTACGCTCCCCTAGACACACATAGACCCCCATCCTGTCCAAAAGAGTGGCACAATTAAAGGATCTTGATTATGTTCCTATTTCTTTTGAGTTAGCTTTTGTTACTCAAGCTTTTGCATATTTCTCATATTGCAATTATGGTTTACAGAGTGAGATTCCGAATACAAACAAATATAAATGTGCTAACATTTGAATTTGTATTCCTTATAAGTGGTCATATGTAATATGTTGGAGATGTTCTATGTGCTCATGCTTATGTCTATATGCATGTGTGTGATCTCTCTGACCCCAGTGACCCCAGTGATCCCAGTCTTCAACAGTGGACTGTTTCCCCGTCTCGCTACCATGCAGCAGCCAGAGCACCACCATGCATCAGAGGGCCCGTAAAAGCAGGCCTAACCCCTCGCCCCCACTGTCCCCCACTCCACTCCAGAGACTGGGACCTAATGAGGGATCCACCTGCCTCACAATGAATCCCTCACAGTGTCTAGTGGAGGACTAGGGGTAATAAAGGAGGCTAAGAGTGTTAGGGACAATTTGATCCGTTACAACCACGTACATTACCACTTCAACTGCCATGTCCTCGCTGGCATCCATTTTATCTGAATCAAGGTAGATGGCCAACACTGAGACTCATTTTCCGTGTGAGGAGCCATCGCGGGGAGCTGAGCACGTTGCACTAATTTCACAGATATTTCACAGAGACTCAAGAGAGCAGTTTAGTGTTGCAGCGCTCTTTCAAGGCATCACTAGAGGAGCGCTGAGAGAGGCTCCTGCAGGATGAGGATTTCGTCATTGTCTCCAGGAGGAATAACAGATACCAGAGGCCCAGGCAGGGATCAGGGAGCAGGGTGCAGGGAGCAGGGACAGACAGGGTAAATAAAGGTGGTGCTGTGGAGAGGAGGGGGAACACACAGCACAGCTTAATCAGGGCCTGGCTGCTCTGCTCTGCTCTGGGGGGACAGGAGTAGCTACCTGACTGACAGACAGACACAGATGCTTCTGATGCTTAGATGAATATAACTGGCAGAGAAGAGCAGGACACAGGATGGTGAACTTATGTAGACCCGGAAGGAGGGTTAGCTACATAGGTGTGTGTGTGACTGTGGGGAGTGTGTGTACAAATGTGTGTGTGTGTTGGCAAGTCATAAACCACGGGGGTTGCTGTAGGGGGTAGGATTCCTACTGTCACTGCCCGTCCCCAGCCAGTGTAATTCTTTTAGGGGGCTCATCCCTCATCTCTCCATTAGCGTCAGCAGTCTGGAGCAACGCACAGAATCCCTCTAATTGATATGCAGTAACGTATTTGTCAACAGGAAGCGAACCCAGCTGGCACTCTCTCTCTCCACTGGGGGGCTGCCTGGGATAGGTGGAAAGCCCAAGGAGGGGCTGGCGGAAGGGGGCAGTGGCTGTGTGCCTGAGCACTGGGGCTATTTATTTTTCACTTGAACCAAATGAATCCTGTAGACAGAGAACTGACTGTATGGTGAAACACAGTGGACTAACTGTAGGTACTGTGATGAGATAAATTAAGTTGAACGTAAAGGAAAGGCTGCTGTTTTTTGTGTTTGGATATGGTGATGCCAGAGCAGTGGATGGTACAGTTGGGGATGCTGTTGTGGATATAAGTCAGATAAGACTTAGTAATGTGTTGTGTCTCAGTAATGAAGGATACGGTAGAGCCGCTAATCTCAGCTGCATTGTTCTGGGTCTTGACCTTTAGGTTCAAAGAGCCTCCTTCAGAGCACCAACCCCCCCCCCCCCCCCCCTACAGGAGCCCAGTGATGGGTGCTCCTCGTTATGCTCCTCTTTATGGTCACTCTGCCCCCTGCATAGTGTAGTGCTGACTCTCTCAAAGCACCTCTGGGCCTGATAAATAATGAAAGTGGAGAGGCTTTCTCCTCTTTCTCCTGCTTCGCTCCGCACCATCAACTTCCAACGTCAGAGTTGACGACTCAGCTGTAAGGTGTCCATTATCTGGTGTGGACAGGGGAGTTGAGCAGGCTGGTCCTGCCTGGGGCCATGGTGCTGTGTGCTAAGGTGTAGAACAGAACACAGTGGGTCCCCAGACCCCGCTGACAGCTCACTTTTACCTATGCCCTTTCCAATCACAGCTGAGCCAAGGGGAAGACAAGGCAGCCCCACACCCTATACATATTCATAAACCTCGGTTGAATGTCATGTTTACCTGTCAAGGATGTGATTAGGATGAACTGTGATCAGGTATGTTACTGAACTCCACCACCCCTGGCAGACACCCATCCTCACCCCTCCTCTCCCTCTCTGTCACCCTCCTGAGTCGCTGAGGGGAAAAACAGTCAACAAAACCATTCAACAGTAAAGCGTTTGATTCCCTCTCTCTCCGTCACTATTTATTGTAATGCTTCCTGGTGTTACAGCGGTAGCTCATAATGAATTCTGATAAATTAAAGGTTGTATTGTTCTGCTGCCACAGCAGGGCTTGATCACCATGCCAATTACTGGGGGGTAATTTCCCCCCTCTGCATTTCGCTCCCTAAGATCTGACAAAGGGAACTTTCTGCAGAGTGGAACAAGTTGACACACGGGTGACAGATTCTGTTTTTAATTATTCTCTTTTTGATTCAACATTACAGCGGCACATTGTACATTTTCATTGTCTCCCAGCCCTTCTCCTGTTCCTTCTTTAGAGGAAAATCTGTTGACTCAATTGGAAATGTCACCCAGGAATCTTTAACCTGAATAGAAGAGTTTTGACTCTCTTTACATGAAATGACAGACGAGGACACAGTCTGTCTTCATCTACATAGATGTACACAGACAAGTGCGCCTCTACCTAACTAGTGCGAGTCTAAAAATAAGTAAATAAAATAAACTAACATGCTGGGGGGCAGATGAGAGGAGGGCGGGGGGGCTCTGCTTTTTTCATCAACAATATATGAGATGCTTTTTGCAAGTTAAATCCTTAAAGATTCACTGGCGGCTTTCCTCACAGTGCCTTTTAAGGAGCGAGATTGTATGAGAAGGAAATGGCAAGTAAACATTGGGGGACAGAGGAGGGGGGTGGGGGTAATAAACAGAAAACAATGCATTAAGGAGATAACGGTTGACATGAAGATTGCCGCCCCCCTCCCAATCCTCCCATCCCCTTCGCTCTGAGCAGAACCTTCTCCCTGAAGTAGCCGGGAGATGTTTGCACACGTAACCTCTCTTCTTAGCGTGCTCGGATCGCTGCGTTCCTTGTGCTGTTTGTTGCCTTTATTGGCTGACATGGAGTCACCTAGAATCTGCGTAATACCTCTCTCTGTGAGAGTGACCAGTAATTAAGTTGTGCAGATCAGAGTTCCCCCTCTGTTATCACTGTAACAATCAGCCTAGGATGCTTTTTGACTGCCGGTTGTGCAGTGACCTGTGCGCGTCAAGTCCTTCTCTCTTTATTGGGTTGTCTTCTGTCCACACTAATGGCCATAGGGCGCTGAGCCCAGGCTTCACCTGACCAGCACTCACAAAGCCTGCTCTCTGGAGCCGACAGGCGGAACGAAAATCACATTAACCCAGCCCAAACCAACAACCAAAACAGCACACATTCACACATACTGAGCAAACACAAAACGGGAGGTTCTCTGTGTTTGGCTCCTTTATCAGCGGTAGGTGTCAGTTTGGCTCATCGTTGTTTACCGGGCTTTGTCATAAAGGGCGTCTGCCACCCACACCCCTTTGTGAGGCCAACAGGAGGGGCCTTCCTGAAGACTAGGGGCTGAGATGATTTGGTAGGAAGCCCTGCAAGTAACTAATGGCAACTCCTGACACATCAGAAGAGACAATTGATGAGTAGATGATGAGTAGTAGATCGTGTGGCACAGTCTGCTTAGTTGCCTGTTAGCGTGATGACGCTAATATGGGCTACAGGGTAGTCTTGAAGGCTTGATGTTTGTTGAATGGTAAAGGCCTTGATTCTGGGAATGAAGCAATGTCTGTTGTTGCCCTTGTGCTTTGTCGACACTGCATGGTAAACCCTATCATTAATGTCTCTTAACAGGCTTCTAGATATGCTCCTTCTTTTCACTAAATAACTTTATGGATTTGGCTCTTTACATTCTGTTGAAAAGAGTATTGACCATTTTTCCTTCGTTGAGTGTACGATAGAATAGTTTGTTTTATTGCATTACGTCCCTACTGCAGAAGGTCTCCAGTTCAAGGCCAGCCATATCCAGCCCATACGGCTCATTTTCAATTTCCCCACTATGATCACATGGGAATGACATTTTCCTCTTGTGCTCACTGGCTGCAGTTAAGGACAGTTTGATGGACGCAGACCGGTTTAATTTTCCAACACTTAGCAGTAGCTTTGGGGCACCTCACATGTGTCCTGACATATGAGCCTTTTGTCACAATTAAAGGGGTTCTGGCCCTCTGCCAGGCTACTGTGCCAGTCTGCTTCCCTCTTCACTGGACTCTCTGCTCAGCTGTTTGTCTCAGTCGGTCTAGTATCAGCCATATTGCCCACCAGAGGACTTAATGCGCCACATGTCCGATATGAACGAGTGCCAAACAAAGCACACTCACTCAAATCAAATGGCCCTGAATGGCCCTGAATTGCATTGTGGGAATCTAGGCCACTGGAGCCAGGCATCTCAGACTCTGCCTTTAGGCTCAAAGAGGAAGGAATTGAAGGTGAATTAAAACCAAATTAGCCATCCCAGCCATCATCCATTGGCATGCTAGTTATTTTCTTGTGTAGAACCTGAGCTCGATTTTTTAGGCCTCCATCTCCTATCTCTCTCATCTTTCATCTCACTTTGCAACTCTGTCCAGGAGGCATCCAGGTACATTTATTTTCCTACCCTTCACATCGCACCTCATCATAAACTCCCTCCACCTCCACAATGCTAAGGAGACTAAATCAACCCTCTGTATCTCCCAGCCGACGCTCCCTCCCAATTCCAGGCGCAGGGAAGCAGTGGGGAGGGCAACAACCAGCCCTGGCAGTTTGTTGTTTTTATTTAATGTGTTTCTACTTCCATGTCATATTTTCTCTATTTAATTGATGCCCAGGCCTGTGCTGGTGCCCAGCGCAGCATTGAGAGGATGCTTCCTCCAAACAGGCCCTTATCCTCCTCTAATAGGCCTGGCTCTCCTCTGAGGCCTTCAGCTGTGTCAGGCCACTGCTGCCTCACTGCACCTCTGGTTTTACCCACTGCCGTGTAGCCCATTAGTTCTCTCTCCAGGCCTCGCTATTCCCTGCGCTCATCCCTCTGCCACCCCTCCCTCCGCTACACCACCTTCCCTCAGGCCCCATCCCTCACCTCTGCACACCCTATGTTTCATCAGCCATAATATGAGAATGCTTTCACAGTAAACATTTTTCATCTCGTTCTTCCTGCCTGTATGAGTAAGAAATCCAGCTCTCCTGCACCGGCGTGGCCTGTCTGTTTAATTTGTGTTCTGGAGGTACTGTGGGCTCTGGCCCAGCCATCACTTCCTGCCCTGCTCTTCCTGCCTGGGAAGGCCTCAGTGCAGCCCTGCTGTTGAGATGGGTGGTTGGGGGGGGTTAAGGCCTAGGTGGTGAGTGTGTGTCCGTCTGAGACGGCAACCCTTTGGTGTCCACTGGTGTTTCTGGGCTGTGTTTGTCCAAGCCTGCCACCTCTGCCTGGGTGAGACCACCCGGCTCCTGCAGCCTCCTGCTGCCTTTCCACATCAGAGGAAAGCTGAAGAATAAAAGAGACCAGAATATCTAAACGCCTTGAGGGCATGGCAGTAGACTCATGGGCCACCCTTGAATCATTGATAGATCTGCAAAGCAGTTTGTTCTACCGAATTGAACAATGATATGTCATTATCACAACTTTGGGGGAAATCTATAAAATCAATGGGGACGCCGGTGGAACGGGATTAGTATTACTAAAGCGCTGAGAGGGTGTTAAAGCGTCCGAGTATGGATCCCAGTTGCGGCTCCGATCAATGGCGTTTGTGGACACTAAGCTCAATAACAAGCCTTCCAAGAACTGGGAAGACGAAGAAAGAAATAGATGTGAAAAGCACATTTGCTGGGAGAAGAGCTAATATCCTGTACGCGCCCGGCTGAACATGAGCTGTGGAGACGTTGGCGAGAGAGAGAGAGAGAGAGAGAGAGAGAGAGAGAGAGAGAGAGAGAGGGAGAAGGGAGTGGAGCAGTGTGGAGGGAATGGATTCCTCCGCTCAAATGGTACCAATACAAATAGAGGTGTCGTTATAGATATCCTTACATCATTGGTATTGGCAGACGGGTAAAGAATGTCAAATACATTGTTTTCAATGGGGGGGAGGGACACACCTGTTATTTAGCGTTTTTGTATCGAGGGAATCGGATTGATTTAGAAAGGGTGTCTTTTAAAAATGGAATCGATGCCTTTAGGTTATTGAAAGGGAATATATTTTAGAATGTACTTTTTTTCAGAGGAACAATTCCCTTCAAAGTGTCAATAGTCATTGGTCTCCCCTCCGTCAGAGTTGTGGAGGGTGAGTGAGAGGACTGAGGCTAGATGGACGGCTCTGTTTGCATGCCTCCTGCATGGGAGAGGAAGGTACGAGGTGAGGCAAAGACACAGTAATTGGATCTGTAAAAGTCCAATTTCCTGTTTGGTGCCAAAGTCCTGACAAGATGACAAAAGATGCTGTGTTTAAAGAAGGGAGATGTTTGGCCATAAGGATAGCATTAATCTTGAGGGGAATGACAGCCCAGTAGAAATGAGGCATTTCCCTCAACACGGAACAAGAGGAAAGAAAACGAGCATGTCCACTTTATCCTCACACTGCTGCTTAAAGAGCAACAGTCCAGACAGGTCTGGATATCCTTCTGGGCTTCCTTTTATTAAAATCCATCACAGTGGCTCGCCTTAGATTAGTTGAGTGGAGATTGCTTGTTTAGATGGAAAGGATACTACAGCTTAGTAGCATACCAGTTAGGAAATAACTATGATATGGTCCATAATGAACGTTGTGAGGTTATATAGTAGCCTCTGCTCAAGGGCTTCTCATGTATTTCATTGGCTTTTCAATTTATTAAGGAGATTTCAAATACTTGAGAGCAAATTGTTTTGAGTATATTGTCTCTGCAATTGCTGGGAGCTCAAAACATCTTTACCTGATGTACCTTCATCAAAGGCAAAGAGAGCAAATATTATTGCCACATTTACATAGCCAGACAATATATTTCCGTTGAAATGTGTTTAATCAAGTAGATTATAAGAAACAAAGACGGCAAAAAAGGTCAAACTTTGTAGCTAAAATAATACTAATCCAGATAATAAAAATGTCATTAAAGTCTTCAGTCCCGTCAATGAATCACATTAACAAGTGTACTTGACAAGAGCAGATAAACTGTTTTCACAAAATACTGTCAAGCTGATGGCTCAGCCACATAAAATATCATTTGCTGTATTAATTATGAGCTTGAAATATCAACCCTGCCCAGATCACAACCACACACACACACAGACTTGAGTGGTTCTGATTTGCATATAAAATGTGTTTCTCCATCTGTCAAACCATTCTGAGAGAGCAACAGGACATTTTCTTTCTGTCAGAGCATCTGATTGGGTGCTCGCGTGTTTGCTTTTAGATTGCACGTTCAAACAGTAACCGGGACCCGGTCTAAAAGTGACTGTCAGGAGCCAGGGAGACTGGGAGATATGTAGCTAGTGAACTGTGGACAAACAACTCCTGTTACCAGAGAACACGACTGGGCCGTCTATCTCTCTGCAGTGGGAAACGGGTAGCACCAGGAGGATAACCCAACAGAACTCAACAGACTGCAGGGAAGAAAAGACAGAGACAGAACAGATTGCTGGTTTAGAAGTGAAAGACACAGCTTGAAGGGAGAAAGTAAAAGGCAGATGAGATATCGTGGCAGGAGAGGGGGAATGGGTAAAAGGGAATGAAAACAGAAAGAGAGTCAGAGCCCTAACTACTTTGAATGGGGGCCAGTCTTTTCACCCATGTTTTGACAGAGATGAGAGATAGAGGGAGGAAGAAAAGAGAGATGAGAGATAGAGGGAGAAATTAAAGAAAAGGGTGTAATTAACCAGCTTAATGAGTTTGTGGCTCTTTTGTAAGCATGGAGTTTTTTTTAAAGGAAGCCTGGCTTTTCAGGGTAGAAAATCTTCTCTTTCAGTGCTGTCAAAGAAGTTTCTGGTAGAGCAGTTATCACAGCATGTCAAATTGCTCCAGCTCCAGAAATAATTTAGATTTTTTTTCCTGTTCGCAGAATGCTGCGAAACAAAAGGCCCCCCCCAGTCTAATTTGCTTTGGTAGGGTCCCTCTGGGTGGGGGGTCCACGCGGACAGTGAGGGCCCTGTCTCCTTGGGGATTAGGGGATAGGGAGGGGTAGGGGTGAGGCGAGGGACGGGGGTGGGGTGGGGTGGGGGGGTGAAAGAGCCTTCTAGCAATTTTACCCAAAATGCTGCAATTGTCCCCAAGATTGAACAGTGCAGAGCAGCAACGCTTATTTTCCCCTCTATTCATCATCTCTCCTGTATTTACTTATCTTTGTCTCAAAAGGGAAAAAATCCAAGTGTTTAAAGGGCCCTTTCATGTGGAGAAAGGTTTTTAACAGAACACACCAACTCTGACACAGCTGAGTTAAACTAAGCTACGGTTATGTTATGAAGACAGTATGAATGGCAAATGAGTACTTTTCTACTTCTCATTGGTATAATACACTGAATTAGATCCTTGATTTCTTCAAATTACATTTCCCTAGGGCCTCAGTATAATGCCTTTTTTGGGGGGGGGGTGAGGTGTGCAATTTTGTGGTGTCAAATTAGCACAAAGAAAATTACACCATTATTCAGAGGAGGAACAGTTCTCTACTATTTTTACACCAATGTGCCATATGACTTGATGTTATTTTTCTTTGAAAATAAATCCCTTCATAAATGATGCGTCTTTGGCGAGAGATAATAAAACAGTAGGAGCTGTGCTGGATTTACATTCTAATAAATGCAGACAAAGGAAGTTCACATAGAAAGATATTTCCCCTCTCTGTTTGCAATGAAATAAACCTAATTGACATTGTCCTTTTCAATGAATGTCAAAGCTGACACAGCTGTACTTTACTGAATCTACAAGAGATTTACTTGACATTAATGCTGTCAGCTCCTCATTTCTGGCTGCTAGATGAAGAAGACTTTCAACATGTCACAACAACTGCAGTTACAGCTTCTCATCGAAGGTAAAGGAAGGTTGTGGTTGTCTTTGATGATCAGTATGACAGTGTGAGGCCCAGCTAGTCCAGGCCTGTCCTCACACACTGAGGCTAGCTGGGCTCAGGATCCTGGAGTGTGTTTACTGGGCCGGACCCTGAGCCAAGGCTGATGGCTGTGTCAGCTGTACCAGAGATCATCATTCTGATTGGCCACACTCTCTCTAGTGGCCATGCAGAGGAGGAATGTGGACTGTTGTATGGACAGTGATGCGTTATGAACACAATTATGTCTATAGTCCTGTTTGCATTGGGTGCTTTGGGAAATGTCAAATATCATGTTCCCAGCTATGTAAAATGGCCACGCTCACTGATAACAATATTATAGGCTTGCACATGCTGAAGCTATTATCACATGAACGTACATGTGCAGACACACACACTAGACATTTCAAAATTATATTTTGATGTAGTTAGCTTGTTATTTTCCATGCTCAAATGCATTATTTCTTGCTTCATTATTGCATGTTTTGATGTAATTTCTGAGTGGGGCCGAGGAGAAGAGAATTGTTCAAAGTGGACCTTGAAATTAAGTGGATGAGCCTCTTGTCCAAACCGTCTTTGTGACCTAGGAAGAGCAGAAGGTTAATGGCTGGATGCACACTTATAAAATAACAAGGCCATCCGGGTAATGAATTGAGGACACAAATTTCAAAAAATTCCAAACTCGGTCCTAATAAGTAATACTTACAAAGAAGAATTGATTAGCTTTGGCCTCCAAACACATCCTCACCTTGTGAACCCTTGCACACAACATTTGGTTGTTTTATGCAGTTTGAATATTGAACATTGCCTCCCTTGCTGGCTGTTTAGCTTCACCACGACTTGTACAATTACGCTATAAAGGAAGGTGATCTGAATGCCGTTATCACTGATGTTACCTGCTGCTCTTGGAAGGGAGCCAAGCGGAATCAGCTCTTGAGATGGATATTTTGCCCTCAGATGAACTGCTGTATCAGTAAATGTGTAGTATACTGAAAGGTCCCAAATAAATGAAATGGAGTCACTCCTGCATAGTTGGCACTACATACAGTACTGAGATACAGACATTCAGACAGACACTATGAAGAGGCACCTCGTCACAGCCCACCCACAGCTCCTACTGAATCTACAGCTCCTCTTCAGGAAAAAAGTCTCAAACAATTATCATTTTTCCCGTCCAACTTAATTACTGATATTTCAGTGTAATGTGTGTCTGATCTGAGGGAGATAATTAGGTGGGATATTAAGGAGGGCCTCCAGGGGCCCAGGCCTGGTGGATCAGGGCCTCAGAGATGACGAGGAGATGCCATCTTCTCAAATTATTCTGGGGGGGCGTGTGCTCCCAAGCAGCTTATGCAGCGAAGGCCTGGTAATTAAATGATGATTTAACCTGCTGAGTGTGGAGCAGCATGGCCAGGCCAGGCCGGGGGTGGTAGAGCACTGACAGGATTTACACTTAATGAATTAATAAAGCAGCACCAGCGCTGTGTGGTGAGCCATTCAGCAGGCAGGAGACTTCTGCTCTCTGTTTATCCACCTACCTCCTCTGCAACAGGGGAGGCTCAACCCAGTCTCTCTGTGTGTGTGTGTGTGTGTGTGTGTGTGTGTGTGTGTGTGTGTGTGTGTGTGTGTGTGTGTGTGTGTGTGTGTGTGTGTGTGTGTGTGTGTGTGTGTGTGTGTGTGTGTTCAGTGTTAGTTTTCTTAAAGTGTGTGTTCGTGCTTGCATTATATTTGCGTTTGACTGCAGTATTTTGCTAATGCTCATATTTCTCTTTGTGCATACTAATTCTCTGTTGATTAATTAGGCCTCTCTGTGGGGAACCTTAAAGTACATACAATTAAAAACTCCAAGAACACTCAGAAATGTGCTGACTCCCCAACATCGACATTTAAAACCCTGAACCCCATGGGGAGAACATCCTCCAGTCCAAATGGAAAACTGCTGGATTGGTCATTTGTTTTACTCCTCAGGTTTGGTTCCTGACAAAATAGGGAAGAGATCAGTAATATAGTGGATCAGAAGCAGGCCCCCTCAGACATCAGTCAACCCTTCCCTACTACTGTACTGTGGCTCTAGTGGTATACCTCCCTTCAGGAACAGAGAGACAGAGGGACTGAAAGAGGAATAGAAAGAGAGAGTGAAACAGAGACAAGTGATCCAGAGAAGGAGAGAAGGAGCGAAGCCACCATATTGTTCGCTCGCTATGCCTTTTAAAAACCTCCCTTCCTTCTTTTTCCTCCTCCATCACCGAGGTCATTAAGATGGACGCCCGGATTACAGGGAAAGACACCTAGTAGCCCTGTGCCTTCACTTTGTCATTGTGTCCCTCACTCCTCTCTTCCCCACCCCTCCCAAACCACCGTCACTACTGTGTAACCCCTTGTACCCCACTCTCTCCCACCCAGCCCCCGCCCTAGTTCCAGCCCCCGCCCTAGTTCCAGCCCCCGCCCTAGTTCCAGCCCCCGCCCCAGCCAGCATAACAGACAGGCCCAGTTAACAGTCTCAAAAAGCGGGGAAACAATGCCGAGCAGAGAGGTAAAATGACTGGACCGCAAATGACAGGTGTAGTTAAAATAGTGAGACGCAGAAAGGCTTGAGGACAGAGAGCCGCAGCCACGCTGTAATAAGCAGGATGAGGGAGCTCAACCGTTCCCTGTGTTTTCCTCTCGTTCACTCTCCCCTTCCTCAGGCAAACAAAATAAAAATAAGAGAAAGTTAACTTTTTTCTTCAGACAGCTCCTCTGTTAGTTTGGCTGCCTCACATCCAGCAGGTCTAATCTAACACAGTGTTTTTGAAATTCCAAAATGTATTTAAGATTAATTATTATATTTAGCAAATTTAGAACAGTTATGAAACGTCAGATTGCAATTCCAGTGATTATGAGATCTAATGAAAAGTAGCCTTCAATTTGTCATTTCTGGGCTCAGGATGTTTATTGTAAATGAGACGGGGGAAGCCATTTTGTTTGGGTAGTGGACCTGTCTGGCAAGTTTAGATGGACACTGGGGGGATTTGTCCTCCACTGCTGATCTGCATCCTTTTTCTATTATTCTCATCCAATCTCTCTGCCCAATTTGATCTCCACCTCTCCATCACGTCCAGCCCTGCCTCATGTTTAAAATAATCCGATCTTCCCAGGAGCATCTCTTGGAGGGCTGGATAGGCTGGGGGAGATGAGATGTATGTGGAGGCAGAGCAGGAGCGGGGCCATGCTGGCTCTAGTGTAGCTGGTCTGGGGAAGGACCAAGCCTTATTCCCCCTGTCCCTTATGTGTTGGTTGAAAGTTTTAGTCTTATTGACATTGTGCCTCTACACAAGCCCTCTCAGAATTAGACTGTCCTTGTGGGATTGTGTGTTGTATGTGCAAGTAAATGTGTGTGTGAGAGTGTGTTGACAAGTTACCAGCCAGAGCGGCAACACATGTGTACATACATTCATCCAAGCAGAGGTCACACACATACAGTACTTTACAGGTCACCCAAAACAAACAAGCACACACTCACACAGACACACACATACACATATAAATGTCTCTCATCTATACCCTTTAGTGATTGCAGACCTCAGGAAGTGTTTGTATGGACGGTCAATCATGCTGTGTGTGTGTGTGTGTGTGTGTGTGTGTGTGTGTGTGTGTGTGTGTGTGTGTGCGTGTGTGTGTGTGTGTGTGTGTGTGTGTGTGTGTGTGTGTGTGTGTGTGTGTGTGTGCGTGTGCGTGTGCGTGGTGTGCGTGTGCGTGTGCGTGTGCGTGTGTGTGTGTGTGTGTGTGTGCGTGTGCGTGTGTGTGTGTGTGTGTGTGTGCGTGTGTGTGTGTGTGTTCATGTGCGTGTGCGTGCGTGTGTGATCAAACACAACAGCTCCCAGTCGTATCCATATAAAACAATACAGAGGAACAGGAATTAGATAGTTCTCCCACTCACCTCCTCCTCCCCCTCCCCTCCCATCTCCATCACCCAGGGCCTCTACCTATCTGATGAGTGTTAAAATGATTTTTAATGCTGCTGTTAAAATTAGAAGTAATGGAGGAAGAAAACTGTCCACTGCCACTACAATTATTGATGCACAGGTATTAAACTTCATAAAGTAGAAATTGCTCTTTCAGGAGACTGAAAAGATTTGGCATGGGACCTCAGATCCTCAAAAGTGTCACGACTTCTTCCGAAGTCGGTTCCTCTCCTTGTTCGGGCGGTGTTCGGCGGTCGACTTTACCGGTCTTCTAGCCATCGCAGATCCATTTTTAATTTTCCATTTGTTTTGTCTTGTTTTCCCACATACCTGGTTTTCATTCCCTCATTATGTGTTGTGTATTTAACCCTCTGTTCCCCCCATGTCTTTGTGTGATATTGTTTGTTGTAAGTGCTTGTGCACATGTTGACTGGTGCGCTTCGGGTTTTGTACCCATGTTGATATTTTCTTGATGCCGTTGGTTTTAGAATTAAACTGCTCCAGCTATTACCTAGTTCTGCTCTCCTGCATCTGACTTCCCTGCCACCAGTTACCAACATATGGAGTCAGCAGGAGCAGGTGCCCCTGGTATGGGGATCGAGGAGCGTGTCCAGGAACACACAGCGATGCTCCACCATCTCGGCGCCGCCATGGACCGCGTCGTCCAAGCTATGGACCGCTGGGAGAAACGGAGAGTTCCTCCAGCACCACCACCAGCACAACAGCGGCTTCCACTACTCGCTCCCCCTGCACCCGGTTCCAGTGGGATTCGCCCCGCCCTCCCCGGGTGTACGATGGGACGGCTGCCAGGGTTTCCTGCTGCAGTTCGAGTTATACCTGGTAGTGCGTATGGCCCAGTATATCACCAGGGCCAAGCTTCCTGCCATCCAGGACCTCTATACAGGCGGTGTCAGAGGAAGGCCCTCAAAAATTGTCAAAGACTCCAGCCACCCTAGTCATAGACTGTTCTCTCTGCTACCGCATGGCAAGCGGTACCCGGAGTGCCAAGTCTACATCCAAGAGGCTTCTAAACAGCTTCTTTCCCAAAGCCATAAGACTCCTGAACATCTAATAAAAGGGCTACCCAGACTATTTGCATTGCCCCCCCTTCTAGCTGCTGCTACTATCTCTTGCTATCTATGTATAGTCACTTTATTAACTCTACCTACATGTACATATTACCTCAATTA